>NW_027202327.1:2052500-2652500 GCF_024711535.1 Dipodomys merriami
GTAAGGGTTATCGTGAGGGTTAGTGTTAGACTGAGGGTGAGGGTGAGTGTGAGGTTTAGGGTTAGGTTTAGGATTAGTTTGAGTGTTAGGGTGAGGGTTAGGGTTAGGATGAGGTTTAGGGTGAGGGGTAGGGTTAGGGTTAGTTTGAACGTGAGGGTGAGGGTGAGGTTTAGGGTTAGGGTGAGGGTTAAGTTTAAGGTTAGGGTGAGGGTTAGGGTTAGGGTTACGGTTAGGCTGAGGGCTAGGCTGAGTGCGTGAGTTAGGTTGAGGGTGAGCATGAGGGTTAAGGTGTCGGTGAAAGTTAGGGTAGGGTGAGGATTAGGAGGACGTTGAGGGTTAGGATGACGGTGAGGGTTAGAGTTATGGTTAGGGTTAGGGTTAGGTTCAGGTTGAGGATTAGGGTTATGCTTAGGGTTAGGATGAGGGTTACGTTGAGGGGTAGGTTTAGGGTTAGGTTTAGGGTTAGAGTGAGTTGAAGTGTTAGTGTGAGGGTGAGGGTTAGGGTTAGGATTAGAGTTAGGGTGAGGGTAATTGTTAGGGCGACGGTTAGGATGAGAGTGAGGGTTAGGTTTAGGGTGATGTTTAAGGTTAAGTTTAGGGCTAGTGTTAGGGTTAGGGTGAGGGTGAGGGTTAGGGTGAAGGTAGGGGTTAGGTTGAGGTTGCGGATTAAGGTTACGGTTATGGTAAGTGTTAGGGGTAGGGTTAGGGTTAGAGGTAGGGTTAGGTTTAGTGTGAGGGTTATGGTTAGGGATAGGGTTAGCTTGAGGTTAAGGTTCAGGATGAGGTTAGGGTGAGAGTAAGGTTTAGGGTTAGCATGAATCTTAGGGTGAGGGTTATGTTTAGGTTTAGGGATAGGATGAAGTTTGGGTGAGGTTGAGAGTTGGGCTGTGGGTGAGTGTTAGGGTAAAGATGAGGGTTAGGTTGTCGGGGAGGGTTAGACTGAGGGCGAGGGTTAAGGTTAGGGTTAGGGTGATGGTTAGGGTTCATATTAGTGTTACGGTGAGGGTTAGAGTGAGGGGTATAGTTAGGGTTACGGTGAGGGTGAGGGTTAGAGTGAGGTGTATAGTTAGGGTTACGGTGAGTTTTAGGTTTAATTTGAGGCTTAGGGTTAGGTTTAGGGTTAGAGTGAGGATAAGGGTTAGGGTGAGGTTTAGGGTGAGGTTTAGGGTTACTTTTAGAGTTAGGGTTAGGTTGAGGGTTACGGTGAGTTTTAGAGTTAGGGTGAGGGTGAGGGTTAGGTTTAGGGTTATATTTAGAATTAGGGTGAGGGTGAGGTTGAGGAATAGGGTTAGGATTAGGGTTAGGGTTAGGGTTAGGCTGAGGGTGAGGATTAGTGTTAGGGTTAGGATAAGGCTGAGGGTTAGGGTTAGGGTGAGTCTTGGGTGAATGTAAGGGTTAGGGTGAGGTTTAGGGTTAGGGTTAGGTTCAGGTTGAGGGTTAGGGTGAGGGGTATAATTGGGGTTAGTGTGAGCCTTAATGTTGGTGTGAGGGTTAGGTTTAGGGTTAGGTTTAGGGTTACCGTGAGGGTAAGGGTAAGGGGGAGGGTTAGGATGATGGTTTGGGTTAGGGAAAGAGTTAGGGTGAGGGTGAGTGTTAAGGTGAGGATGAGGGTTAGGGATAGGGTTAGGATGATGGTTAGGGTTAGGGTGAGGGTTAGGGTTAGGTTTAGGGTTAGGGTTTTGATTAGGGTTAGGTTGAGGGTGAGGTTTAGGGTTAGGGTTAGGGTGAGTGTCAGGGTGAGGTTTACTGCTAGGTTTAGGGTTAGGGTGAAGGTGAGTGTTAGTTTTAGTATTAGTGTTAGGGTTAGTGTTAGGCTTTAGGGTTGGTGTGAGGGTGAGGGTTAGGTTTAGGGTGAGGGTTAGGGTTAGGTTTAGGGTGCAGGTTAGGGTTAGGGTGATTTTTAGTGTGAGGGTAAGTGTGAGGGTGAGGGTGTGGGTGAGGGTTAGGGTGTGGGTGAGGTTTATGGTTAGGGTGAGTTTTAGGGTGATTGTGTGTTTTCGGGTTAGGTTTAGGGTAAGTGTTAGGGTGAGTGTTAGGTTGAGC
Source organism: Dipodomys merriami (assembly GCF_024711535.1). Classification (NCBI taxonomy): domain Eukaryota; kingdom Metazoa; phylum Chordata; class Mammalia; order Rodentia; family Heteromyidae; genus Dipodomys; species Dipodomys merriami. Next base: position 2,054,544 of record NW_027202327.1, read on the forward strand.
GTGAGGTTTAGGGTTAATTTTAGGGTTAGTGTTAGGGTTAGGCTTTCGGTGAGTGTTAGGGTTAGGGTTAGGGTTAGGGTTAGGGTAGGTTGAGGGTAAGATTTAGGGTGAGGGTTAGGGTTAGGCTGAGGGTGATTGTGAGGGTGAGGGTAAGGGTTAGGTTTAGGGTTATGCTGAGGGTGAGTGTGAGGGTGAGGGTAAGGGTTAGGTTCAGGGTTAGGTTGAGGGTTAAGGTGAGGAGTATAGTTAGGGTTAGGGTTACGTTTAGAATTAGGGTGTATTTGAGGGTGAGGTATAGGGTTAGGATTAGTGTTAGGGTTAGGGTTAGGCTGAGGATCAGGGTGAGTGTTAGCGTTAGGGTTAGTGAGTGTTAGGGTTAGGCTTAGGGTTAGGATGAGGGTTAAGGTGAGGGGCAGTGTTAGGATAGGTTGAGGGTTAGGGTTAGTGTGAGGGTAAGGATTAGGGTGAGGGTAAGGTTGAGGGTGAGCGTTAGGTTGAGGGTAAGGGTTAGGTTTAGAGTTAGCATTAGGGTGAGTGCTAGGGTGAGAGTGAGGGTTAGGGTGATTGTGAGGGTGAAGGTGAGGGTTAGGTTAGGTCTAGGATTAGTGTTAGGGTTAAGGTTAGTTTTAGGGTGAGGGTGAGGGGTTGGGAGAGGGTTTGGATTAGGGTTAGGGTGAGGGTGAGGGTGAAGGTTAAGATGAGGGTTAGTGTTAGTGTTAGTGTTAGGGTTATGATGAGGGTTAGGGTGAGGGGTAGGTTTAGAGTTAGGGCGAGGGTGAGGGTGAATGTGAGGTTTAGGGTAAATGTGAGGGTTAGGTTTAGGGTTAGGGTGTGGGTGATGGTTAGGTTTATGGTTAGCATGAGGGTTAGGGTGAGGGCTAGGGTTAGGGTTATTATGAGGGTTATGTTTAGTGTGAGGGTTAGCGTTAGTGTTAGGGTTAGGGTTATAGTGAGGTTAAGGGTAAGGGTGAGGTTTAGGATGATGTTGAGGGTTATAGTTAGGGTTAGGGTGAGGGTTAGGATGAGGTTGAGGTTTATGATTAGGGTTAAGGTTAGGTTGAGTTTTATGGTGAGGGTTAGGGTAAGGGTTAGGGTGAGGGTGAGGATTAGGGTGAGTTTAATCTTTAGTGTGAGGGTTAGGATTAGCATTAGGGTTAGGTTGAGTGTAAGTGTAGGGTGAGGGTTAATATGACGCTGAGGTTTAGGGTTAGGGTTAGAATTAGGGTGAGGGCTAGGGTTAGGGTTTGGGTTAGGCTGAGGGCTAGGTTGAGGGTGAGGTTGAGGGTGAGTGTGAGCGTGAGTGTTAGGGTGTCGGTGATGGTTAAGGTGGGGTGAGAATGAGGGTTAGGGTTAGGGTTAGGGTTAGGTCAGGTTGAGGATTAGGGTTACAGATAGGGTTAGGATGAGGGTTAGGGTGAGGGTAGCGTTAGTGTTTGGGTTAGGATGAGGGTAAGGGTTAGGGTGAGGGTGAGGTTAGGGTTAGGTTTAGGGTTAGGGTGAGGTTTGTTGGGGTGATGGTGAGGATTAGGGTCAGGTTTAGGGTTAGGGTTAGATTTAGGTTTAGGGTGAGGACTAGGGGGAGGGTGAAGTTTAGGTTGAGGGTGAGGGTGAGGGTTAGGTTTAGGGTATGTGTGAGGGTTAGGTTTAGGGTGAGGGTTAGGGTTAGTGATAGGGTTAGGGTGAGGATTAGGGTTAGGGTAATTGTTAGGATAAGGGTTAGGTTGAGTGGTAGGGTTAGGATTAGTGTCAGGTTTAGGGTTAGTGTGAGGCTTAGGATAAGGTTTAGATTTAGGGTGAGAGTAAGTGTTAGGGTGAGGGTTAGGATGAAGGTGAGAGTTAGTGTTAGTGTGAGGGATAGGGTGATGTTTAAGGTTAGGTTAGGTTTAGAGTTACGATGAGGGTGAGGGTGAGGGTTAGGTTTAGGGTTAGGTTTAGGGTGAGGGTTAGGTTTTGGGATAGGGTGAGGGTGAGTGTTAGGTTTAGGATTAGTCTTAGGGTTAGGGTTAGTCTTAGTGTGAGGATGAGGGGTAGGGTAAGGATTTGGGTTAGGTTTAGGGTTAGGGTGAGGGTGAGGGTTAGGGTGAGAGTTAAGGTTATTGTTAGGGTTAGGGTTTGTGTGAGTGTTAGGGTGAGGGTGAAGGTTAGGGTTAGGGTTAGGGTTAGGGAAGCGTGAGGGTAAGGGTTATGGTGAGGGTTAGTTTTAGGCTGAGGGTGAGGTTTAGGGTTACGTTTAGGATTAATGTGAGTGTTATGGTTAGGGTTAGGGTTAGCATGAGGGTTAGGGTGACAGGTAGGGTTAGGGTTAGGAGGAGGGTGAGTGTGAGGGTGAGGTTTAGGGTTAGGTTGAAGGTTAGGATTAGAGTTAGGTTGAGGGTGAGGGTTAGGGTTAGGATTAGGGTAAGCGTCAGAGTTAGGCTTAGTGTGAGGGTTAGGTTTATTGTGAGGGTTCGGGTTAGTGTTAGGGTTAGAATTAGGGTGAGAGTGAGGAATAGGGTTAGGATTAGGGTTAGGGTTAGGGTTAGGCTGAGGGTGAGTGTGAGTGTTAAGGTTAGTGTTAGGTTTAGGTTGAGTGTTAGGGTTAGGCTTAGGGTTAGGATAAGGGTTAAGTTGAGGCGTAGGGTTAGGGTTAGGGTGAGGGTTAGGCTTAGGGTGAGGGTAAGTGTTAGATTGAGGGTTAGGATGAGGCTGATGTTTAGTGTGAGGTTTGGGGTTAGGGTGAGGTTTAGGATTAATTTTAGCGTTAGGGTGAGGGTGAGGGTGATGGTTAGGATTGGGGTTAGGGTTAGGGTTAGGCTGAGTGTGAGGGTGAGGGTTAGGTTTAGGTTGAAGGGTAGGTTGAAGGGTAGGTTTATTTTTAGGTTGAGGGTGAGGGTAAGGGTGAGGGTGAGGGATAGGCTGAGGGTGAGGGTAAGGGATAGGGTGAGGGTTAGGTTTAGGGTTAGGTTTAGTTTGAGGTTTAGGGTTCGGGTTAGGGTGCGGGTTACGGTTAGGGTGATGGTTAGTGTGACAGTGAGTGTTAGGGTGAGGGTGAGGGTGAGGATGAGGGTTAGGGTTAGGGTGTGGATGAGGGTTAGGGTTAGGGTAAGTGTTAGGATGACGGTGAGTTTTATGGTTAGGTTTTATGTAAGGGTTAGGATGAGTGTTAGAGTGAGGGTGAGGATTAGGGTTAGGTTTAGGGCTAGTTTTAGGGCTAGGGTTTGTGTTAGTGTTAGGGTTAGGGTAGGGTGAGGTTTAGGGTGAGGGTTAGGGTTAGGCTGATGGTGAGGGTGAGGGTGATGTTTAGGGTTAAGTTTAGGGTTAGAATTTGGGTGAGTGTGAGGGTTAGGAATATGGTTGTGATTAGTGTTAGGTTTAGGGTTTGGCTGAGGGTCAGGGTGAGTTTTAGGGTTACTGTTAGGGTAAGGGTCAGGGTTACATTTAGGATGAGTGATAAGGTGAGGGGTAGGGTTAGGGTTAGGTTGAGGGTTAGGGTTAGGATGAGGGTAAGGGTTAGGGTGAGGGTTAGGATTTGGGTGAGGGTTAGGGTAAAGGTGAGTGTTAAGTTTAGAGTTAGGATAAGGGTGAGGGCTAGGGTGAGGGTGAGGGTTAGCCTGAGGGTGAGGGTGAGGGTGAGGGTTAGGATCTGGGTTATGTTTAGTGATAGGGTCAGGGGTAGGGTTAGAGTGAGGGTAGGGTTACGGTTAGGGTGAGTGTGAGTTTGAGGGTGAGGGTTAGGGTTAGGGTTGGGGTTAGGGATAGGGTTAGAGTTTGTGTGACAGTTGGGTTGTGGGTGTGGTTTAGGGCAAAGGTGAGTGTTAGGTTGACGGCGAGGTTTAGAGTCAGGACAAGGGTTAGGTTAAGGTTAGGGTGATGTTTAGGGTTCATATTAGTGTTGGGATGAGTGTTAGGGTGAGGGGTATAGTTAGGGTTAAGGTAAAGGTTAGGATTAGTGTGAGGGTGAGGTTGAGGCTTTCGGTTAAGATTAGGGTTTGGGTTAGGGTTACGCTGAGCGTGAGTGTGAGGGTTAGGGTTAGCGTGAGGGTTACAGTTAGGGTTAGGTTTAGGTTGAGGGTTAGGGTGAGGGCTAGGTTTAGGGTTTGGGGGACGGTGAGGGTGAGTGTTAGGATTAGGATTAGGTTTAGGTTGAGGGGAAGGGTTAGGGTTAGGTTTAGGGTTAATGTGTGGGTAAGGATAAGGGTGAGGGTTAGGATGAGGGTGAGGGTTAGGGATAGGGTTAGGTTTAGGGTGAGTGCTAGGGTGAGTATGAAGGTTAGGTTTAGTGTCAGGGTGAGGGTTAGGTTTAGGGTGAGGTTTAGGTTTGGTTTAGGGTTAGGGTGAGGGGTAGGGTGAGGGTTACGGTTAGGGTTTTGGTTAGGGTTTTGGTTAGTTAGAGTTAGGGTAGGATGAGGTTAAGGTTTAGGGTGATCGTTAGGGTTAGACTGAGGGTGAGGGTGAGGGTTAGTGTGAGCGGTATATTTAGGGTTAGGGTTAGGGTTAGAATTAGATTGAGTATGAGGGTGACAATAGGGTTAGGATTAGGGTTAGGGTTATTAGGGTTAGAATGAGTGTTAGACTGAATGTTAGGGTTAGTGTTAGTGTGAGGGTTAGGTTTAGTCTGAGGGTTAGTGTTAGGTTTAAGGTTAGGGTTAGGGTTAGGGTTACGGTTACGGTTAGGGTGAGGTTTAGCGATAATGTGAGGATTAGGGTTAGGGTTTGGGTTAGGTTTCGGGTTAGGGTGAGCGGTAGGGTTAGGGTTAGGTTGAGGGTTAGGGTTAGTGTGAAGGTTAGCTTTAGGGTTGGGGTTAGGGTGAGGGTAAGGGTTAGGGTGAGGGTTAGGGTTAGGGTTAGGTGAGGGCTAGGGTGAGGTTGAGGGTTAAAGTTTGGGTAATGGTTAGGGTTAGGGTTAGCGTGAGTATGAGGTTTAGTCTTAGGGTTGGGGTTAGGGTTAGGGTGAGGCTCAGGGTTAGGTTCAGGGTTAGGGTTAGGTTTTGGGTGTGTGTAAGGGTTAGGGTGAGGTTTAGGGTGAGGGAGTGGTTTAGTGTTAGCCTTAGGGTTAGGGTGAGTGTTTGGGCTAGGTTTAGGTTTAGGGTGAGGATTAGGGTTAGGGTTAGTGTGGGTGTGAGGGTGAATGTTAGGGTTCGGTGAGGGTTAGAGTTAGGGTGAGGGTTAGGGTTGGGTAAGGGTGAGGGTGAGGGTTAGGGTGAGGGTGAGGGTTAGGGTTAGGGTTACAGTTAAGATGAGTGTTAGTGTGAGGGGTAGGGTTATGTTTAGGGTGAGAATTAGGGTTAGTGTGAGTGTTAGGGTTAGGGTTCGGGTGAGGGTTAGGGTTAGGGTGATCTTTAGGGTGAGGTGTAGGGTTCGGGTTAGGGTTAGGGTGAGGTTGAGGGTGAGGCTGAAAGTTAGGGTGAGGGTTAGGGATAGGGATAGAGTTCGGGTTCGGGTTTGGGTGAAGGTGAGCGTTAGGTTTAGGATAATTTTAAGGGTTAGGTTTAGGCTGAGGGTGAGGTTGAGGCTTAGAGTCAGTGTTAGGGTGAGAGTTAGTGAAAGGGTGAGGGTTAGGGTGAGAGTGAGGGTTAGAGTTAGCCTGAGTGTTATGGTGAGGGTTACGGTGAGGGTTAGGCTTCGGTGAGGGTTAGATTTAGGGTGAGTGTTAGGGTGGGGGTAAGGGTTATGTTTAGGGTGAAGGTTAGAGTTAGTGTGGTTGTTTGGGTTAGGGTTCAGGTTCGGGTTAGGGTTAGGGTGATGTTTTGGGTGAGGGTGAGGGTGAGGGTTAGGGTGAGGGTGAGGATTAGGGTTAGGTTCAGGGTTTGTGATAGTGTTAGGGTTAGGGTGAGGGTGAGGGTTAGGGTTAGGATTAGGGTTAGGATGAGGGTTAGGCTGAGGTTTAGTGTTAAGGGTTAGTGTGAGGGTTAGGGATAGGGTTAGGGTTAGGGTTATGGTGTGGGTTAGGGTTAGGGTTAGGATTAGGCTTAGGATAAGGGTGAGGCTGAGGGTTAGGGTTGGGGTTAGTGTGAGTGCTAGGTTTAGGGTTAGGGTTTGGGTTAGTTTGAGGGTAAAGTTTAGGTTGAGGTTTAGGGTGAGGGTGAGGGTTAGGGTTAGGGTGAGGGTACGGTGAGTGTTAGGGTGAGGGTTAGGCTTAGGGTTATGGTTAGGGTTAGGTTGAGTTTTAGGGTTAGTGTTAGGGTGAGGGTTAGTTTTAGTGTGAGGGTTAGGGTTAGGGTTATGGTGAGGTTTAGGTTTAGCATTAGGTTTAGGGTTAGAGTTATGATGAGGGTTAGGGTTAGAGTGAGGTTGAGATTGAGGGTGAGGGTGAGTGTTAATGTTAGGTTTAGTGTGAGGCTTAGTGTTGGGGTGAGGTTTAGGTTTAGTGTGAGGGTTAGGGTTATGGTAAGTCTTAGGGTGAGGGTTAGGATTAGGGTTAGGGTGAGGGTCAGGGTGAGGGTTAGGGTTAGGTTGAGGGTTAGTTTTAGTGTTAGGGTGAGAGTCAGGGTTACGGTGATGGTTATTGTGAGGGACAGTGTTAGGGTGAGGGTGAGTGTTTGGGTGAGGGTAAGGGTGAGGTTTAGGTTGTGGTTCAGTGTTAGGGTTAGAGTGAATGTTAGAGTGATGGTGAGAGTTTGGGTGAGGGTGAGGGTTAGTTTTAGGGTTAGGGTTAGGGTGAGTGTTAGGGTTAGGTTTAGGTTTAGGATTAGGATGACAGTTAGGTTGAGGTGTCGGGATAGGGTTAGGGTTTGGGTTAGGGTTAGTGTGAGGATTAGGGTTAGGGTTAGGTTTAGTGTGAGGATAAAAGTTCGGGTGAAGGTTAGCGTGAGAGTGAGGGTTAGGTTTTGCGTTAGGGTGAGGGTTAGGGTTAGGGAGAGAGTTAGGATTAGGTTTAGGGTGAGGGTTAGGTTTAGGGTGATGTTTAGGGTGAGGTTGAAGTTTAGTGTGAAGATGAGGGTCAGGGTGAGGGTTTGGTTGAGGGTTAGGGTGAGGTTGACATTGAGGGTGAGTGTTTGGGTTAAGGTTAGTGTGAGGGTGTGGTTTAGGGTTAGGATTAGGGTTAGGTTTAGGGTTAGGTTTAGGCAGAGGATGAGCGTGAAAGTTTGGGTGAGGGTTAGGGTTAGGGTTAGGGTTAGGGTTAGTGTGATGGTTAGTGTAATGGTGAGGGTCAGGGTGAGGGTGAGGGATAGGATGACGTTGAGTGTGAGGGTTAGGTTTACGATTAGGGTTAGGGTGAGTTTTAGGGTTAGGGTTAGGGTTAGGGCTAGGGTTAGGGTTATTGTTAGGGTTAGGGTTAGGGTGAGGGTGAGGTTGAGGGGTAGTGTTAGGGTTAGGTTTAGGGTTAAGTTTAGGGTAAGGCTGAGGGGGAAGGGGAGGTTGAGTGTGAGGGTTAGGATTAGGATTAGGTTTAGGGTGCGGGATAGGGTGAGGGTGATTGTTAGATTGAGGTTGAGGGTTTCGGTTAGGTAAGGGTTTGGGTTTGGGAGAGGAGTAGGATGAGGGTGAGGGTTAACCTGAGGTTAGGTTTAGGGTGAGGGATAGGGTTAGGTTGAGGGTTAGGTTTAAGGTGATGTGTAGGGTGAGGATGAGGGTTAGTGTGAGTGTTAGGGTTGGGTTGAGGGTTAGGATGAGGGTGTTGGTGAAAGTTAATGTTAGGTTTAGGTTTAGGGTGAGGGTGAGGGTGAGGGTGAAGGTTAGGATCAGGAATAGTGTTAGGGTTGGGGTTAGTCTGAGGGTGACGGTCAGGGTGAGGGTGAAGGTTTAAGGTTAGGGTTAGGGTGAGGGTGAGAGTTACTGTATGTTTGAGGGTTATGGTTAGTTTAATGGTTAGGGTTAAGTTGAGGGTAAGGGTTATGGTGTGAGTTAGATTGAGGGTGAGGGTGAAGGTTAGGGTTAGGGTTAGCGTTAAGGTTTGGGTCAGGGTTTGGGTGATGTTTAGGATGAGGGTTCGGGTTAGGGTGAGGATGAGGGTGAGAGTGAGGGTGAGGGTTCAGGTGAGGGTGAGGGTTAGGTTGTGGGTGAGGATTAGGTTTAGTGTGAGGGATAGCCTTAGGTTTAGGGTTAGTGTGAGTTTGAGGGTTAGGGGTAGAATTAGGTTAAGGTTGAGGTTTAGGGTTAGGGTGAGGGCTATGGAGAGGGGTAGGGGTAGGGTTAGGATGAGGTTTGCGTGAGTGTGAGGATTACGGTGAGGGCTAGGGTGAGGGTTAGGGTTAGGGTTAGGGTGAGGGTTAGGGTTAGGTTTAGAGTCAGGATAAGGGTTAGGCTGAGGGTTAGGGTTAGGGTTTGTGTGAGTGTTAGGTTTAGGCTTAGTGTTTGGGTTAAGTTGAAGGTAAAGTTTAGGGTGAGGTTTAGGGTGAGCATGAGGGTTTGGGTTAGGGTGAGTATTAGGGTGAGGGTTAGGTGTAGGGTTAGGGTTAGGTGAGGGTAATGTTTAGGGTGAGTGTTAGGGTGGGGGTTAGGTTTGGCATGAGGGTTAGGCTGAGGATGTTTGTTAGGGTGAAGGTTATGGTTAAGGTTCGGGATAGGGTGAGGATTAGGTTTAGGTTTAGGTTTAGGGTGAGGGTTAGGCTGAGGGGTTTGGATAGGGTTAGGGTGAGGGTAAGATAAAGTGTGAGGTTTAGGGTTAGGGTTAGGGTGAGGGTGAGGGTAAGTGTTAGGGTGAGGTTTAGCATTAGGTTTAGGGTTAGCGTGAGGATGAGGGTTATGTTTAGGGTGAGGGTGAGGTTGAGGGTGAGGGTGAGGGTGAGTGTTAGGTTTAGTTTTAGCGTGAGGGTACGTGTTAGGGTGAGGGTTAGGTTTAGGGTTATGTTTATTGTGAGGGTTAGGGTTAGGGGGAGGGTTAGGGTTAGGGTTCTGTTTATTGTGAGGGTTAGGGTTAGGGTGAGGGTGAGTGTTCGGGTGAGGGTTAGGTATCAGGTAAATGTGATTGTTAGGGTGTGCTTGCTTGTTAGATTTAGGTTGAGAGTTAGGGTGACGTTGAGGTTAGGTTGAGGGTGACGTTTACGATTAGGGTTAGGGTCAGGGTGAGAGTTCGGGTTCGGGCTAAGGTTAGGGGGAGAGTTAGGGTGAGGTGTTGGGATAGGGTTAGTGTGAGGGTTAGGTTAGGGTTTGGGTTAGTCTGATGCTAAGGCTTAAGGTGAGGGATAGGGTGAGGGTAAAGTTTAGGGTTAGTGTTAGGGTGAGGGTTAGGGTTAGGGTATCGGTGATGGTGAGGGTAAGGTTTAGTGTGACGGTTAGGGGTAGGTTGATGTTTAGTGTGAGGTTGAGGGTTAGGGTGAGGGGGAGGGTGATGGTGAGGGTTACGTTGAGGGTGCGGGTGAGGGTGAGGTGGAGGGTGAGGGTTACTGTTTAGGTTAAGGTGATGGTGAGGGTTAGGGTTAGGATTAAGGTTAGGGTTAGTTTTAGCCTGAGGGTGAGGGTGAAAGTAAATGTGAGTGGTAGGGTTAGGGTTAGGTGGAGGGTTAGGGTTAGTGTAAGGGTTAGTGTGATGGTGAGGGTGAGGTTGAGGGTTAGGGTTAAGATTAGTTTTAGGGTGAATTTTAGGGTTAGGGTTAGGGTTATTGTTAGGATTAGGGTTAGGGTGAGGGTGAGTGTGAGGGTTAGCGTTAGTGTTAGTGTTAGGGTTAGGGTGAGGGTGGGGTTGAGGTTTAGGGTTTGGATTAGAGTTAGGTTTTGGGGGGAAGTGGAGGTTAAGGGTGAGGATTAGGGTTAGGTTGAGGGCTAGGGTGAAGGTGAGGGTTAGGGTGAGGGTGAGGGTTTCGGTTAGGTAAGGTTCAGGGTTAGGGTGAGGGTTAGGTTTTGGGTGATGTTGAGGCTGAGGGTGAGGGTTAGGGTTAGGGTGAGGGTGAGTGTTCGATTTAGGGTTAGATTTAGGGTGAGGGTGAGGGTGAGGGTTAGGATTAAGAACAGGGTTCGGGTGAGGTTGAGGGTTATGGTTAGGGTTAGGGTTAGGTTTGGGTTAAGGGTGAATGTGAGGGTGAGGGTTAGGATTATTGTTAGGGTTAGGGTTAGGTTTAGGGTTAGGGTGAGTGTGAGTGTGAGGTTTAGGTTTAGGATTAGGGTTAGGGCTAGGGTTAGGCTTAGAGTGAGGCTGAGGGTGAAGGTGTGGGTTAGGGTTAGTGTGAGGGTTTGGATTATTTTTATGGTTAGGTTGATTGTGAGGTTTAGGGTGAGGGTGAGGGTTAGGGTTAGGGGTAGCATTAGCTTCAGGATTTAGGATAGGGTACAGATTAGGGTGAGGATTATGGTGAAGGATGGGGACAGGGTTAGGGTTAGGGTTAGTGTCAGGATTAGGGTTAGGGTTAGGGTTAGGGTGAGGTTTAGAGTTAGGGTTAAGGTGAGGGATAGTTTGAGTGGTAGGTTATGGTGAGGGTTAGGCTTAGTGTGAGGGTTAGGCTTAGGGTTAGGATTAGGGTTAGTGTGAGTATAAGGGTTAGGGTGAGAGTGAGGGTTAGGGTTAGCGTGAGGGTTAGGGTGAAAGTTAGGGTGAGGTTTAGGGTGAGCGTAAGGTTTAGCATGAGGGTTAGGGTGAGGGTTAGGGTAAGGTTGAGGGTTAGGGTTAGCATTATTGTTAGGGTAAGGGTGAAGATTCGGGTGAGGTTTAGGGTTAGAGTTAGGGATAGGGTTAGGGTTATGTTTAGGGTTAAGATTAGTGTGAGGGTTAGGCTGAGGGGTAGGGTTAGTGTGAGAGTGAGGGTGAGGGTTAGGGTTATGGTTAGGGTTAGGATGAGGGTGAGGGAGAGGTTGAGGTTAAGTGTTAGGGTGAGGGTTAGTGTGAGGGTGTGGTTTAGGGTTAGAATTAGGGTTAGGGTTAGGGTGAGGTTTAGGCTTAGCATTAGGATTAGGGTTAGGGTTAGGGTGAGGTTTAGGGTTAGCATTAGGGTTAGGGTTAGGGTTAGGGTTAGGGTGAGGGTTATGGTTAGGGTTATGTTGAGGGTGAGGGTGAGGGTTAGGATTAGGATTAGGGTTAGCGTTGGGGTTAGGCTGAGAGTGAGGTTGAGGGTTCGAATGAGGGTTAGGCTAAGGGTTAGGTTTAGAGTGAGGGCGACGTTTAGTGTGAGGGGTAGGGTGAGGGTTAGGGTGAGGGTGAGGGTCTTGGTTAAGAAAGGGTTAGGGTTAGGATGAGGGTGAGGTTTAAGTTGAGGATTAGGTTGAGGGTTACTGTTAGGATTAGGCTTAGGGTGAATTATCCTGTGAGGGTGAGGGTTAGGGTTAGTGTGAGGGTTAGGTTTTTGGTGAGGGTTTGGGTGAAGTTGAGCATTAGTGTGAAGGTTATGGTGAGGGTGAGGATTAAGTTTAGGGTTAAGGTGAGGGTTAGGGTTAGGGTTAAATTGACGGTTAGGGTGAGGGGCAGGTTCAGTGTTAGGATAAGGGTTAGGGTGAGGTTCAGGGTGAGCTTGAGGGTTTGCCTTAGCGTTAGGATTAGTGTGAGGGTTATGGTGATGGTTAGGGGTAGGTTTAGGGTTAGGATGATGGTGATGGTTAGAGTTAGGATTAGGGTGAGGGTTAGGGTTGGTTGAGTGTTAGGGTTAGGGTTAGGGTTAGTTTGAGGTTTCGGGTGAGGGTTCGGGTGAAGGTGAGGTTTAGGGTTTGGGTGAGAGTTAGGGTTAGGGTGAGGGTTAAGGTTACAGTAAGTGTTAGGGTGAGGGTGAGGATTATGGTTAGGGTGAGCATTAGGGTGAGTGTTAGGGTTAGGGTTAGTGTGAGGATTACGGTTAGGGTTAGGGTTAGGTGTATGTTGAGGGTAAGGGTTAGGGTGAGGTTTAGGGTGAGTTTGAGCTTTAAGGGTAGCGTTAGGGTTTGGGTGAGGGTTAGGATGAGGTTTAGGGTTAGGGTGAGGGTGAGGGTGAGAGTTAGGGTTAGGGTTAGTGTGAGGGTTAGGGTTAGGATGAGGGTTAGGGATAGGTTTTGGGTTAAGCTGAGAGTAAGAGTAAGGGTTAGATTAGAGTTAGGGTGAAGGTATGGCTTAGGGTGCGGTTTAGGGTGAGGTTGAGGATTAGGGTTAAGAAGAGGTTGTGGGTAAGTGTTAGGGTGAGGGCTACAGTTAGGGTTAGGTTTTGGGTGAGTGTAAGGATTATTGAGAGGGTGAGGGTGAAGGTGAGGGTTAGGATTAATATGAGGGTGAGTGTTAGAGTTAGGTTTAGGGTGAGGTTTAGGTTTAGGTTGAGGTTTAGGGTAAGGTTATGGTGAGGGTCAGGATGAGGGTTCGGGTGAGTTTTAGGTTGTGTGTGACAGGGTTAGGGTGAGGGTTAAGGTGATAGTGAGGGTTAGGGTGAGGGTGATGGTTAGGGTTGCGGTAGGATTAGGGTTGGGTTTAGGGTTAGGCTTATGGTGAGAGTAAGAGTTAGAATGATTTTAGGGTGAGGGTGAGGTTTAGGGACAGCGTTAGAGTTAGGGTGAGAGTTAGGGTTAAGGTTAGGGTTCAGGTTAGGTTTAGGTTGAGGGTGAGGGTTAGATTTAGGTTTAGGGTTAGTGTTAGGTTGAGGGTGAGGTTGAGATTTAGGGTTACATTTAGGATTAGGTTTAGGGTTAGGGTTAGGCTGAAGGTGGGGGTAGGGTTGAGGGTGAGGGTTAGGGTTAGGGTTAGTTTTACGGTGAGGGCTAGGGTCAGGGTGAGGTTTAGGGCGAGGGTTAGGGTGAGGGTGAGGATTTCGATTAGGAGAGGCTTTGGGTTTGGTTTAGGGTGACGATTAGGGTGAGGGTGAGGTTTAAGGTGAGGGTTAGGTTTATGTGAGGATTAAGGTTAGGGTTAGGGTGAGGGATAGGTTTAGGGGATGTTTAGGGTGAGGGTGAGTGTTAGGGTGAGGGTGAGTGTGAGGGTTAGGTAGAGGGTTAGGGTTAGGGTTAGGGTGAGGAATAGAGTGAGACTGAGGGTTAGGGTGAGGGTTAGGGTGATGGTTAAGGTGAGGGCTACGGTTAGTATGAGGGTGAGGGTTAGAGTTAGATTTAGGGTGAGGTTTAGGTTTAGGGAGAGGTTTACTGTAGTGTTAGGGAGAGGGTGAGGGTTCGATTTAGGGTGAGTTTTAGTGTGTGGGTGGCTGTTAGGGTTAGAGTGAGGGTTAAGGTGATGGTGAGGTATAAGGTGAGGGTGAGGGTTAGGGTTTTGGTGAGGATTAGGTTTAGGGTTAGGTTTAGGGTTATGATGACAGTAAGGGTTACGATGAGGTTTAGGATGAGGGTGAGGTTTAAGGATACGGTTAGAGTTAGGGTGAGGGTTAGGTTTCAGGTTAGGCTTAGGGTTAGCATGAAGGTAAGGTTTAGGGTGGGGGTGTGGGTGAGGTTGAGGGTGAGGGTGATGGTGAGGTTGAGGGTGAGGGTGATGGTGAGGTTGAGGGTGAGGGTGAGGGCTAGGGTTAGGGTTAAGTTTAGGGTGAGGGTTAGGTTTAGGGTTAGGGTTAGGATGAGGGTTAGGCTGAGGGTCAGGCTTAGGGTTATGTTGAGGGTAATGTTTAGGGTTAGGGTGAGGGTTAAGTTTAGGATTAGGTTTAGGGTTAAGGTGAGGGTAAGGGTTAGGGGGAGGGTGAGGGTTAAGTTAGGATTAGGGTTAGGGTTAGGGTGAGGATTACGCATAGGGTTAGGTTTAGGCTTAGGGTGAGAGTTTTGGTTAGGGTTAGGATTATAAATAGGGTGAGGGTGAGGGTTAGGGTTTCAATAAAGGTTAGGTTTAGGGTTTGGCTGAGGTTTATGTTGAGGCGGAATGGGAGGGTTAGGGTGAGGGTGAGGTATATGGTTAGGGTTAGGGTTAAGGTTAGGGTGAGGATTAGTGTTAGGGTTAGTTTTAGGAGGAGGGTTACGCTGACGGCTAGGGTTAGGGTTCGGGGAAGGTTAAGGTATTGGATGAGGGTTAGGGTAAGGGGGAGGATTAGGGTTAGGTTTAGGTTTAGGGTTAGGTTTAGGCTGAGGGTTAGGTTTAGGGTTAGGGTGAGGAGTAGGGTGAGGGGTAGGTTTTGTGTTAGCGTTTGTGTTAGGGTTAACGTGAGGGTTAGGGTTAGCGTTAGGGTTAGTGTGAGGATAAGGGTTAAGTTGAGGTTTAGGGTAAGAGTGAGGGATAGTGTTAGAGTTAGGTTTAGGGTGAAGGTTAGTGTGAGGGTTAAGGTGAGGTTTAGTTTTAGGATGAGGGGGAGGGTTAGAGTTAGGTTTAGACTGAGGGTTAGGGTTAGGGTTAGGGTTAGGGTGAGGTTTAGGGTAGGGTTAGGGTGTGGGTGATGGTTTGGGTTTTGGTGCGTTTTAGGGTGGGCATGACGGTTAGGGTTAGGGTGAGGGTTAAGGTGAAGGTGAGGGTGAAGGTTAGGATTACTGTGAGGATTAGGGTTAGGGTTAGGGTTAGGGTTTTGGTGAGGGTAAGTGTTAGGATGAGGTTTAGGGAGAGGGTGAGGTTTAGAGTTAGGGTGAGAGTTAGTGTGAGGGTTAGGATTCGGGTTAGGCTTAGGGCGACTGTGAGGTTTACAGTTAGTTTTAGGGTTAAGGTTAGGCTGAGCGTAATATTTAGGGTGAGGGTTAGGGTGAGGGTGAGTGTTAGGGTTAGGATGAGGGATAAGGTGAGGATTAGGTTTAGGGTTAGGTTGAGGTTGAGGGTTAGGTTTAGGATTAGGCTTACATGTAGGTTTAGGCTTAGGGTGAGGCTGAGGGTGAGGGTTGGGGTGAGGGCGAGAGTTTCGTTTAGGAAAGGCTTAGGGTTAGGGTTAGGTTGAGGATTATGGTGAAGGTGAGGTTTAAGGTGGGGGTTAGGGATAGTGTGAGAATTAGGGTTAGGGTGAGGGTGAGCGTTAGGGTTAGGGTGATTTTTAGGGGGAGGGTGAGTGTTACAGTGAGGGTGATGTTGAGCGTGAGGGTGTAGGTGAGGGTTAAGTTTGAGGTGAGGGTAGGGTGACGGTGAGGGTTAGGGTGAAGTTGAGGGTTAGAGTTATGGTTATGGTTAGGGTGAGGGATAGGGTGAAGTGTAGGGTTAGGGTTAGGGTGATGGTTAGGTTTAATGTGAGGGTTAGGGTTAGGGTTAGTGTGAGGATAAGTGTTAGGGTGAGGCTTAGGGTGAGTGTGAGGGTTAGGGTTAGCGTTAGGTTTAGGGTGATGGTTAGGGTGAGGGTTAAGGTGAGGGTTAGGGTTAGTATGTGGGTGAGGGATAGAGTTAGAATTAGGGTGAGGGTTAGGGTTAGAATGAAGTTTAGGGTAAGGTTAGGGTGAGTGTGAAGGTTTGGGTGAGGATGAGTTTTATGGTGTGGGTGACATTTAGGGTTTGGATGAGGGTAAAGGTGACGATGAGGGTTAGGGTGAATGTGAGGGTTAGGGTTGCGGTGAGGATTAGGGTTAGAGTTAGGATTAGGGTTACGGTGAGTGTGAGGGTTAGGAATAGCTTTAGGGTGAGGGTGAGGTTGAGGGTGAGGGTGGGGGTTAGTTTGAGGGTGCGTGTTAGGTTGAGGTTGAGGTTGACGGTGAGGGTTTCTGTTAGGTAAGGGTTAGGTTTAGGGTTATGGTGAGGATTAGGATGACGGTTAGGGTTAGGATGAGGGTTAGATTTATGGTGAGGGTTAGGGTTAGGATGAGCGTGAGGGTTAGAGTTAGGGTTAGGGTGAAGGTTAGGGTTAGGGTGAGTGTTAGGATGAGGGTGAGTGTTAGGGTGAAAGTGTGGGTGAGGGTGATGGTGAGGGTTAGGTTTAGGGTGAGGGTCAGGATTAGGGTTAGGGTTAGGGTGAGAGTTAGGGTTAGTGTGAGAGTTAGGATTAGGGTTAGGTTTAGGGATAGAGTGAGGATAAGGGTTAGGGTGAGGGTTAGTTTGAGGGTGAGGTTTAGGTTTAGCATTAGGGTTAGTGTGAGGGTTAATGTGAGGTTTAGGTTTAGGGTCAGGGTTAGGTTGAGGGTGAGTGTTAGGGTGAAGTTGAGGGTGAGGGTGAGGGTGAGGGTGAGTGTTAGGGTTAGTGTGAGGGTCAGGATTAGGGTTCGGGTTAGGGTTAGGGTGAGAGTTAGGGTTAGTGTGAGAGTTAGGATTAGGGTTAGGGTTAGGGATAAAGTGAGGATAAGGGTTAGGGTGAGGGTTAGTTTGAGGGTGAGGGTTAGGTTTAGCATTAGGTTTAGTGTGCGGGTTAGTGTGAGGGTTAGGTTTAGGGTGAGGGTTAGGTTGATTGTGAGGGTTAGGGTTAGGTTTAGGTTGAGAGTTTGGGTTAGGGGTAGGGTTGGGGTGAGTGTTAGGGTGAGTGATAGGGTGAGGGTGAGGTTTAGGGTTAGGATTAGTGTTATGTTGAGTTTAAGTGTAAGGGTTAGTGTTAGGCTGAAGGTTAGGTTTAGGATTAGGGTTAGGGTTAGGGTTAGCATTTGGGTGAGGGTGAGGGTGAGGGTTACGTTAGGTTTAGGGTTAGGGGTAGGGTGATGGTGGGGGTGAAGGGTAAGTTTAGGATTAGGGTTAGGGTTAGGGTTAGGGTGATGGTGGGGGTGAAGGGTAGGTTTAGGGTTAGGGTTTGGGTTAGTCTGTGGGGGAGGGAAGGGTGATGGTGAGGTTTAGGTTTATGGTTAGGTTTACGGTTATGATGAGGGCTAAGTTGGGCGTGAGGGTTAGGGTGAATGTTAGTGTGAGCGTGAGGCTTTCGGTTAGTTAAGGGTTAGGGTTATTTTTATGGTGAGGATTAGGTTGAGTGTGAGGGTTAGTGTGAGGGTTAGAGTTTGGGTGAGGGTTCGGGTTAGGATTTTTTGTGACCATTAGGGTTAAGGTGAGGTTTCGGGTGAGGGAGAGGCTTAGGGTGAGGGTTAGGGTGAGGTTGAGGTTGATCGTTAGGGTGTGGGTGAGGGTAAGTTTTAGGGTGAGGGTTAGGGTGACGGTGAGGGTTAGGGTCACTGTGAGGATTAGGGTTAGGTTTAGGGTGAGGTTTAGGGTTAGGGTGAGGGTTAGGTTGAGGGGTATGGTTAGGTTTAGGGTGAGTGTTAGGATTAGTGTGAGTGTTAGGGTTAAGTATAGGGTTAGGGTTAGTTTGAGTGTAAGGGTTAGTGTGAGGCTAAGGTTTAGGGTTAGCATTAGGGTTAGGGCGAGTGTTAGCTTGTGGGTTTGAGTTAGGGTTAGGGATAGGGATAGGGTGACATTTAGGTTTAGCGCTACGGTGAGGGTAAGGTTGAGAGTGAGGGTGAGGTTGAGTGTTTCGTTTCGGTAAGGGTTAGGATTAGGGTTAGGGTGAGGATTAGGTTGAGGGTGAGGGTTAGGTTGAGGGTTAGGGTTAGGGTGAGGTTTAGGGTGAGGCTGAGGGTTAGGGTGAGGGTGAGATTTCGGTGAGTGTGAGGTTTAGGGTTTGTGTTAGGGTTACGGTTATGGTGAGGGTTAGGGTGATGGTGAGGGTTATGGTGAGGGTGAGGGTTAGGGTTAGGGTTAGGGTGAGGGTTAGGGTTAGAGTTAGGGTTAGGGTGAGGGTTAGGTTGAGGGGTAGGGTTAGGTTTAGGTTGAAGGTTAGGTTTAGTGTGAGGGTTAGTGTTAGGGTTACTGTGAGGTTAAAGTTTAGGGTGAGGGTGAAGGTTAGGGTTAGGGTTAGGGTTAGGGTGAGGTCTAGGGTGAGGTTGAGTGTTAGTGTGAGAGTGTGGATGATGGTGAGGGTTTCGGTTAGGTAAAGGTTATGGTTATTGTTAGGGTAAAGATTAAGTTGAGGGTGAGGGTTAGTATGAGGATTAGGGTAAGGGTGAGTGTTAGGGTTCAGATGAGGGTGAGGGTTAGTGTGTGTGTGAGGGTTAGGGTGAGTGTGAGGGTTAGGGTTAGGTTTCAGGTGAGGGTTTGGGTTAGGGTTAGAGTGAGGGTTAGGCTTAGGGTGAGGGGTTGGGTTAGTGTTAGGGTGAGGGTTAGAGTTAGAGTGGGGGTTAGGGTTGGGTTTAGGGTTAGGGTTAGTGTGAGGATAATGGTTAGGGTGAGGGTTAGGGTGAGTTTTAGGGTAAGCTTTAGGGTTAGGGTTAGGGTTAGTGTGAGTGTTATTGTTAGGGGTAGTTTTAGCTTGAGGGTAAGGGTTAGCGTTAGTGTTAGGGTAAGGATTAGGGTTAGGGTGAGGGTTAGGGTAAGGGTTAGGGATAGGGTGAGTGTGAGGGTGAGGGTTAGGGTTAGGCTTAGGATTAGGGTTAGTGTGAGGATAAGGGTTAGGGTGTGTGTTAGGTTGAGGGTGATGGTTAGGTTTAGCGTTAGGTTTACGGTTAGCATTAGGGATAGGGTGTGGGTTATTGTTAGGGTTAGTGTTAGGTTGAGGGTGAGGGTTAGGGTTAGGTTTAGGTTGAGGGTTAGGGTGAGTGTTAGGGTTCAGGTGAGGGTTAGGGTTAGGATTAGGGTTAGGGTGACGGTCAGTGTGAGGGTTAGGGTTAGGGTTAGGTTTAGGGTGAGGTTGAGGGTTAGTGTTAGGGTTAGGGTGAGGGTTAAGTTAAAGGTGAGGGCTAGGGTGAGCGTGATGATTAGGGTCAGGTTGAGGCTGAGTGTTTCCGTTAGGTAAGGTTTAGGGTTAGGTTTATGGTGAGGATTAGAGTGAGGGTGAGGCTTAGGTTGCAGGTTAGGTTAAGGGTGAGGGTGAGGGTTAGGGTTAGGGTGAGGGTTAGTGTTAGGTGATGTTTAGCGTGAGGTTGAGGGTTAAGGTTCGGGTGAGGGTTCGGGTGAGTGGGAGGATTAGGTTTAGTTTTAGGGTTAGGGTTAGGGTGAGGGTTAGGATGAGGTTTAGGTTTAGGTTTAGGGTTAGTGTGAGGGGTAGGGTTAGGGATAGGGTGAGGGTTAGGGTTAGTGTGAGGGTTAGGGTTAGGTTTAGGATTAGGTGTAGTGTGAGGATAAGGGTTAGGGTGAGGGTTAGGTTGAGGGTGAAGTTTCTGGTTAGCGTTAGGGTTAGGTTGAGGTTTAGGGTGAGTGTTAGGGTTAGGTTCAGGTTTAGGTTGAGGGTGAGCGCTAGGGTTAGGTTTAGGTTGATGGTTAGGGTTAGGGTTAGGTTTAGGGTGAGGGTTAGGGTGAGGGTTAGAGTGTGGGTTAATGTTAGGGTGAGTGTTAGTGTTAGGATTAGGGTTACGGTGAGTTTTAGGGTTAGAGTTATGGTTATGGTAAGGGTTAGGGTTAGGATTAAGGTTAGATTTAGGGTTAGGGTTATTGTTAGGGTCAGGGTTAGGGTTAGGGTGAGGGTTTGGGTGCGGGTTGGCGTTAGGGTTAGGGTTAGGTTTAGGATGATGTTGGGGGTGAGGGTTAGTTTTAGGATTAGGGTAATGGTTAGGCTGAGGGGGAGGCAGAGTGTGCGGGTGAGGTTTAGGGTTAGGGTTAGGTTTAGAGGTATGGTGAGGGCTAGGGTGAGGGTGAGGGTTAGGTTGAGGGTTATTGTTAGAGTGAGGGTTAGGGTGAGGCTAAGAGTTAGGGTACAGGTGAGGGTTCGGGTGAGGGTGAGTGTGAGGGTGAGGGTGAGGTTTAGGGTGTGACTTAGGTTTCAGGTTAGGGTGAGGGTTACAGTGAGGTTTAGGGTTATGGTTAGGGTTAGGTTGAATGTGAGGGTAAGGGTTAGGTTTAGGGTTAGGTTGAGGGTTAGGGTTAGGTTTAGGGCTAGGGTGAGGGGTAGAGCTAGGATTAGGGTGAGGGTAAGGTTTAGTGTGAGGTTTTTGGTTAGAGTTAGGTTTAGTGTGAGGTTAAAGTTTAGGGTGAGGTTTAGGGTGAGGGTGAGGGTTAGGGTTATCGTTAGGGTTAGGGTGAGGGTTAGGGTGAGGGTTAGGTTTAGGGTTAGAGTGAGAGTTATGGTTAGGGTACTGTTTAGCGTGAGGGTGAGGGTTAGGGTTAGGGTGATGTTTAGGGTGAGGTGAGGGTTAGGGTTAAGGTGTGGTTTAGGGTTAGGTTTAGGTGTAGGGTGAGGGTGAGCGTTGGTGGTAGTGTTAGGTTGGGGGTTAAGGTTAGGGTGAGGTCTAGGGTGAGGTTTAGGGTGAGGGTTAGTGTGAGGTGTAGCGTTAGGATTAGGGTTAGGTTAGGGTGTTAGTGTTAGGTTAGTGTTAGGTTGAGGTTTAGGTTGAGGGTGAGGTTTAGGGTTAGGTTTAGGGTTAGTGTGAGGGTTAGGTTTAGTTTTAGGTTTAGGATTATGGTTAGGGTTATGGTTATGGTTAGGGTTAGGGTTAGGGTGAGGGTGTGTGTGAGGGTTTGGTTTAGGATTAGGGTTAGGTTCAGGTTGAGGGGGAGGTGGAGGGGGAGGGGGAGGTTTTAGGTTAGTGTTAGGGTTAGGGTTATGGTGAGGGCTAGGTTGAGGGTAAGGTTTAGGGTGAGGGTGAGGGTGAGTGTGAGGGTAAAGGTGAAGGAGAGGGTTAGGTTTAGGGTGGGGTTTAGGATTAGGGTTAGAGTTAGGGTTAGGATGAGGGTGAGGGTTGGGTTAGGGTTAGTGTGAGGGTTAGGGTTAGAGTGAGGGTTAGGGTGACAGTGAGGTTTAGAGTGAATGTTAGTGTTAGGGTTAGGTTTCGGGTGAGGGTTAGGGTTAGGGTTAGAATGAGGTTGAGACTTAGGATGAGGGGTAGGGTTAGTGTTAGGGTGAGGGTTAGAGTTAGTGTGATAGGGATGGGTTTAGGGTTAGGGTTAGTGTGAGGATAATGGTTAGGGTGTGGGTTACGTTAAGCGTTAGGGTTAGGGTGATGGTTAGGTTGAGTGTTAGGGTTAGGGTTAGTGTTAGGGTGAGGGTAAGTTTTAGGGTTAGTGTTATGGTAAGTTTTAGGGATAGGGTGAGGGTTAGGGTAAGGGTTAGGTATAGGGTGAGTGTGAGGGTGAGGGTTAGGGTTAGGATTAAGTTGTTTAGGGTTAGGGTGAAGGTTATGGTAAGGGTTAGGGTTAGGGTGAGAGTTAGGGTTTGGTTTAGGGTGAGTGTTAGGGTTAGGTTTAGGGTTAGGGTTAGGGTGAGGTTTAGGGTTAGGGTTAGGGTGAGGGTGAGGGTAAGGGTGAGGGTGAGGGTTAATTTTAGGGTTAGGGTGTGGGTAAAGTTTAGGATGAGGGTTAGTGTTAGCGTTAGGGTGAGGGTGTGGGTAAGGATGAGGGTTAGGTTTAGGGTTAAGGTTATGGTTATTGTGAGGGTGAGGTTGAGGGTTAGTGTTAGGTTTAGGTTTAGGTTTAGGGTTAGGCTGAGGGAGAGGGTGGGTGTGAGGTTTACGTTTAGGGTTTGGGTTAGCGTCAGGGCTAGTGTATGGGTGAGGGTGAGGGTTTCGGTTAGGTAAGTGTTAGGGTTAGGGTGAGGATTAGGGTGAAGGTGATGTTTAGTGTGAGAGTTAGGGTTAGAGTGAGGATTAGGGTTAATGTGACGGTTAGGGTTAGGGTTAGGATGAGGTTGAGGTTTAGGGTGAGGTTTAGGGTTAGGGAAAGGGTTAGGATTAGGGTTAGGGTTAGAGTTAGGGTGAGGGTTAGGCTGAGGGGTAGGATAAGGTTTAGTGTGAGGGTTAGGTTTTGTGTGAGGATTAGGGTTAGGCTTAGGATTAGGGTGTGTGTTAGTGTGAGGGTGAGGGTTAGGTTTAGCATTAGGGTTAGGGTTAGGGTGAGGGTTAGGATTAGTGTTAGGGTTAGGGCGGGGGTCAGGGTGAGGATTAGGGTTACTGTTAGGTTGAGAGTTAGGGTTAGGGTTTGGGTTAGTATGACGTTGAGGTGAGGATTTCGATTAGGTAAGGGTTATGTTTAGGTTAGGGTGAGGATTAGGTTGAGTGTGAGTGTTAGATTGAGGGTTAGGATTAGGCTTAAGGTGAGGGTTAGGTTTAACGTGATGTTTAGGGTGAGGGTGAGGGTTAAGTTGAGCTAAAGTATTAGAATTAGTATTAGGGATAGGGTGACGATTCGTGTTAGTGTGAGGGTTAGGGTTAGGGTTAGTTTTAGTGTGAGGATGAGGGTTTGGTTGAGGATTAGGTTTAGGGTGAGGGTTAGGATTAGCTTTAGGGTTAGGGTTAGGTTGAGGATTAGGTTGAGGGTGAGGGTTAGGATTAGCTTTAGGGTTAGGGTTAGGGATAGGGTGAGGATTAGGGTTAGTGTGAGGGTTAGGGTTCGGGTTACTGTGAGGATAAGGATTAGGGTGAGGTTTATGTTGAGGGTGAGGTTTAGGGTTAGCCTTAGGGTCACAGTGAGCGTTAGGGTGAGTGTTAGGGATAGGGTGAGGGTTAGGATTATGTTTAGGTTGAGGATTAGTTTTAGTGTGATGTTTATGGTGAGGGTGAGTGTTAGTGTGAGGGTGAGGATGATGGTTAGGGTTAGGGTTAGGGTTAGGTTTAGGGTGAAAGTGAGGGTGAGGGTGAGGTTTAGGGTTAGTTTTAGGGTGAGGATTAGGGTTAGGGTTAGGGTTATGGTGAGGGTAAGGCTTAGGGTGATGTTGAGTTTTAGGGTTACTGTAAGGGTAAGGTTGAGGGTTGGTGTGAGTGTAAGAGTTAGGGTTGGGGTGAGGGTTATTGTTAGGGTTAGGGTGGGGGTTAAGTTTAGGGTGTGGTCTAGGGTGAGGGTGAGTGTTAGGGTTAGGGTTAGTGTGAGGGGTAGTGTTAGGGTTAGGGTGAGGGTTAGGGTTAGTATGATTGTTAGGGTTAGGTTTAGGATTAGGGTTAGTGTGAGGATAACGGTTAGGGTGAGGGTTAGGTTGAGGTTGAACTTTAGGGTTAGCGTTAGGGTTGGGGTTATCGTTAGTTTTATGTTGAGGGTTAGGGTGAGTGTTAGGGTTAGGGTGAGGTTTAGGTTGAGGGTGAGCCTTAGGTTTAGGTTTAGGGTGAGGTTTAGGGTGAGGGTTAGAGTGGGGGTTCGTGTTAGGGTGAGGGTTAGGGTTAGGATTAGGGTTACGGTGAGTTTTAGGGGTAGGGTTATGGTTGGAGTAAGGGTTAGGGTTAGGATTAAGGTTAGATTGAGGGTTAGGGTTATTGTTAGGGTTAGGGTTAGGGTGAGGATGAGGGTGAGGGTTGGCGTTAGGGTTAGGGTTAGTTTCAGGGTGATGGTGGGAGTGAAGAGTAAGTTTAGGATTAGGGTTATGGTTAGGCTGAGGGGAAGGCAGAGGATGAGGGTGAGATTTAGGGTTAGGGTTAGGTTTAGAGTTACGGTGAGGGCTAGGGTGAGGGGTTAGGGTAAGGGTTAGAGTAAGGTTTAGGGTTAGGTTGATGTTTAGGGTGAGGCTGAGTGTTAGGGTTCGTGTGAGGGTTCGGGTGAGGGTGAGAGTGAGGGTGAGGATGAGTTTTAGGGTGTGGCTTAGGGTTAGGGTTAGGGTCTGGATGAAGTTGAGGCTGAGGGTTAGGGTTAGGTTGCGGGCTAGTGTGAAGGGTAGAGTTAGGGTTAGGGTGAGGGTTAGGGTTAGTGTGAGGGTTTGGGTTAGAGTTAGGGTTAGGGTGAGGGTTAGGTTTAGGGTTAGGGTGAGAGTTAGGTTTAGGGTACTGTTTAGCGTGAGGGTGAGTGTTAGGGTGATGTTTAGGGTTAGGTGAGGGTTAGGGTTAAGGTGTGGGTTAGGGTTAAGTTTAGGTTTCGGGTGAGGGTGAGGGTTACTGTTAGGGATCGGTTGGGGGTTAAGGTTAGGGTGAGGTCTAGGGTGAGGGTGAGGGTTAGGGTGAGGGTTAGTGTGAGGGATAGCGTTAGGATTAGGGTGAGGGTTAGGGTTAGTGTGAGGGTTAGGGTTAAGTTTAGGGATAGGGTTAGGGTTAGGTTTAGGTTTAGTGTGAGGATAAGGGTTAGGGTGAGGGTTAGGTTGAGTGTCAGGGTTAGAGTTAGGGTTAGGGATAGTGTGAGGGTTAGGTTTAGGATTAGGGTTTGGGTTTTGGTTAGGGTTATTTTTAGGGTTAGTGTTAGGGTTTGGGTGAGAGTGAGGGTGAGGTTTGGTGTTAGGGTTAGGGTTAGGGTGAGGGTGGGGGTGAGGGTTAGGTTTAGGATTTGGGTTAGGTTTAGACTGAGGGGGAGGGGGAGGTTTGGGGTTAGGGTGATGTTTTTGGTTAGGGTTAGGTTTAGGGTTACAGTGAGGGCTAAATTGAGGGTGAGGGTTAGATTGAGGGTGAGGTTGAGGGTGAGGGTGAGGGTGAGGGTTAGGTTTAGGGTGAGGGTTAGGATTAGGGTTAGAGTTAGGTTTAGGGTGAGGGTTAGGGTAAGCGTTAGATTTGGGTGAGGGTTAGGGAGAGTGTTAGGTTTATTGTTAGTGTTAGTGTGAGGTTTAGGTTTAGGGTTAGTGTTAGGGTAAAGTTTAGGCTTATGGTGACGGTTAGGGTAAAGGTTAGGGATAGAGTGAGTGTGAGGATGAGGGTCAGGGTTAGGGTTACGGTGATGTTTAGGGTTAGGGTGAGGTTTAGGGTAAGGGTTAAGGTTAGGGTGAGGGTTAGAGTTTGGTTTAGGGTGAGTGTTAGGGTTAGGTTTAGGGTTAGGGTAAGGGTTAGGGTTAGGGTTCGGGTTAGGGTTCGGGTTAGGGTTAGGGTTAGGGTGAGGGTAAGGGCGAGGGTGAGGGTTAATTTTAGGGTTAGGGTGTGGGTAAGTGTTAGGGTGAGATTTAGTGTTAGGGTAGGGTGAGGGTGTGGGTAAGGATGAGGGTTAGGCTTAGGGTTAAGGTTATGTGATGAATTTGAAAAATTAAGGCTTCATCCATTTTACAATTTACTCACTGCTGACTCTGTTTCTGTAAACTTGCTTGCTTGAGCTAACACCAACCCCCACCCCCTGGAAATAAGGAATTGGGTAAAGTCCAGGTGTCGGCCCCAGGACAAGGTCAGTGGTCGTAGATAAAGAACAGACAGTACGTGTTCCTCAGTTCCCATTTAGAAATTCCCCAGACAGGACCTTGAGATAACGACCACCTGCCAAGACCACAAGCTAAGCCAAATGTCAACCAATCATAGGCCTGTAACCATGTAAACCCCCTTTAAACCAACCATGGGCCAGTCATTTTACGAAGAGTGTTGCAAAATTTCCCGCGTGGCAAAGTGATTGTTGGCGTATATGATGACCTTTAAATGGACCAATCATGGGATGCTTTGTGTTATGCATTAATCTTGTGGTTTTTGCGTTTAAAAGAAGGCTTGTAACCTCTGCTCGGGGCTCCCTGTCTGCTCAGGACAGAGAGTCCGTTTGCACAAACGTCAAATAAACTCCTCTTGCTTATTGCATCTCCCGGTCTGGATTCTGAGTTTCTGGGGTGCCCTCCCGTTGACGAAAGTATCCCAGGAGTCTGGGGTCTTTCATTTGGTACGTTGGCCGGGAACCACGCTCCCCCAAACCCCAGATACAAGGACCAGCAGGAGGTAAGATAAAGCTCTTGTCTTTCGTGTTTGTCGTGTTCATTTTATGTTTTGGGGATCCAAAAGTGCCTGTACAGGACGTGTGTGGTGGAGCAGAGGGAAAAGCAGACTTGCCCACTACCCTGGTCCCGCCCTGGGCTTCTACCCCAGGTGCGTGAATTTGTGGTGGACTAGAGGGAAAAGCAGACCTGCCCACTACCCTAGTCCTGCCCTGCAGTCCAACTCCAGGGTTGCGAGGAGGGGGAACGAGATCCGAGTGTCTCTGTGTTAGGGGGAGTTAAGGCACGGACGGCCTCTCCCTTCTGAAGTTTCTCTCCTCATTTGTGCTCACTCGGGGACCGCGCGGCGTTTGTCTAGTCTTGTCTGTGTCTGTCTGACATTAATTGTCTTTGGTGTTTGTTTTGTGACTTTCCAGGAAATGTGTCAACAAGCTAGTCCACTCCTAGGACACCTGAGACCTTGTCCTAGTTCGTTTAAAAACAAAAACCGCTGGTTCTGCTTTTGTAACTTGCTTGTTTGTCAATTATGAAGCTGCCACTGACCACCTGCGAGTGGCCTCAGTTAGATCTCAGCTTCGGGCCTTGGCTCGGGGGGGGGGGTCTAAACGTGGGGGAGAACCTGTCAGTCTGAGGGGATGGCCGCTAGGGACTTCTTTCCCTTGCCACAAGATGACTGGCAATTCTCCTCCACCTTGGAAGGCCCCTGGGTCAACGTCTGCAGGAATCTAAGAGAAAAATCCTCTGGAGGTGAGTAGGGGTGTTGAGTCCCCTGGTAAGTGAATGGTGGTGAGATGTCGCCCCATTCACTGAAACCTGATTTTGTCTTTGTGGCCAGTTGTTTGTCTTGTTTACTTTAGTGTGTGTGTTTGTTTTGTGTTTTCTGGGGTAGGGAAGTTCTGGGTGAGTGTGGCAGGCTCACCTATCAGACTCTGGATTCAGCTTGCTGAGTGAGAACAGCACAGAGTTCCGGTAGGGATAAACTGGGGCCCATTAGTCCCCAACTCAGCCTTCAGTTCTTGTCTAGTTCTGTTTTAGAATTGGTACCAGTTTTAAATGAGGATCCTTGGTTTTTGTGTTTATCTGTGTTTTTGTTATTTATTTGAACATCTCTGGGGAAATAAAAGTTCCAGCGGGTCTTGGTCACAGACCTGCTATGCCCACCCCCCCTCCCCCCGAGGCATGGAAGGTTACTGGGCTAGTTTGGTTCCCTTCAAGCCTCAGGCTGCATTTTCTCCTTGTGGAGGCTTCCAGCAGGGAGGGTGTAGAAGGCTGTGTGCCTAGTTTGGACTTTTTCAGCTAGTCCTGACAATGTAACAATTTGTAAAGTGCTCTTGTCTATCTGTGTGAGTGTTTTGTGTGTGTCTGTGAACGTGTTCAAAGATAAGAATTGTCAGCATGCTGTAACAATTGGGTGAGTTTAAATTTAAAATTCAAAAGGTTATGAGGTTTGGACATTACCAAAAATTCTAAAAAAATCTTCACATTGTTTTAAATGGCTTTTTAAAGATTTTTTTTTAACTTGCAAATTAAAAAATCTGGTATTATAAAAAACTAATATTTTAAATGCATAAGACTGTTTATACTGTAATCACATTATCTGGCTTAACAAAATGCATTGGCTGTTTGGGATCTGGTTCCCTTGGCTAAAATTTGGGATAAATATTAAAAATTTAAATGTAAATGTTAGTTTAACACTGTCAAAGATGTTACCTGTTCTGTCTGTCTAAAAACTGTGTATTTCATTCAAGAACCAAGAAAAGAGACGGGGAAAAACTTAGAAGCCAACAGAAGACCTATGTTTAGGGATAAGGGGTGAACAAGCAGAAGTGCAGTTCAGCTAGTCATGCATGGTGGGACAGGTCCTGGGAAGAGTCCGTGCATGGTGAAAGAGGGCAAGCTGGCACAAACGCAGTTCATCTAACCCTAAAGAGTCGGATTGGGTGCGTACCCATTCCATAGAAGGGGCTGAGTGGCCCATCTTTGTTCTTTCTTTTCCCTGCAGATAGACACTAAAAACATGATGGTTAAAATGAGTGATGTGATGATATGATTAGTATTGCTAAAACTTCCCCTTGGATGTGTTAACATTAAAATTAGAAAGGCCTTAAAAAAAAGGGTTAAAAAGTTATTTATATAATGTGACTTGCTTTTAATGTTTTACAATTAGGATGTTTTTAAAAGTCAGAAAGACACTAAGTCTAGCTTTTTGGTTCAGTTATGATGATTGTTATTTTCGCATTAAGGAAAAATTGTCATTTGAGTTTAAAAATCTTAATGTGTGTCTGTTTTAAAACAAGCAACTAAGAGGCAATGAGTGACACTTGGCCTCAAGATTTCAAGGGATCTTTTCAAAATGCAAATAAGAGGTTTTAAAAAAATTAGGAATGGATTTTTGGATATAAAGTTTAAATGTAAAATTGTTCTTAACATTGGCTTCAGTGTACACAAAGGAAAAAATTAGGATTACCAAAATAATTGCTATTCCAGTTTGCTCTTATAGGTTGTTTTTTTTTAAGTTTCCAGCAAGCCCAGAGCAAAGCACAGAGGATTCTTAAAAGTTTGTCAGATGTAACTTTGACTCTTAATAAATATCAGGTAAGAGCATGCTTAAAAGCTACTTCTATGTTGACCACCTTGTTGCTTATAATTGGAGTAAAATGGCCTTTTATAAGACTCACTGATCTGCAAACTGGTTCAAAGCTAGGCCTGGCACAAAAAGGTTCCTGTGAGACTGTCACCTCTATTCAGCCAGCAGAGTACCAGCCCTGGACTGAAGAGTCAGGGGACAGTACTCAAGCCCCAAGCTCGAGACTCACAGTGGCAGAGTACTAGCCCTGGACTGAAGAGTTAGGGGACAGCATTCAAGCCCCGAGTCTGGGACTCAAAGTGGCAGAGTGCTAGCCTTGAGCTATAGAGCTGAGGGACAGTGCTCAAGCCCCGAGTTCAAGTCCAGCGACCAGCTAAAGGGAAATGTCAATGAGGCATTTTTCCCAATGTGAAGAAGACACTCCTGGGACAAAAGCAATGGAGGAGCATCCAGAGGCAGT
Source organism: Dipodomys merriami (assembly GCF_024711535.1). Classification (NCBI taxonomy): domain Eukaryota; kingdom Metazoa; phylum Chordata; class Mammalia; order Rodentia; family Heteromyidae; genus Dipodomys; species Dipodomys merriami. The sequence goes on from NW_027202327.1 coordinate 2,082,709, forward strand.
AAGCCACTGCTTGGATGGCAGAAATGTCAGATCCTAGAGTCACTTTTGCATGGCACTTCAAAACTGATCAGAGCCGGGAGGTCATAAAAAGAGTTTATAAGCATGCCAAATGTCCATGACTATCTACCTTGTAAGGGACAGGAACTTGCCAGTCCTCTGTGATAGTAAAAGCCAATGTTATAAAATGTGGGGGATAGTTTAAATCTCAACCCCTTCATGTGCCAAAAGCTCTAATTGAGCTGACACTAGTTACATGAAGTTCATCTGCTCAGGAAAACGTTTGTAAACCTGAGAGTGTGTTTCTATTTGATATCTGTCTAAAGGCCTGCAAATGTAACTTAGGCATTGTTTGGGATCATTAGAGATCACATTCCTAAGCCATCTAGAAAGATGCTTTTGCAAACCAGAGTGCTAAACAAGTTACACTGCTGTAGCCGGAAAAAAAGGTCTGTGCAGTTGTCAAAAGTTAAATATTGTTCTAAATGACATCTAACCCTGATGGCCTCTTTGTAAAATAGGCTAAGGTTATAGGTTCCTGGCTAGGTAAGATCAACAAGTTACAGAAGATGGACCTTCCCCCTTCTACCCCCATTATAAGATCAAGGGTCCAGAGTCAGTTTTGGAGAAATGAGGCAAAATAGATAAAATATTTTTTTAAAAAGGCATAAAAATAGTGTTAACAGTTGTCGGTGTACAAGGTGTAAAGACTGCATCTGTCAGAGATGGCTACAAGACTAAGCCTTCTGAGCCTTCTGTGTCTATTTACAAAAATATCTGGTTAGTAAAAAAGTTGTGATTTTGGTAAATTGTCTGGACTATTGTTTAAAGATCTTAAAAATCAGCAGGATCAAAGCCTGCCAAGCATATGCAATGTATTTTTAACCAGTCTGCGTAGGAATTTACAGCAGAGCATGAGGTGTGAAACTCCCTTGGAGCCACTGAGAGATCCTGCTGCTGCTGCTGCTGCTGCTGCATACCCTAATGGGTAAAGTTCAAAGACGGCCTGACAGCCACCTGGAGAAACTCCTGCCTGATTCCATCACCTGAGTCTGCTTCCTGGTTGACTGCTGCTAAATCTAAGATCTTGTGGGACATTCTTTTGGGTGATATCCAGAAACCCTCTCTTCCCACAGTGGATATTGCGGACAAGGATATCACTGGCTGGCTTGTCTTAGGCACTTCAGTGCATAGTGACTGAAAATCCACTCTATGGTCACAGCCTAGTTTAGCTCTTGTAATAACCTGAGTGTGTTATCAATGAAAATTGTAAAGGAGAGGGGGGTAGTAAAGAAAGCCTTGGAAAAGGAATTATAAAGGAGAGGGGGGTAGTAAAGGAAGCCTTGGGAAGGGAATTGGGGAAAAATTGGTATCCCCTTTAGATAAGAAAGGATTTAAAAAGTAAGGATTGTCTTTAATTGTTTGGAAAAGGGAAAGAAGACAAACCTCAGAAAGTTTAAGTATGTAGCAAATGGTATGTGTATGTCACAAATGGTATGAGTATGTCTTAAAATTGGAGCTTACAAGTACAACTGGTATAAAATTAAGTTAACTGTGATACACGGAGGCAGGACTGGTAAAAAGAAAATGTAAGGGGCTCTGGTATTGTTACTTTTGTTACAATTGGACCTTGTATACTCAACAGACTGATGTCTTTTCTAAAAGAGAAAAATCAGCGCAGTCCGTCTATTAGTTCTGAGGTCTCAATACCAAGCACTGAGAACAACTGACACCCCACAAAATAATATATAGACACCCTAAATTTTAAGATTAAAATTACTCCAGAAAAGAAGTGGGGAATGAAGAATTAGAAAAATTAGGGCTGCGTCCATTTTACAATTTACTAACTGCTGACTCTGCTTCTGTAAACTTGCTTGCTTGAGCTAACACCAACCCCCACCCCCTGGAAATAAGGAATTGAGTAAAGTCCAGGTGTCGGCCCCAGGACATGGTCAGTGGTCGTAGATAAAGAACAGACAGTACGTGTTCCTCAGTTCCCATTTAGAAATTCCCCAGACAGGACCTTGAGATAACGACCACCTGCCAAGACCACAAGCTAAGCCAAATGTCAACCAATCATAGGCCTGTAACCATGTAAACCCCCTTTAAACCAACCATGGGCCAGTCATTTTACGAAGAGTGTTACAAAATTTCCCGCGTGGCAAAGTGATTGACCAATCATGGGATGCTTTGTGTTATGCATTAATCTTGTGGTTTTTGCGTTTAAAAGAAGGCTTGTAATTGCTGCTCGGGGCTCCCTGTCTGTTCGGGACAGAGAGTGCGTTTGTACAAAAGTCAAATAAAATCCTCTTGCTTATTGCATCTCCCGGCCTAGAGTCTGAGTTTCTGGGGCGCCCTCCCGTTGACGAAAGTATCCCAGGAATCTGGGGTCTTTCAATGGTTAGTGTGAGGGTGAGGTTGAGGGTTAGGGTTAGGATTAGGTTTAGTTTTAGGGTTAGGCTGAGAGAGAGGGTGAGGGTGAGGTAGAAGGTGAGGTTTATGTTTAGGGTTTGGGTTAGGGTGAGGGCTAGTGTATGGGTGAGGGTGAGGGTTTCGGGTAGGTAAGTGTTAAGGTTAGGGTGAGGATTAGGGTGAGGTTGACGGTTAGTGTGAGTTAGGGTTAGGGTGAGAGTTAGGGTGACTGTGAGGGTTAGGGTGAGGGTAAGGGTGAGGGTAAGTGTTAGTGTAAGGGTTAGGGTGCTGGTGAGGGTTAGGGTTAGCATTAGGGTTAGGGTCAGGGTGAGGGTTAGGGTGAGGTTTAGGGATAGGGATAGGGTTAAGATTAGGGTTAGGGTTAGAGTTAGGGTGAGGGTTAGGCTGAGGGGTAGGGTAAGGGTTAGGGTGAGGGTTAGGTTCAGTTTGAGGATTAGAGTTAGGTTTAGAGTTAGGGTGAGGGTAAGGATTAGGCTGTGGGTTAGGGTGAGTGTGAGGGTTAGCTTTAGCATTAGGGTTAGTGTTAGGGTGAGGGTTAGGATTAGGGTCAGGGTTAGGGTGAGGGTGAGGGTGAGGATTAGGGTTACTGTTAGTTTGAGGGTTTGGGTTAGGGTTTTGGTTAGGGTGAGGGTGAGGGTGAGGTGAAGGTTTCGGTTAGGTAAGGGTTATGTTTAGGTTAGGGTGCGGATTAGGTTGAGTGTGAGGGTTAGATTGAGGGTTAAGTTTAGGGTGAGGGTTAGGGTTAGGCCTAAGGTGAGGGTTAGGTTTAGTGTGATGTTTAGGGTGGGGGTGAGGGTTAAGGTGAGGGAAAGGATTAGGGTTAGAATTAGGGATAGGGTGAGGATTAGTGTTAGTGTGAGGGTTAGGGTTAGGGTTAGGGTTACAGTGAGCATAAGGGTTAGGTTGAGGGTTATGGTGAGTGTGGGGTTAGGGTTAGCCTTAGGGCTATGGTGAGCGTTAGGGTGAGATTTAGGGTTAGGGTGACGGGTAGGGTTATATTTAGGTTGAGTATTAGGTTTAGTGTGATGTTTATGGTGAGGGTGAGTGTTAGTGTGAGGGTGAGGATGAGGGTTAGGGTTAGGTTTAGGTTTAGGTTTAGGGTGAGAGTGAGGGTGAGGGTGAGTGTAAGGGTTAGCGTTAGGGTGAAGATTAGTGTTACAGTTAGGGTTATGGTGAGGGTAAGTCTTAGGGTGAGGTTTAGGGTGAGGTTGAGGTTTAGGGTTAGCGTTAGGGTAAGGGTGAGGGTTGGTGTGAGGGTTAGAATTTGGGTTAGGGTGAGGGTTATGGTTAGCGTTAGGGTGAGTGTAAGAATTAGGGTGAGGGTTCGGGTGAGGTTGAGGGTTAGGGTTATCAATAGGGTTAGGGTGAGGTTAGGGTTAGGGTGTGTTTATTGTGAGGGTGAGTGTTAGGCTGAGGGAGAGGTTGAGGGTTAGGTTTAGGGTTAGGGTTAGGTTTAGGGTTAGGGTGAGAGTCAGGGTGAGGGAGAGGGTTAGGGTTCGGATGCGGGTGAGGGTGAGCGTTACTCTTAGGGTTAGGGTGAGGGTTAAGGTTAGGTTGAGGGCTCGGGTAAGGGTGAGGATGAGGGTGAGGGTGACTGTGAGGGTTTTGGTTAGGTAAGGATTAGGGTTGGGGTTATGGTGAGGATTAGCATGATGGTGAGGTTCATGTTGAGGGTTAGGGTTATGGTGAGGGTTATGGTGAGGGTTAGGGTGAGGGTTAGGGTGAGGGTTAGTGTGAGGTTTAGGGTTAGGGTTAGGTTTAGGGTGAGGGTGAGGGTTAGTGTTAGGGTTAGGGTGAGGTTAAGTTTAGGGTGGGGGTTAGGGTGATGGTGAGGGTTATGGTGAGGGTGAGGGTTTCTGTTAGGTAAGTTTTAGGGTTAGGGTTATGGTGAGGATTAGGGTGCGGGTGAGGGTTAGGTTGAGTGTTAGGGTAAGGGTGAGGGTTAGGGTAAGATTTAGGGTGAGCGGTAGGGTTAGTGTGATGTTTAGGGTGAGGTTGAGTTTTAGGTTTAGGGTGAGGGTTCGGGTTAGTTTTCGGGTTAGGGTTAGGGTGTATTTATGGTGAGGATGAGTGTTAGGGTGAGGGTGAGGTTGAGGGTTAGGATTAGGGTTAGATTTAGGGAGAGAGTGAGGATGAGGGTGAGGTTTAGTTTTCGGGTGAGGGTGAGGTTGAGTGTGAGGGTTAGGGTGAGGGTGAGGGTTTCAGTTAGGTAAGTGTTAGGGTTAGGTTATGGTGAGGATTATGGTGAGATTGAGGGTTAGCCTGAGGGTTAGGGTTAAGGTGAGGTTTAGGATGAGGGTTAGTGTAAGAGGTAGGGTTAGGGTTAGGGTGAGGGTTAGGGTTATTGTGAGGGTTAGGGTTAGGGTTAGGTTTACGGTTAGGGTGAGGATAAGGGTTAGGGTGAGGGTTAGTTTGAGGGTGATGGTTAGGGTTAGCTTTAGGTTTACAGTTAGTATTAGGGTTAGGATGAGAGTTAGGGTTAGGATGAGGGTTAGGTGGAGGGTGAGGGTTAGGGTTAGGTTTAGGTTCAGGGTTTGGGTTAGGGTTAGGATTTGGGTGAGGGTTAGGGACAGGGTTAGGTTTAGGTTTAGGGTGAGGGATAATGTTAGGGTTAGGGTGAGGGTTAAAGTTAAGGTGAGTACTAGGGTGAGTGTGAGCATTAGGGTGAGGGTAAGGGTGAGTGTTTCCGTTAGGTAAGGTTTAGGGTTTGGGTTATGGTGAGGATTAGGGTAAGGGTGAGGGTTAGGTTGGGGGTTAGGTTAAGGGTGAGGGTGAGGGTTAGGGTTAGGGTTAGGGTGAGGGTTAGTGTTAGGTTGAGGTTTAGGATTAAGTTTAGGGTTAAGGTTAGGGTTAGTGTGAGTGGTAGGTTTTGGTAGGGTGAGGTTTAGGGTTATGGTTAGCATTAGGGTGAGGGTGAGGGTGATGTTGAGTGTTAGGTTTAGGATTTTGTTTATAGTTAGGTGAGTGTTAGGTTTAGTGTGAGGGTTAGGGATAAGTTTCGGATTAGGGTTAGTGTGAGGATAAGGGTTAGGGTGAGGGTTAGTTTGAGGGTGAAGTTAAGGGTTAGCGTTATGGTTGGAGTTAGCATTAGGGTTAGGGAGAGGGTTAGGTTGAGTGTTAGGGTTAAGGTGAAGTTTAGCTTGAGGGTGAGCGTTATGGTTAGGTTTAGGTTGATGGTTAGGTTTAGGGTTAGGTTTAGGTTGAGGGTTAGGGTTTGGGTTAGAGTGAGTGTTAGTGTTAGTGTGAGGGTTAGGGTTAGGATTAGAGTTACAGTGAGTTTTAGGGTTAGGGTTATGGTTAGGGTAAGGGTTAGGGTTAGGATTAAGGTTAGATTTAGGGTTATGGTTATTGTTAGGATTAGGAGTAGGTTTAAGGTGAGGGTGAGGGTGAGGGTGGGCATTAGGGTTAGGGTTAGGTTTAGGGTGATGATGGGGGTGAGGGGTAGATTTAGGATTAGCGTTATTGTTAGGCTGAGGGTGAGGCAGAGTTTGAGGGTTAGGTTTAGGTTTAGAGTTATGGTGAGGGCTAGGGTGAGGATTAGGGTGAGGTTGAGGGTTAGGGTTAGGGTGAGGGTTAGTGTTAGAGTGACGGTTATTGTTAGGTTGATGTTTAGGGTGAGGCTGAGTGTTAGGGTTCGGGTGAGTGTTCAGGTGAGGGTGAGTGTGAGGGTGAGGGTGAGGTTTAGAGTGTGGCTTAGGGTTAGGTTTTGGGTGAGGGTTAGGGTGAGGTTTAGGGTTAGGGTCAGGGTTAGGTTGAAGTTGAGGTTGAGGGTTAGGGTTAGGGTTAGGTTGAGGTTTAGGATTATGTTGAGGGCTAGGGTGAGGGTGAGGGTTAAGGTTGAGGGTTAGGGTTAGGGTTAGGTTTAGAGTTAGTGTTAGGGTAAGGGTTAGGGTGAGGGCTAGAGTTTGGGGTTAGGTTGAGGGTTAGAGTTAGTGTGAGGGTTTGGGTTAGAGTTAGGGTTAGTGTGAGGTTAAAGTTTAGGGTGAGGGTTAGGGTGAGGGTGAGGGTTAGTTTTATCGTTAGGGTTAGGGTGAGGGTTAGGGTGAGGGTTAGGTTTAGGGTGATGTTTAGTGTGAGGAGAGGGTTAGGGTGAGGATGAGGGTGAGGTTTAGAGTTATGGTTAGCTTTAGGGTACGGGTGAGGGTGATGTTCAGTGTTAGGTTTAGGATTTTGTTTATAGTTACGTGAGTGTTAGGGTGAGGGTAAGTATTCGGGTGAGGGTGAATTTTAGGGTGTGGTTGAGGGTTAGGTTTAGGGTGAGGATTAGGGTTAGGGTTTGGGTTATGGTGAGGGTAAGGATTAGGGTGTGGTTTGAGGTGAGGTTGAGGTTTTGTTTTAGCGTTTGGGTTAGGGTGAGTGTTAATGTGAGGGTTAGGGTTAGGTTTAGGTTTAGGGTGATGGTGAGGTTTAGAGTTAGGGTTAGGTGGAGGGTTAGGTTTAGGATTAGGGTGATGGTAAGGGTTAGGTTGAGGGTTAGGGTGAGTTTGAGTGTTAGGGGTAGCATTATTGTTAGGGTGAGAGTGAGGTTAGGGTGAGGGTTAGGGATAGGGTTTGGGATAGGGTGAGGATTAATGTTAGTTTGAGGGTTACGGTTATATTTAGTGTGAGGATAAGTGTTAGGGGGAGGGTGAGTGTGAGGATTTCAGTTACGTAAGGGTTAGGGTTAAGGTTATGGTGAGGATTAGGGTGAGGGTGCTGGTTAGGTTGAGGATTAAGGTTAGGGTTAGGGTTCGTGTGAGGGTTAGGGATAGGGTTAGGGTTAGGTTGATGGTGGGGGTGAGATGTAGGTTTAGGATTAGGGTTAGGGTTAGGCTGATGGGGAGGGGGAGGTGGAGGGGGAGGTTTTGGGTTAGGGTTAGGGTTAGGTGATGGCTAGATTGAGGGTGAGTATTAGGGAGAGGGTGAGGGTGAGGGTGAGGGTTAGGGATAACTTTAGGGTTAGGGTGAGGGTTAGCGCGAGTGTTAGGTTTAGGTTTTGAGTTAGAGTGAGAGTGAGGGTTAGGGTTCAGTTTAGGAAAAGGGTTAGGGTTAGGGTTAGGGTGAGGTTTAGGGTTAGGGTTAGGGTTAGGTTGAAGGTGAGTGTAAGGGTTAGGGTGAAGTTGAGTGTTAATGTTAGCATTAGGGTTAGGGTGAGGGTTAGGGTTAGAGTTAGGGATAGGGTATGGATTATTGTTAGTGTAAGGGTTAAGGTTAGGTTAAGTGTGAGGATAAGTGTTAGGGTGAGTGTTAGGGTGAGGGTTAGCATTAGGGTGAGGGTGAGTGTTAGTGTTAGGGTGATGGTTAGGGTTAGGGTTAGGGTTAGGGAGAGGGTGAGGGTTAGTGATAGGGTTCGGGTGAAGTTTAATGTTATGTTGAGGATTAAGGTTAGGGTGAGGGCTAGGGTGAGGGTGAGGGTTAGGGTGAGGGTGAGTGTGAGTGTTTCGTTTAGGTAAGGGTTAGATTTAAGGTTATGATGAGGATTAGGGTGAGGGTGAGGGTTAGGTTGAGGATTAGGGATAGGGTGAGATTTAGAGTGAGGGTTAGGGTTAGGGTTATGGTGAGGGTTAGGGTAAGGGTTAGGTTTAGGGTTAGGGTTAGGTTTAGGGTGGGGGTTAAGGTAAAGGTGAGGTCTAGGGTGAGGGTGAGTGTTAGGATGAGGGTTAGCGTGAGGGGTAGAGTTAGGGTTAGGTTGAGGTTGAGGGTTACGGTGAGGGTGAGGGTGAGGGGTAGGCATAACATTAGGGTTAGGGTGAGTGTTAGCATGAGGGTTAGGTTTACCTTTAGAGTTATGGTGAGGTCGAGGGTTAGGTTTCGGGTTAGGGATAGGGTTATCGTTAGGGTTAGGGTGAGGTTTAGGGTTAGGGTTAGGTTAGGTTGAAGGAGAGGTTGAGGGTTAGGGTTAGGGTTAGGTTGAGGAATAAGTTGAGGGTGAGGGTTAGGTTGAGGGTTAGTGTTATGGTGAGTGTTAGGGTTGGAGTTAGGGTGAGGGTTAGGGTTAGGATGATGTTTAGGTTGAGGATTAGGGTTAGAGTGAAGGTGAGAGTTCGGGTGAGTGTGAATGTTCGGGAGATGGTGAAGGTTAAGTTGTGGGTGAGGATTAGGTTACAGAGCAATGTTAGGGTGACAGTGATTGTTAGGGTGATGGTGAGGGTTAGGGTTAGGGTTAGGGTTAGGGTGAGTGTTAGGGTTAGGAATAGGGTAGGGTTAGGGTCAGTATTAGGGTTAGGGTTAGGGTGAGGTTGAGGGTTCGGGGGAGTGTGAGTATTCAGGTGAGGATGAGGGTTAGATTTTGGGTGAGGGTTAGGTTTCAGCTGAGTGTTAAGGGGATTGTGAGGGTTAGGGTTAGGGCTAGCGTTAGGTTTAGGGTGAGGGTTACGTTGAGGGTTAGGGTTAGGGTGAATGTTAGGGTTAGAGTGATGTTTCAGTTGAGGTTGAGTTTTAGGTTCTGGGTGAGAGTTAGGGTTAGGGTGAGGATTAGGGTTATGGTTAGTGTTAGGGTTAGGATGAGGGTTAGGGTTAGGGTGCGGGTTAGGTTGACAGGGTTAGGGTGAGGGTGAGGGTGAAAGTTAGGGTTAGGGTTAGGGTTACAGTTAGGGTGAGGGTGAGAGTAGGGTTAGAATTTGGATTAGTGTTATGGGTAGAGTGTGGGTGAGGGTGAGGTTTAGGGTTAGGATTAGAGTTAGGGTGAGAGTGAGGGTGAGGTTCAGTGTTAGGATTAGGGTTAGGGTTAGGTTTAGGGTGAGTGTTAGGGTTAGGTTTAGGGTTAGGGTTAGGGTTAGGGTGAGTGTTAGGGTTAGGGTTAGGATGATGTTGAGGGTTCAGGTGAGTGTGAGTGTTCGCGTGAGGGTGAGGGTTAGAATGGGGGTGAGGGTTAGGTTTTGGCTGAGTGTAAGGTGAAGGTGAGTTTTAGGGTTAGAGTTAGCGTTATGGTTAGGGTGAGGGTTACGGTGAGGGTCAGTGTTAGGGTGAGTGTTAGGGTTAGGGTTAGGCTTAGGGTTAGGGTGATATTTAGGGTGATGGTGAGGGTTAGTGTGAGGGTGATGGTTAGGTTTAGGGTTAGGGTGAGGTTTAGGTTTAGTATTAGGGTTAGGGTTAGGGTTAGGGTGAGTGTAAGGGTGAGGGTGAGGTTTCAGGTCAGGTTTAGTTTTGAGTTTTGTGTGAGAGTTAGTGTTAGGGCGAGGATTAGGGTTAGGTTTAGGGTTAGGGTTAGGGTGAATTTAAGGCTTAGGGTGAGGTTTAGGGTGAGGCTGAGGGTTACGGTTAACATTAGGTTTGGGGTGAGGGTTAGGGTTAGGTGAGGGTTAGGGTGAGGTTTAGGGTTAGGGTGAGAGTGAGGGTGAGGGTTAGGGTTACGGTTAGGGTTAGAGTTAGGGTGTGGGTGAGACTGAGGGTGACAATTTGGATTAGGGTTAGGGTTAGAATTAGGGTGAGGTTGAGGGTTAAGATTAGAGTTAGGGTGAGAGTGAGGGTGAGGTTCAGTGTTAGGATTAGGGTTAGGGATAGGGTTAGGGTGAGGATACGGGTAAATGTTAGGGTTAGTGTTAGGCTTACGGTTACTGTGAGTATACGGGTTAGGGTGAGGGTTAGGGAGAGGTTGAGGGTTAGGTTTAGGGTGAGAGTTAGGGTTAGGGTTAAGGTGAGGGTTAGGGTTAGGATGAGATTTAGGGTGAGGGTTAGGTTTAGGGTTAGGGTTAGAGTGAGGGTTAGGGTAAGGGTTAGGGTTAGGTTTAGGATTAGGGTGAGGGTGAGGGTTAGTGTTAGGGTTAGGTTGAGATTAAAGTTAGGATGAAGGCTAGGGTGAAGGTGTTGTTTAGGGTGAGGGTGAGTGTGAGGTTGAGTGTTTCTGTTAGGTAAGGGTTAGGGTTAGGTTTATGATGAGGATTAAGGTGAAGGTGAGGTTTAGGTCGAGGGTTAGTTTGAGGTTGAGGGTTAGGGTTAATTTTAGGGTGAGGGTTGGGCTTAGGGTGGTGTTTAGTGTGAAGTTGTGGTTTAGTGTGAGTTTTAGGGTTCGGGTTAGGGTTATTTTATGGTTTATGGTTAGGGTTAGGGAGAGGGAGAGGGTAGGGTTAGCGTTAAGGTTAGTGTGATGGTGGGGGTAAGGAGTAGGTTTAGGATTAGGGTTAGGGTTAGGCTGAGGGCTAGGGTGAGGTTCAGGGTGAGGGTGAGGGTTTATGTTAGGTAAGGCTTATGGTTATTGTCAGGGTGAGGATTAGGTTGAGGTTGAGGGTTAGGGTTAGGGTGAGTGTTAGGGTTACTCTTTTGGTGAGGGATAGGGTTAGGGTGAGGTTTAGGGTGAGGGTGAGTGTTAGGGTGAGCGTTAGGTTTCGGGTGAGGTTGAGGGTTAGGGTGTGGGTGATGGTTAGGCTTAGGGTGAGGTTTAGGGGGTCGATGAGGGTTAGCTTGACTGTGAGGGTTAGGGTTAGATTTAGGGTGAGAATTAGGGTTCGGGTTAAGGTTAGGGTGAGGTTTAGGGTGAGGGGTAGTGTTAGGGTTAGGGTGCGGCTTAGGATTAGTTTGAGGGTTAGGGTTAGGTTTAGGGTTAGGTTAAGTGTAAGGGTCAGCGTGAGGGTTAGGGTGAGGGTAAGGGTTAGGGTGAGAGTTAGGGTGAGGGTAAGGGTTAGGGTTAGCGTTAGGTTTAGGGTGAGTGTTAAATTGAGGGTAAGGGTTTGGGTTAGATTTAGGGTTATTGTGAGGGTTAGGGTGAGGGTTAGGGTTCTGTTTAGGCTTAGGGTGAGGGTGAGGGTTATGGTTAGGTTTAGGGTAAAGGTTAGGGTGAGAGTGAGGGTGAGGGTGAGGGTGAGGGTTTCTTTTAGGTAAGGGTTAGGGTTAGGGTGAGGATGAGGGTGAGGGTGAGGATTAGGGTGAGGGTGAGGGTTAGGTTGAGGGTTAGGGTTAGGTTTACGGTTAGGGTGAGGGTGAGGTTGAGGCATAGGGTTAGGGTTAGGGTTAGATTTAGGGTGACGTTGAGGATTAGAAATAGGATTAGGTTTAGGGTTAGAGTTAGGGTGAGGTTGAGGGTGAGGGTTAGGGTTAGGGTTAGAGTTAGTGTGGGGGTGAGTTGAGGGTTACCGTTAGGATTAGGGTTAGGGTTAGGTTTAGGGTGAGGGTGAGCGTGAATTTTAGGGTTAGGGTTAGGTTTAGGTTTATTTTGAGGATAAGGGTTAAGTTGAGGGTTAGGTTGAGGTTGAGGGTGAGGGTGAGGGGTAGGCTGAGGTTGAGGGTTAGGGTTAGGTTTAGGGTGAGTGTTAAGGTTAGGGTTAGGTTGAGGCTTAGGTTTAGGGTGAGGTTTAGGGTTGGGGTGAGTGTTAGGGTGAGTGTTAGGGTTAGGGTTTGGTTTAGGGTGAGAGTGAAGTTTAGTGTTAGGGTTACGGTGAGGGTTAAGTTTAGGGTGAGGGCTAGGGTGTGGGTGAGGTTTAGGGTGAGCGTGAGGGTGAGGGTGAGGGTTTCTGTTAGGTAAGGTTTAGGGTTAGTGTTATGGTGAGGATTAGGATGAGGTTTAGGTTTAGTTTGAGGGTTACGGTGAGGATGATGGTGAGTGTTAGGGTTAGAGTCAGGGTGAGGGTTGGGGTGAGGGGTAAGGTTATTGGTAGGGAGAGGGTTAGGGTTAGGGTTAGGGTTAGAGTTAGGTTTAGTATGAGGATAAATGTTAGGGTCAGGGTTAGGTTTAGTGTTAGGGTTAAGGTTAGGGTTAGGGTGAGGTTTAGTGTTAGTGTTAGGGTTAGCATTAGGGTGAGTGTTGGCGTTAGGGTTAGGGTAAGGATTAGGGTGACGGTGAGGGTTAGGTTTAGGGTCAGGTTGAGGTTTAGGGTTAGGGTTAGGTTTAAGGTGAGGGTTAGGGTTGGGGTTAAGGTGAGGGTGATGGTTAGGTTGAGGGGTAGGTTTAGGGATAGGGTAAGGTTTAGCGTTAGGGTGAGGGTTAGGGTTAGGTTTAGGGTTAGGTTGAGGGTGAGTGTGAGGGTGAGGGTTAGGGTTATGTTTAAGGTGAGGGTTAGAGTGTGGGTGAGTGTTAGGGTTCGGGTGACCAAGAGGGTTAGGGTGAGGGTGAGGTTTAGGGTTAGGTTTAGGGTGAGGGTTAGTGTTAGGGTTAGGTTCAGGCTTAGGCTGAGGGTTAGGGTGAGGGTTCAGTGTTAGACTTAGGGTGAGGGTTAGTGTTAGTGTGAGGGTTATGGTTAGGTTAGACTTAGGGTTAGTGTATGGTTAAAGGTTAGGTTGAGGGTTAGGGTGAGTGTGAGTTTTAGTGTTACCATTAGGGTTAGGTTGACGGTTAGGGTGAGGGTTAGGTTTAGGGTGAGTATTAGGGTGAGAGTACTTTTTAGCATGAGGGTGAGGGTTAGGGTGAGGGAGAGGGTTAGGGTTAGTTTTAGGGTTAGGGTGAGGGTTAGGCTTAGGGTTAGGGTGAGGGTTAGGCTTAGGGTTAGGGTGAAGGTCAGGTTGAGGGTTAGAGTTAGGGTTAATTAAGGGTTAGGGTTATGGTTAGGGTGAGGATTAGGTTGAGGGTGAGGGTTAGGTAGAGGGTTAGGGTTAGGGTGAGGGTTAGGGTAGGGGGTAGGGTTAAGGATAGGGTTAGGTTGATGTTTAGGTGAGAGTGAGGGTTCGGGTGAGGGTGAGGGTTAGGGTGTGGCTGAGGGTTAGATTTCGGCTGAGTGTTATGTTGACGATGAGGGTTAGGGTGAGGTTGAGCATTAGGGTTATGATTAGTGTTAGGGTGAGGGTTAGAGTTAGGGTTAGTCTTAGGGTGTGGGTTAGGGTGAGGGTTAGGGTTAGGGGTAGGGTCGGGTTTAGGTTTAGTGTGAGGGTTAGGGTTAGGGTTATGGTTAGGGTTTCTGTTAGCATAAGGGTGAGGGTGAGGGTTAGGTTGAGGGTGAGGGTGAGTGTTAGGGTTAGTGTTAGCGTAATGGTGATGTTTACGGTGAGTGTTAGGGTTAGGGTGAGTGTTAGAGTCAGGGTTAGGGTGAGGGTTAGGTTTAGGGTGTTATTTAGGGTGAGGGTTAATATTAGGCTGAGGGTGATGGTTAGGGTTAAGTTTAGGGTTAATGTTAGGGTGAGGGAGAGGTATAGGATTAGGGTTAGGGTTAGGGTTAGGGTGATTGTAAGGTTTTGTTTGATGTTTTGGGTGACCTTGAGTCTTAGGGTTTGGGTGAGGGTTAGTGTTAGAGTGCATATTATGGTTAGGGTTAGGGTCAGGGTTTTAGTGAGTTTAAGGTTTAGGGTGAAGTTTATGGTGAGGGTTAGGGTTAGGATTAGCGTGAGGTTTAGGGTGAGGGTTAGGGTGAGGGTTTGGGTTAGGTTTAGGGTTAGGTTTAGGGTGAGGGTTAGGGTTAGGATGAGGGTTATGGTTAGGGTTAGGGTGAGTGTTAGGGTGAGAGTATTGCTTAGGGTGAGGTTGAGGGTCAGGGTGAGGGTGAGGTTGAGTGAGAGTGTTAAGGTGACAGAGACGGTGACGGTGACGGTGAGGGTTATGTTTAGGATTAGGGTTAGGGTGAGGGTGAGGGTTAGGGTTAGGATTGGGGTTAGGGTTAGGTTTAGGCTAGGGTTAGGGTGAGCGTGAGGTTTAGGGTGAGGGTGAGGGTGATGGTGAATGTTAGGGTTAGGATTATGTTTAAGGTGAGTTTTAGGGTTAGGGTTAGGGTGTGGGTGAGGGTTAGGTTTTGGCTGAGTATTAGGGTGACGGTGAGTGTTAGGTGAGTGTGAGGGTTAGGGTTATGGTTAGGGTTAGGTTCAGGTTTAGGTTTAGGGTGAGTGTGAAGGTGAGGGTTAGGTTTAGGATTAGTCTTAGGTGTTTGGTAAGGCTTAGGGTGAGTGTGAGTGTGAGGGTCAGAGTTAAGATTGGGGTGAGGGTTATGGTTAGGTTTAGGGTTAGTTTGAGGGTGAGGGTGAGGGTTAGTTTGTGGGTGATGGTCAGGGTGATGGTGATGGTGAGGTTTAGGTTTAGGGTAAGCTTTAGGGTTATGTATAAGGTAAGAGTGAGTGTGAGGGTAAGGGGTAGGGTGAGGGTGATGGTGAGGTTGAGGGTGAGGGTGAGGATTAAGGTTTGGGTTAGGGTTATGGTTAGGGTTAAGGTTAGGGTGAGGGTTAGGGTTAGGGTTATGGTTAGGATGACGGTTAGGCTGAGGTTTAGGGTTAGGGTTAGGAGGAGGGTGAGCGTTAGGATTAGGATTAGGGTTAGGGTCAGGTTGAGCATTAGGGATAGGTTTAGTATTAGGGACAGGGTTTGTTTAGGGTTAGGTTTAGAGTTAGGGTGAGGGTGTGGGTGAGGGTTAGGGTTGGGATTAGGGTTAGTGTTAGGGTTAAGCTGAGGGTGAGGTTGAGGGTGAGTGTGATGGTTAAGGTTAAGTTGAGGATTAGCATTAGGTTTAGGGTTAAGGGTTAGGTGAGGGTTACGTTTAGGATTAAGTTTTATATTAGGGTTAGGCTGAGGGTTAGGTTTAGGGTTCGTGGGAGGGCAAGGGTTAGGTTGAGGGTTAGGGTGAGGTGATGGTTAGGGTTAGGCCTTAGTGTTAGGGTGAGGGTGAGGGTGAGGGTTAGTGTTAGGGTTAGGGTTAGGGTTAGGGTGAAGGTTAGGATTAGGGTTAGGTTTTGGGTGAGGATTAGTGTGAGGGGTAGGGTTCGGGTTAGGGTGAGGTTTAGGGTTAGTGTGAGGGTTAGGGTTAGGGTTATGGTTAGTGTGAGGATAAGATTTAGGGTGAGGGTTAGGTTGAGGCTGAGGGTTAGGGTTAGCGTTAGTGTTAGGGTGAGGGTTAGGGTGAGTTTTAGGGTTAGGGTGAGTGTTAGGGTTAGGGATAGGGTTAGAGTTAGGGTGAGGGTGAGGTTAAGGGTGAGGGTTAGTTTTAGGGTTAGTGTTGCGACCACCTCGGCCAGCAAGGAAGACGCGACCCGGGATTCTTCTCAATGCGGTTTATTCAGGACCTTGTTACAATCTTCTCTCCTGCTTCTCTCCTGCCTGCTTCTTCCCACTTCTCTCTGCCCCCTGCACCCGCGCTCCGGTTATAAGCCTCCTGGATGGACAATCCCTAAGCGCCACGTGGCATATACCGATAGGTTCGCAAACACGGAAGCAAACTAGGAGCCAAGTCATAGCCATATAAGGAGTTGTTTTTACAGAGAGCACTGGTCACCGTGAAGACGGAAGGTGGGAGCCAGCGCCATCTTACCAAGGAGTTACAATGTTGCTTTTGTGGCCGCGCCATACAACCACGCCGTCTTTGGTCGCTGCTCCCGCAGCTCTCCACAGTTCCCCCTTTTTTGTTTATTAAGCAAAAGGTAAGAGTAGAGGTTGGGCCTCTGTCTAAAACATTAATGAGAGGACCTTGCACTGGTCTTCGCCTGAGGGACGCCTTCCCCAGTGATGACCAGGCCCGTCCGATGCCTTTTTTGCAGAGGTGGGATCTCGGGAATCAACCCACTTGCAACCCAACATGCTCTTCTTGGGCTCACGCCAGGGAGTGATTCCCAAGTGCAGTGCGTTTGCCTCGCACCCTGTGCTATTCCTTTAACGTGGCAAGCCACGCGTAGGGGGACTGTCCGGCCTCAATGGCAGTGAAGGCCTAGACCACCGTAGCCATACTCCTGCGCTGCAAGCCCCTAATCCGGCATATGCACCACAGGCACAGCAAGATCACCAATGCCAGGATACCAATAAGGGAGCCCATTCCTGCCCACTCCTTCAAATGATCCACAACTGTCAAAATCCAGGAGGAAACATCTTGTAACAGGGCATCATCCATCCGGGTAGAGTTTATCGCGACAATGGCCAATCGTAGCTGCAACATCAATTGGTCGAATTCCCCCGTCCAGTTGCCTAAAAGATAACTTGACAGTTGTTTAGACAAATTTGCTGCTTGGGTAGAGTTATAATACTGAATAGCAGTAATACAAAGCCCTTCATATTTTTGAACACATCCCAGCTGAGACAACTGCCACATGATATCAACTTGCTCCTGCACAAGGTCAACCCTTTGATTTAACAGCATCAGTCCTCCTTTTAATTGTGCATTGGCCACTTGTTGTAAATCCATAGCTCTAGCGGTAGTAGCCGACAAGTTATTTAATGTCTGAGCCGTCTGCACAGTATGTGACATGGCGACAGCGGCAGCCGTCGCACCCGCAGCAGCCACAGCTATAGCAGTTACAATGGCCGCAGTGATGCCAAAATCTCTCTTATGCCTAAACAAGGTTACAGCTTGAGAAGCATCTACTGGCACAGGCACCCAACGTGGGATCCGTGTAACTATAGCTAACGGATACTGAGAACTCCAGCAGGTAGCATAATAGCAGGTTTCATTAGTGCAAGCACATACATCATCTGAGCATACAGAGGTGTTGTTAATTACCAAAAACACAAAAGGGGAAACCACACACACGGGTGTAGGCTGATAGCTAAATACCATATAATTCTTACTAAAATGACAATTGGCACCCACAGTACGGGCAGTACTAGTCAAATTGCAAGTCATGTTTGCTATAAAAAAGTGACCTCCTTGCAGCATAACTATAGGTTCGGCCTGCAAGCAACTTCCATTAAGACCACATAACAGCCAATTATTAAAGGGATTAATTCCAGCCCAGAATTGTACACTAGCATTGGACAAAACACTAGGGGAGAATGAAAAACGCTCAGACTCATCAGCCCAAACAGCGCGTCGTGATTGGCAACCTGTCTAAGGCCAAGCCTCCCCCATATGGTCAGGCGAGCAAAAAGGGGCCCATTTAGGTTGCTTTACAATCCACGGGTCAGTACTTAACTTTAAGCTTTCATAATATCTGCCTAAGACAGTACCAACAAATCCAGTAGCATTTGCCCAAACCTCAGTTGATCCAGATTCCCATACCAATATCTAAAATAAGCGGCCGGGGAACGAGTCAAGGCCATGCAACTACCATTAAGGGTCACATCACTTACGCAAAAGCATAGCGTGCCCATCAAGCTAATATTTCTAGCTTCACCTATCCCTGCTATTTGTTTATCCTCTGGGTAAAAGGGAAGGTTAAGAGTCTTATTTGTAGTGAAAAATCTAGGGAAAAGAGAGGCATCATGTCTCACGGGCATGGGCCTCGGGAATGCAGACAGTATCCCCCATCTCGCTACCGTCTGCCCCTGTTGGATCATCAGGAGCTGTATGATCAGCAACGGAATCTTTTGTTTCTTCCGTGTTCCGTTCATCTTGGACTCGCCGCACAAGTCGTTCGGGCACCCACACTGGATCCGAACGATTCTGAGGAAAAAACACAAACAGATCCTCGTGCCCATTCCAGCACGAGGTTAGGCCCGTTCCAGAGGCCCGTGAGCACATCCTTCCACAAAGCTGATCCTAAGGCCGAAGGAATGGAACAGTTATGCCTATCCACCGCTGAGCGACCAGCGTTATCCAAATTCAAAAAATTTAGGGTGAAAAGTGTCATGGCTATTCTTTGTCTTGCTGTAGCCACCAGGGGTCCAGCTCCCCCTTTTTGTTTTATTAACATTTCCTTGATAGTACGATGAGTTCTTTCCACAATTCCTTGTCCTTGAGGGTTATAGGGCAGTCCATGCACCAGGGTAACACCCATTTGAGTGCAAAAGGAAACAAAGCGCTGCCCAGTATAGGCCGGACCATTATCAGTTTTTAGCTGTTTTGGCATTCCCCAGGCCGCCCACGCTTCCAGGCAGTGAGATATTACATCAGTAGCCTTTTCCCCTGACAGGGGGTTGGCAAGTATAACATCCGAAAAGGTGTCAACAGAAACATGTAGATATTTTAAGCGGCCAAATTCTGGTACATGAGTTACATCCATTTGCCATACTTGTAAGGATCTTAAACCACGTGGATTAACTCCAAACGTAGGGGGCTTATGGTAAATAATACATCGGGGACACTCCTTTACCACTTGACGTGCATATGCTCTAGAAAGGAAAAAGCGGTTTGTAAAGTCCTGTCGTTTATATGAAATTTGGCATGAAAATATTTTGCTAAGTCAACAGAAGCATGGAGCGCCCACTCAGCACGAGTGTGTGCATCAGCCAGGGCATTACCCTTTGTCAGTGGTCCTGGGAGGCCCGTATGTGCTCGAATATGCATTGGAAAAAAGGGTTCCTTGCATTGCCATATAAGGGATTGTAGCAAGGTAAAAGGAGTTAGAACGGAACTGGTAGCCTTTATTGTACCAACCGCTTCCAATATTTTTAAATCATTTATTACATAGGCTGAATCTGATATTAAATTAAAGGCACAGGGGAAAGCTTTAAATACTTCAATTACAATCATCAACTCAACAATCTGTGGGTTACCAGGGACAAATTGATGCTGCATGGGGTCTTGGTTACCTGCGACATATACCCCGCATCCCATTTTGGAACCATCTATAAAAATATTTATAGCCCCCCCAATAGGCTTTTGGGCAGTTACCTTTGGAAAAATCACTGGGTGTTCCTTTACAAATCTCAGTAGGGGGTCTTTGGGCAAATGATTATCAATATCTCCTGGAAACATGCATCTCAAAATGGACCAATTATCAATAGTGGCACATAAAGTCTGAACTTGGTAGGCATTGTAGGGAACAATGATGGAGTGCGGATAAATTCCAAAAAATGTAAACTCTGTTGAACTCCTTGCAGAGCTAAGCCCGCCACCGCCTCAGGGTAATAGTCCAGCGCTTTTTCCGGGGGAAACATGAGAGTGTAACCACATCAACGGCCCCTCTTGCCAAAGTACCCCAGTTGGTTGGGTCTCAGTGGGAAGAATGCATAAATCAAAGTGTTGGCCATCTTGTAGCCTGTTTAAACAGGCAGCACTTAAAGCCTCCTCCACCCTTTTGATAGCAAATTGGGCGCTCTCAGTCAGGTCTCGTGGGGAGTTTAAATCTATATCTCCTTTTAACATATCAAAAAGGGTTTTAATTCATAATTTGGCAATTTCAAATACCCCCTTATCCAATTAATATCCCCCAACAATTTTTGAAAATCATTTAAAGTCTTTAAGTTATCTTTTCTCAGGGTCAATTTTTGGGGCATGATCGACCTGGGATGTATCTTAGCTCCAAGGTACTCCACCACTCTGCCTGTTTGTATTTTTTCTGGTGCTGGATAAAGACCCTGTTCCCTTAAGGCAAAAACCAATTCTGCATAGTCCTTTTGTAACCCAGCTTCTTCCTTATGAGCTATCAAAATGTCATCCATATAATGGACCACCCTGAGTTTAGGATGCCATTCTTTAACAGGAGCTATAGCCCTGCCGACAAACAGCTGACACATAGTGGGGCTGTTGGCCATACCCTGAGGCAGCACGACCCACTCATATTTTTGGTCAGGTTCTTCATGGTTACAGGAGGGCACAGTAAAGGCAAAACGCTCACAATCAGCAGAATGCAAGGGGATAGAAAAGAAACAATCTTTTATATCTATTACCATAATAGGCCAATGGGCAGGGAGTGCAGAAAGCAAAGGTAACCCTCTTTGTACAGGGTCCATAATTTGCATTTGTGCGTTTATGGCACGCAAATCATGAAGTAATAGCCATTTATCCGACTTCTTTTTTATCACAAATATTGGAGTATTCCATGGTGAAACTGAGGGTCTCACATGGCCCAGGGCTACTTGTTCTTCTACCAGTTTATGAGCGGCTAAAAGCTTTTTGGAGGATAGAGGCCACTGAGCTACCCATACCGGGTCCTCCGTCTTCCAGGGAATGGGAACTTGATTCTCAGCGGCCCCTATGAAAAACCCAGCCCATGTCTATCAAGGTTTTGGTGGACATCAATAGGCTCTTTACAGCCTTGCAAGTTTTTTCCCAGTCCATGCCCTGGGCAGTAGCCCATTTGTAACATCATTTCCTTTGAGGTAGGAGAATATTCATTACTAAGGCAAAACCCCATCTCTTTGAGTAAATCTCGACCTCACAGGGAGACAGGCAATTCTAAAACATAAGGATGGATATTTCCAGAGTGTCCCTCTCCATCCTTCCAGTTGAGGGGTCTTGCACTTATGTCAGGGGCTTTGGCATAGCCCAACCCTCTCAGGGTATGTTCTGAGGCCTGCAATGTTCTGAGGCCACCCTCTCGGCCAGTCCTTTTTGGCAATAATGGTACAATTGGCCCCTGTGTCTAACAGTCCTATAATCCTTTTTCCTTCAATCTCCAGCTTAAGTGTGGGTCTCTGGTCTAAATCCAGGGCTAGGTACACTGACTCAATTCCGGAGGAGCCAAAAACCTTTTTACCTCTCTCAGACTGTATGGCAGGAAATTTTTATGTAGGCTAGGCAGGAGTAACAATTGGGCAATTCTGTCTCCAGGGGAAATTGCTACAATACCTTTTGGAGCTTCTACCATGATTTTAACTATACCTGTATAATCTGGGTCAATAACTGCTGGGTGAATTTTAAGCCCTCTAAGAGTAATGGAAGACCGGGTAAGTAGTAACCCCACTGTGCCCCATTCTAGAGGACCTTGAAAATCTGACTCTATCAACTGAACGCCCATTTGCGGGGTTAGTACGAGTCTGGTGGTGGCAAGGAGGTCCAGAGCCTGTAGTGGCTCTCCGCGGTTCTTGGGATGCCTCAGGGTAGGCCATCCTTCTTGGGAAATTTCCTCGTTTGGGCTCTCCATTGCCCCATACATTTGCGGGCCCTGGGGACAGGGGCCCCTGTGCCCGTTTTTTGGCTGCATGATGGGTCCCAAGGCCTGGCCATTAATATCTTTGACTGATCTACATTCATTGGCCCAATGCTTTCCTTTCTTACATCTGGGGCACAGCCCTGGCTGTTTACCCGTTGTAACTCCTCCAGCCCTTCCGGTTCTTTTTCTCTCTGGGCAATCTCTCTTAAAATGACCAGCTTAACAAACTTAAAACATACTCCAGATGTCACTCCAGAGCCACCCCGCCTATTTGAATACTGGAGTACTGCGGCAGCAAGGCCTGCATTAGTTAGAGGTCCTCCCAGCTCCCTGCACACTTTCATCCATGCCTCCAATCCTCTATTTTTATACGGGGTAATGGCGGCTTTGCATTCTTTGGGCATTGCTCATAGACTAATTGTTTTATAAGAGGCATAGCCATGTCAGGATTCCCAAAAATTCTGCCTGCTGCTTCCACCATTCTTGCCACAAAATCTGAAAAAGGCTCGGTAGCCCCTGCAGGATCTTGGTGAAATTGCCGCTAACTTCCCCCTTATTTGGTAGTGATTTCCATGCCTTAATGCAAATATCATTTATCTGTTGATACACTTCAGGGGGATATCCTATCTGAGCATTAGCAAGGCGGCCTTATCCTAGGAGCATGTCTCTGTCCCAAGCCTGACATCCGTTCGCTTGATTGATGGCTGCCTGTTCATTACAAAATTCCAGCATAAATGCCCTCCAATCCAAGTATTGGCCTGGACTCAAACATGCCCGTGCTAGGCTTACCCAATCAGAGGAGGTCATGCAATATCTCTTTATAGCTTCCACTTGAGCTATGATAAAAGAGGCTGTAAGCCCATACGTCCGAACAGACTCAACCAGGGACTTAATTACCTTAAATTCTAGAGGGTCATGGAATCTCTGTTGATTATTGTCTTGAAAAACTGGGAAGGCGAGTTCTGCTAGAGCAGTTCGCCAAGTGTCCGGGCAAAATGTGTGCCCATTGGCTCCATGTTGATATGGAGGAGGAGCTAAAGGGGACTGACCGGAAGTTCTTTCTACGTCCTCATTAAGTGCAGGTTGGCTTAGCTTACGTTCCCCTTGTTTTATACAGCTCCTTTTCATCTGTTGAATAAGTGCTCTCACTTCTTCCTCCTCTAACTCGCTGGAACTCCCTCTTTCCAATTTTAGCTCGGACAGATCTCGGTATAGTCACACCCTTTTGCCCTGTTCACTGTCTCCCTTTTCACTGATCGCCTTCTCTGACCTCTCCTCCTGTAACTGCTCCAGTGCTGACTGTCCATTTTCTATAATCTCACAGCTGCTCTGATCCTCCAGGCAGCCACTAATCAATCCCCAAATGGGGCGGACTCCTGCTTTAATGTGTCCTGTTCATAGGCAAAGTCCAAATCCCTCCCTAATTTATCCCAGGAGGCTATTGTAAGGCTCCTGGACACTATGAACCAAGGAGCTACAATGCTGCATTCTTCAAGGAACCTCTGTAAAGTACCCTTCTTTAACTTTAGTCCTTTTGAGCGTAACCCTCACCCATACCCTAACCCTCACTCTCAACCGAACCCTAACCCTCACCCTAACCCTTATCCTCACCTTAAACATCACCCAACCCTACCCCTCATCCTAAATCTAACCCTAACCCTCACCCGAACCCTAACCCTCACACTAACCCTCACCCTCAACTTAAACCTCACCCTAACAATAAGCCTAACCCTTACCTAACCGAAAACCTCACCCTCACCCTCAATCTCACCTTAAATATTACCCTCAACCTAGCCCTCAACCTAACCCTAACCCTAAAACTAAACCTTACTCTCAACCTCACCCTCGCCCTCAGCCTAACCCTTACCCTAACCCTAACCCTAACACACACCCTCACCCTCACGCTCACCCAAAACCAAACCCTAATCCTAACCCTAACACTCAACCTCACCCTAACCCTAAACCTAACTTTAACTTCACACTAACCCCAACTCTAACCCTAACCCTAAACTTCACAGTAAACCTAACCCTCAACCTAACCCTAACCCTACTCCTCACACTAAGCCTCACCCTCACCTAACACTAAGCCAAAACCTCAACCTCACCCTAACCCTCACCTTCACCCTAACCCTAACCCTAACCCTAACCCTCACCCTCAACCGAACCCTCATCCTCACCCAAACCCTCACCCTCAACATAAACCTCACCCTAACCTTTATCCTCATACTAACCCTAACTCTAACCCTAACCCTAACCCTCACCCTAACCCTCACCCTAACCCTAACCCTAACCCTAACTCACACCTTAAACCTAAACCTAACCCTCACCCTCACCCTAACCCTCACCGTCACCTTAACCCTCACAATAAACCTAACACTAACCCAAAGAGTAACCCTCCCCCTCACCGGAACACTCATCCTCACCCGAACCCGAAACCTCACCCTAACCCTCAGCCTCACCCTAAACATCACCCTAATCATAACCCTCAAACTAACCCTCACCCCCACCCTAATCGTCACCCTAACCGTAACCCTAATCCTTACCTAACCGAAAACCTCAACCTCACACTCACCCAAAACCTCACCCTAACCATAGCCCTCACCCTAAATCTAAACCTCACCCTAAACCTAACCCTAAACCTGACCCTCACCCTCACACTGAACCTAACCATAAACCTGACCCTCACCCTCACACTAAACCTAACCATAACCCTAAACCTCAGAATAAACCTAACACTTACCCTTACCCTAACCCTAACCCTCACACTCACCCAAAACCTCACCCTAAATCTAAACCTAATCCTAACCCTAAACTTCACCCTCACCCTCACCGTCACACTCACCCTAAACCTAAACCTAACCCTAACACTAACCCTAAAGTTTACTCTCACCCTAACCGAAAAAATAACCCTAAACCTAACCTTAAGCCTAATCCTAACCCTAACCCTCAACCTTATCCTAAACCTAACCCTAAAAGTCACCCTAAACCTAATCCTAACCCTATCACTCACCATCACGCTCACCCTCACCCTGACCCTCATCCTCACCCTCACCCTCACCCTCAACCTAAACCTAACCCTAAACCTAATCCTAACCCTAACCCTCAACCTCACCCTAACCCTAACCCTAAACCTAACCCTCACTCTGACCGTCACCCTCACCGTCAACTTAACACTCACCTTCAACCTCACCCTCACCCTAAACCTCACCCTCACCCTAAGCAGTACTCTCACCCTAACCCTCAACATAAACCTAACCATAACATTCATCCTAACACTAACCCTCACCCTAAACCTCACCCTAACCATAACCATAACCCTTAACCTCACCCTCACCCTAAGCCCCAACCGAACCTGCAACCTCACACTAACCCTAACTCTAAGCCTAACCCTAACCCTCACACTAACACTAACCCTCAACCTAACCATAAATCTACCCCTCACCCTAACCCTCAGCCTGAACCTAACACTAACCCTAAACCTCAACCTCACCCTAACCCTAACCCTCACCCTCACCCTAACCCTAACCCTTACCCTCAACCTAACCCTAACCCTCACGCTCACCCTAACCCTCACTTTAACCCTAACCCTCACCCTAACCCACAAACTAACCGTCACCCTCACATGAACTCTCACCATCACCTGAATGCTCAATCTCACCCCAACACTCAGCCTCACCCTAAACATCACCCTAACTCTAACCCTCACTCTAACCCTAACCCTAACCCTCACACTAACCCTAACCCTCAACCTAAAACTCAACCTCACCATAATCCTCACCCTAACCCTAACTCTAACCCTAACCTAAACGAAACACTCACCCTCACCCTCACTATCACCCTAACCCTCACCCTCAAACTCACCCTCACAGTAACCCTAATCCTAAACCTAACCCTCACCCTAACCCTCACCCTAACCCTCACCCTAACCCTCTCCCTAACCCTTATGCTAAACCTAACCCTTACCCTCCCCCTAATCCTCACCCTATCCCTTACCCTCAACCTAAACTTAACCCGAACCCTAAACCTCAGAGTCCCCCTAACCCTCACCGTCACCCTAACCCTCATACTTACCCTAAACCTCAGCCACACCCGATCGCTCAACATCACCCGAACACTAATACTCACCCTAAACCTCACCCATAATCTAAACCTCAGTCTAACCCTAACCGTCAGCAAAACCTTAACGCTAACCCTTACCCTAACACTAACCCTGACACAAACGCTCACCCTCAACCTAATCCTCACCCTAAAAATATCCCTAACCCTTACCTAACCGAAACACTTACTCTCACCCTCACTCAAAACCTCACCCTCATCCTAGCACTCACACTAACCCTAACCCTAACCCTAACCATAAACCTCACCCACACTCTCCCCCTCACCCTCAGCCTAACCCTTACCCTGACCATAAACCTAACGCTAACCCTCAACCTCACCCCAACCCTAATCATAAACCTAACCCTAACAATAACCCTATCCCTAAACCTAAACCTAATCCTATCACTAACCCTCACTCTATACCTAAACCTAACGCTAAAACTCACCCTAATACCAATTCTAAACCTAACCCTCACCGTAAACCTAACCCTCACCCTAACCCTAACCCTAACACTCAACCTAACCCTAAACCTCACCCTAACCCTAACGCTAACCCTAACCCTCACCCTCAACTTAACCCTCACCCTAACCCTCACACGAACCCTAAACCTACCCTCACACTAACCCTCACCCTAACCCTGACCCTCACCATAACCCAACCCTAAACCTAACCCTCACACCCACCCTCCCCCAAACACTCACCCTAACCCTCACCCTGACCCTAAACATCACCCTAAACCTAACCCTCACCCTCACCTTAACCCTAACCCTCAACCTAATGCTCACCCTTAACCTAATCCTCACCAAACCCCTAACAATAACTCTTACATAACCGAAACCTTCACCCTAATACTCACCCTCACAATAAACCTCACCCTCACAATAGCCCTCACCCTAACCTTATCTCTCAGCCTAAACCTAACACTAAATCTCACCCTCACCCTATACCTAAGCTTAACCCTAAACCACATCCTATCCATCAACCTAAATCTAACCCTAACACTAATGCTCACCTTAAACCTCAAACTAACCCTAAACCTCAACCTCAACCTAACCCTCACCCTCCCCCTCCCCCTAACCCTCACTCTAACCCTTATCCTCACACTAACCGCAAACCCTAATCCTGACCCTAAGCCTAACATTCACCCTCACTCTCACCCTAATCCTAACCTTAACCCTAATCCTAACACTAACCCTCATCCACACACTCACCCTAATTCTAACCCTAACCCTAACTCTCACTCTCACCCTCACCCTAAACCTAAACCTAACCCTAACCCTAACCCTAATGCTCACACTAACCCTAATCCTAACACTATACCCAACTCTAACCCTAAACCTTACCCTAACCCTCACCCTCAACCTAACCCTAATGATAACCCTAACCCACACCCTCAACCTTATCCTGACCATCAACCTAATCCCAACCCTCATCCTCACCCTAACCCTAAACCTAACTCTAACCCTCACCCTAACCCTCATCCTAACCTTAACCCTAACCCTAACCCTAAACCTCATTCTATCCCTAACCCTCAAACTCACCCTAACCCTCACCCTAACCCTTACCTTCACCATAACCCTAACCTTAACCCTAAGCTTAACCCTCACACTAAACCAAACCCTAACCCTCATCCAAACGCTAAAACCTAACACTAAACCTTAACCGCACCCTAACCCTAAACTTCACCATAAGCCTCAGCCTCAGACTAAACCTATCCCTAACCCTAATCCTAACCCTAACCCACAAACTCAGATTCACCCTAACTCTAACCATAACATTAATCCTAAACCTCCCCCTAACCCTCCCCCTCCCCCTATCCCTAACCCTAACCCTCACCCTAAACCTAACCCTAACACTCACCCTAGTCCTCACCATAAACCTAATCCTAACCCTAACCCTAACCCTCAACCTAACAGTCATCCTAACCCTAAAGCTAATCCTAAACCTCACCCTCACCCTAACCCTCATCCTAACACATATCCTCACACTAAACCTAACCATAACCCTAACTCTAACCCTCACATTAACCATACACCTCACCCTAACCAAAAACCTACCCCTCACCCTAACCCTCACCCTCAACCTAATCTTCACCCTAATCCTAACCCTAACCATTACCTATCTGAAAACCTCACCTTCACCCTCACCGTAACCCTCACCCTCACTCTAGCCCTCACCCTCATCCTAGCCCTCACCCTCTCCTTAAACAGTTCCCTAACCCTAACCCTCACCCTAACCATAACCCTAACCCTCACCCTAAACTTTAACAGTACAATAACCTTAACTCTATCCCTAACCCTAACCCTCACACTAAACCTAACCCTCACCCTAATCCTCACCCTAATCCTAACCCTAACCCTAACCCTAACTCTCACCCTCACCCTAACCCTCACCTACACCCTAACCCTCACCCTAACCCTAACCCGAACCCACACTCTAACCCTCACCCGAACCCGAACCCGAACCCGAACCCGAACCCTATCCCTCAGCCTCACCCTAAACATCTCCCTAACCCTAACCCTCACTCTAACAATAACCCTAACCCTCACCCTAACCCTTACCCTCAACCTAAACATCACCCTCACCCTAATCCTCACCCTCACTCTAACACTAACCCTTACCTAACTGAAAGCCTCACCCTCACACTCACTCTCATTCTAACCCTCACCTTAACCCTAACCCTAAACCTCAGACTCACTCTCAGCCTAAGCCTAAACCTAACCCTCACCCTAACCTAACCATAAACCTATCCCACACCCTAAACTTCACCCTAACCCTAATGCTATCCCTAACCCTTACCCTCACCCTAAACCTCACCCTAACCCTTACCCTCAACCTAACCCTAACCCTAACACTCACACTAACCCTAACCCTCACCAAAACCCTAACCCTAACACTCACCCTTACCCTAACCCTCACATTAACATTCACCCTCAACGTAATCCTCACCCTTACAATAACCCTAACCCTTACCTAAACGAAACCCTCACCCTCACCCTAATCCTCAGCCTCACACTCACTCTCACCCTAAACCTAACCCTAACCCTCAACCTCACCCTCAACCTCCCCCTCCCCCGCAGCCTAACCCTAACCCTAACACTAATCCTAAACCTAACCCTCACCCCCACCCTCACCCTAAACCTAAACCTAACCTTAATGCTAACCCTCACCCTCAACCTCACGGTAATCCTAAACCTAACAATAACCCTAACCGTAACCGTAATCCTAACCCTAACCCTCACCCTAACCCTAATCCTAACCCTAAAACTCACCCTAACACTAATCCTAACCCTAACATTCACCCTAACCCTATCCCTCACTCTAACCCTAGCCCAAACCCTCACCCTAAACCCTATCCTCACACTATACCTCAACCTATCCCTAATGCTAACCCTAACCCTCACCCTAAACCTAACCCTCACGCTAACCCATATCCTCACACTAACCCTAACCCTAACCTTAACCTTAACCTTTACCCTCACACTAAACCTCATCCTAACCCTCACCCTAACCATAACCCTACCCCTCACACTAACCCTCAGCCTAACCCTAACCCTAATACTAACCCTTACCCTAAACCTAACCCTAAGCCTAACCCTCAGCCTCACCCTCAAACTCACCCTAACACTCACCCTCACCCTAACCATCACCCAAACCTTAACTCTCAACCTAAACCTAACCCTAAACCTCACCCTCACCTTAACCCTCAAACTAAACCAAAACCTTGTCCTAATCCTCACCATAACACTAACCCTAACCCTTACCCAACAGAAACCCTCACCCTCACCCTCACCCTCACCATAAACCTCACCCTCCCAAGCCCTCACCCTAAATTTAACCCACACCATAAACCTAACACTAACCCTCACTCTCACCCTAAACTAAAACCCTAACCATAACCCTCACCCTAACACTCACCCTAATCCTAAACTTCACCCTAACCCTAAACCTCACCTAAACCCGAACTCTAACCCTCATCCTAACCCTAACCCTAACGCTAACCCTCAACCTCAGCCTACCACTCACCCTCACCCTAACCATCAACTTAAACCTTATCCTCACATTAACCCTAAACCTAACATTCACCCTCACCCTCACCCTAACCCTAACACTAACCCTAATCCTAACAGTAAACTTCACCCTCAACCTCACCATAACTCTAACCCTAACCCTAACCCTCACCCTCAACCTCACCCTAACTCTAACCCTAAACTTAATCCTATTTCTAATCCTCACCCTCTCCCTAAATCTAACCCTAACCCCAATCCTATACCTCACCCTCTCCCTCACCCTAACTGTAACTGTAAACCTAACCCTCAACCTAAACCTCACCCTCACCTTAATCCTCAGCCTAACCCTAACCCTTACCTAAACGTTTCCCTCACACTCACCCTCACTCTCACCCTAATCCTTACCCTAAACCAAACCCTAACACTCAACCTCACCCTCACCTTCAGTCTAACCCTAACCCTAACCCTCACCCTAACCCTCACAATAAATCTAAATCTAACCCAAAACCTAACCCTCAATATAACCCTCACCCTAAACCTAACACTATCCCTAACCCTTATCCTCACCCTAACTCTCACCCTAAACTTTACCCTCACCCTAACCCTCATGCTGAACCTTACCCTCAACGAACCCTAACCCTAACCCTAACCCTCATACTAATCCTAACCCTCACCCTACCCCTACCCCTACCCCTCACCCTAAACCTCACCCTAACCTTAACCCTAAACTTAATTCTCACCCTAAATCTACCCTAACCCACACAGTCACCCTAACCCTCACCGACACGCTAACCCTCACCCTAACCCTAACCCTCACCCACACCCTAACGCTCAAATTCACCCGAACCCTAACGCTCAACCTAACACTCACCCTCACCCTAAACCTCACCCTAAGCCCAACCCTCACCAAAACGGTAACCCTAACACTCACCCTAACCCTAACCCTCACACTAATACTCACCCTCAACCTAATCCTCACCCTGACAATAACCTTAACCCTTACCTAACAGAAACCCTCACCCTCACCCTCAACCTCAACCTCACCCTAGCCCTCAGCCTAACCCTAACCCTAATCCTAAAACTACCACTCACCCCCACCCTCACACTAACCCTAACGCTAACCCTACCCTCACCCTCACTATAACTCGAACCCTAACCCATAAAATAACTCTAACCCTAACCCTAAAACTCACACTAAACCACATCCTCACCCTAACCACCACCCTAAACCCAACCCTCATCCTAAACCTCACCCTAACCCTCAACCTCAAACTAACCCTCAACCTAAACCTTACCCTCACCTTAATCCTCACCCTCACCCTAACCCTCATCCTCACCCTAGCCCTCAACCTAACCCTAAACCTAACCCTCAGCCTCACCTTCAACCTAACCCTAAGCCTAAACCTCAGCCTCATCTTCAACCTAATCCTAACCCTAACCCTAAACCTGACCCTAACCCTAACGAAAACCCAATCCCTAACCCGAACCCAAAACCTCACACTCACCCTAACTCTAAACGTAAACCTTACACTCA
Source organism: Dipodomys merriami (assembly GCF_024711535.1). Lineage (NCBI taxonomy): Eukaryota > Metazoa > Chordata > Mammalia > Rodentia > Heteromyidae > Dipodomys > Dipodomys merriami. The sequence continues at coordinate 2,113,346 of NW_027202327.1, forward strand.
CGCTAACCCTCACCCTAACCCTAATGTTATCCCTAACCCTCACACTCACCCTCACCCTCACCCTAATCCTCACCCTCAACCTAACCCTAACCCTAACCCACACCCTAACCCTCACAATAACCCTAAATCTAACCCAAACCCTAACCCTCAATGTAACCCTCACCCTAAACCTAACGCTAATCCTAACCCTTACCCTCACCCTAACTCTCACTCTAAACCTTACCCTCACCCTAACCCTCACGCTGACCCTTACCTCAACCTAACCCTAACCCTAACCCTAACCCTCAACATTATCCTAACCCTCACCCTAAACCTAACCCTACCCCTCACCCTAAACCTCCCCCTATCTTTAACCCTAACCCTAATTCTCACCCTAAATCTAACCCTAACGCTCAAGGACACCCTAACCCTCACCCTAACCCTAACCCTCACCCACACCATAACGCTCAACCTCACCCGAACCCTAACGCTAACCCTAACACTCACCCTGACCCTAAACCTCACCCTAACCCTAACCCTAACAAAAACGGGAACCCTAACCCTAACCCTCACACTAACCCTTACCCTCAACCTAACCCTCACACTACCCCTCACACTAACCCTCATGCTAACCCTCACCCTCAACCTAAACCTAACCCTAACCCTAACCCTCACCCTAACCCTCACCCTAACCCTAAACCTAACCCTAACCCTAACCCTCACTCTCACCCTCACCCTAACCCTAATCCTCAACCTAACCCTCACCCTCAACCTAATCCTCACCATAACCTTAAACCTAACCCTTACTAAAATGAAACCCTCACACTCAGCCTCACCCTAAACCTCACCCTCACCCTAGCCCTCACCCTAACCTTAATCCTCAACCTAACATTAACCCTCACCCAAACCCTATCACTAACCCTCACCCTCTCCCTAACCCTAACCCTCACCCTAGCCATCACCCTAACCCTAACCCTAACCCTCACCCTAACTCTCACCCTAACCTTAATGCTAACCTTAACTCTCACCCTCACCCTAACCCTCACCCTAACACTTATCCTCACACTAAACCTAACCCTAACCCTCACACTAACCCTAATCCTCACCCTATCCCAAACCCTAATCCTAACACTCACCCTTACCCTCACTCTCACCCCAAACTTAATGCTAACCCTAACACTCAAACTCACCCTAACCCTCAACCTAACACTTACCATCACCCTATCCTATCCCTCCCCCTATCCTTAACTCTAAACCTCACCCTCACCCTAACCCTAAACCTAACCCTAACTCTCTCACTAACCCTCACCCTAACCCTTACGCTAACCCAAAACCTCAACCTCACCCTAAACCTCACCCTAATACTTACCCTCACCATAACCATAACCCTAACCCTAATCCTCACCTTAAACCTAACCCTCACCGACACCCTAAAATTCAGCCTCATCCGCATCCTTACCCTCACCGTAACACTCACCTTACTGTAAACAAAATCCTAAACCTAACCCTCAACATGACCCTCAGCCTCACACTAACGCTAACCCTAACCCTAAACCTCACCCTCACCTTCAACCTAACACTAAACCTCAACCTAACTCTAACCCTAACCCTCACCCTCACCTTCAACCTAACACTAACCCTAACCCTAAACCTCACCGTTATCCTCACCCTAAACCTAACCCTAAGCCACACCCAAAACCTCACCCGCACCCTCACACTCACCCTCACCCGAACCCGAACCCTCACCCGAACCCTCACCTGAATCCTAACACTCAGCCTCACCCTAAACATCAACCTAATCCTTACCCGCACTCTAACCCTAACCCTAACCCTCACCGTAACCCTAACCATCAACCTAACCCTCACCTTCACCCTAGCCCTCAATGTAACTCTAAACCTAACCCTAACCCTAAACCTCCCCCTCCCCCTCTGCCTCCCCCTCAGCCTAACCATAACCCTAATCCGAAAACTACCCCTCACCCCCACCATCACCCAAAACGTTACTCTAACAATAACGCCAACCCTCACCCTCACACTCACCCTAACCCTAACCCTATCAATAACCCTAACCCTAAAACTCACCATAACCCTAATCCTAAAACTAACCCTCACCCTAACACTCAAAGAAAACCTAACCCTAACCCTAACCATGAACCTAAACCCTACCTTAACGCTCACCCTCAACCTAAAACTCACCCTAACCCTAACACTCACCCTAACCCTCACCCTAACCCTAATGTTAACCCCAACCCTCGCGCTAACCCTAAATTACACCCTCAACCTAACCCTCACCCTAACCCTTATCATCACATTAAACCTAATCCTAAACCTAACCCTAACCCTCACACTAACCATAACCCTCACGCTAACCCTAATCCTACCCCTCACACTAACCCTGACCCTAAACCTCAACCTAATCCGAACCCTCACCCTAACCCTCACCCTAACCCTAAACCTAATCCTCACCCGAACCCGAACCTGAACCCTCACCTTAACCCTCAACCTCACCCTAAACATCACCCTAATACTAACCCTCACCATAATCCTAACACTCACCCTCTCCCTTAATCTAACCCTCAAACTAACACTCACCATCACACTAATCCTCACCATAACCCTAACCCTAAACCTTACCTTACTGAAACACTCACCCTCACCCTCACCCTAATCCTCACCCTCACCCTAGCCCTCACCTTAACCTTAACCCTCACCCTATCCCTAACACTAACCCTCACCCTATCCCTAACACTAACCCTCACCCTCACCCTAAAACTAACCCTGACCCTAACCCTCTAACTAAACCTCACCCAAACACTAACCCTAACCCTAACCCTCACCCTAACCCTCACCCTAACCATAACCCTAACCCTAACCCTCAACCAAACCCTCACCCTAAACCTAAACCTCAACCTAACCCTAATGCTAACCATTAACCTAATGCTAACCCTAACCATCATCCTCAAACTAACCCTCACCCTAACCCTTATCCTCACACTAACCCTAAACCTAAACCTAACCCTAGCACTCACCCTCACCCTAACCCTCACCGTCACCTTTACCCTCACAATAAACCTAACACTAACCCACACCCTAACCCGCCCCTCACCCGAACCCTCATCCTTACACGAACCCTCAGCCTCACCCTAAACATCACCCTAACCCTAACCCTCAAACTATCCCTCACCCCCACCCTAATTGGCACCCTAACCCTAACCTCACACTCACCCTAAACCTCACCCAAAATCTAAACCGAATACTAACCCTAAACTTCAACCTCACCCTCACCGTCAACCTCAGGTAACCCTAACCCTAACCCTAATCCTAACCCTAACACTAACCCTAAACTTTACTCTCACCCTAACCCTAACAATAACCCTAAACCTAACCCTAACCCTCATCCTAACACTAACCCTAACCCTAATTCTCACCCTAAACCTTACACTCACCCTCAGCCTCACCCTAAACCTTACCGTCACACTAACCTAACCCTAACCCTCACACTAAACCTAACCCCAACACTAACTCTAATCCTACCCCTTAGCCTAACCCTCACCCTAAACATAAACCTAACCCTAATACTTACCCTGTCCTTAACCTTAACCAAAACACTCACCCTAACCCTCACTCTCACCCTAACACTAATGCTAACCCTAACCCTCACCCTCACCCTAAACCTCATCATAACCCTTACCCTCACCCTAACCCTAACCCTCACCCTCAACCTATCCCTCACCCTAACACTTAGCCACACCCTAACTCTCACCCTAACCATAAACCTAAACCTAAACTTCACCCTAAACCTCACCCTAACCCTAAACGTCACCCTCACCCTAAACATCACCCTAACATTTACCCTCACCCTAACCCTTATCCTAACCCTAAACCTAACCCTCACATTAACCCTAACCCTAAACCTCATCCTAAACCTTATCCTAACCCTAAACCTAACCCTAACCCTCACCCTAACCCTAACCCTAACCCTCAAACTAATCCTAAACATAACTGTCAGCCTAAAGCTAACCATAACCCTAACCCTCACCCTAACCCTAACCCTAACCCTAACTCTCAAACTAATCCTAAACATAACTGCCAGCGTAAAGCTAACCATAACCCTAACCTTCACCCTCACCCTCACCCTAAACTTAACCTAACCCTCATCTTAACCCTAACCCTCACCCTCAACCTCAACATCACCCTCAGCCTAACCCTAACTCTAACCCTAAACCTAAACCTAACACTCACCCTCACCCTCAATCTAAGCCTAACCCTAACCCTAACCCTCACCCTAACCCTATCACTAACCCTAACCCTCATCCTCACACTAAACCTAACCCTAACACTTACCCTCACCATAACCCTAATTCTAACCCTAACCATAACCCTCACCCAGAACCTAACCCTCACCCTCATCCGAACCCTCACCGTCATCCTAACATTTTGCCTAATCCTAATCCTAAATCTAATCCTAACCTTCACCCTCAATCTGACACTCACCTTCAGCCTAACCCTAGCCCTAACCCTATTTCTAATCCTAACCCTCACCCTCACCCTCACCCTAAACCTAACCCTCACCCTAAACCCTCACCTATACTCAGCTTAACGCTCACCATCACCATAATTCTCTCCCTAACCCTAAACCTTACCTAACTGAAACCCTCACCCTAACCCTCACCCTCACGCTAGCCCTCACCCTAAACCTAACACTAACACTAACCCTCACCCTCAAACTACACTTCCCCCTCAGCCTTACCGTAAACCTAAACTTAATGCTAAAACCTACCCTCAAACCCACCCTCACTCTAACCCTAACCCTAACCCTAACGCTAAGCTTCACCCTCAACCTAACCATAAAACTAAACCTAACAATAACCCTAACCCTAACCCTAACCCTAAAACTCACCCTAACCCTAATCCTAACCCAAACTCTCATCCTCACCCTCAACCTCATTCTAACCTTCCCCATCACCCTGACTCTCACCATCACACTAACCCTCACACTAATCCTAACCCTCACCCTAACTTTAACCCTATCGCTCACCCTTCACTTTCACCCTCACCCTCAGCCTTCCCCTAACCCTAAACCTAATCCTAACCTAACCCTCACCCTCACCTTCACCCTAACTCTAACCCTAACCCAAACCCTCACCCTAACCCTCACACTAACACTCAACCTCACCCTAAATCGCAAGCTAACACTAATCCTCACCCTAACACTAACCCTAACACTCACCCTAACACTAACCGTCACCCTAACCCTTACCTTAACCCTAACGCTAACCCTAAATCTCACCCTCACCCTAACCCTTATCCTAACACTAACCCTAACCTAACCCTAACCCTCATATTAACACTAACTCTTACCCTAAACCTATCCCGACACCTCAACCTAACTCTCACCCTAAACCTAAAGCTAACCCTAATGTTCACCTTTACCCTAACTCTAAACCTAAAACTCACCCTCACCCTAACCCTCAAATTCACCCGATCCCTCACCCTAACCCTAACCCTCAACCACACCCTAACCCTCACCCTCACCCTAACCCTCACCCTCACGTGAACTCTCACCCTTACCCTAACCCTTACCATCACAATAAACATCACCCTAAAACTAAATCTCACCCTCACCCTAACCCTTACCCTCACCCTAAACGTAACCATCACCCTCAATCTATCCCTCACCCTAACACTAACCCAAAACCTTACCCTAACCCTTACCCTAACCCTAACCCTCACCCTAACTGTAACCGTTACACTAAACTTAACACTAACCCTCACCCTCACCCTCACCCTCACCCTAACACTAACCCTTATCATAACCCTAACGTTAAACCTAATGCTAACCCTAAAGCTCATCCTCACCCTAACCTTTACCTCAACCTAACCCAAATCCTAACCCTAAACCTAACACTCACACGAACCCTAACACTAATCCCCAGCCTAAACCTTATCCTAACCCTAACCCTCACCCTCACCCTCACCCTCACCCTCACCCTCACCCTAACACGAACTCTCATCCTAACCCTGACGTTAAAACTAATGCTATCCCTAAAGCTCATCCTTACCCTAACCTTTACCTCAACCTAACCCAAACCCTAACCCTAAACCTAATACTCACTCTAACCCTAAACCTAACCCTCAGCCTAACCCTTATCCTAACCCCAAACATAACCCTAACACTAACCCTCACACTCACGCTAACCCTCATCCTAACCCTAACCTCACCATAAACCTAACCCTCACACTAACCCTAACCCTAACCCTCACCCTCACCCTAACACTAACCCTAACCCTAACCCACACCTTCACCCTAATCATCACCCTAACCCTAACCGTAACCCATACCTAACCTAAAACCTCACCCTCACCATCACCCTAACCCTCACCCTAACCTTAGCCCTCACCCTAGCACTAACGCTCACCCTAACCCTCACCGTCACCCTCACCTTAACCCTAAACCTACCCCTCAGCCTAACCCACACCCTAAAACTAACTCTAACCCTATTCCTCACCCTATCCCTAAACTTAACCCTAACCCTCACCCACAACCTAACCCTCATGCTAAGCCTAACCCTAGCCCTCACCCTAAGCCTAACCCTAAACCTAACCCTCACCCTAACCCTAAACATAACCCTAACCCTAACTGTCACACTAATCCTCACCCTGACCCTCACCCTCAACCTCACCGTAACCCTCATCCTTGTCTTTACCCTCAACCTAACCCAAACCCTAACCCTAAACCTAACACTCACACTAACTCTAACCCTAACCCTCAGCCTAACCCTTACCCTAACCCTAAAACTAACCCTAACCTTCACCCTAACCCAATCCCTAACCTTAACTCTAACCCTCACACTAACCCTAAACCTAACCCTCAGACTAACCCTCACCCTAACCCTAACGGTAACCCTAACCTTCACCCTCACCCTCACCCTAACCCTAACCCTAACCCTAACCCTCACCCTAAACTTAACCCTCATCCTTAATATCACCTTCACCCTCAGCCTAAACCTAATCCTTTCCCTAGTCCTAACCCTCAACCTCACCCTAACACTAAACCTAACACTCTCCTTCACCCTAACCCTAATTCTCATCCTAACTCTAATACTCACCCACAACCTAACCCCAACACGAACCCGAACCCGAACCCTCACCCTTACACTCAACCTACCCCTAACCCTAACCTTAATCCTAAACCTAACCCTCACCATCAAACTCAGCCTAACCCTAACCCTAACCCTCACCCTCACAATTAACCTCACCCTCATCCTATCCCTCACCCTAACACTAACCCTAACTCTAACCGTCAACCTAATGCGAACCCTATTCCTAAACCTCACCCTCCCATTTACCCTAAACCTAACACTAACCCTCACCCAAACCCTCACCCTCAACCTTAACATCACCCAAACCGTAACCCTTACACTAAACCTAACCCTATCCCTCACCCTAATCATAACCCTCAACCTAACCCTCAACATCACGCTAATCCTCACCATAACCCTAACCCTTGCCTAAAAGAATCCCTCACCCTAACCCTCACACTAACCCTCTCCCTAAAATTAGCCCTCAACCTAAACCTATCTCTAGCCCTAATGCTCACCCTCACCTTAACCTCACCCTAACCCTTACCCTCACCCTAACCCTAACTCTAACACTAATCATGATCCTCACACTAACCGTAACCCACACCCTAACCCTAACCCTAACCCTAACTCTAAACTGCACCCTCACCAAAACCCTTACCATCAGCCTAACCCTAACCCTATCCCTATTCCTAATACTAACCCACACATGAAACCTCACCCTAAACCTAACCCTAACACTAACCCACACCCTCACCCTCAACTCACCCTCAACCTAAACCTAAACCTAACCAAACCATAAAAATAACACTCATTCTAACCCTAACCCTCACCCTAACCCTAACACACTCCCTCACCCTCACATTAATCTAAACGCTAACAATAACCCAAACTCTCACCCTCACCCTAACCCTCACCCTAAATCTTACATTCACCCTCACCATCACCCTAACCCTAACCCTTACCCTCACCCTAACCCTAACCCTAACCATAAACCTAACCCTCAAACTAAACATAACCTTCACCCACACCCTAACCGTCAATCTCACCCTCACCCTAAACCTTACCCTCACCCTAAACCTAAACCTAACCCTAACCCTAAACCTAACCCTAACACTCACCATACCCCTTACCCTAACCCTAACTCTAACCCTAACCCTCATCCTAACCCTCATCGTCACCCAAACAATCACCCCAACCCTAAACCTCACCCTCACAATAAACATCACCCTAACCCTAACCCTCAACCTAACGCTAACCCTAACCCTAACTCTCACCCTGACCCTCACCCTAACCCTAACCCTAAGCGTAAACCTCACCTTAACCCTTAACCTAACACTAACCCACACCCTAAACCTAGCCTTCACACTTACCCTAATCCTAACCCTCACCCTCAACCTCACCCTCACCCTAACCCTAACCAGAACCTTAATCCTATCACTAACCCTCACCCTCAACACCACCCTTACCCTAACCCTAAACCTAACCCTCACCCTAACCCTCACTGAAACCCTAACCCTCACACTAACCCAAACCCTTGTCCTCAACCTCAACCTAAACCTCCCTCTAACACTACCCCTCACCCTAATCCTCACACTAACACCCACGCTAATCCTAACCCTCACTCTCACCCTAACCCTCAACCTAACACTTACCCTCACCCTAGCCCTAACCGTAACCCTCACACTAAACCTAACCGTCACCCTAACTCTAACCATAAACCTAACCCTAATCCTAAACCTAACACTCACACTCACCCTCACCCTAAGCCTAACCATCACCCTAAATCTCACCCTCAACCTAAACATCAAGCTAACCCAAAACCTCACCCTAAACCTAACCCTAACCCTCAACTTCACCCTAGCCCTCATCATAACCCTAATCATAACAATAATCATAACCCTAACCCTAAAACTCACCCTAACACTAATCCTAACGAAATACCTCACCCTCTTCCTCACCGTCACCCTAACCCTCACTTTCAACCTCACCCTCACCCTAACCCTCACACTAACCCTAAACCTCACCCTAAACCTACCACTAACCCTCACCACTAAACCTAACCCTAACCCTCACCCTCACCCAAACGCTCAACCTCAGCCTAACCAAATCCTAACCCTAAACCTAAACCTAAACCTAACACTCACCCTCTCCCTAACCCTAACCTTAAACCTCACCCTCACCCTCACACTCACCATAAACCTAAGCCTAATCCTAAACCTCACCCTCACCTTAACCCTTACCCTAAACCTTACCCTCATCCTAACCCCAAGCCTAACACTCACCCTCACCCTAAATCTAACCCTAACCATAACACTCACCCTCAACCTAACCCTCAACCTCACCCTCAACCTAACCCTCACCCTAAATATCACCCTAACCCTAACCCTCACCCTAACACTAACCCTAACCCTAACCCTCACACTAGCCCTAACCATAACCCTAAACCTCACCCTCAAATTAACACTCACACTAACCCTTATCCTCACACTAACCCTACCTCTAACCCTAACCCTACCCTCACACTAACCCTAAACCTCACCCTAACCCTAAACCTACCACTCACCCTAACCCTCCACCTAACCCTTACCCTAAACCTAACCCTAATCCTAACTCTCACCCTCGCCCTCACCTTAACAATCACCATAACCCTAACCCTCACCCTCACCCTAATTCTCACCCTGAAGCTGACCCTAAACCTTACCTAAACAAAAACCTCACACTCACCATCAACCTTAACCTCACCCTCAACCTAAACCTCACGCTAGCCCTCACCCTAACACTAACGCTAAGCGTACCCATCACTCAAACCCTCAACTTAACCCTAACGCGAACCCTAACACATTCCATAAGGCTAACCCTAACAGTAACCCTCACCCTCATACTAAACATCACCATAACGCTAACCCTCACATTGACCCTAACCCTAAACCTCACTGTAACCTTAACCCTCAACCTAACCCTCACACTTCCCTAAAGCTCAGCCTAAACCTAACCCTAACCCTTACCTAACGGAAACCATCACCCTCACCCTCACCCTCAACCTAACCCTCACCCTGAACCTAACCCTAAACCTATACCTCAGCCTAAACCTCACCATCACCCTCACCTTCTCACTAAACCTAACCCTAAAACTCACACTTATTCTAACCCTCACTCTAACCCTAACCATATCCCTCCCACTAATCCTCTCCCTAAATCTCACCCTAACCCTAACCCTCAAACAAAACCTAACCATAACCCTCACCCTCACCCTAAACCTCACATTCACCCTTGCACTCAACTTAACCATAACCCTCCCCCACAACCTAACACTCACCATCACCCGAACCGGAACCCTCACCCTAACACTAAACCTCACCCTAAACATCACCCTAACCCTAATAGTCACCCAAATCCTGACCCGAACCCTCACCCTAAAACTAACACTCATACTTACCCTCAACCTCAACCTAATCCTCAAACTAAAAATAACCCTAACCCTTACCTAACCGAAACCCTCACACTCACACTCACCCTAACCCTCACCCTCACCCTAACCCTCACCCTATCCCTAACTATAACCCTAACCCTCACCCTCAGCCTAACCCTCACACTGAACCTAACCCTACACCTCACTGTAACTCTCACCCTAACCCTAACCTTAACCCTAAACCTCACCATAACCCTAACCCAATATCTAACCCTCACCCTCACCCAAACCCTCACCGTCACCCTAACCCTCACCCTAACCCTAACCCTCAACCACACCCTAACACTCACTCTCACCCGAACCCTCACACTCACCCTAACACTCACCCTCACCCTAACCCTCACCCTCACAGTATACATTACAAAAAGCCTAACACTCAGCCTAACCTTAACCATAACCCTAACCCTAACCCTAATCCTAACACTAACTCTCATCCTCACCCTCACCTTCACCCTAACACTAACCCTAAACCTAACCCTCACCCTTACACTCATCCTATCCCTCAACCTCACCCTAACTCTAATGCTAACCCTACCTCTCACCCTAACCCTCACCCTAAACCTCACCCGAACCCTTACCCTAACCATAACCCTAACATTAACTCTAACCCTAATCCTCACCCTAACCCTATCCCTCGGCCACACTCTAAAACTCACCATCACCCAAAACCTCATCCTCACCCTAACACTCACTCTAACCCTCACCCTAACTCTAATCCTAAACCTAACCCTCACCCTCACCCTCAACAACTAACCCTCACCCTCACCCTCACCCTCACCCTAAAACTCACCCTCACCATAAACATCACGCTAACCCTAACCCTCATGCTAAACCTAACCCTAACCCTCACCCTAAACCTAACCCTCACCCTAACGGTCAGTATCCCTAACGCTAACCCTACACCTCACCCTCACACTAACCCTCACCCTAAACCTTATCCTCACCCTATCCCTAATCCTCACCCTAACCCTCACCCTCACCCTAACTCCAATGCTAACCCTAACTCTCACCCTCACCCTAACCCTCACCCTAAACTTCACCCTAACCCTTATCCTCACCCTAACCCGCAAACTAACTCCAACCCTAACCCTAACGCTCCCCCTAAACGTCACCCTAACCCTAAACCTAACCCTAACCCTAATCCTCACCCTCACCCTTACCCTCACCCTAAACCTATCCCTAAACCTAACGCTAACCCTAACTCTGAAATGAACACTCACGCTCACCTGAACCCTCACACTAAACATCACCCAAACCCTAACCTTCACCCTAACCCTTACCCTCATCCTAATCCATGCCCTAACCCTAACCCTCACCATAACCCTAACCCTCACATTAACCCTAACCCTAAACCTCACCCTCAATCTCACCCTTAAGCGAATCATAACCCTCACCCAAACACTAACCCTCACCCTCAACCTCAATCTAACACTAACCCTTATCTAATTGAAACCCTCATCCTCACCCTCACCCTCACACTCACCCTGATCCTAGCAATCACCCTAACCGTAACCCTAACCCTCACCCTCAACCTCCCCTTCCCCCTCAGCCTTACCCTAAACCTAACCCTAATCCTAACTCTAACCCTCAACCCACCCTCATCCTAACACTAACACTAACCCAAATGCTAACCCTCACCCTCATCTTCACCCTAACCCTAACCTTAACAATAACCCTAACCCTAATGCTAACCCTAACCCTAAAACTCACCCTAACCCTAATCCTAACCCTAACCCTCACCATCACCCTCACCCTCATTCTAACTCTCAATCTCATCATGACCCTCACAATCACAATTCCCCTCAAAATAACCCTAACCCTCACCTAATACTAACCCTGTACCTCACCCTCACTTTCTCCCTCAACTTCAGCCTAACCCTAACCCTAACCCTCACCCTCACCCTCACACTAACCCTCAACCTCACCCTAATCATCACCCTAAACCTTACACTCACCCTAACCCTAACCCTAACCCTCACCCTTACCCTAACCCTCACCCTCACCCTAATGCTAATCCTACCCATCACTCTAACCCTCAACCTAAACCTAACGCTAACCTTAACACTTTCCTGAAGGTTACCTCTAACAGTAACCCTCACCCTCATGGAAATCTCACCCTAACGATAACCCTCACCCTAACCCTAACCATAACTCTCACCCTAACCCTAACCCTCAACCTAACCCTCACACTCCCCTAAACCTCATCCTAACCCTAACCCTAACCCTTATCTAACCGAAACCCTCACCCTCAACCTCACCCTCAACCTAACCCTCACCCTCACCCTAGCCCTCACCCTAATCCTAACCCTAACCCTTACCCTCAAACTAAACCTAACCCTACCCCTCTCCCTAAACCTCACACTAAACCTAACCCTAAGGCTAACCCTCAATCTATCCCTAACACTTCCCCTAACCCTCACCCTCACACTAACCCTAAACCTAACGCTAACCCTCACCCTAACCCTAATCCTTACCCACACCCTAAACCTCACCCTCATTCAAACCCTCACCCTCACCTGAACACTAATCCTCAGCATAACTCTCACCCTCACCCTAAACATCACCCAAACCCTAACCCTCACCCTAACCCTAACCTTAACCCTAAAACTCACCCTCACCCTAACACTTACCCTCACCCTTACCCTAAACCTAACCCTAAACATAACCGTCAGACTAACCGTAACCCTCACCCTAACCGTAACACTACCCCTAAACCTAACCCTAAACTTCAAGCACAACCTGACCCTCAACCTCAGCCTAACCCTTACGCTAACCCTACTCCTAATCCTAACCCTCACCCTCACCCTAAACCTTACCCTAACACTAATCCTAAACCTCACCCTCACCCTCACAATAAACATCACCCTAACCCTAAATCTCACCCTAACGCTAACCCTAACCCTCACCCTAAAACTAACCCTCAACCTAACCGTAACCCTCACCCTGACCCTCACCCTAGCGCATCCCTAACCCTAATCCTCACCCTTTCACTCACCCTAACCCTAAACCTAACACTAATCCTAAACCAGCCCTCACCCTCAAACTAACCCTAAAACTAACCCTAAACCTAACCTTCTCACTCAAACTCACCCTAATCCTCAAATTCACCTTAAACCTCACCCTAACACTACCTCTACCCCTCTCCCTAACCCTCACCCTAAACCTACCCCTAACCATATCCATAATCCTACCTCTAACCGTCACCCTCATACTAACCCTAAACCTAACGCTAACCGTAAGCCTAACACTAATCCTCACCCACAACCTAACCCTCACATTCACCCAAACACTCACCCTCAACCGAAAGCTCATCCTCACCCTAATCCTCACCCTAAAGGTCACCCAAACCCTAACCTTCACCCTAACCCTAACCCTAACCCTAAACCTCACACTCAACCTAACCCTCACCCTAACACTTATCCTCACCCTAACCCTAACACTAACCCTAACCATAACCCATACACTAACCTTTAATCTCACACGAAGCCTAACCCTAACCCTAAGCCTAAACTTCAACCTCATTCTGACCCTCAACCTCAGCCTAACCCTAACCCTAACCCTATTCCTATTCCTAACACTCACCCTCATCCTCACACTAACCCTAACCCTCTCCTGCACCCTCACCCTCACCCTAATCCTCACCCTCACCCTAAACCTCAACCTCACCCTAAACATCACCCTAACCCTAAACCTAACCCTACCCCTCAACCTCCGCTTTCCCCTCAGTCTTACCCTAACCCTAACCCTAATCGTAACCCTAACACTCAATCCCACCCGCACCCTAACCCTAACCATAATCCTAACGCTAACCCTCCCCCTCACCGTCACCCTAACAATAACTGCAACCCTAACAAAAACCCTAACTCTAACCCTAACCCTAACCCTAAAAGTCACCCTAAACCTAATCCTAACCCTAACCCTCACCCTCATTCTAACCCTCACCCTCACCTGACCCTCACATCACACTAACCCTCACATTAACACTAACCCTCATCCTAAACATAATCCTAACCCTCACCCTCATTTTCACCCTCACCCTTAACCTAGCACTAACCCTAACCCTAATCCTAACCCTAACCTCACCTCACCCTAACACTAACCCTAACCCTCACCCTCAACCTCACCCTCAACCGCACCCTCACCCTAACCCATACTCTCACACTCACCCTAACACTAACCCTCAACATCACCCTAAACTTCACCGCAAACCTAACCCTCACCCTACCCCTAACCCTAACACTCACCCTAACCTAACCCTCACCCTAATCCTAACACTAACCCTAACTCTCCCCTTCACCCTAACCTTCACCGTAACCCTTATCCTCACATTTAACCTAACCCTAACCCTAACCCTCACACTAACAATAAACCTCACCCTAACCCTATCCCGACACCTCACCTTAAATCTCACCCTAATCTAAACACTAACCCTAACCCTCACCCTAACCCTAACCCTCACCCTCAACGTAACACTCGCCCTCACACGAACATTCACCCTCACCATAACACTCACTCTCACAATAAACATCACCCTAAACCTATCTCTCACCCTAACACTAACCCTAACCCTCACCCTAAAACTAACCCTCAACCTAACCGTAAGCCTCATTCTTACCCTCACACTAACCCAAACCTAAACCTAACGCTCACACTAACACTCAAACTAACCCTAACCATAACCCTAATCCTAATCCTAACCCTCACCATCAAACTCACCCTAACCCTAACCCTAACCCTAACCCTCAACCTCACCCCAACTCTCACACTCACCCTAAACCTCACCCTAATCCTACCCATACCCCTCTCCCTAACTTAACCCTAACCCTAACCCTAACCCTAAACCTCTCACTAACCCTAAACATAACGTTAACATTCACCCTAACCCTAATCCTCATCCACACCCTAACCCGAACCCTCACCCAAACCCTCACCCTCACTCGAACCCTCATCCTCACCCTAACCCTCATCCTCACAATAAACATCACCCTAACCCTAACTCTCACCCTAACACTAACCCTAACTCTCACTGTAAACCTAACCCTCACCCTAACACTAACTCTCACCCTGACCCTCACCCTACCCCTAACCCTAACCCTCACCCTAACCCTTACCCTAACCCTAAACCTCACCCTAAACCTAGCCCTCACCCTAATACTAAGCTTCACACTAAACCTAACCCTAACACTCACCCTCACCCTCAACCTCACCCTCGCCCTAACCCTAACTCTCATCCTAACCCTAACCTTAATCCTAATGCTAACCCTAAACCTCAACGTCACACTAACCCTAACCCTGACCCTCACCCTAACCCTAAACCTAACCCTCACCCTCACCCAAATATTCACCCTCATCCTAACCCTCAACCTCACACTAACCCTAAACCTAACCCTCACCCTCACCCTCACCCTAACCCTAACCCTCACCCTAACCCCCAACATAACCCTAAACTTAACCCTCACCCTCACCATAACCCTAACTCTAACCCTAACCCTCACCCTAACCCTCACACAAACACTCACGCTAATCTTAACCCTCACTCTCACTCTAACCCTCATCCTAATATTTACTCTTACCCTAATCCTAACCCCAACCCTCACACTAAACCTAACCCTCACCCTAACTCTAACCCTTAACCTAACCCTAATACTAAACCTAACCCTAACACGCATCCTCACCCTAAGCCTAACCCTCACCCTCACTCTCAACCTAACCCTCACCCTCAAACTAAACATCATCCTAAACCTAACCCTCACCCTAAACCTAACACTAACCCTCACCCAAAACCTTAATCCTCATCCTATTCCTAACCCTAAACCTCATCTTCAGTCTAGCCCTCATCTTAACCCTAATCCTAACAGTACCCAAAACCCTAACCCTAAAATTCACCCTAACCCTAATCCTTAAGCTAACCCTCACCCTCTTCCTCACCGTCACCCTAACCTTCACCCTCAACCTCACCCTCACCCTAACACTCACAATAACCCTAAACCTCAAACTAAACCTAACCCTAACGTCACCCCTAAACCTAACCCTAACCCTCACCCTGACCCAAACCCTCAAACTCAGCCTAACCCACACCCTAACCCTAATCCTAAACCTAACCCTAACACTCACCCTCACCCTAAACCTTACCTCAACCCTCATCCCCATCCTCAGCCTAACCCTAACCCTTATCCTCACCCTAAACCTCACCCTAACCCTTACCCTCATGCTTTCCCTAAACCTAACGGTCACCCTCACCCTAACCCTAACCCTAACAATAACCCTAACCATCAAACTAACCCTAACACTCACCTTCACCCAAACCCTAACCCTAACCTTAACCCTCACCCTCACCCTCACGCTAAACATCACCCTAACCCTAACCCTCACCCTAACCCAAAACCTAACAGTAACACTAACCCTCACCCTAACCCTAATGATAAACCTAAACCTCACATTCAACCTAACCCTCACCATAACACTTATCCTCACACTAACCCTAAATCTCACCCTAACCCTCACCCTAACCCTACCCCTAACCTTCACCCCAACCCTAACCCTGAACCTAACCCTCACCCTCCCTAATCTTCACCCTAACTCTAACCCTAACCGTTACCTAAACGAAACCCTCACCATCAACCTCACCCTCAACCTGACTCTCACCATAACCCTAACCCTAACCCTCACCCCAAACCTAACCCTCACCCTAAACCTAAACCTACCCCTCACCCTAACCCTCAAACTAAACATCACCCTAACCCTAACATTCACGCTAACTCTCAAACTCACCCTAAACGTCACCGTCAACGTAACACTCAACCTAACCCAAACCCTTACCCACACCCTAACCCTCACACTCACCCGAACCCTAAACCTTACCCAAACCCAAAACCTCACCCTAAACATCACCCTAACCCTAAACCTCACCCGAACCCTAGGCCTCACAATTAACATCACCCTAACCCTGCCCCTCAGCCTAACCCTAACCCTCTACCTAACCCTAAACATCACCGTGACCCTCACCCTAACCCTAATCCTAACCCGTAACCTAACCCTTACCGTAACCCTAACCCTCACCCTAAACCTAACCTTCACCCTAACTCTAACCCTCACACTAAACCTAACCTTAACCTTCACCCTCACCCTCACCCTCACAATACCCCTAATCCTAACCCCAGTCATAAAAGTGAACCTCACCCTCACCCTCACCCTAACCCTAAACCTAACCCTAACCCTCACCCTAACCCTCATCCTAACCTTAACGCCAACCCTAACCCTCACCTTCACCCTAAACCTCACCCTAACCCTTACCCTCACCATCACACTAAACCTAACCCTAATCCTCACCTAAACCCTAACCCTTGCCAACGCCCTAACCCTCACCATCCCCCGAACCCTCACCCTCACCCGAACACTCACACTAACTCTAACCCTAACACTTATCCTAAACCTAACCCTCACCCTCACCCTCACCCTAAGCCTAACATTAACCCTAACGCTAAAAGTAAACCTCAAACTCACCCTAAACCTAATCCTCACCCTAACGCTCACCCTATCCCTAACGCTAACCCTACACCTCACCCTCACCCTAACCCTCACCCTAACCCTTATTCTCACACTAACACTCACCCTAACACTAACAGTAACCCTCACACTATCCCTAATCCTCACCCTATCCCTCACCCTGACCCTAACCCTAACCCAAAACCAAACCCTCACCCTCACTCTCACCCTAACACTCACCCTCAGGATAAACTCACCCTAACGGTAACCCTCATCCTAAACCTAACCCTAACCCTCACCCTAAACCTAACCCTATCCTCACCCTAACTTCACCCTATTCCTAATGTTAACCATAGACCTCACCCTCACCCTAACCCTCACCCTAACTCTAAACCTCACACTAAAGCTAACCCTAACCCTCACCCTCAACCCTCACCCACACAATACCCCTACAACTAAACCTAATCTTTACACTAACCCTCACCCTCACCATCACCCTCAAAATACTCCTACCCCTAAACCTAATCCTAACACTAACCCTCCCCCTCACCCTCACCCTCACTTTAACCCTAAACCCTCACCCTAACCCTCACCCTAACCCACATCCTAATCCTAACGCTAACCCTAACCCTAAACTTCACCCTAAACCTCACCCTAACAATAACCCTCACCATAACCTTAACCCTAACCCTAACCCTAATCCTCACCCTAACCATATCGCTCACCCACAACCTAACCCTCACCCTCACCGAAAACTCAACCTAGCCCTAACACTCTCCCTAACCCTAATCCTAACACTAAACCAAACCTTCACCCTCACCCTGACCCTCACCTTCAGCCTAACCCTAACCCGAACCCTATACCTAATCCTAACCCTCACCCTCACCCTCACCCTCACCCTATCCCTCAACCTCATTCTCACTCTAAACATCATACTAAACGTAACCCTCACCCTAACCGTAACCCTACCCCCAACCTAAACCTAAACTCAGCTTAACCTCACAATCACCGTAATCCTCACCCTACCCTAACTCTTACATAACTGAAACCCTCACCCTAACCCTCACCGTAACACTCACCCTCATCCTAGCCCTCACCCTAAATCTAACCCTAACCCTAACCCTCACCCTCAACCTCCCCTTACCCCTCAGCCTTACCCTAAACCTAACCCTAACCCTAAACCTAACCCTCAACCCCACCCTCACTCTAAACCTAACCCTAACCCTCACGCTAAGCTTCACACTCACCTAACCCTAAACCTAAACCTAAAGACAACCCTAACCCGAACCCGAACCCGAACCCTAAAACTCACCCCAACCCTAATCCTAACCCTAACCCTCATCCTCTCCCTGACCCTCATTATCACACTAACCCTCACACTAAACCTAACCCTCACCCTAACCCTAACCCTAACACTCACCCTTCACTTTCACCCTCACCCTCAGCCTAACCCTAACCCTAACCCTAATCCTAAACTAACCCTCACCCTCACCTTCACCCTAACCCTAAGCCTAAGCCTAACCCTCACCCTCACCCTCACCCTGACCCAAACACTTACCTTAAACCTCACCCTCACCCTCACCCTCACACTAACACGCAACCTAACCCTAAACCTCACCCTCACCCTAACCCTCACCCTAATCCTTATCCTCACACTGACCCTAACCTTAACCCTAACCCTCACACTAACCCTAAACCTCACCCTAAGCCTATCCCGACACCTCACTCTAACTGTAACCCTATCCCTAACTCTAAACCTAACCCTAACACTCACCCTAACCCTCACCGTCACCCTAACCCTCACCATCACCCTAACCCTCACCCTCACCCAAACACTCACCCTCACCCTAACCCTAACCCTCACAATAAACATCACTGAAACCTAAACATCACGCTAACACAAACCCTAACCCTCACCCTAACCCTAACCCTCAACCTAAACCTAACCCTCTCCCTGACCCTGACCCTAACCCTAAACCTTAACCAAACCCTTACCCTAACCCTAACCCTCACCCTAAACCTAACCCTCACCCTAACAGTAACCTTCACACTAACCCTAACACTAACCCTCACCCTCACCCTCACCCTCACCCTCACCCTAACCCTAAACCTCACCCTCAACCAAACCTAACCCTCAAGCCAACCCTCACTCTAAACCTAAACCTAACCCTAACACTAAGCTTCACCCTCACCCTAACCCTAAACCTAAACTTAAAAATAACCCTAACCCTAAACCTAACCCTAACCCTAACCCTAAAACTCACCCTAAGCCTAACCCTAACCCTAACTCTCATCCTCACCCTGACCCTCACCATCACACTAACCCTCACACTAAACCTAAGCCTCAGCCTAACCCTAACCCTAAACCTCACCCTTCATTTTCACCCTCACCCTCAGCCTAACCCTAACCCTAACCCTAATCCTAAACTACTCCTCATCCTCACCTTCATCCTAACCCTAAGCCTAAGCCTAACCCTCACCCTCACCCTCACCCTCACGCTCACCTTAAAGCTCACCCTCACCCTCACCCTCACAGTAAAACTCAACCTCAACCTAAACCTCACCCAAACCCTAACCCTCACCCAAAAACTAACCCCAACACTCACCCTAACTCTAACCCTCACCCTAACCCTTACCCTAACCCTATCGCTAACCCTAAACCTCACCCTCACCCTAACCCTCACCCTAATCCTTATCCTCACACTAACCCTAACCTTAACCCTAACCTTCACACTAACCCTAACCCTCACCCTAACCCTATCCCGACACCTCAATCTAACTGTAACCCTAACGAGCACCCTAACCCTAACTCTAAACCTAACCCTAACCCTCACCCTAACCCTCACTGTCACCCTAACATTCACCCTAACTCTAACCCTCACCCTCACCCGAACACTCACCCTCACCCTCACCGTAACCCTCACCCTCACAATAAACATCACCTAACCCTAACCCTCACGCTAACACAAACCCCAAACCTCACCCTAACCCTAACCCTCAACCTAAACGTAACCCTGACCTTGATCCTGACCCTAACCCTAACCCTAAACCAAACCCTTACCCTAAACCTTACCCTAATCCTAACACTAACCCTAACTCTAACCCTCCCACTCATACTCACCCTAACCCTAATCTTCACCCTAACCATAACCCTCACCCTAACCCTATCCCTCAACCTCCCCCTCACCCTAATCCTAACCCTAACACTAACCCTAAACTTCACCCTCATTGTAACCCTCACCCTAACCCTTACCCTCATCCTCACCCTAACCCTAACCCTATCCCTAATCCTAATTCTTTCACTAACCCTTACCTTCACCCTAAACCTTAGCCTAACCCAAACCCTCAGCCTAGCCTCAACCTAATCCTAACCCTTACCCTCACTGTAAACCTAACCATAACCCTAACCCTCACACTAACCCTAACACTCACCCAAACCCTAACCAACATCCTCAACCGAACCTTCACCATCATCATAACCATCACCCTCACAATAACCCTCACACAAACCCTAACCTTAAATGAAAACCTAACCCTCACACTAAACCTATTCCCCACCCTAACCCTTACCGTACCCCTCAGGCTAACCCTCACCCTCACCCTAACCCTAATCCTAATCCTCGCCCAATCTCTAACCCTAACCCTAACTCTCACACACACCCTAGCCCTCACACTAAACTCACACTAACCCTAAACCTAACCCTTACCCTAACCATAACCCTAAACATCACACTAACCGTAACGCTCACCCTAAACCTGACCCTACCCCACAGCCTAACCCTCATCCTAAACCAAACCATAACACTAACCCTCACCCTAACCCTAACCCTAAACCTAAACCTAACACTTACCCTAACCCTAACCCTCACACTCACCCTCACCCTCAGCCAAACCCTAACCCAAATCCTAAACCAAACCTTCACTCACACCCTCACCCTAAATATAACCCTAACCCTAACCCTAACACTAATCCTCACACTCACCCTCACCCGAACTCTCACCCTCACCCTAAACCTCACCCTAACCTTCACCCTCACCCTAAACATCACCCTAACTCTTATACTCACACTAAAACTAATTCTAATCCTAACCCTAACCCTCACTCTAACCCTAACCCTCACCCTAACCCTAAAGCTATCCCTCACCCTAACCCTAACCAAAGCCTAACCCTTACCCTTATACTAACCCTAACCCTAATGCTAACCCTAACCCTCACCCTCAATCTAGCCCTCACCCTAACCCTAACCCTCAACCTAACCCTAACCCTGGACCTCACCCTCTCTCTCACCCTAACCTTAAACCTAACCCTCAACCTCACCCTAATCCTCAGCCTAACCCTTACCCTCACCCTAATCATAACCTTAACCGTACCGCTCACCCTAACCATAACCCTCAATCTCACCCTCACCCTCACCCTAAGCCTGACCCTAACCCTAGCCCTAATCCTAAACCAAACCCTCACCTGCAACCTCACCCTTACCCTAAACCTAAACCTAACCCTCACCCTAAACCTAAACCTTAACCTAAACCTTACCCTAACCCTAACCCTAACCCTCACCCTAAACTTCACCCTAACCCTAACGCCAACACTAACCCTCACCCTCATCCTAGCCCTCATCATATCCTTATCCTCACACTAATCCTAACCCTAAACCTAACCCTCACACTAACCCTATCCCTCACCTTAACCCTAACCCTAACCCTCACCCTAAACCTAAAATTAATTCTAAATCTCACCCTAAAAATAATCGTAATCCTCACTCTCACCCTAACCCTCACCTTCACCCTAACCTTAACCCTAACACTAACCCTCACGCACACCCTAACCCTCACCTGAAACCGAACTCTAACCCTCACCCTAACCCTCACCCTAAACATCACCCTATCCCTAACCCTCACCCTAACTTTCACACTAAACCTCAACTTCAACCTAATCCTCACCCTAACCCTAACCCTTAACCTAACACTTACCCTAAACCCCACCCTTGCCCTAGGCCTAACCCTAACCCTCACCGTCACCCTAGCCCTCACCCTAACCCTAACCCTAATGCTAACCTTAACATTAACCCTCAGCCTCTCCCTCAGCCTAACCCTGACCCTAACTGTAATCCTAACAATAAACCTCACCCTCGCCCTAACCTTAACCCTAACCCTAAACCTCACCGTCACCCTCACCCTCACACTCACCCTAACCCTCACTCTCACCCACAACCCTCATCATAACCCTCAACCTCACCCTAAACATCACCCTAACCGTAACCCTAATCCTAGCACTAACTCTCTCCCTAAACCTCACAATAACCCTAACGCTAACACTAACCCTCAACCTCTTCCTAAACCTCACCATAACCCTTATCCTCACACTAACCCTAACCCTAACCCTCACACTAACCCTAACCCTCACACTAACCCTCACCCTAACCCTAACCTTAACCCTAACCGTCACCTTAAACATAACGCTAACACATAACCTCACCCTAATCCTCACTGTCACCCAAACCTTCACCCTAACCCTCACCCATAACCTAACCCTCACGTGAACATGAACTTTAACCCTCAGCCTAACCCACACCCTAACCCAAATCTTAATCCTAACCCTCACCCTCTCCCTCAACCTAATCCTAACCAGAAACCTAATGCTAACCCTCACACTCACACTCAACTGAAACCTAACCTCAACCCTAACAATAACTGTAACCCTAACCCTAACCATAATCCTAACCCTAACCCTCACCTAAAGCCTCAACAAAACTCTAAACCTAACCCTAATCCTAAACCTAACCCTCACTCTTACCCTAACCCTAAACCTAACCCTTACGCTAATCCTCAACCTAACACTATTGCTAACCCTAAACCTCACCCTCACCCTAAACCTCACTCTAACTCTAAAGCTCACTATAACCCTAACCCTAACATTAACTCTAATCCTCACCCTAAACCTAACCATCAACCAAGCCCTAACACTGAACCTCACCCTAACCCTAACCCTCACCATAACCCTCACCCTAACCTTAACGCTAACCCTAACACTCAACCTCACCCTAAACCCCATCCTCACACTAACACTAACCCTATACCTAACCCTAACCCTCACACTAACCATAACCGGCACCCTAACCCTAACCCTACCCCTCACCCTAAACCTCACGCTAACTCTAACCCTAACACTAACCCTCACCCTAAAACTTTCCCGAGACCTAACCCTCACCCACACACTAACCCTCACCCCCACCCGAAACCTCACCCTAACCCGAACAGTCACCCTCACCCTAACCATCACCCTCAACCTAAACATCACATTAAACCTAAAACTCACCCTAACCCCAACCCTAACCCTCACCCTCAATCTAATCCTCACTCTCACCCTAATCCTCACACTAACCCTATCCCTTATATAACTGAAAACCTCACCCTCAACCTCACCCTCACACTAACCCTAACCCTAATACTAACCCTAACCCTGACCCTCACCCTAACCATCACCGTAACCCTTACCCTTACCCTAACCATAACCCACACCCTCACCCTAACCCTCACCCTAACCCTTATCCTGACACTAACACTAACCCTATACATAACCCTAACTCTCACACTAAACCTAACCCTCACCCTAACCCTAACCCTACCCCTCACCCTAAACCTCACCCTAACCCTAACACTAACGCTAACCCTCACCCAAATCATAAACTGAACCCTAACCCTCACCCTCACCTTAACCCTAACCATCACCCTAAAACTCACCCGAACCCTAACCCTCACCCACACCCTAACCCTCATCCTCACCCGAACCCGAACCCTCACCCTTACCCGAACCATCACCTTCAACCTAAACATCATATTAACCCTAACCCTCACCCTAAATCCAACCCTAACCCTCACCCTAAACCGAACACTCAACCTAACCCTCACCCTCACCCTTAACCTCACCCTAACCCTAACCCTTCCCTAAACGAAACCCTCACCCTCACCCTCACTCTCACACCCACCCTAATGCTCACCCTCACCCTAGCCCTCACCCTAAACCTAACCCTCAACCTAACCCTAAGCCTAAACCTCACCCTCACCCTCACCCTAAACAAAGCCTAACCCTCACCCTAACCCTAATGCTAACCCTAACCCTCACACTCAATCTAGCCCTCACCCTAACCATAACCCTTCACCTAACCCTAACCCTCAATATCACCCTCAACCTCACCCTAACCCTAACCCTAACCCTCACCCTCACCCTAACCCTCAGCGTAACCTTTACCCTCACCCTAATCATAACCTTAACCCTACCCCTCACACTAAACATAACCCTCAATCTCACCCTCACCCTCACCCTAAGCCTAACCCTAACCCTAAACCTAAACCAAACCCTCACCGCAACCTCACCCTTACCCTAAACCTAACCCACAACCTAAAGCTAACCCTTACCCTAAACCTTACCCTAACCCTCACCTTAACCCTCACCCTAAACCTCACCATAACCCTAAGACAAAACCTAACCCTCACCCTAATCCTAACCCTCACCATAACCTTATCCTCACACTAACCCTAATCCAAAACCTAACCCTCACACTAACCCTAACCCTCACTCTAAACCTAACATTACCCCTCACCCTAACCCTCACCCTAACCCTAACATTAACTCTAACTCTCACCCTAAACATAACCCTAACCCTCACACTCGAGCTAACCCTCACCGTCACCCTAACCTTAACCCTAACACTAACCTTCCCCCTCACCTGAAATGGAACAATAACCCTCACCCTCACCCTAAACAGCAGCCTAAACCTAACCTTCACCCTAACCCTCACACTAGACCTCAACCTCAAACTAATCCTCCCCCTAACCCTAACCCAACCCTTACCCTCAACCCCGCCCCTCACCCTCAGTTTAACCCTAACCCTAACCCTAACACTCAACCTCAACCTCACTCTAACCCTAACCCTCACCCTCACCCTAGCCCTCACCCTAACCCTAACCCTAATCCTAAACCTAACACTAACCCTCAGCCTCTCCCTCAGCCTAACCCTAAACCTAAACGTAATCCTAACAATAATCCTCACCCTCACCCTAACCTTAACCCTAATCCTAACCATCACTGTCACCCTCACCCTCACACTCACTCTTACCCTCACCCTCAACCTCAAACCTTACCCTAACCCTCAACCTCACCCTAAACATCAAACTAACCGTAAGCCTCACCCTAACCCTAACCCTCTCCCTAAACCTCACAATAACCCTAAGGCTAACCGTAAACCTCACCCTCTTCATAACCTGCACCATAAACTTTATCCTCACACTAACCCTAACCCTAACCCTCACACTAATCCTAACCCTCACAAGAACCCTAACTCTAACCCTTACACTAACCCTCACCCTAACCCTAACCTTAACGCTAACCATCACCTTAAACATAGTGCTAACACACACACTCACCCTAAACTTTTCTGTCACCCTAATCTTCACCCACACCCTAAACATCACCCTAAACCCAACCGTAACCCTAACGCTAACCCTAAACCTCAACCTAACCCTAAACCTCACTCTAACCCCCACACTCAACCTAAACTTCACCATAAAAATAACCCTGACACTTACCTAAACGAAACCCTCACACTCACCCTAGCCCTCACCTTAACCCTCACCCTCACTTTAACCTTAACTCTCACCCTCAACCTCATCCTAACCCTAACCCTCAACCTCAAACTCACCCTCAGCCTCAGCCTAACCCAAACCCTAAACCTAATCCTAAACCTAACCCCCAACCTCACCCTAACCCTAACCCTAACCCTAACGCTAACCCTCACCCTCTCGCTCAGCCTCACCCAAACCCTCACCCTCAGCCTAACCCTAACCCTGACCCTAATCCTAACACTAACCATCACCCTCACACAAACCCTCATCCTAACCTAATCCTAACCCTCAACCTAAAACTAACCAACACCCTAATCCTTACCCTAACCCTCACCCTCACCCTAACCCTCACCCTAAACTTTTACCTCACACTAACCCTAACACTAACACTCACACTAACCCTAACCCTCACCCTAACCCTAAACCTACCGGTCAACCTAACCCTCACCCTAACAATCACCTTAACACTAACCCTCAACCTAACCCACACCATAACCCTCATCCTCACCTGAACCCTCACCCTCACCCGAAAACTCACACTCATCCTAACCCTCACCCTCACCTAAACATCACCCTAACCATAACCCTCAGTGTAAACCTAACCCCAACACTACCTTAACCCTAACCCTCAACATAAACCTCACTTTCACACTAACCCTCACCCTAAACTTTAACCTCACACTAACCCTAACCCTAACACTAACCCTAAGCCTCACACTAACCCTAAGGCACACCCTAACCCTAACCCTATCCCTCAACCTAACCCTCACCCCAACATTCACCCTAAACCTAACCCTAACCCTCAGCCTCACCCTAACCCTCACAGTCAACCTAACCTGACCCTAACCTTAACCCTAACCCCCACCCTAAACTTCACCCTCACCTGAACCCTCACCCTCAACCGAACCCGAACCCTAATTCTCACCCTAATCCTAACCCTAAACCTAACCCTAAAACTTACCCTAAACCTAACCCTCACACTAACCCTAACCCTCACCATAACCCTAAACATACACCTCACCATAACCCTCACCATCACCCTAAAACTAACCCTAACCCTCACCCAAAACCTAACCCTAACCCTCACACTCAACCTAACCCTCACCGTCACACTAACCCTCAACGTAACCCTAAACTTCATCCACACTCTAACCCTCACACTCACCCCCACGCTAACGCTCACCCTAAACCTCACCCGAACCCTGAACATCACCCTAACCCTACCACTCAACCTAACTATAAACCTAACCCTCACCCTAACCCTAACCCTCAAACTAACCCTCACCCTCAATTTAAACCTCACCCTAACAATAACCCTAATTCTTACCTAACCGAAACCCTCACCTTCACCCTCACCCTCACTGTCACACTAACCCTCACGCTCAACCTAGCCCTCATCCTAACTCTAACTCTAACACTTACCCTCACCCCCACCCTAGCCCTCAGCCTAAACGTAACCCTAACCCTAACACTCACCCTCATCCTCACCCTAACCCTAACACTAACGCTAAACCTCACCCTCACACTCACCCTGACCCTCAACCTAGCCGTAAAAATAACCCTAACCCTAAACCTAACCCTAATCCTAACACTAACCATAATGCTCAACCTAACCCTAAACCTAACACTCACCTGCACCCTAATCCTCACCCTAACCTTTAACCTCACACTAAGCCTAACTCTATTCCTAACCCTAATCCTCACACTAACATTAACCCTCACCCTAACCCTAAACCTCACCCCCATCCTCGCCCTCAGCCTAACTGTAACCCTACCCCTAACACTCACCCTCATCCTCACCCTAACCCTAAACCTAACGCTAAACCTCACCCTCACACTCACCCTAACCCTAACCCTAGCCCTAACAATAACCCTAACACTAACCCTTACCCTAATCCTAACACTAGCCCTCACCCTCACCCTAACCCTAACCCTAACCCTCACCTGCAACCTAATCCTCACCCTAACCTTTAACCTCACACTAACCCTAACTCTATCCCTAACCCTAATCCTCACACTAAAACTAACCCTCACCCTAACCCTAACCCTAAACCTAAAAACAATCCTAACCCTAATCCTAACACTAATCCTAAACCTAATTCTAACCCTAACCCTAAAACTTACCCTAACACCAATCCTAACACTAACCCTAACACTCACCCTAACCCTAACCCTCAATCTAACCCTCACCCTCACCCTAATCCTCACCATAAACCTAACCCTAACCCTTACCTAACCAAAACCCTCACACACACCCTCACCCTCACGCTCACACTCACCCTCTCCCTATCCCACACCCTAAGCTTGAACCTGCCCCTAACCCTAACCCTCACCCTAAACTAAACCTCACCCTAACCCTTACCCTCACCATAACACTAACCCTAACCCTAATCCTCACACTAACCCTAACCCTAACCCTCAGCCTTACACTCATCCTAACCCTAACCCTCTCCCTCACCCTAACCCTAACGGTCACCTTAACCCTCACCCTAACCCCTAACCATCACCCACACCCTAAAACTCACCCTCACCCAAACCCTCACCCTGACTCTAACCCTACCCTAAATCTCACCCTAATCCTAACCCTCACCCTAAAACTAATTCTAACCCTCACCCTCATACTAACACCAACCCTCACCTTATCCCTCACCCTAACCCTAATGCTAAACCTAACCCTCAGTCACAACCTAAACCTCACCCTAAACCTTATCCTTACACAAACCCTAACCCTAACTGTAACCCTCACATTAACCCTAACCCTGATCCTAACCCTTACCCTACCCCTCACCTAACACCTCACCCTACCCTTACCCCAAACCCTCACCCTAACCCTAACCCTAACCCTCACCTTCCCCATTACTCTCACCCTCATCCTAACCCTTAACCTAACCCAACACTCACCTACACCCTAACCCTCACACTCTCCCTAACGCTAACTCTCACCCTCACTCTAAACATCACTCTAATCCTAAACGTCACCCTAACCCTAACCCGAATCCTCACGCTAACCCTAACGCTCACTTTAAACCTCACCCTCACTCTAATCTCACCCTAACCCTAACCCAAATCCTTTCCTAAGCGAAACCCTCACCCTCACCCTAACCGTCATCCTATCCCTCATCCTCACCCTAGCCCTCACCCTAAAAATAACCCTAACACTCACCCTCACCCTCAACCTCAACATCACCCTCAACCTAACCATAAACCTAACCCTCACCTCAACCTCAACCTCACCCTCACCCTCACCCCCACCCTATCCCTAACCATAACCCTAATGCTAAAACTATCCCTCACCCTCACACTAACCCTAAAGTTCAGCGTAAACCTAACCCTTACCGTAACCCTACCCCTACCCCTCACCCTCACCCTAACCTTCTCCCTCATAGTAGCCCTCACCCTAACGTAACCCTCAACCTACCACTAATCCTAACCCTCTCCTTCACCCTCACCCTAACCGTCATCCTAACCCTCACCCTCACCCTAGCCCTCACCCTAAAAATAACCCTAACACTCACCCTCACCCTCAACCTCAACACCACCCTCAACCTAACCATAACCCTAACCCTCACCTCAACCTCAACCTCACCCTCACCCTCACCCTCACCCTATCCCTAACCATAACCCTAATGCTAAAACTATCCCTCACCCTCACACTAACCCTAAAGTTCAGCGTAAACCTAACCCTTACCGTAACCCTACCCCTACCCCTCACCCTCTCCCTAACCCTCTCCCTCATAGTAGCCCTCACCCTAAATGTAACCCTCAACCTACCACTAACCCTAACCCTCTCCTTAACCCTAACCCTCACCGTCACCCTAAACCTCGCTGTAACCCTTACCCTCACCCTAACCCTCAACCCAACCCTAACCCTCACCCTAACCCTCGCCCTCACCCTAACCTCACCGTAACACTTACCCTCAAATGAACCCTAACCCTAACCTTAAGCCTAACCTCATATTAAACTTAATCCTAAACCTAACCCTTACCTTACCCTTAACCCTAACCCTAATCCTAATCCTAATCCTAACCCTCACCTTAACCCTAACCCTTACAGTCACCCACAACCTCATCCACAGCCTAACCCTAACACTAACCTAATCCAAACCCTAACCCTCACCCTCATCCTCACCCTAACTCTAAACCTAACCCTAAACAAAACCTCACCCTAACCGTAAACCTATCCCTAAACCTCACCCTATAACTAACCCTAATCCCAATCCTAATCCTCACCCTCAACCTAACCCTAACCCTAACCCTCACACTAACTCTAACCCTGACACTAACCCTAACCCTAACACTAACCCTAACCCTCAACCTAACCCTCACCCTAACACAAACCCTAAACCTAACCCACACCCAAACACTAACCATAACCTAACGTTCAACCTCACCCTAAACCTCATCGTCACCTTAACACTCAGCCAAAACCTAACCTTCACCCACACCCTAAACCTCACCCACACCCGAACACTCATTCTCACCCTAACCATCACCCTAACCCTAACCTTCAACTTAACCCCTACCCTAACCCTCACCCTAACCCTAACCCTCTACCTAACCCTCAACCCCAACCTAATCTTAACCCTAACCCTAACCCTAACCCTTACCTAAACCTAACTCTAACCCTCAACCTCACCCTCAAGCTAACTAAAACCCTTACCCTCACCCTAACTCTAACCCTAACGATAACCCTCACCCTCACCCTATCCCTCACCCTAACACTTACCCTCACACGAACCCTACCCCTAACCCTCAGCCTAACACTCATATTAAACTTAACCCTAACCCTAACCCTCACCTTACCCTTAACCCTAACCCTAATCCTAACACTCACCTTAACCCTAACCCTCACACTCACCCTCAACCTCACCCTCAGCCTAACCCTAACACTAACCCTAATCCAAACCCTAACCCTCACCATCACCCTCACCCTTACTCTTAACCTAACCCTAAACAAACACTCACCCTACCTGTAAACCTATCCCTAAACCTCACCCTACCCTAAAACAAATCCTAAACCTAAACCTCACCATCACCCTAACCCTAACCCTAACCCTCAGCCTAACCGTCATCCTAACCCTAACCCTAAACCTAACCCTCACCCTAACCTTAACCCTAACCCTAACCCTAACCCTCACCCAAACCCTAACCCTCACCCTCACCCTCAAGCTCACCATCACCCTCACCCTCATACTCACTCTAACATTAACCATAACCCTAAACCTTACCCTAAACCTAACCCTCACCCTCACCGTCAACCTAACCCTAACCCTAACCCTAACCCTCACTCTAAACTTAACCCTAACCCTAACCCTAACCCTCACCCAAACCCTAACCCTCACACTCACCCTCAAGCTCACCATCACCCTCACCCTCACACTCACTCGAATCCTAACCATAACCCTAAACCTTACTCTAAACCTAACCCTCACCCTCACCGTCAACCTAACCCTAAACCTAACCCTAACCCTCACCCTAAACTTAACCCTAACCCTAACCCTCACCCTCACCCAAACCCTAACCCTCACCCTCACCATCAACCACACCATCACCCTCACCCTCATACTCACTCTAACCCTAACCATAACCCCAAACCTTACCATAAACCTAACCCTCACCCTCACCTTCAACCGATATC
The DNA here is from genome assembly GCF_024711535.1 of Dipodomys merriami. Classification (NCBI taxonomy): domain Eukaryota; kingdom Metazoa; phylum Chordata; class Mammalia; order Rodentia; family Heteromyidae; genus Dipodomys; species Dipodomys merriami. Next base: position 2,145,624 of record NW_027202327.1, read on the forward strand.
ACCTTCAAACTAACCCTCACCCTGACCCTCAAACTAACCCTAATCCTAACCCTAACCCTCACCCTAACCTTAACTTTGACCCTCACCCTCACACTCACCCTAAGCCTTACCAAACACCTAAGCCTAATCCTAAACCTAATCCTCAACTTCACCCTCACCCTAAATCTAAACCTGGCACTAACCCTAACCATAAACCTAACCCTCACACTCACCCTAACCCTAACCCTAACACTACAACTCACCCTAAACATAATCCTAACCCTAACACTCAACATTACCCTCACCCTCACGCTAACCCTCACCCTCACCATCAGCTTAATCTTAATCCTAACGCTAATCCTAAACCTAACCCTCACCCTCAAACTAACCCGCACCCTAACCTTTAACCTCACATTAACCCTAATCCTAACCCAAACCCAAACCCTCACACTAACCCTAAATTTCACACTAACCCTAACCCTACCCCTCAACCTGAACCTCACCCTAACTTTAACCCACACTCTAACACTCACCCTAAACTTAACCCTAACCCTCACCCTTACCCTAAGCCTCACAGTTACCCTAACCCCACCCTAACCTTAAACCTAACCCACACCAGAACCCTCACCTCCACCCGAAACCTGACACTCACCCTAATCCTCACCCTCACCCTAACTCTCAGCCTCACCCTAAACATAACCCTAACCCTCACTCTAACCTTATCCCTAAACCTAACCCTAACCCTAACCCTCAACCAACCCTCACCTCACCCTAATCCTCAACCTAAACCTCACCCTCACGCTAACGGTAAAACTTATCCTAACCCTAACCCTAACTCTAACCCTCACCCTAACCCTTACCCTCACCCTCACCCCACCCTCAGCCTAACCCAAACCCTAACCCTAACCTCATTCTCTACCTCACCCTCAAACTCACCCTAACCTTATCCCTAATCCTAACCCTACCCCTCCCCTCACCCTCACCCTAACCCTCTCCCTCACACTAGCCCTCACACTAAACTTAACCCTCACCTTAACCCTAACTCTAACCCTCTCCTTCACCCTAACCCTCACCGTCACCCTACAGCTTGCCCTATCCCTTACGGTCACCCTAACCCTAACCCTAACCCTAACCCTAACAGTAACACTAACCCTCACCCTAACAATCACCCTAAACCTTACCCTCAACCTAACCCTCACCATAAACCTAACCCTAACCCTAACCCTAACCCTCACCCTAAACCTCACCCTAACACTAAGCCCTAACCCTAAACCTCAACCTCACCCTAAACCTTACCCTAAACCTTACCTTCACACGAACCCTAACCATAACCCTAAGCCTAAACGTCATATTAAACTTAATCCTACCCCTATCCCTCACCTTACCCTTAACCCTACCCCTAATCCTAACCCTCACCTTAACCCTAACCCTCACACTCACCCTCAAACTCACCCTCAGCCTAATCCTAACACTAACTCTAATCCACACCCTAACCCTCACCCTCACCCTCACCCTAACTTTAAATCTAACCCTAAACACACCCTCACCCTAACCCTAAACCCATCCCTAAACCTCACCCTAAACCTAACCCTAATCCTGATCCTACCTTCACCCTCACCATAACCCTAACCTGAACCCTCAGCCTAACCGTCATCCTAACCCTAATCCTAACCCTCACCCTAACCTTAACCCTAACACGAACCCTAACCCTCACTCAAACCCTAACCCTCACCCTCACCCTCAACCTCACCATCACCTTCACCCTACGCCTCACCCTCACACTCACTCTAACCCTAACCATAACACTAAAACTTCCCCTAAACCTAACCCTCACCCTCACCGTCACCCTCACCATCACTGCAAACTAAACCTCACCCTCACCCTCAAACTAACCCTAACCCTAACCCTAACCCTCACCCTAATCTTAACTCTGACCATCACCTCCAAACTCACCTTAAGCCTTACCAAACACCTAAGCCTAATCCTAAACTTAACCCTCACCTTCACCCTCACCCTAAACCTAAACCAGACCCTAACCCTAACCATAACCCTAACCCTAACACTCAACCTAACCCGCACTGTCACCCTAACACTCAGTCAAAACCTAACCCTCACCCACACCTAACACTTACCCTAACCCTGAACCTCACCTTAAACATAATCCTAACCCTAACACTCACCATCACCTTCACCCTCATCATAACCCTCACCCTCACCTTCACACACACCGTCAGCCTAAACCTAACCCTAATCCTAAACCTAACCCTCACCGTCACCATCACCCTCACCGTCACCTTAACACTCACCCTCAACCTAACTCTCACCCTCAACCTAAGCTGTACTCTCAACCTAACCCTCACCATAACCCTAACCATAACCCTCATCCTAACCCTAACCCTCACGATAATCCTCACCCTAAACCTAACCCAAACCCTCACCCTAACCCTAATGCTAACCTAACACTAACCCTCACCATAAACCTCACCCTAACCCTTAAACTCACCAAAACCCTGACTATAACCCTAACCCTAATATGCACTCTTACACTAACCCTCACCCAAACCCTAACACCTAAACTCAGCAAAACCCTGACCCTAATCCTAACCCTAATATGCACTCTAATGCTAAACCTCACCCAAACCCTAACACTCAAGGTCACCCGAATCATCAAACAAACCCTTGCAATCACCCTAACCCTTGCCCTAACCCTAATCCTATACCTATCCCTCACCCTAATCTTAACCCTAACTGTAATCCTAACCATCACTCTCACCCTAAAATTCAACCTCACCCTAAATAACACCCTAAACCTAACCCTCACCCTAACCCTAACCCTAACAGTCACCCTAACCCTAAAACTCACCTTAAACCTCACCCTAACCGTAACCCTAACTCTAACCCTTACCCTCACCCTCACCCTAACACTCACCCTCACCCTTATCCTAACAATAACCCTAACCCTCACACTAACCCTAACCCTGACCCTAACCCTAACCCTAAACCTCACCCTGACCCTCACCCTAACACTAACCCTAACCCTAACACTCACCCTAACACTAAACATAACCCTAATGCTCAACCTCACCCTAACCCTCATCGTCACCTTAACACTCAGCCAAAACCTAACCTTAACCCACACCCTAACACTCAATCTCACCCGAACCATCACTCTCACCCTAAACATCACCCTAACCCTAACCTTAACACTAAGCCCTATCCTAACCCTCACCTTAACACTAACCCTCACCCTAACCCTAACACTAATTCTAACCCTAACCCTCTCCCTCACCCTAACCCTCATCCTCAAGTTAAACAGTACCCTCACCCTAACCCTCACCCTAAATCTAACCCTCACCCTAACCGTCACCCTAAATTTAATCCTAACCCTAAACCTCAACCTAACCCTAACCCTAACCCTCACCCTAACCCTAATCCTTACCCTAACCCTAACCCCAACTATCACCCTAACACTAAACCTAACCCTAACCCTCACCCTCACCCTCAACCTAACCCTAACCCTAACCCTAATCCTAACGCTAACACTCACCCTCACTGTCACCTTCACCCTAACCCTCAAACTAACCCTAACCCTCACCTTAAACCTCCCCTAAACCTAGTGCTCACTCTCACCACCACCCTCACTCTAAGCCTAAGCTTAATCCTAAATCTTACCCTAAACCTAACGTAACCCTCACCATCACCCTCTCACTCAACCTAACCCTAAACCTAACCTTAAACCTCACCCTAACCCTAAATCTCGCCCTAACCCTAACACTAAACCTTACCCTCATCCGCACCCTAACCCTAAACCTCACACTAAACTTAACCCACACCCTAAACCTAACCCTACCCCTCACACTAACCTTCCCCCTAACATTAACCCGAAGCCTAACCCTCACCCTCACCCTAACCCTAATACTAACCCTAACCCTCAACCTAACCCTCACCGTCACCCAAACCGTCACCCTAACCATAACCCTCATCCACACCCTAACCCTCACCCTCACCTGAAATATTACACTCACCCTAAACCTCACCCTCACCCTAACCCTAACCGTAACCCTTACCTAATGGAAACCATCACCCTCCCCTCACCCTAAACCTAACCCTACAACTTAACCCCACCCTCACCCTCACCCTCACACTTACCTTAACCCTAAACCTGACGCTAACCCTCAACCTAACCCTAACCCTCACCCTAACCCTAACCCTCACCCTCACCCTCACTCTAATCCTAACCCTAACACTAACCCTAAGCTTGAACCCCCCTCACCCTATCCCTTACCCTAACCCTTACCCTCAATCTAACTCTAACCCTAACATTCATCCTAACCCTCAACCTAACACTCACGCTAAATATGACCCTCACTTTGAACCTAAACTTAACCTTAACCCTTAAATTCACCCTAATCCTAACCCTAAACATAACCCTACCACTTACAGTAAACCTAACCATCTCCCTAATCCTAAACCTAACCCTAAGCCTAAACATCACCCTAACCTTCAATATAACCCTTACCCTAACCCTAACCCTCCCCCTCACTCAAACCCTCACCCTAACCCTTAACCTCATGCTCACCCTAACCCTCAAAATAACCCTAACCCTAAACCTAACCCTAACTCTCAAACTAGCCCTCTCCCTATACTTAACCATAACCCTCAACCTCAACCTAAACCTCACCCTAACCCTTACCCTCACCATAACCCTAACCCTAACACTCACACTAACCCCCACATTAACCCTAACCCTAACCCAAACCCTCAACCTAAACCTCACCCTAACCCTAATGCTAACCGAAACCCTCAGCCTAATCCTAATCCTAACCCTAAACCTCACCCTCACCCTAACCCTCACCCTCACCCTAACCCTAAACCTCAACCTAACCCTCAACCTAATCCTAACCCTCAACCTAATCCTAACCCTCAGCCACACCCTAACCCTAAACCCTCACCCTCACCCTCACCCTAACCCTAACCCTATGCCTCACCCTAACCCTCATCCTAAACTTCACACTAACTGTAACACTCACCCTAACCCTAACCCTACCCCTCACCCTACCCCTCACCCTCCCACTAACCCTCACCCTAACCCTTACCCTCACTGTAACCCTAAACCTTACCCTAAACCTCACACTAACCCTAACCCTAAATCTAACCCTAACCCGACCCCTTACCTTAACCCTCAACCTCACCCTAACCCTAACCCTAACCCTCACCTTCACCCGAACTATAACCCTCACACTAACTCTAACCCTAACCCTCACCCTCACCTTAACCCTCACCGTCACACTAACACGCACCCTAACCCTAACCCTCAACCAAACCTTAACCCTCACCCTCACTCGAAACTTCACACTCACCCTAACCCACACCCTCACCCTAAACATCACATTAATCCTCACCCTCAGCCTAACCGTAACCCTAAACGTCTTCCTAACCCTCACCCTCACCCTCACCCTAATCCTCAACCTCACACTAGCCCTCATCCTCACCCTAACCCTAAGCCTCACCAACACCCTAATCCTCACCCTAACCCTAAGCCTCACCAATAGCCTAACCCTCACTCAAACACTAACACGAAACCTCATGCTATTCCTGACCCTCACCCTAAACACCAACCTAACGCTAACCTTCACCTAACCCTAACCCTAACCCTAACCCTCACCCTCACCCTCACTCTAACCCTAAGCCTAACCCTAACTCTAACCCTAATCCTAAACCTTTCCCTCAACATCACCCTCACCCTCAACCTAACCCTAAACCTAACCCTAAAACTCAACCTAACCCTAACCCTCACCTTAACCGTAACCCTAACCCTCAACCTTAACATAACCCGAACCCTAACCCAAACCCTAACCCGAACTCTAAAACTCACCCTAACCCAAAAGGTAACCCAAACCCTCACCCGCACCCTAACCCACACCCTAAGCGTTGTCCTCACCCTAAACCTCACTTTAACCCTAATCCTTACCATCACCCTAATCCTCACCCTCACACTAACCTTTAAACTCAGCATCATCCTATCCCTAACCCTCACACTAAACGCTCATAAAACCTAACTCTCAACCCAACCCTAAACCTACCCCTCACTCTGACCCTCACCCTAACCCTAACCCTAACCCTGACCCTCACCCTAAAACTAACCCTAACTCTAACCCTCAACCTCACCCAAACCCTCACCGACATCCTAACACTCACCCTTACCTTAACCATCACCCACACCCTAACCCTCACCCACACACTAAGGCTCACCATCACCGAAACCCTCACCCTCACCCTAAACCTCACCCATACCCTAAACATCACCCTAACCCGAACCCAAACCCTAACCCTTACCCAACCCTAATCCTCAACCTAAACCTCACTCTCACCATAATCCTCACCCTAATCCTAACCCTAACCCTTACAGAAGGCAAACCCTCACCCATCCCTCACTCTTACCCTAACACTAACCCTAACCCTAAACCTCACCCTCACCCTAACCCTAACGCTAAACCTCACACTAACCCTAACCCTAACCCTCACCCTATCCCTAACCCTAAGCCTAACCATCATCCTCAACCTAACCCTGAACCTAACCCTCACCCTAAACCTCACCATAACTCTCACACTAACCCTAACACTCACCCTAATCCTCAAACTAACCCAAACCATAATCCTAACACTAACCCTTCCCTAGCCCTCACCCTCACCCTAACCCTAAACATAACCCTAAATCTCACCTTATACCTCACACTAACGCTCACACTAAACCTAACCCTCACCCTAACCCTGACACTACCCCTCACCCTAACCCTCACCCTCATCCTAAAACTCACACTAAATCTTACCATCACCCTAAACCTAACCACAAACCTAATCCTCACCCTAACCCTAACCCTAATCCTCACCCTCACCCTAACTCTAACGCTAACCCTAACCCTCACCCTTACCCTAACCCTCACCTTCACCCTAACACTCACCCTAACCCTAAGCCTCACCCCCAACCTAACCCTCAACCTCACCCTCACCCTAACCCTCAACCTCACCCTAAACATCACCCTAGTGCTAACGCTCAGCCTAACCCTAACCCTAAACCTCACCCTAACCCTAACCCTAACCTTCACCCTCACCCTCATCCTCAACCTAAGCCTAGCACGAACCCTAACCTTAATCCTAAACCTAACCCTCACCCTCACCCTCACACTAACCCTAACTGTATCCCTCACTGTCACCCTCACTCTAACGCTAACCCTCAGCCTAACCCTAAATGTAACCCTAACCCTAACCCTAACTCTCACCCTATTCCTTACACGAACCCTAACTCTAACAGTAACCCTCACCCTCATCCTAAATCTAACCCTAATCCTCAACCTATCCCTAACCCTCAACCTCACCCTAAACCTAAACCGAAGCCTAACCCTAACCCCCACCCTCAGTCTCACTCTAAAACTAACCCTAACCGTCCCGCTAATCCTCACCTTAACCCTAACACTAACACTAACAATAACCCTATCCCTAACCATAACCCTAAACTTAACCCTCACACTAACCCTTACCCTAACCCTTACCCTCACTCTAAACCTAAACCTCACCCTCACCCTAACCCTCACCCTAACCTTAACCCTACACTCACGCTAACCCTAATTCTAACGCTAATCCTCACAATCACCATAAACCTCAAACTAACACTTACTTTCTCCCTAATCCTAATCTTCACCCACACCCTAACCCTAACCCTCACAATAGCCCTTATCCTCACCCTCACCCTAACAACCCTAATCCTAACCCTCACAGTAACCTTACCTCTCACCCTGATCCTAAACCTCATCCTAACCCTAACCCTCACCCTCACCCTAACCCTCAACCTAAGTTAGACCTCACCCTAATCCTATTCTTGAAGCTCATCCTCACACTAACCCTAAACCTAACCCTCACCCTAACCCTAACCCTCACCCTTACCCTTACCCTCATCCTAACCTTAACCCTCACTTTAACCCTCACACAAAACATAACCCTCACCCTAACCCTAACCCTACTCCTCACCATAAACCTCACCTTAAGGCTAACCCTAACCCTAATCCTAACCCAAAACTTTACCTAACAAAAACCCTAACCCTCACCCTTACCCTCACCCTAAACATCACCCTAACCCTATCCATCACCCTACCCCTAACCCTAACCCTCAGCCTCACCCTAACCCTCACACTAACCCTCACCTTCACCCTAATCCTCACCCTAAACGTAGCCCTAACACTTCCCTAACTAAAAGACTCTCCCTCACGCTCACCCTCACCTAACCCTCACCCTCACCCTAGCACTCACTCTAACCCTAACCCTAACCCTAACCCTCACCCTCACCCTCACCATAACCTAAACCTAACCCTAACCCTCACCCTAAACCTAACAATAAAAATAACCCTAACCCTAACCCTCACACTGAAAATAAACCTCTCCCTAATCCTAACTCTAAGCCAAACGGTAACACTCACCCTTAACCTAACCCTAACCCTCACCCAAACACTAACCCTAAACCTAAACCTCACCTTCAGCCTAGCCCTAACGCTAACACTAATCCTAAAACAAATCCCCACCGTAAACCTAACGATCAACTTCATCCTAACCCTCACCCTCACCCTAACGGTCACCCTAACACTAACCCTAAAACTTACGTTCACACTATCTCTCACGCTAACCCTTATACTGACACTCACACTAACCCTCACAATAACACTAACCTTCACCCTAACCATAACACTACCCTTCACCCTCACCCTCACCCTCACCCTCAGCCTAACACTAACCCTAACCCTAAACCTCACCCTCACCCAAACCCTAAACCTAACCCTAACTCTAACCCTCACCCTCACCCTCACCCTAACCCTAACCCTAAAAAAACCCTAACCATAACCCTCACACTAAAAATAACCCTCACCCTAACCCTAGCACTAACCCTCAAACTCACCCTCACCCTCTGCCTAACCCTAACCCTAACCCTAACCCTCACACTCACCCTAACCCTCACCCTCACCCTAATCCTGACTCTAACCCAAAACCTCACTCTCAACCTCAACCTAAACCTTACCCTCAGCCTCACCCTAACCGTCTCCCTAACCCTAACCATAAACCTCAACCTCACCCTAGCCCTCACCCTAACCCTAAACCTAAACCCAAACCTCACCCTCACCCTAACCCTAATGCTCAACCTCAACCTAACGATGACCCTAACCCTTACCCTTACACTAACCCTTCGCCACACCCTCATCCTAACATTCACCCTAACACTTAACCTCACCCTAACACTCTCCCTAATGCTAACCCTAACCCTAAACCTTATTCTAACCCTCAAACTCAACCTAACTCTAACCTTAACCCTGAACCTAAACCTAACCCTAAACCTAACCCTTACCCTAACACACAACCTCACCCTAAACTTATTCCTAAACCTAACCCTCACCCTAACCCTTACCCTCAACCTAAACCTTATGCTAACCCTAACGCTAACCCTAACCCTCACCCTGACCAAAATCCTCACCCTAACCCGTATCCTCACTCTAACCCTAAACTTAACCTTATTCCTAACCCTCACACTAAACCTTACCCTCACCCTAACCCTGACCTTACACCTCACCTTCACCCTAAACCTCATCCTAACCCTAACCCTAACCCTCACCCTAACCCTTACCCTCAGCTTAATCCTAAACCTAAACTTCACCCTCACAATAACCGTAACACTAACATCACCCTAACCCTAACGCTCACACTAACCCTAAACCTACCCCTCACCCTACCCTTCACCCTAACCTTAACCCTCACCCTTACCCTCACACTAACCCTAACCCTAATCCTAACCTTAAACCTTACCTAACCAAAACCCAAACCCACACCCTCATACTCACCCACACCCTAACCCTCACTCTCACCCTAACCCTAATCCTAACACTCAACCTAAACCTAACCCTAAACCTTAACCTCATCCTAATCCTAACCATAACCATAACCCTCACACTCACACAAACCATAACCCTAACCCTAACCCTCACCCTAACCCTCACCCTAACCCTAACGGTCAACCTAACCCTAAACCTACACCTCACTTTGACCCTCACTCTAATCGTAAACCTAATCCTAAACCAAACCCTTACCTGAACAAAACCCTCACCCTCACCCTCACCCTCACCCTCAACCTAACACTCACCATCAACCGAGCCCTCACCCTAACTCTAACCCTAACCCTAACCCTAACCCTAACCCTCACCCTCACCTTAATTCTCACCCTAACCTTGTCCTCACCCTCAAACTAAACCTCACACTAAGCATAACCCGAACGCTCACCCTAACCCTAACTGTACCCCTCACCCTCAACCTTAGCCTAACACTAACCCTAACCCTAACCCTTAGCCTCACACTTACCCTCACTGTCTCCTTAATCCTCACCCAAAACCTGACCCACACCCTCACCCTCACCTTCACCCTAAACCTAATCCTCAGTGTCACCCTAAAACTCTCTGTCATCCTAACCCTCAACCTATCCCTAACCCTAAACCTCACCCTCATCCTAACGTTCACCATAACCATAACCCTAACCCTCACCCTCAACCTAGCCCTCACCCTAAAACTAAACCTAACCCTAACCCTCACCCTCACCCTCACCCTCACCCTAACCCTAACCCTAACGCTAACCCTAAACCTCACCCTCACCCTAAACCTAATGCTCACCCTCACCCTAAACCTGAACCTAACCCTTATCCTCACACTAACAGTAAACCTCACCCTCACTCTTACACTCACCATAAACCTTAACCTAACCCTAACCCTCACCCTAAACCTAACCCTAAGCATAACTCTTACCCTAACCCATAATCTCACCCTCAACTTCATCCTAACCCTAATCTTAACCCTAATCCTCAACCTAAACCTAAAAATCACCCTCCCCCTAACCCTCACCCTCACCCTAACGCTCACCCTAAACCTAACACTAAACCTCACGCTCACACTAACTCTCACCCTAACCCTTACTCTCAAACTCACACTAACCCTCACACTAACGCTAACCTACACCCTAACCCTAACCCTAACCTTCACCCTCACCCTCTGCCTCACTGTAAGCCTAACACTAACCCTAACGCTAATCTAAACCCTAACCCTCACCCTCAACCTAATCCTAAACCTAACCCTAAACCTCACACTAACACTAACCCTATCCCTCACACTCACCCTAAACCTCATCCTAGCCCTAAACCTAACCCTCACCCTAACCCTCACACTAACCCTTACCCTCACCCTAATCCTAACCGTAAACCTCACCCTCACAATAACCCTAACACTAATCCTACCCCTTACCCTAACCCTCACCCTAAACCTAACTCTAAACCTAATCCTAACACTAAGCATTAACTAAACAAAACCCTAACCCTCACACTCACCCTCACCCACACCCTAAACAGAACCATAACCCTCACCCTCACCCTAACCCTCATCCTAATCCAAACACTAACCCTCACCCTCACCCCAACCCTTTTCTAACCCTCACCCAAACCCTCATTCTAACCCTAACTCTAAACCTAACCCTCACCCTAATCTTAACCCTAACCCACACCCTCAAACTAACACTAACAATATCCCTAACCCTCCATCTCAACCTAAAACTCACCCTCACCCTAACGCTCACCCTAACCCTAAACTTAACCCTCACCCTCACCTTAACACTCACCTAATCCTTACCCTCTCCCTCACCCTAACCTTCACACTAACCCTAACCCTAACTCTCAACTGTACCCTCATCCTCAGCCTAACCCTAACCCTAACCCTAACCCTCAACCTCTCCCTAACCCTCACCCTCACCCTAATCCTCACCCTAACCCTTACCCTCACCCTCAGCCTAACCCTAACCCTAACCCTAACCCTCAACCTCTCCCTAACCCTCACACTCACCCTAATCCTCACCCTAACCCTTACCCTCACCCTCACCCTAATCCTCAACCTAAACCTTACCCTCACACTGACCCTCAATCTCACCCTAACCCTAACCCTCACCCTTACCCTAACCCTCACCGTCATCCTAACCTTTACACTAACCATAACACTAACCCTCACCCTCAGCCTAACCATCTCCCTAACGCTAACCCTAACTCTCACACTCAACCTAGCCCTCACCGTAACCCTAAACCTAACCCTAAACCTCACCCTAACCCTTACCCTAATGCTCACCCTCACCCTAACACTCACCCTAACCCTTACCCTCACACCAAATCTAACCCTAACCCTCATGCTAACACTCACCCTGATCTTAACCTCACCCTAAACCTCACCATAACCCTAACCCTAACTCTAACCCTAACGCTTAGCCTAACCCTAACCCTCACACTAACCCTCATCCTAACCCTCATCCTAAAACTAACCCTAATATTAACCCTGACCCTAACACTCACCTTCACCCTAACCCTAACACTAAAAATCAAGCTAACCCTACTCCTAACCCTTACCATCACACTCACCCTAAACCTCACACTATCCCTAATCTACACCCTAACCTTAACCCTAACCCTCAACCTCACCCTCAGCCTCATCCTCAGCCTAACACTAACACTAACCCTAATCCTAACCCTAAGCCTCACCCTCACCCTAACCCTAAAACAAACCCTAACCCTCACCCTCACCCTAACCCTCAAACTCACCCTCACCCTAACTCTCACCCTCACCCTCACCCTAACCCTAACCCTAACCCTAACACTCACCCGAACCTTAACCCTCACCCTAAAGATAATCCTCACCCTAACCCTCACCCTCACCCTAAACCTAACTTTAATCCTAACCCTCACTCTAAAACTATCCTTCCCCCTAATTCTCAATCTATTCCTAACCCTAAACCTAACCCTCACCCTCACCCTAACCCTAACCTAACCCTAACCCTAACTCTCAACCTAACCCTCATCCTAAAACTCACGCTGACCCTAAACCTCATGCTCACCATAAGCCTCACCCTAACCCTTACCCTCACCCTAACTCTAACCGTAAACCTAACCCTCACACTCATCATAACCCTTAACCTCACCCTTATCCTCACTGTAAACCTAACCCTAACCCTAACGCTTAGCCTAACCCTCACCCTCACCCTAACCCTAACCCTAAAACTCATCCTAACACTAACCTTCACCCTAACACTCACCCTCACCCTAACCCTAACCCTAATGCTCACCCTAAACCTAGTCCTAACCCTAACCCTCACTCTTACCCTTACCCTCAACCTAAACCTTACCCTAACCCTTACGCTAACCCTAACCCTCACCCTCACCTTAACGCACACCCTAACCCTTATCCTGACCCTAACAGTAAACTTAACTCTAATCCTAAACCTCACACTAACCCTAACCCTCACACTAACCCTAACCCTATCCCTCACCATGACGCTAAACCTCATCCTAACCCTAAACTTAACCCTCAGACTAACCCTCACCTTAAGCCTTAACCTCACCCTAATCCTGTCCCTAAAACTCATCCTCACACTAACCCTAACCCTAACCCTCATCCTAACACTCACCCTAACCCTAACACTCACCCTAACCCTAACATTCACCCTAACCCTAAAACTACCCCTATCCCTAACCCTCACCCTCAACCTAACCCTCAATCTAAGCCTTACCCTCACACTCATCCTAACCTTAACCCTCACCCTAAGCCTCACACTAAACCTAGCCCTCACCATAACCCTAACCCTATTCCTCAGCATAACCATCACCCTAATGCTAACCCTAACCCTAATCCTAACACAAAACCTTACCTAACCAATACCCTAACCCTCACCCTTACCCTCAACCACACCCTAACCCTCACCCTAACCCTTACCCTCACCCTCACCCTAAACTTCAACCTCACCCTAAACATTACCCTAACCCTAACCCATACCCTACCCCTTACCCAAACCCTCAGCCTAACCCTAACCCTCACCCTCACCCTAACACTAGCCCGAACACTTTCCTAACTAAGACACTCACCCTCACCCTCACCCTCACCCTAAACCTCACACTCAACCTAGCCCTCACTCTAACCCTAACCCTCACCCCCACCCTCACCCTCAAGTGAACCTAAACCTAACTCTAACCTTCACCCTCACCCTCACCCTAACCCTAACCATAAAAATAACCCTAACCTAACCCTCACACTAAAAATAACCCTCACGCTAATCCTAACTCTAACCCACACCATAACACTAATCCTCAACCTAACCATAACCCTCAACCTCACCGTAACCCTAACCCTAATCCTCACCCTACCACTAACAATCACCCTCACCCTAAACCTCACCCTCACACTAACGCTCAGCCTAATTCTAACCCTAAACCTCAAGCTCACACTAACTCTCACCCTAACCCTTACACTCGAACTCACCCTAACCTTCAACTAACCCTAACCTACACACCCTAACCATAACCCTAAAATTCAGCCTAAACTTCAGCCTCACCTTCAGCCTAACACTAAACCTAAACCTAATCCTAACCCTAACCCTAACCCTAACCCTAATCCTAACCCTAACCCTCAACCTAAGCCTCACCCTAAACCTACCCTAATGCTAACCCTGAGCCTAAATATCATCCTAACCCTAAACCTAACCCTAACCCTCACCCTAAACCTAACCTTCACCCTAACCCTAACCCTCACCCCCAACCTCACCCTAAAACTTTCCTAACCCTAACACTAACACTCACCCTAACCCTCACCTTAACACTTACCCTCACCCTAATCCTAATCCTAAACCTCACCCTCACACTAAACCTAACCCTAACCCTAAACCTCACCCGAATCCTCAACCTAATTCTAACGCTCAACCTAAGCCTAAAACTACCCCTCAACCCACCCCTCACCCTCACCCTAAACCTTACCCTAACCATTAACCTCACCCTCACCCTAACATTAACCCTCACCCTAACTCTCACACTAAACCTCACCCTCACCCTAACCCTAAACCTATCCCTCAACCTAAACCTCACCATAAACCTAACCCTAACCCAAACCTTACCTTACCAAAACCCTCACCATCAAACTCACCCTCACCCTAAACCTCACCCTCAACCTAGCTGTCACCCTAATCCTAACCCTAATCATAACCCTAACCCTCACCCTCATAGTAAACTAACCCTAGCCCTAACCCTCACCCTAACCCTCACCTTAACCCTAATGCTCACCCTAATCATAACCCTCACCCTCACACTAACCCTAATGCTAACCCTAACCCTCACCCTAAAACTCACCCTATCCCTAACACTCACCCTCACCCTCACCCTAAACCTTTCCTAACCCTAACACTAACCCTCACCATAACCATCACCCTAACACTAACCTTAACCCTAACACTCACCCTAACCCTAAGGCTCACCCTAAGCCTCACCCTAAGCCTTATCATCACCCTCACCCTCACCCTAAAACTTTCCTAAACCTAACACTAACACTCACCCTAACCCACACCCTAACACTTACCCTTACCCTAATCCTAACTCTAACCTTCACCATCACACTAAACCTAACCCTAACCCTAACCCTCACCAGAACCCTCAACCTAACCCTAACGCTCAACCTAACCCTAAAACTACCTGTCAACCTAACCCTCACCCTTACCCTAACCCTCACATGAAACCTCACCCTCACACGAACCCTAAACCTAACCCTAACCCCTCACCCTAAACCTCACCCTAACCCTAATCATAACCCAACACTTACCTAACCAAAACCTACACCCTCAACCTAAAGCTCACCCTCAACTTAGCTGTCACCTGAACCCTAACCCTAATCATAATCCTAACCCTCACCCTCACAGTACCCTAACCCTAACCCTAACACTCAAGCTAACATTAACCCTCACCCTAACCCTCACCATAAACCTAACCCTAACCCTAACCGTCACCCTCACCCTAACCCTCACCCTAACCCTAATTCTAACCCTAACCCTAAACTTAACACTCACCCTAACTCTCACCTCACCCTAAACCTAAACCTAACCCTCACCCTAAGACTACCCATAACCCTAACCCTCACCCTCACACTTACCTTCAACCTAACCCTTACCCTAACCCTGACGCTAACCCTAACCCTCACCCTAACACTCACCCAAACCCTTATCCTCACCCTAACCCTAAACTTAACCCTAATCCAAACCCTCACACTAACTCTAACCCTCACCCTAACCCTATCCCTATCCCTCACCCTAAACCTCACCCTAACCTTCACCCTCACCCTAGCCCTCACCCTCACCCTAAACCTCACGCTCACCCTCAACCTCACCCTAAAACTTACCCTCACACTAACCCTAACCCTAACCCTAATCCTAGACCTAACCCTTACCCTCAACCTCACCCTAACCCTAACCCTAACCCTCACCCTGACACTGAACTTCGTCCTACTCCTAACCCTAATCCTATCCCAAACTCTCACCCTTACCCTCACCCAAGCCCTAACCTTCACCCTAACCCTCACCTTCACCATAATCCTCACACTAACCCTAACCCTCACACTTTCCTAACTAAAAAAATTACACTTACCCTAAGACACACCCTCAACCTCAACCTCAACCTAACCTAACCCTAACTCTAACCCCACACTCACCCTCAACCTAAACCTAACCCTAAAAATAACCCTAACCCTTACACTCACACTAATCCTCACCCGAAACCTAACCCGAACCCTAAAACACACCCTAACACACACCTTCACACTAACCTTAAGCCTCAATCTAACCCTAACCCTAAAACTTACCCTAACCCACACCCTCACTTTAGACCACACCCTAACCCTAATCCTAACCCTAATCCTCACCCTAACCCTAACACTCACCCGCACCCTAACCCTCACCCTCAACCTAACCCTCACCCTAACCCTAACCCTAAACTTCACCCTCACACTAACTCTCACCCTAACCCTTGCACTCACCCTCAACCTTACCATCACAGCAAACCTAAACTACACCCTAACACTAATCTTAACCCTCACCCTGGACCTCACCTTTACCCACAGCCTAACACTAACCCTAACCCTAATCCCAAGCCTAATCCTCATCCTCACCCTCACATTCACTCTAACCCTAACACTAACCCTCATCCTCACCCTCACCCTAAACCATTCCTAACCCTAACACTAACCCTCACACTATCTCTCACCCTAACACTTACTCTTACCCTAATCCTAACCCTAACCCTCACCCTCACACTAAAACTAACCCTAATGCTCAACCTAATCCTAAAACTACCACTCAACCTAACTCTCACCCTCACCCTAACCCTCAACCTAACTGTTAACCTCACCCTTATCCTAACCTTAACCCTCACCCTAGCCCTCACACGAAACCTCACCGTAACCATAACCATAACCCTAACCCTAACCCAACCCATACCTAAACAAAACCCTCACCATCAACCTCACCCTCACCCTAAACCTCACCCTCAACCAAGATGTCACCCTAACCCTAACACTAATCCTAACCCTAACCCTCACCCTCACAGTAACCTAACCCTAATCCTAAACCGCACCCTAACGCTCACCCTAACCCTAAAGCTCACTCTAACGTTAACCCTCACCCTCAAACTAACCCTAAACCTAACACTAAACCTCACCCTAAACCTCACCCTAACACTAACCCTCACCCTAACACTAACCCTCACCCTCACCCTCACCCTAAAACTTTCCTAATCCTAACCCTAACCCTGGCCCTCACACTAAACCTAACCCTAACCCTAACCCTCACCCAAACACTCAACCTAAACCTAATGCTCAACCTAACCCTAAAACAACCCCTCAACCTAACCCTCAACCTCACCCTAACCCTCACCCTAACCCTTAACCTCAACCTTACCCTAACCTTTACCCTCACCCTAACCCTCACACTAAACCTCACCCTCACCCTAACCCTAACCCTACCCCTCACACTAAAACTCAACCTAACCCTAACCATACCCCTAAACCTAACCCAACTCTTACCTAACCAAAACCCTCACCGTCAACCTCACCCTCACCCTAAACCTCACTCTCAACCAAGATGTCACCCTAACCCTAACACTAATCCTAACCCTAACCCTCACCCTCACAGTAACCTAACCCTAATCCTAAACCGCACCCTAACACTCACCCTAACCCTAAAGCTCACTCTAACGTTAACCCTCACCCTCAAACTAACCCTAATCCTAACACTAAACCTCACCCTAAACCTCACCCTAACACTAACCCTCACCCTAACACTAACCCTCACCCTCACCCTCACCCTAAAACTTTCCTAATCCTAACCCTAACCCTGGCCCTCACACTAAACCTAACCCTAACCCTAACCCTCACCCAAACACTCAACCTAAACCTAATGCTCAACCTAACCCTAAAACAACCCCTCAACCTAACCCTCAACCTCACCCTAACCCTCACCCTAACCCTTAACCTCAACCTTACCCTAACCTTTACCCTCACCCTAACCCTCACACTAAACCTCACCCTCACCCTAACCCTAACCCTACCCCTCACACTAAAACTCAACCTAACCCTAACCATACCCCTAAACCTAACCCAACTCTTACCTAACCAAAACCCTCACCGTCAACCTCACCCTCACCCTAAACCTCACCCTCAACCAAGATGTCACCCTAACCCTAACACTAATCCTAACCCTAACCCTCACCCTCACAGTAACCTAACCCTAATCCTAAACCGCACCCTAACACTCACCCTAACCCTAAAGCTCACTCTAACGTTAACCCTCACCCTCAAACTAACCCTAATCCTAACACTAAACCTCACCCTAAACCTCACCCTAACACTAACCCTCACCCTAACACTAACCCTCACCCTCACCCTCACCCTAAAACTTTCCTAATCCTAACCCTAACCCTGGCCCTCACACTAAACCTAACCCTAACCCTAACCCTCACCCAAACACTCAACCTAAACCTAATGCTCAACCTAACCCTAAAACAACCCCTCAACCTAACCCTCAACCTCACCCTAACCCTCACCCTAACCCTTAACCTCAACCTTACCCTAACCTTTACCCTCACCCTAACCCTCACACTAAACCTCACCCTCACCCTAACCCTAACCCTACCCCTCACACTAAAACTCAACCTAACCCTAACCATACCCCTAAACCTAACCCAACTCTTACCTAACCAAAACCCTCACCGTCAACCTCACCCTCACCCTAATCCTCACCCTCAAACTAGCTGTCACCCTAACCCTAACCCTAATCCTAACCCTAACCCTCACCCTCACAGTAACCTAACCCTAACCCTAACCCTCACCCTCACACTAATGCTAACCCTTACCCTAACCCTCAGCCTAACCCTCACCCGAAACCTAACCCTCACCCTCACACTCACCCGAAACTTTTCCTAACCCTAAAACTAGCCCTCACCATCACCCTAAACCTAAACCTAACCATAACCCTCACCCTCACCCTAACTCTAACCCTCACCATAAACTTCACCCTAACCCTAACCCGCACCCTCACCCTACCCTAAACTTTTTCTAAACCTAAGAGTAAACCTCACCCTAAACCTCACCCTAACACATACCCTCACCCTAATCCTAACCCTAACCCTCACCCTCACACTAAACCTATCCCTAACCCTAACCCTCACCCAAACCCTCAACCTCACCCTAACACTCAACCTAACACTAAAACTACCCTCAACCTAAACCTCACCCTCACCCTAACCCTCACCGTAATGCTTAACCTCACCCTTACCCTAACAATTACCCTCACGCTAACCCTCACACTAATCTTCACCCTCACCCTAACCCTAACCCTAAACCTCACCCGAAACCTCACCCTAACCCTAACCCTAACTAATCCTAACCCAACACTTACCTAACCAAAACCCTCATCCTCAACCTCACCCTCACCCTAAACCTCACCCTCAACCTAGCTGTCACCCTAACCCTAACCCTAATCCTAACCCTAATACTCAGCGTGACAGTAACCTAAAACTAACCCTAACACTCATCCTAACCCTCAACCTAACCCTAACGCTATCCCTAACCCTAAACCTACGGCTCAACCTAATACTCACCCTCACACTAACTTTTACCCTAACCTTAACCCTCACCCTCACCCTCACCTAAACCTTTCTTAAACCTGACACTAACCCTCACCATCACCCTAATACTAACCCTAACCATCACCCTCACACTAAAACTAACCCTAACCCTAACCCTCACCCGAACCCTCAACCTAACCCTAATGCTTAACCTAACCCTAAAACTACCCCTCAACCTAACCCTCACCCTCACCCTAACCCTCACCCTAACCCTTAACATCACCCTTACCCTAACCTTTATGCTCACCCTAACCCTCACCCTAAACCTCACACTCATCCTAACCCTAAACTTACCCCTCACCCTAACCCTAACCCTAACCCTAATCCTAACTGACCTCTTACCGAACCAAAACCCTCAGCCTCACCCTCACCCTCACCCTAAACCTCACCCTTAACCTAGCTGTCACCCTAACCCTAACCCTAATCCTAACCCTAACCCTCACCCTCACAGTAACCTAATCCTAACCCTAACACTCACCCTAACCCTCACCCTCAACCAAAAGCTCACACTAACCCTAAACCTGCGCCTCAACCTAACCCTCACCCTCAACCTAAACCAGAACCTCACCCTCAGTCTTACCCAGAACCTCACCCTCACCCTAACCTTAACCCTCACCCTAACCATCACACTAAACCTAACCCTCACACTAACCCTAACCCTACCACTCAACCTACCCCTCACCATAACCCCAACCCTAACCCTAATCCTAACCCAACCCTTACCTAACCAAAACCCTCACCCTCAACCTGACCCTCACAATAAAGCTCAACCTCAACCTAGCTGTCACCCTAACCCTAACCCTAATCCTAAACCTCACCCTCAATTTAACTCTTACCCTAATCCTTACACTCACCCTCACCCTCACCCTAACCCTAACCCTAACCCCCACCCTCAGCCTAAACGTCTCCCTGAACCTAACCCTAACCCTCAACCTCACCCTAGCCCTCACCCTAACCCTAACCCTAAGCCTAAAATTCCCCCTCACCCTAACCCTAATGCTCACCCTCACCCTAAACCTCACCCTAACCCTTACCCTCACACTAACCCTAAAGCTCATCCTTACCCTAACACTCATCATAACCCTTAACCTCACCCTAACCCTAATCCTGAGCCTAACCCTAACCCTAACCTTAACTCTCACACTAACCCTCACCCTCACCCTCACCCTAACCCTAACCCTAACCCTCACCTCACACTTACGTTCAACCTAAACCTTACCCTAACCTTGACGCTAACCCTAACCCTCACCATCACCCTAACCCTCACCCTAACCCTTATCCTCACCCTAACCCTAAACTTAACCCTAATCCAAACCCTCACACTAACTCTAACCCTGACCCTAACTCTATCCCTATCCCTCACCCTAAACCTCACCCTAAACTTCACCCTCACCCTAGCCCTCACCCTCACCCTAAACCGCACGCTCACCCTCACCCTCACCCTCACCCTTACCCTCATGCTAACCCTAACCCTAACCCTAATCCTAAACCTAACCCTTACCCTCAACCTCACCCTAACCTTAACCCTAACCCTCACCCTCACACTCACCCTCAGCCTAACCCTAACCCTAATCCTATCCCGAACTCTCACCCTAAACCTCACCCAAACCCTAACCTACACCCTAATCCTCACCGTCACCATAATCCTCACTCTAACCCTAACCCTAACACTTTCCTAACTAAAACATTCACCCTCACCCTAACCCTCACCCTCAAACTCACCCTAACCTAACCCTAACTCTGACCCTCACACTCACCTTAGCCCTCACCCTAACCCTAATCCTAACCATAATCCTCACCGTAACCCAACACTCACCCGCACCCTAAACCTCACCCTCAATCTAACCCTCACCCTAACCCTAACCCTAAACCTCACATTCACCCTCACACTCACCCACAGCCTAACACTAACCCTAACCCTCACGCTCAACCTCACCCACAGCCTAACACTAATGCTATCCCTAAACCTCAACCGCAGCCTAATACTCATGCTAACCCTTCCCCTCAACTAACCCTTATACTCACACACACCCTAACCCTTACCCTAACCCTAATGTTAACCCTAATACTCACCCTCACACTAACCCTCACCCTAACCCTTATTCTCACCCTAACCCTAACCCTCACTGTAACCCTTACGCTCACACTAACCCTAACCCTAACCCTCACCCTCACACTCACCTTCAACCTCACCCTAAACCACAGACTCACCCTAATCCTAACTCTAAACATGACCCTCACCCTAAACCTAACCCCCAACCTAATCCTAATCCTAAACCTAACCTTAACCCTTACCCTCACCCTAACCCTAACACTAAACATAACTCTCACCCTCACACTCACCCTAACCCTAAACCTAACCCTAAACATAAAAATAACCCTAAACCTAGCCCTAAACCTAACCCTCTCAGTAAGCCTTACTCTCACACTAACCCTAACTGTAGCCCTCACCCTAACCCTCACCCTCAGCCTAACCCTCACCCTAACCCTAAACCAAAGCCTCACACTCATCCTAACGATCTCCATAACACTAAACATAAACCTCACCCTCACCCTAAGCCTAATCTCACCCTCACCCTAAACCTAATCCTAACCCTAATCCTCACTTAACCCTAACCCTCACCCTCAGACTAACCCTCACCCTCACCCTAACCCTAACCCTTACTCTAAACCTAAACATCACTTTCACCCTAACCCTCAAACTAAACCTAACCTTCACCCTAACGCTAACCCTAACCCTCACTCTCACCCTCACCCTCAGCCTAACCCTAACCCTAACCATAATCCTAACCCTAAACCTCACCCTCACCCTCACCCTCACCCTCTCCCTAACCCGCACCCTAACCCTCACACTAACCGTTACCCTCACCCTCATCCTAACCTTAACCCTACCCGAACCCCAACCCAAAACCGAACCCTAACCCCCAACCTCACCCTTAATATAACCCTAACCGTAATCCTCACCGTACCCCTAACCCTAAACCTCTGCGTAAACCTAACCCTCATTCTAGCCCTCACCGTCACCCCAATCCTCACCCTAACCCTAACCCTAACACATTCCTAACTAAAACACTTACCCTCACTCTCACTCTCACCCTAACCGTTACCCTCACCGAAACCTAACCCTCACACTCACCCTAACCCTCTCCCTCTCCCTAACCCGAACTCTACCCTCAGCCTAACCCTAATACTAACACTAACCCTCACCCTCACCCTAACCCTTACTCTCACTCTAACCCTAACCCTCACCCTAAATCTTACCTTCACCCTAATACTAACCCTAACCCTCACCCTCACCTTAATCCTAACCCTAAACCTCAACCTAACCCACAAATTAACCCTAATACTCACCCTAAACCTCACCCTACACCTCAACCTAAGCCTCATCCTAAACCTAAACCTAACCCTCACCCTAACCCTAACCCTCACCCTCACCTTAGCCCTCACCCTCACCTTAATCCTAACCCTAAACCTCAACCTAACCCACAAATTAACCCTAATACTCACCCTAAACCTCACCCTACACCTCAACCTAAGCCTCATCCTAAACCTAAACCTAACCCTCACCCTAACCCTAACCCTCACCCTCACCTTAGCCCTCACCCTAACCCTAATCCTAACCCTAACCCTCTCCTTCACACTAACCCTCACCCTCAACCTAACCCTCACCCTCACCCTAACCCTAACCCTAACCCTCCCTTTCACCCAACCCTCACACTAAACCTAACCATCACCCTAACCCTTAACCTAACGCTCACCCTCACCCTCACGCTCAGCCTAACCCTAACCCTAACCGTAATCCTTACCCTAAACCTCACTCTCACCCTCACCCTCACCCTAATCTTAACCCTCATCCTCACACTCACCCTCACCCTCAACCTAAAACTCACCCTCACCCTAAGCCTAACATTGACCCTCAACCCAACATTAACCCTCACCCTAACACTCACCCTCAACCTCCACCTCACCCTCAACGTCACCCTAACCCACACCCTAACACACATCCTCACACTAACCCTAACCCTCACTCTAACCTTAACCCTAACCCTTACCCTAACCCTCACCTTCACCCTCGCCCTCACCCTAACCCTAATCCTATCCCTAATACTCACCCTAACCCTAACACTCACCCTCACCCTCAGACTCACCCTCACCCTAACTCTAACCCTAACCCTAACTCTAAAACTCACGCTCAAAATAACTCTCACACTAACCCTTACACTCACACTCACCCTAACCCTCAATCTAACACTAATCCTAAACCTCACGCTCACACTAATTGTCAACCTAACCATTACACTCACCCTCACCCTAACCATCACACTAACTCTAACCTAAACCCTAAACCTAAACTTAACCCTCAACCTCACCGTCACCCTCAACCTCAGCCTAACACTAACCCTAACCCTAATCCTAACCCTACCCCACACCCTCACTCTCACCCTAACCCTAACCTAACACTAACCCTCACCCTCACCCTCACCCTCAACCTCAACCTCAACCTCACCCTCACCCTAACCCTCACACTCACCCTCACCCTAACCCTAAACAGAATCCTAACACTCACCCTGACCCTAACCCTCACACTCACTCTAACCCTCACCCTAACGCACACATTAAACCTAACCATCCCCCTAAGCCTAACTCTAACCCTCACCCTCACCATCATCCTCAGCATAACCCTAACCCTAACCCTAACACACACCCTCAACCTAAATCTCACCCTCACCCTAATCTTCACCCTAACCCTAACCCTCACCCTAACATTCACCCTAACCCTAACACTAGCCCTCACCCTCACCCTAACCCTAATCCTAAAGCTAACCCTAAACCTAACCCTAAACCTAAGGCTAACTCTAACCCTCACCCTCACCCTAAACTTCTCCCTAACTCTGACACTCACTCCAACCCTAACCATAACCCTCACAATAATCCTAACCGTTACCCTAACCCTAAATTTCAACCTAACCCTCATCCTAACCATAACCCTCACCCACACCCTAATCCTCACCCTCACGCCAACATTCACCCTAACCCTAAACCTCACCCTCACCTTAATCATCACACTAACCCTAACCCCCACCCTAAACCTAAGCCTAACCCACATCCTCAACCTCATCCTCACACTCACCATAAGCCTAAGCCTAAACCTAACACTAGTCCTAAACCTAAATATCACCCTAATGCTAACGCTAACCCTAAACCTAAACTTAACCCTCACCCTCACCATAGATATCACCCTAACCCTAACCCTCACCCTAACCCTCAACCTAACCCTTACTCTCCCCGTAAACCTAACCCTCACCCTAACCCTAACACTCACCCTAACCCTTACACTCACCCTAACCCTAACCCCAATGCTAATCCTAACCCTCACACTAACCATAACCCTAAACCTAACCCTAACCCTACCGCTCACCCTAACCGTAAACCTAACCTTAAACCTAACCCTAATCCTCAAACTAACCCTAAATCTCAACCTCACCTTCACTCTAACTCTAACGTTAACCCTAACCCTAAACCTCAGACTAAACCTATACCTCATCATAACCATAATCCGACCCCTCAGAGTAACCCTCACCCTAAACCTCACCCTAAAACTCAGGCTAACCCTAACCCTCATTCTCATCCTAACATTCACTCTAACACGTACCCTCACCCTAACCCTAATCCTAACCGTCACCCTCACCCTAACCCTCACCCTCAGCCTAACCCTAACCCTAACCTTAATCCTAACCCTAACGCTCACCCTCACCCTCACCCTAACACTAACCCTAACCCTAAACTTCACCCTCAGTCTCACCCTCAACCTAAACCTCATCCTCACTCTGACCCTCACCTTAAACCTAACCCTAACCCTCACCCTAACCATAATTCTCACCCTAACGCTAACCCTAACACTCACCCTCAACCTTAGCGTAACCCTAACCCTTACTCTCACCCTAACCCTCACCGTAACCGAAATGCTAACACTAAACCTCACACTCACCCTATCCCTCACTGTAACCATTACCCTCACTGTAAGGGTAACCTTAACCCTTACCCTTTCGCTCAGACTAAACCAAACCCTCCACCTAACCCTAACCCTACCCCTCAGCCTAACCCTGACCCTAACACTAATCCTAACCCTAATCCCTAAACCTAACCCTAAACTTCACCCTTACCCTAGCTCTCACCCTATTGGTAACCCTAACCCTAACCCTCACCCTCATCCTAACCCTAACCCTAAAGCTCACCCTGACCCTAACCCTCACCCTAATCCTAACCCTAATTCTAACACTAACCCTCACCCTAACCCTCACCCTTACCCTTACTTTCACCCACACCCTCACCCTAACCCGAATCCTAACACTAACCATCACCCTAACCCTCAACCTTACCCTAAACCTAACCCTAACCCTCACCCTAATCCTCACCCTAAACCTTACCCTAACCCTCACCTTCACCCTAACCCTCACACTAACCCTTACCCTCACCCTAACCCTAAACCTAAACTTAAACCTATCCCTCACATTAAATCTAACCCTCATATTAACAGTGATCCTACCCCTCACCCTAACTCTCATCCTAACCCTAACCCTAAACCTAACCTAACCCTCACCCTCACTCTAAACCTAACCCTAACCCTCACTGTAACAAAAACCCTCACCCTCACTCTCACCCTCAGTCTAAGCCTCACCCTAACCCTAATCCTAACTCTAACTCTAACTTTAATCCTAAACCTAACCCTCACCCTCACCCTCACCCTAACTCTAACTCTTACAAAAATCTAACCCTAAACCTCACCCTAACTCTAACCGTTACGGAACCCCAAACCTCACACTCACACTCACCTTAACCCTAACCCTAACCCTAACCCTCACCCTCCTCCTAATCCTAATCCTAACCCTAACCCTCACCCTAAATATCACCCGAATCCTAGGGCTCACTCTAACCTTCACCCTCACCCTAAACCTCTCCCTAACCCTTACACTAACCCTAAACCTATCCTAACCCTAACCCTAACCCTCACACTAATCCTGACCCTAACCATAACCCTAACCTTAAACTTCACCCTAACCCTCACCCTAACCCTAAACCTAACCCTCACCCTCACCCTAACCCACAACACTAACCCTCACCCTCACCTAACTCTCACCTTAAACCTAACCCTCACCCACACCCTAACTCTCACCCTCACCGGAACACTCACCTTAACCCTAAACCACACCCTCACTCTAAACATCACCCTAACTCTAACCCTAACCTCACCCTAAACCTAACCCTCGCCCAAACCCTTACCCTCACCCTAATCCTTACCCTAAACCTCACCTTAACCCTAACCCTAACCCTTTACCCCAACTTAACCCTAATCCTCTCCGTAACCCTAACCATCCCCCTAACCCTTACCTTCACGCTAACCTTAACCCCAACCCTAAGCCTAACCCTCACACAAACCCTAACCCTCACCCTCACCCTAACCCTAACCCTAACCCTAAGGCTAACTCTAACCCTCACCCTCACCCTCACCCTAAACCTCTCCCTAACCCTTACACTAACCATAAACCTAACCTAACCCTAACCCAAACCCTCACACTAAACCTAACACTAACTCTAACCCTAACCGTTACCCTCACCCTTACCCTAAGTCCAACTCAAACCCTAACCCTCACACTAACACTAACCGTCACCTTAAACCTAAACCTAACCCTAACCCTAACTCTAATCCTCACACTAATCCTAAACCTCACCCTATCCCTTAACCTAACCCTAACATTCACCCTAACCCTCACCCTCACCCTCAACCTGACCCTCACCCGCAGCCTAACCCTAACCCTAACCCTAATCCTAACCGTAACACTCACCCTCACCCTAACCCTAACCCTAAACCTAACCCTCAGCTGCACGTTCACCTCACCGTATCCCTTAGCCTCACCATCACTCTCACCCTAACCATAACCTTAAACATAACACTTACCCTAACCCTAAACCTCACCCTAAACCTAACCCTAAACTTCACCTTCAACCTCACGCTCACCTTAACATTAACCCTCACCCTAACCTTAAGGCTAACTCTAATCCTCACCCTCACCCTAAAACTCTCCCAAAACCTTACACTCACCCTAACCTTAAACCTAAACCTAACCCGCACACTAATCCTAACCCTAATCCTAACCCTAAATTTCAACTTAACCCTAACCGTAACTGTAACTCACACCCTCACCCTAACCCACACCTTCAACCTAACCCTCACACTCACCCTCATACTCACTCTAACCCTAACCCTAAAACTCACCTTCACCCTAAGCCTCACACTAACCCTACCCTCACCCTAACCCTAACCCTAAACTTCAACCTCACCCTAACCCTAATGGTCCCCCTTAACCTAAACCTCACACTAACCCTTACCCTCACACTAACCCTAAAACTTCCCCGCACCCACACACTCATCCTAACCCTTAACCTCACCTTAATCCTCACCCTAATCGTAACCCTCACTCTCACCCTAACCCTAACCCTAACCCTCATCCTCACCTTAACCCTCACACTTACCCTCACCCTAACCCTAACCCTAACCATCACCCTCACCCTTACCCTCAACCTGAAACTTACCCTAACCCTAACGCTAATCCTAACACTCACCCTGATCATAATCCTCACCCTAAACCTTATCCTCAGTCTAACCCTAACCTTAAGCCTAATCCTAACCCTCACACTAACCTTAACACTCACCATATCCCTAACTCTATCCCTCACACTAACCCTCACCCTAACCCTCACCTTAGCCTTCACACTCACCCTAACCTTTACCCTCACGCTAACATTAATCCTAACCCTAATCCTAAATCCAACCCTCACCCTCTTGCTCACCCTAACACTAACCCTAACCCTCACCCTCAACCTCAACCTCACCCTAACCCTAACCCTAACCCTCACACTAACCCTAACCCAGACCCTAAGCCTAAGCCTAACCCTCACCCTCACCCTCAACCTAACCCTAACGCTAACACTCACCCTAACCCTCTCATTAACATTCATGCTAACCCTAAACCTCAATCTCACTCTACCCTCATCCTAACCCTTACCGTCACCCTAACCCTATCCCTAACCATAACCCTCACACTAAACCTAACCCTCACTCTGACCCTAAACCTACCCCTCAAACTAACCCTAAACCTAACCCTAATCTGCATCCTCAACCTAACCCTTACCCTCACCCTAACCCTCACCCTAAAATTAACACTAACCCTAACCCAAAACTTAACTTTAAACATCACCCTAACCCTTACCTTAAGCCTAATCCTCACCCTCATCCTAACCCTCAACCTAACAATTACTGTCATCCTAACCCTAACTCTAACCCTAACACTAACCCTCACCTTAACTGTTACCCTCACTCTAACCCTATCCCTAACCCTAAAAATACCCCTCACCCTAACCCTCATCCTAAACCTAACCATAACCCTAATCCCCACCCTGACCCTAACCCTAACCCTAACCCTAACCATCACCCTCACCCTACCCTAAACTTCTGGGACAGCCTCACCCTCACCTTCACCCTCACCCTCACCCTAAACCTCACACTCCCCCCAGCCCTCAGCCGAACACTAACCCTAACCCTAAACCTCACCCTCACCCTCATCCTAACCCTAACCCCAACACTCACACTAAACCTAACCCTCACACTAACACTAAGCCTGCCCCTCACACTAACCCTCATCCTAAACCTAATATTAACCCTCACCCTCACCCTAAACCTAACCCTAACCCTCACAGTAACCCTAAACCTCACACCCTCAGCCTCAACCTAACCCTACCCCTCACCCTAAACCTCATCCTAACCCGAAGACTAACCCTAACACTCACACTAATCCTAAACCAAACCCTAAACCTCACCCTCACCCTCACTATCAGCCGAACACTAAACCTCACCCTAACCCTCAACCTAGCCTAACCCTCACCTACACCCTAAACCTCACCCATACCCTCACCCTCACCCTAACCCTCACCCTAACCCTAGCCTTCAGCCTAACCCAAGACCTAACCCGAACACTAAACCTAACCATCACCCTAACCCTCACCCTCATGCTAACCTTAATCGAAACCTAACCCAAACCCTACCCCTCACCCTAACCCTAAACCTCACCCTCATCCTAACCCTGACCGTTACACTTACCCTCACGGTAACGCTAATCCTAACTCAAACCCTCACACTAACCCTACCCCTCACCCTCACACTCACCCTCACCCTCACCCTAGCCCTTACCCTAATCCTAACTCTAACCCTAACACTCACCCAAACCCTAAATCTAACACTAACCCTAAACCTTAACCTCAAACTCAACGTCACCCTAACACTCACCCTAACCCTATCCCTAAACCACACAGTAACCCTCACCCTCACCCGAACCCTCATCCTAAACCTAACTCTAACCCTGACCCTCACGCTAACCCGAAACCTCACCCTCATGCTCAGCCTAACCCTAAGCCAAACTCTAATCGAACCCTAAGCCTCACTCTCACCCTCACCCTAACCCAAACACTAATCCTAACCCTAAGCCTCACCCTCAGACTCACCCTAACCCTAAACCTAAATCTAACCCTCAACCTAACCATAAACCACACCCTAAACCTAACCGTGACCCTCACCCTAACCCTAACCCTAACCCTAACCCACATCCTCACCCTTACACTTCCCCATACCTCTAACCCTATCGCTAATCCTAACCCTCATCCTAACCCTCACACTTTCCCTTACCCTCACGGTAACCCTAAGGCTAATCCTAACCTTATCCCTCACAATAACCATAAGGTTCACACTAACCCTAACCCTACCCCTCACCCTAACCCTCAACCTAAACCTAACACTAACCCTAACCCTCACCCTAAACATAACCCTCACACTAACCCTCACCCTAACCCTCAACCTCACCCTCACCCTAAACCTCAACCTAAACCTAACCCTAATCCTAACTCTTACGCTAACCCTAAACCTCACCTCATGCTCAGCCTAACCCTAACCCAAACCCGAATCCTAACCCTAAGCCTCACCCTCAGCCTCACCCTAACCCTAAAAGAAAACCTAACCCTCACCCTAAACTCTCCTCCTAACCCTAACCTTAACCCTAACCCTAACCCCAAACCTCACCCTCACCCAAACCCTAGCCCTAACCCTCACCCTAATCCTCACCCTAACCCTAAGAATGACCGTAACCCTCACCCTCACAATAACCCTCACCCTAAACCTTAACCTCACCCTAATGCTCACACAAACCTTGACCCTGACCCTCATCCTCAACCTAATCCTAACTCTCACACGAACGCTCACATCACGGTTACCCTCACCCTCACCCAAAACATCCCTCTAACCCTTACTCTCACCCTAACCCTATCCCTAACACTCTCCCTAAACCTAACACTCGCTCTAACTCTCAAACTCACCCTAACCCTCAACCTAACCCTGACCCTCACCCTAACCCTAACTCTAACACTCTCCCTAACCCTAACCTTAAACATCACCCTAAACCTAACCCTCACTCTCATCCTAACACTCAGCCTAACAATTACCCTAACCCTAACCCTAACTGTAACCCTAACCCTCACCCTCACCTAACCCTTACCCTTTCCCTAACCCTAACCCTAACCCTACCCCTCTCCTTAACCCTCATGCTAACACTAACCTTAACAGTACTCCTCAACCTGACCCTAACTCTAACCCTAACACTAACTCTAACCCTCACACTCAAGCTAACACTCTAACCCTCACCCTACCCTAATCCTTACCGACACCCTAACCATCACCCTCACCCTCACCCTAAACCACACTCTCACAGTAGCCATCAGCCTAACCCTAACCCTAACCCAAACACTCACCCTAATCCTAACCCTCACCCTAATCCTCACCTTCATCCTAACCCTCACAATAACCCTTACCCTCAACCTCAACCTAACCCTAAAACTAACCCTCACACTTACGCTTACCCTCACCCTAACCCTCACCCTAACCCTCACCCTCACCCTTTCCCTAAACCTATCCCTCACCCTAACCCTCACCCTCACCCTAAACATCACCCTAATTCTGACCCACACCCTAATCCTAAACCTAAACCTCACCCTAATGCTAAACCTCACCCTAAACTTCACCTACACTCTAATCCTCACCCTAACCCAAACCCTAAATCTTACCCTAACCCTAATCCTCACCCTCACCCTCACCCTCAGCTTAAGCCAAACCCTAACCCTAATCCTAACACTAACTCTCATCCTCACCCTAAACCTAACCCTAACCGTTACCCTAACCCTCACCCTCATCCTCATCCTAACCCTAACCATAACCCTAACCCTAACCCTAACCCTCAAACTAACCCTAACCCTAACCCACACCCTAACCGTCATCCTAACACTAACACGAACCCTAACCCTAACTTTCATGCTAGACCTCACCCTATACTTAACACTAATCCTAACCCTCATCCTTACCCTAACCCTCAGCCTAACAATTTCCCTCACCCTCACCCTAACCCTAACCCTCACACTAACCCGAAACATCACCCTAGCCCTCACGATAACCGTAATCCTAGCCATCACCCTAAACCTAACGCTAACCCTCACCCATACCCTAAGCCTCACCCTCACGCTAACCCTCACTGTCAACCTAACCCTCACCCTAACCCTAACCCTCACCCACACCCTAATCCTCATCTTCACCCTCAACTTCAACCTCACCCTAACCCTCACCTTCAACCTAACCCTATCACTCACCCTCATCCTAAGCCTCACCCTAAACATTAACCTCACCCTAACCATAACGCTAAACCTAACCCTCACACTAACCCTAACCCTCACCGTAACCCTAACCCTAACCCTCACCCTAACCCTCATCCTGACTCTAATCCTCACCCTAAACCTAACCCTAAACCTAACCCTCAGCCTCACCATAAACCTCACTGTCACTCTAACACTCACCCTAACCCTAACCCTCAACCTAACCCTCACTCTAAACATTAACCTCAACCTAATCCTCACACAAAACCAAACCCTAACCCTCATCCTCACCCTAACCCTCACCCTCACTCCAACCCTCACCTCACGGTAACCCTCACCCTCACCCAAAACATCACCCTAACCCTATCCCTCACCCTAACCATAACCCTAAACCTATCCGTAAGGCTAACCCTCCCTCTAACCCTCAAACTCAACCTAATCCTCACCCTAAACATAGCCCTAACACTTACCTAACCCAAATTCTCACCCTCACCCTCACCCTCACCTTAAACCTCACCCTCACTGTAGTCCTCAGCCTAACCCTAACCCTAACCCTAAACCTCACCCTCACACTCACCCTCACCCTCAGACTACCTAACCCTAAAACTAATCCTAACCCTACACTTCACCCTGAAACTCACCCACCCTCACCCTAACACTAACCCTCACCCTAACCCTAACCCTCACCCTGACCCTAAACCTAATCCTAAATCTAACCCTCATCCTCACCCTAACACTCTAACCCTGACCCTACCCGAATCCTCACCGACACCCTAACCCTCACCCTCACCCTCACCCTAAACCTCACCCTCACATTAGCCATCAGCCTAAACCTAACCCCAACCCTAACACTCACCATAATCCTAACCCTAACCCTAACTCTCACCTTTACCTAACAATCACAACAACCTTACCCTGAACCTAAAACTAACCCTAAACCTAACCATCACACTAAACCTTATCCCAACCCTAACCCTCACCCTCACCCTAACCCTAACCATCACCCTAAGCCTCACTCTAATACTAAACCTAACCCTAACCCTCACCCTCATCCTAACCCTCACCCTTACCCTTACCCTCACGTTAACCCTAACCCTAACGCTAAACCTAACCCTCACACTAACTCTAACCCTCACACTAACACTCACCCTCAGTCCAACCCTAACCCTCACACTAAACCTTACCCTCACCCTACCCTAACACTAACCCTAACCCTAACACTCACCAAAACCGTAACCCTAACACTAACACTAAACCTAACCCTAACCCTCACCCTCACCCTAACACTAACCCTAACCTTTACCCTAAACCTAACCCTCAAACTCACTGTCACCCTAACACTCACCCTAACCCTTACCCTCACCTACACCCTAACACTCACCCGAACACTCACCCTCACTCTAAACCTCACCCTCACACTAAACATCACCCTAACCCTAACCCGCACCCTAAACCTAACCCTAACCCTCACGCTCACCCTAAAACTAACACTCAACCTCACCCTAACTCTAAGCCTAACGCTAACCCTAACACTAATCCTAAACATAACACTCACCCTCACACTAAACCTAAACATATCACTAAACCTCACCCTCACACTCACCCTAAACCCAACACTAAACATCACCCTCACCCTAACCCTAAACAAAACCCAACCCTAACCCTCACCCTAAACCTAACCCTCACCCTCACCCTAACCCTCACCCCAACCCTAACCCTAAACTTCATCCTCACCCTAACACTCACCCTCACCCTAAACCTATACCTAACCCTCACCCTCAACCTAAACCTAACCCTGAAACTAACCCTCACGCTAACCCTAACCCTCACCCTCACCCTCAGCCTAACCTTAAACCAAATCCTAATCCTAACCCTCAGCCTCACCCTCACCCTCACCCTAACCCTAACCCCAACAATAACCCTCACCCTCACCGTCACCCTCACTCAAACCCTAAACCTAACCCTAACACTCACCATAACCTAACCATTACCCTCAACCTAATCCTAACCCTAACCCTAACCCTAACCCTTACCCTAAACCTAACCCATACATTAACGCTAACCCTCAAGCTAAACCTAAACCTAAGCTTAACCATAACGCTAACCCTCCCCCTCCCCCTAACCCTCAACCTAACACTTACCCTCATCCTCACCCTAACCCTCACAATAAACATAACCCTCACCCTAACCCTACAACTAACCCTCAACCTCACACTCACGCTCACCCTCAGCCTAACCCTAACCCTAACACTAATCTAAACACTAACCCTCATCCTCAGCCTCAAACTCACCCTAACCCTAAACATAACCCTCACCCTAACCGTAACCCTGACCCTAACATTAACCATAACCCACACCCTATCCCTCACCCTAACCCTAACCCTCCCCATAACCCTAACCTTACCACTCACCTTAACCCTTATCCTAACCCTAAGCCTAACCCTAACACTCACCCTAACACAAACCCAAACCCTAACACTCATCCTCACCATCAGCCAAACCCTAAACCTAACTCTAATCCTAACCCTATAACTCACCCTCATCCTCACACTAATTCTAACCCTATCCCTAAACTTAACCCTCAACCTCACCCTAACCCTAACTCTAATTTTCACCATAATCCTAGCCCTCACCAGAACCCTAACCCTAACCGTCACCCTCACCCTAAATCTAAACCTCACCCTAACCAGCAACCTAACCCTAACTCTAACCCTAACCCTAAACCTCACCCTAAACCTCACCTTAACCTTACCCTCACTCTAACCCTAACCTTAACCCTAACCGTCACACTAATCCTAACCTTCACTTTAACCCTAAGTATACCCCTCATCCAAACCCTCACCCTAACATTAATACGAACCCTAAACTTCACCCTAACCCTAACCTTAACACTCACCCTCACTCTAACACTCCCTGTCATACTAAACCTCACCTTTAACCTAACCCTCACCCACAGCCCAACCCTTACCCTCACCCTATACCTAACCCTAACCCTAAACCAAATCCTCACCCTCAACCTCACCCTCAACCTAACCCTTACCCTAACCCTCACACTAACCCTCACCCTAACACTCATGCTAAACCTAAACCTCAATCTCACCCTACCCTCATCCTAACCCTGACCCTCATGCTAACTCTATCCCTAACCATAACACTCACACTAAACCTAAACCTCACCCTAACCCTTCCCTTCCCCCTCAAACTATCACTAAACCTAACCCTAACCCTAAACCTCACCCTAACCCTAAGACTAATCCTAACACTCACCATCACCCTAGCCCTCACTCTAACCAGAATCCTAACCCCAAACCTCACCCTAACCCTAAAACTCACCCTAACCCTAAACCTCACCCTCACCCTAACCCTTACCCTAAACCTAACCCTAACATTAACCCTAACTCTCACCCTCAACCTATCCCTTCACTTAACCCAAACCCTCACCCTAACCCTCACCCTCACCCTAACCCTAACCCTCCCCCTCATCCTTACCCTGAACCTAACCCTTACCCTCATCCTCACCCTAACCCTCACAATACACCTATCCCTCTTTCTAACCCTAACACTAAGAATCACCCGCACCCTCACACAGACCCTCAGCCTAATCCTAATCCTAACCCTAATCCGAACACTAAACCTCACCCTAACCCTCAACTTAACCCTAACCCGAATACTAACCCTCCCCTCATACTCACCCTCACCCTCAACTTAAACCTCAGCCTCACCCTCACCCTCAACCTAACCCTAACAGTAACCCTAAAAAGCACACTAAACCTAACCCTGACCCTAAAGACAACCTAACCCTTACCCTCACCCTAAACCTCAACCTCACCCTAGCCCTTACCCTAACCCTAAACCTTACCCTAAACCTAACCCTAAACCTAACCCTAACATTAACCCTAACCCTCACACTAAAACTAACTCTAAACTTAACGCTAAACATCACCCTAACCCTCATCCTAACCCTAACCCTCACCCTCCCCCTAACCCTCAACCTACCCCTTACCCTAAACCTAACCCTAACATTAACCCTAACCCTCACACTAAAACTAACTCTAAACTTAACGCTAAACATCACCCTAACCCTCATCCTAACCCTAACCCTCACCCTCCCCCTAACCCTCAACCTACCCCTTACCCTCATCCTCACCCTAACCCTCACAATAAACCTAACCCTCACCATCACACTCATGCTCAACCTCAGCCTACCCTAAACCTAACACTAATACAAACACTAACCCTCACCCTCACCCTCAAACTAACACTAATCCGAACCCTAAACCTCACCCTGACACTCACCCTCACCCTCAAATTAAAACTCAGCCTCAGCCTCAACCTCACCCTAAACCTAACCATAACCCTCACCCTAACTGTAACCCTGACCCTAACCCTAACCCTAACTCACACCCTAAACTTAACCCTCACCCTCATCCTCACCCAAAGCCTCACCCTCACATTAACCCTCACCCTAACCTTCTCCCTAACCCTAGCCCTCACCCTAACTCTAACCCTCGACCTAATCCTCAGCCTCATCGTAACACTCACCCTAACCCTTAACCTCACCCTAACCCTAAACCTCACCCTAACCCTAACCCTCACCCTAACCCTCACCCTCATCTTAAACATCACCCTAAACCTTATCCTCATCCTCATCCTAAACTTCACACTAACCCTAACCCTCACACTAACCCTAACCCTACCCCTCACCTTAAACCTCATGCTAACCCGAAGCCTAACCCTAACACTCACCGTAACCCTAACCCTAAACCTAACACTCATTCTGACCCTCAGCCTAACCCTAACCCTAACCCTAATGCTAACCATATTCCTCACCCTCACACTCAAACCTAATGCTAACCCTAACCCTAAGCCTAAATATACCCCTCACCCTAACCCTCACCTTAACCCTAAACCTAACCCTAACCCTCACCCTCACCCTCACCCTCAGCCTAAACCTAACCCTCACCCTAAAGCTAACCTTCACCCTACCCTAACCCTCACACTACCCCCAATTCTAACCCTGACCCTAACCCTAACCGTAACCCTAACCCTAAACCTCACCCTCACCCTTACCCTCAATCTCACCCTAACCCCCACCCTAACCATAAACATCACCCACACTCTAACCCTCATCCTCACCTGAACACTCACCCTACCCCTGATCCTAACCCTTACCCTAAAAATCAAACTAAACCTAACCCTCAACCTAACCCTAGCACTAACTCTCACGCTAAGCTTTACCCCCACCCGAACACTCACCCTCACCCTGATCCTCAGCCTAAACCTAAACCTAACCCTAAACCTCACTCTAACCCTAATCCTAACCCTAAAGCTAACCCTACCCTAAACCTAACCCTCACCCTTACCCTAACCCTCACCGTCACCCTGACCCTAACCCTCACCCTCAACCTAATCCTCACTGTTACCCTTACCCTCACCCTCACCCTAACCCTCACACTAAACCTAGCCCTAAACCTAACCCTAACCCTAACCCTAATCATCACACTAAACCTAAACCTCAACCTAACACTAACCCTAACCCTAAACTTCACCCAAACACTTACCCTCAACCTAACCCTAATCTTAACTCTAACCTTATCCCTCAGAGTAAAACTAATACTCACACTAAACCTAACCCTAACCCTCAGCCTAACTCTCAACCTAACCCTCACCCTTATCCTCAGCCAAACCCTAAATTTAACCCTAATCCTAACCCTCACACTAACCTTAACCCTCACCATAACCCTAACCCTATCCCTCACACTAAACCTCACCCTAACAATCACCCTAGCATGCACAATCACCCTAAACTTTACCCTCACCTTAACCTTAACGCTAACCATAATCCTAAATCCAACCCTCACCTTCTCGCTCATCCTAACACTAACCCTAACCCTCACCCTCAACCTCACCCTCACCCTAACCCTAACCCTCACACTAACCCTAACCCAGACACGAAGCCTAACCCTAAACCTCACCCTCAACCTCAACCTCACCCTAACCCTAACCCTCACACTAACCCTAACCCAGACCCTAAGCCTAAGCCTAACCCTCACCCTCACCCTCAACCTAACCCTAACCCCAACACTCACCCTAACCCTCACATTAACATTCATGCTAACCCTAAACCTCAATCTCACTCTACCCTCATCCTAACCCTTACCGTCACCCTAACCCTCTCCCTAACCATAACCCACAAACTAAACCTAACCCTCACTCTGACCCTAACCCTACGCCTCACAATAACCCTAACCCTAACCCTAATCCACATCTTCAACCTAACCCTTACCCTCACCCTAACACTCTCCCTAAAATTAACCCTAACCCTAACCCAAACCTTAACCTTAAACATCACTCTAACCCTTACCCTAACCCTAACCCTCACCCTCATCCTAACCCTCACCCTAACAATTACCGTCATCCTAACCCTAACCATAAACCTAACCCTCACCCTCACCTTAACTGTTACCCTCACTCTAACCGTATCCCTAACCCTAAAACTACCCCTCACCCTATCCCTCATCCTAACCCTAACCGTAACCCTAATCCCCATCCTGACCCTAACCCTAACCCTAACCCTCACCCTAACCCTAGCCATCAGCCTAACCCAAAACCTAACCCTAACACTAACCCTAACCATCACCCTCACCTAATCATCACCCTCACCCTAACCTTAAGCCTAACCTAAACATTCACCCTAACACTCAACCAAACCCTAACCCTAACACTAACCCTAAACGTCACCCTAACACTAACCTTTAGCCTAACCCTAAGCCTCAACATACCCTAACCCTAACTCTAACCCTCACACTATCCTTACACCTCACACTAACTCTAACCCGACCACTCACCCTAACCCTCACCCTAAACCTAACGTTAACCCTAGCACTCACCCTAACCCTAATCCTAACCCTATCCCTCACCCTTACACTCACCCTCACACTCACCATAAACCTAAGCCTCAGCATAAACCTCAACGTAACACTAAACCTAACCCTAACCATCACCCTAACGGTAACCCTGAACCTAACCATAACCCTAACCCACAACCTAACACTCACCCTAACCCTAACCCTCACCCTAACCCTCACCCTAACACTAACCCTAAACCTAAACCTCACCCTAAACCTAACCCTCACCTTAAATCTAACCGTAACCCTCACCCAAACTAACCCTTGCCCTAAACCTAACCCTTACCCTAAACCTAACCCCAATATAAACCCTAACCCTCACCCTAAATCTAAACCTAAACTTAACCCTAAACCTCACCTAATCCTTACCCTCATCCTCACCCTAACCCTCATAATAAACCTAACCCTCTTTCTAATCCTAACACTAACACTCACCCTCACCCTCAAGCTCACCTTAAGCCTAACCATAACCCGCACCCTAACCCTAACACTAACACTCACCCTCACTCTATCCCTAACTCTAACTCTCACCCTAACCCTAACCCTAACCCTAACCCTAAACCTAACCCTAACATTAACACTAACCCTCACCCTAAACCTAACCCTAACCTTAACCCTAACCCTTACCCAAACCCTAACCCTTACCCTAACCCTCCCCCTCCCCATAACCCTCAACCTAAAACTTACCCTCATCCTCACCCTAACCCTCAACCTAAACCTAACACTAAACCTCACCCTCACCCTCACTCTAACTCTAACTCTCACCCTAACCTTAAACCTAACCTACACCCTCACCCTAAATCTAAACCTCACCCTAACCCTCATCCTAACCATAACTCTAACAATAACCCTAAACCTCACCCTAAACCTTACCTTCACCCTAACCCTAATCCTAACCCTAACCGTCATCCTCACCCTATCACTCCCCCATCCCCCTAACCCTATCCCTAACCCTCACCCTCATCCTAACCCTCACCCTTTCCCTTACCCTCCCAGTAACCCTAATGCTAAACCTAACCCTATCCCTCACAATAACACTAAGGCTCACACTAACCCTAACCCTAACCCTCACCCTAAACCTCAACCTAAACCTAACACTAACCTTAAAACTCACCCTAACCCTAATCCTCACCCTCACCCTCAACCTCACCTTCACCCTAACCCTAAACCTAGCCC
This sequence comes from Dipodomys merriami, assembly GCF_024711535.1. Lineage (NCBI taxonomy): Eukaryota > Metazoa > Chordata > Mammalia > Rodentia > Heteromyidae > Dipodomys > Dipodomys merriami. Next base: position 2,186,476 of record NW_027202327.1, read on the forward strand.
TCACCCTAACCCTTAACCTAAACCTAACCATAACCCTAACTCTCACACTAACCCTAAACCTCACCCTCATGCACAGCTTTACGCTAACCCAAAACCTAATCCCAACTCTAAGCCTCCCCATCAACCTCACACTAACCCAAACCCTAATCCAAATCCTTAGCTTCAGCCTCAGCATCACCCTAACCCTAAAACTAACCCTAATCATCACCAAAACCCTAACCCTCACCCTAAACATAACCATGGCCCTCACCCTAACCCTAACCCTTACCCTAAACCTAACCCTAACATTAACCCTAACCCTCACCCTAAACTAACCCTAACCTTAAACCTAACCCTCATGCTAACCCTCACCTTAACCCTAACCCTAACCCTAACCCTCCCCCTCACCATATCCCTCAACCTATTCCTTACCCTTATCCTCACCCTAACCCTCACAATAAACCTAACACTCACCCTAATCCACAAACTAACCCTCACCCTCACCCTCACGCTGACCCTCATCCTTACCCTAACCTTAAGCCTAAGCCTAACCCTAACCCTAATCCTATCCCTATTCCTCACCCTCTCCTTCACCCTAATTCTAACCCTAACCCTAACCCTCACCCTCACCCTAAACCTAACTCTAACACTCACCCTAACCCTAACACTCACCCTCAGCCTAACCCTAAACCTCACCCTCACCCTAACTCTAAACCTCACCATAACAATCAACCTAAACCTAACTCTAACCCTAACCCTTAACCTCACCCTAAACCTCACCCTAACCCTTACCCTCACTCTAACCCTAACCCTAACCCTAACCCTCACACTAATCCTAACCCTCACCTGAACCCTAAAATTACCCCTCACCTTAACCCTCACCCTAACACTAATACGAACCCTAGCCATCACACTAACCCAAGCCTTAAACATTGCCTTCACTCTAACCCTCCCCGTCAACCTAACCCTCACCGTAACCCAACCCTCACCAACAACCCAACCCTGACCCTCACGCAACCATCACCTTATCCCTAAACCTAAACCTAACCCTCAAACTAACATTCATGCTAACCTTAAAATTCAAGCTCACCTTACCCTTATTGTAACCCTTAACCTCACCCTAACCCTATCCCTAACCATAACCCTCACACTAAACCTAACCCTCACCCTAACCCTAACACTACCCCTCACACTAACCCTAACCGTAACCCTAATCCGCACCCTCAACTTAACCCTTAAACTCACCCTAAACCTCACAATCACCTAACCCTAACCCTAACCTAAACTTTAAACATAACCCTAACCATAACACTCACCCTCATCCTAACCCTCACCCTAAAAATTACCCTTACCCTAAACCTAACCCTAACCCAAACCCTCACCCCCACCCTAACCTTACCCTCACCCTAACCCTAAACCTAACCCTAAACCTACCCCTCACCCTAACCCTCATCCTAACCCTAACCGTAACCCTAATCCTCAACCTGACCCTAAACCTAACCCTAACCATAACCCTAACCGTCACACTCACCCTAACACTAGCATCCCCCGAACCCTCACACTACGCTAATCCTCACCGACAGCCTAACCCTCACCCTCACCCTCACCCTCAACCTAACCCTCACCCTAAACCTAGCCCTCAACCTAACCCTAACTCTAACCCTAACCCTCACACTAACCCTATCCCTCACCGTAAACATCATCCTAAAACTAACCCTAAACCTTTCCCTCACCCTCAACCTCAACCTATCCCCAAACCTAGCCCTCACGCTAACCCTCATGCTAACCCTAACCCTAACCCTAACACTCAAACTAATCCTAAACCTAACCCTAAAGCTCACCCTCAGCCTAACACTAACCCTCACCCTAAGCCTTAGCCTCACCCTTCCCTAACCATAAACCTAACCCTAACCCTCACCCTCAAGCTAACACTCACCCAAACCCTAACCCTAACCAAAACCCTCACCCTACCCCTCACCTTCACCATAAGTCTAACCCTTACCCTAACACTAATCCTAAACCTAAAACTCACACTCACCCTTTCCCTAAACCTAACCCTCACCGTAACCCTAAACCTAACCCTAAACCTCACCCTCACCCTCACCCTAACCCTAACGCTAACCTAACCTTAAACATCAACCTAACCCTCACCCAACCCTAACCCTCAACTTCACCATAACCCTCACCCTAACCCTTACCCTCACCCTAACTCTAACCCTTAACCTAGCCCTCACACTAACCCTAAGACTGACAATAATCCTAACCCTAAAATTCAACCTAACTCTCATCCTAACACTAACCCTAACCCCAATCCTCACCCTAGCCCTAACACTAACCCTAACCCTCACCCGCATCCTAATCTTCACCTTCCCAGTAACCCTCACCCTAAAGCTAACCCTCACACATACCCTAAAAATAAGCCTCACCCTCACCCTAACCCTAACCCTCACGCTCACCCTTGTCCTCACCCTAAACCTAAATCTAACCCTAACCCTAAACCTCACCCTAATTCTCACCCTCAACCCATCCCTTAGCCTCACCCTTATCATCACCCTGACTATAAACCTCTCAACCCTAACCTTAACCTTAAACATCACCCTAACCCTAACACTAATCCTAAACCTAATCCTAACCCTCACCCTCACTCTAACCCTTAACCTCACTCTAAACCTAACCCTACCCCTCACGCTAACACTCATCCTAAATCTAACCGTAACCCTAACACTCAAACCTCATCCTGATCCTAACCCTAACCCTCCTAACACTAACCTTTACCCTCACCATAACCCTCACCGTCACCCTAACCCTCACCCTAACCTAACCCTCACCGACACTCTAACCCTGACCCTCAACCTCAACCTCACCCTCACCTTAGACCTCAGCCTAACCCAAACCTTAACCCTAACCCTCACCCTACCCTAACCCTAACCCTACCCCTAACCCTAAACCTTACACTCACCCAAAGCCTAACCCTAACACTAAAACCCTAACACTAACCCTAAACCTAACCCTAACCAACATGCTCAACCTAACACTCAACCTAACACTTACCCTAAACCTAACCCTCAAGCTCACTGTCACCCTCTCACCCTAACCCTAAACCTCACCAACACCCTAACCCTCACCCTCACTCTCACCCTCACCCTCACCCTAACCCTCACCCTCACACTAAAAATCACTCTAACCCTAACCTGCTCCCTAACTCTAACCCTAACCCTCACCGTAACACTAACCCTCACTCTCAATATAACCCTAAGCCTAAGCCTAACCCTAACACTAATCCTAAACCTAACACTCACCCTTACCCTAACCCTAAACCTATCAGTAAACGTCACCCTCACACTCACCCTAACCCTAACCCTAACCCTCACCATCACTGTAACCCTAATCAAAACCGTAACCCTTCACCCTAACGCTAAATCTAACCCTAACCCTCACCCTAACCGTAACCCTTACCCTAAACCTTACCTTCACCCTCACACTCACCCTTACCCTCACGGTAACCGTAACTCTTACCCTAACCCTAACCCTAACCCTCAAACTAACACTAAGGCTCACACTAACCCTAAGCAAAACCCTCACCCTAACCCTCAAACTAAACCTAACCCTAACCCTAACCCCAACCCTAAACCTTACCCTCACCCTAACCCTCACCCTCACCATCACCCTCACCCTCATCCTAACCATAAACCTACCCCTCACCCTACAACTCAACCTAAACCTAACCCTAAACCTATCCCTCAAGCTAACCCTAACCCTCACCATCACCCTCAGCCTCTGCCTCAGCCTAACCCAAACCCTAATACTAAACCTAAGCCTAACCCTAACCCCAACCTTAACCCTCACCCTAACCCTCAGCCTCAGCCTCAGCCTAACCTTAACTGAAAACCTAAACCTACTCTAAGCCTAAGCCTCACCATCATCCTAACTCAAACCCTAATCCTAACCCTAAGCCTCACCCTAACCCTCACCCTAACCCGAACCTTAACCCTAACCCTCACCCTAAACCAAACCCTCACCTTAAATCTAACTGTAACCCTCACCCTAACTAACCCTTGCCCTAAAGCTAACCCTTACCCTAAACCTAACCCTAATATAAACCCTAAACCTGACCCTAAATCTAATCCTAAACTTAACCCTAAACCTCACCTAATCCTTACCCTCATCCTCACACTAAGCCTCACAATAAACCTAACCCTCTTTCTAATCCTAACACTAACCCTCACCCTCACCCTCAAGCTCAACCTAAGCTTAACCATAACCCTCACCCTAACCCTAATGCTAACACTCACCCTCACTCTATCCTTAAATCTAACTCTCACCCTAACCCTAAACCTCACCCTAACCCTCAACCTCACCCTAACTCTAAAACTCAGCCTAAACCTCAACCTAACCCTAACTCTAACCCTAACCCTAAACCTCACATTAACGCTCACCCTGACCCTAACACGAACCCTAACCCAAAACCTCACCCTCACCCTAAGACTAACCCTAACCCTAACACTAATCTAAAACCTAACCCTCACCCTCCCAATAACCCTAAACCTAATGCTCACCCTAACCCTAACCCTAATCCTCACCATCACCCTAACCCTCACAGTCTCCCTAACCCTCAACCTCACCCTCACCCTCACCCTAACCGTCACCTTTACCCTACCCTCAGCCTAATCCTAACCCTAACCGTAACCCTCACTCTAACCCTAAGCCTAACCCTAACCCTCACACTAACCCTAACCCTCACACTAACCCTAACCCTACCCCTCACACTAACCCTCATTCTAAACCTAACCCTAACCCTCACCCTCAACCTAACCCTAACCCTAACCCTCACCATAACCCTAAACCTCAACCTCACTTTCACCCTGAACCTAACCCTAACCCTACCCCTCACCCTAAACTTCATCCTAACCCTAACCCTAACCTTAAAGCTCACAATAATCCTAAACCTTACACTAAAGCTCACCCTCACCCTCACCCTCAGCCTAACACTAACTCTCACCCTAACCCTCAACCTACCCTAACCCTCACGGCACCCAAACCTCACCCTCACCCTCACCCTCACCCTAACCCTCACCCTCACCCTAGCCCTCAGCCTAACCCAAGCCCTAACCTTAACCAAACACTAACCCTCACCCTCATGTAACCCTACCCCTAACCCAAACCCTCACCCTAACACTCAAACAAACCCTAACCCTAACACTATCCCTAACACTCACTATAACACTAACTTTAAGCCTAACCCTAACCCTCATCCTACCCTTACAATAACCCTAAAACTAACCCTAACCCTGTCCCTCACCCTAAACCTAACCCTAACCCTAACCCTAACCCTCAATCTCATCCTAACCCTCACGGTTACACTTACCCTCACGGTTAACCCTAAACCAAATCCTATCACTCACACTAACGCTAACCCTCACACTATCCCTAACCCTACCCCTCACCCTAACTCTCATCCTAAACCTAACACTAACCCTAACACTCACCCTAACACTAAGCCTAACCCTCAACCTAACCCTAACTTTCACCCTCAACCTCACACTAATCCTAATACTACACCTCAATCTAACCTTCATCCTAACCCTAACCCTTACACTCACCCTTAACCTAACCCTCACCCTAACCCTCACCCTCACCCTCACCCTAACCCTCAACCTAGCCCTCAACTTAACCCTGAACCTAAAACTACCCTAACCCTAACACTCACGCTAACCCTAAACCTCACCCTCACCCTCAACCTAAACATAACTCAAACCCTAAACCTAACATTAAGCCTCATCCTAACCCTAACCCTCACCCTAAACCTAACTGTAACAATCACCATAAGCGTAACCCTTACCCTAACCCTAACCCATACCCTAAATCTAACCCTACCATTAACCCTAACCCTCACCCTAAACCTAACCCTAAACTTAACCCTAACCCTCACCCTAACCCTCGCCCTAACCCTAACCCAACCCCTAAACCTCCCCCTCCATCTAACCCTCAACCTAATCCTTACCCTCATCCCCACCCTAACCCTCACCCTAACCCTAACACTAACCCTCACCCTCACCCTAACCCTAATTCTAACTCTCACTCAACCATAACCCTCAGCCTAACCCTCACCCTCACCCTCACCCTCATCCTAACTCTAAACCTCACGTTAAACCTTAACCTAACCCTAACTCTAACCCTATCCTTAAACGTCACCCTAAACCTCACCCTAAACCTTACCCTCACTCTAACCCTAAACCTAACCCTAACCCTCACACTAATCCTAAACCTCACCTTAACCCTAACTATACCTCTCACCCTCACCCTCACCCTAACACTAATATGAACCCTAACCATCACCCTAACACTTACCTTAACCCTCGCCCTCACTCTAACCATCACCGTCAACCTAATCCTGACCTTTACCCGAACTGTCTCCCAAAACCCAACCCTCACCCAACCCTCAACCTATCCCTAAACCTAACCCTAACCCTCACCCTAACACTCATGCTAACCCTAAACCTTACTCTCACCCTACCCTCATCCTAACCCTTAACCTCAACCTAACCCTATCCCTAAACATAACCCTCACACTAAACCTAACCCTCACCCTTACCCTAACACTACCCCTCACACTAAACCTAACCGTAATCCTAATCTGCACCCTCAACCTAACCCTTACCCTCACCCTAACCCTCACCCTCACACTAACCCAACCCTAACCCTGAAATTCACCTTAAACTTTACCCTAACCTTAACCATCACCCTCATCCTAACCCTCACCCTAACAATTACCCTCACCCTAACACTAAACCTAACACTAACCCTCACCCTCAACCTAACCCTTAACCTCAGCCTAACCCTTACTAACCATAAACTTAACCCTCAACCTCACCCAAATCCTCAACACCCCCCTAACCCTCACCCTACCCTAACTCTCACAGACACCCTAACCCTCACCCTCACCATCACCCTCACCCTAACCCTCACCCTTACCCTAGCCCTTAGCCTAACTCTAACCCTAACCCTAAACCTCACCCTAACCCTAACCCTCACACTCAACCTAAGCTACCCCTTACCATAACCCTCATCCTAAACCTAACCCTAACCCTCACCATCACACTAAACTTAACCCTCACCCTCACCCTAACCCTAAACTTCACCCTCATCCTCACTCTCAACCTAACCCTAACCCTAACCCTCACTCTAACACTCATGCTAAAGCTAACCCAAACCCTATCACTCACACTAATGCTTAACCTATCCCTAAACCTCAAACTCACCCTACCCTCAGCCTAACCCTAACCCTAACCCTAATCCTCACCCTAACCCTAAGCCTAACCCTAACCCTCACACTAACCCTAACCCTCACACTAAACCTAACCACACCCCTCACATTAACCCTCAACCTAAACCTCACCCTCAGCCTAACCCTAACGCTAAACCTAATCCTAAGCCTAACCCTCACTCTCACCCTCACCCTCAACCTCATCCTAACACTAAAGCTTCACCCTAACCTTCAACCTAAACCTAAGCATAAACCTAACCCTCACACTAACCATAACCCTCACTCGCACCCTCAGCCTAAACCTAACCCAAACCATAATCCTAACCCTAACCTCACCATCACCCTAACACTAATCCCAAACCTAAATCTCACCTTCACCCTAACCCTAAACCTAAACCTAACCCTCACCCTAAACCTAACCGTAACCCTAAACCTAACCGTAATCCTCACCCTAACCCTAACCCTAACCCTAAACCATACCCTAAACATAACCCTAACATTAACCCTAACCCTCACCCTAAAAGTAACCCTAAACTTAACCCTAAACCTCACCCTAACCCTCACCCTATCCCTTACCCTAACCCTAACTCTCTACGTCACCCTAACCTTCAACCTAACCCTTACCCTCATCCTCACCGTAACACTCACAATAAACCTAACCCTCACCCTAAAACTAACACTAACCCTCACCCTCACCCTCACGCTCACCCTCAACCTAACCCTAACCCTAACATTAATCGAAACACTAACCCTCACCCTCAACCTAACCCTGACCCGAATCCTAACCCTCACACTCACACTCACCCTCACCCTCACCTTAAAACTCAGCCTCAGCCTCAACGACATCCTAAACCTAACCCTAACCCTCACCCTAATCGTAATCCTGACCATAATCCTAACCCTGACCCACAATCTATCACTCAAACTTACCCTAACCCTAACCTTAGCCCTCACCCTAGCCCTCAGCCTAACCCTAACCCTAACCCTAACCATCTCACCCTCAACCTAACCCTAACCATAACACTTACCCTCACCCTCACCCTAACCCTAACTCTAGGCCTAATCCTAAACCTATTCCTCCCCCTCTCCCTCACCCTAATTCTAACCCTAACCCTAACCCTCACCATCACCTTCACGATAAAGCTCTCCCTAACCCTAACCTACACCCATACCCTAAACCTAAGCCTCAACCTCAACCTCAACCTAACCTTAACCCTCACCCTAGTCAACACCCCAAACCTAACCCTAAACCTAACACTAATCCTCACCCTCAACCTAACCCTTAACCTCACCCTAACTCTCACCCTGACCCTAACCCTAACCCAAGCCCTAAACTTATCCTTAAACATCACCCTAACCTTCAGCCTAACCCTAACCCTCACCGACATCCTAACCCTCACGCTAACAATTACCCTCAACCTAACGCTAATCCTAACCGTAACCCTCACCCTCACCCTAACCCTAACCCTAACACTCACCCTAACAGTCAACCTAAACCTAACCGTGACCCTAATCCTCACCCTGAACCTAACACTAAACCAACTAACACTAACCCTCACGCTCACCTTAACCCTCACCCTCACCCTAACCCTCACCCTTACCCTCACCCTCACCCTAAACCTAAACCTACCCCTCACCCTACCCCTCAACCTCAACCTAACCCTAAACCTATCCCTCACGCTAACCCTAAACCTCACCCTCGGCCTCAGACTAAACCTAACCCAAAACCTAATCCTAACCCTAAGCCTAACCCTTACCCTCAACCTAACACTTACCCTCACCATCACCCTCACCCTCAACCTAACCATAAACCTACCCCTCACCCTACAATTCAAAATAAAACTAACCCTAAACCTATCCCTCACGCTAACCCTAACCCCCACCCTCACCCTCAGCCTCAGGCTCAGCCTAACCCAAACCCCAATCCTAACACTAAGCCTAATCCTCACCCTAACCCTAACCCCAACCCTAACCCTCACCCACACCCTCAGCCTCAGCCTAACCCTAACTCAAACCCTAATCCTAACCCTAAGCCTCACCCTAACCCTCACCCTAACCCTAAACCTAAACCTAACCCTCACCCTAAACCTAAACCTCACCCTAAATCTAACTCTAACCCTCAACCTAATTCTAACCCTTGCCCTAAACCTAACCCTTACCCTAAACCTAACCCTAATATTAACCCTAAACCTCACCCTAAATCTAACCCTAAACTTAACCGTAACCCTCACCTAATCCTTACCCTCATCCTCACCCTAACCCTCACAATAAACCTAACCCTCACTCTATCCTAACACTAACCCTCACCCTCACCCTCAAGCTCACACTCAGCCTAACCATAACCTTCACCCTAAACTTCACCCTAAGCCTAACACTAACCCTCACCCTCACCCTAACTCTAAACCTCACCCTAAACCTCAACCTAACCCTAACACTAACCCTAACCCTAATCCTCACCATAAACCTCACCCTAACCCTCACCCTCACCCTAACCCTAACCCTAACCCAAACCCTCAGCCTCACCCTAAGCCTAACCCTATCCCTAACCCTAATCCTAAACATCACCCTGACCCTCACCGTCACACTAACCCTCACCCTCACCCTTACCCTCATCCTAACCTTCACCCTCACCCTACACTCAGCATAACCCTTTCCCTAACCCTAAACCCTACCCTAACCCTAAGCCTAACCCTAACCCTCACACTAACCCTAACCCTCACACTAACCCTAACCCTACCCCTCACACTAACCCTCATCCTAAACCTAACCCTAAAACTCACCCTCAACCTAACCCTAACACTAACACTCACCATAACCCTAAACTTCACCCTCACCCTCACCCTCAACCGAACCCTAACCCTACCCCTCACCCTACACCTCATCCTAATCCTAACCCTAACACTATCACTCACACTAATGCTAAACCTAACCCTAAACCTCACCCTCACCCTCACCCTCAGCCTAACACTAATCCTCACCCTAACCCTCACCCTGCCCTAACCCTCCAGGACACCCTAAACCTCACCCTCACCTTCAAACTAACCCTCACCCTCATCTTAGCCCTCAGCCTAACCCAAACCCTAACCATAACCTAACACTAACCCTCACCCTAACCCTCACCCGTTCCTAACCCTATCCCTAATCCAAACCCTCACCCAAACACTCAAACAAACCCTAACCCTAATACTAACCCTTACACTCACCCTAAAACTACCCTTAAGCCTAACCCTAACCCTCATCTTACCCTTACAATAACCCTAAAACTAACCCTCACCCTATCCCTCACCCTAACCCTAACCCTAACCCTATCCATCAGCCTCATCATAACCCTCACGGTTACACTTACCCTCACGGTAAACCTAACCCTAACCCTATCACTCACACTAACCCTACCCCTCACACTATCCCTAATACTACACCTCACCCTAAACCTCATCCTAAACTTAACACTAACTCTAACAGTCACCCCAACCCTAAGCCTAAACCTCACCCTAACCCTAACCCTCACCCTCACCGTCACCCTCACCCTAATCCTACATTTCACCCTAAACCTCATCCTAACCCTAACTCTAAGCCTTACACCCACACTAACCCTAACCCTCACCCTAACCCTCCCCCTCCCCCTCACCCTCACCCTCACCTTAACCCTCAACCTAGCCCTCACCTTAACCCTCAACCTAAACCTAACCCTAATCCTAACCATACCACTCAATGTAACCCTTACCCTAACCATTACTCTAAAATTATTCCTCTCCCTAACCCTAACACTAACCCTGACCCTAAGCCTCATCCTACGCGACACGCTTACCCTTACCCTCACGGTAACCATAACCCTAACCCTAACCCTCACACTATCCCTAATCCTACCCTTCACCCTAACGCTCATCCTAAACCTAACCCTAACCTTCAACCTCATCCTAACCCTAAACCTAACCCTCACACTTACCCTAAACCTCACCCTCACCCTCAACCTCAACCTATCCCTAAACCTACCCCTCACCCTAACCCTCATCATAACCCTGACCCTCACCCTAACAATCACCCAAACCCTAAACCTAACACTAACCCTAACCCTCATCCTAACCCTCACCCTTCCCTTAACCCTAACCCTAACCCAAACCCTCACCCTACCACTCACCCTCACCCTAAGCCTAATCCTAAAACTAACCTGAAATATCACCCTAACCCTCACCTAACCCTAACACTCACCCACATCGTAACCTCACCTTAAACCATACCCTCACCCTAAATCTAACCCTAACCCTCATCCTAACCCTAAACCTAACCCTAACCCTCGTCCTCACCCTAACACTCAACCTCATCCTAACCCTATCCCTAACCCTTACCCTCAAACTAAACCTCACTCTTATGCTTACCCTCACTGTAACCCTAACCCTAAACCTCACACTAATGCTAAGGCTCACACTAACCCTAACCATACCCCTCACCCTAAACCTCAACCTAAACCTAACCCTAACCCTAACCCGCACACTAAACCTTAACTTCACCCTAACCCTCACCCTCACCCTCACCCTCACCCTCACCCTAACCCTCACGCTCAACCTAGGCCAAACCCTAACCCTACCCCTAACGCTAACACTCACCCTAACTCTAAACCTCAACCTAACCCTCAGCCTCATCCTAATCCTTACCTTAACCCTTACCCTCACCGTAAGCCTAACCCTTACCCTAAACCTAACCCTCACCCTAACCCTAACCCTACCCGTCACCTTAACCCTCATCCTAAACCTAAGCCGAAATATAACACTAACTCTAACCCTAACCCTAACCTTAACACTCACCGTCACCCTCAGTCTAACCCTAAACCTAACCCTAATCCTAAACCTATTCCTCACCCGCACCCTCACCTTAAGTCTAACCCTAACCTAACCCTAACCCTCACCCTAAACCTAACCCTAAATCTAACTCTCACCCTAACCCTAACCCTCACGTAACCCTAAACCTAACACTCACACTTACCCTAAACCTCACCCTCACCCTCAACCTCAACCTAACCCTAAAACTACCCCTCACTCTAACCCTCATCATAACCCTCACCCTCACCCTAACACTCACCCAAACCCTAACAATAACACTGACCCTAACCCTCAGCCTAACCCTCACTCTCAGCCTAACACTCACACTCAACTTAACCCTAACCCTAACCCAAACCCTTAACCTACCCCTAACCCTCACCATAAGCCTAACCCAAACACTAACCTGAAACATCACCCTAACCCTAACCTTCACCCTCATCGTAACGCTCAGCTTAAACCTTAGCCTCACCTTAACTCTGACCCTAACCCACACCCTCAATCTAACCCTAACCCTAACCCTCATCCTCACCTTAACCCTATTCCTAACCCTCACCCTCAACCTAAACCTCACCCTTACCCTTACCCTCACTGTAAACCTAACCCTAACCCTCACACTAATTCTAAGGCTCACACTAATCCTAACAATACCCCTCACCCTAACCCTCAACCTAAACCTAAACCTAGCCCTAATCCCCACGCTAACCCTTACCCTCACCCTAACCCTCACCCTCACCCTAGCCCAAACCTAACGCTAACACTGACCCTAACTCTAATTCTCAACCTAACCCTCAGCCTCATCCTAAACCTCACCCGAACACTTTCCCTCATCCTAAGCCTAACCCTTACCCTAAACCTAAACCTCACCCTAACCCTAACCCTACCCCTCACCTTAACCCTCACCCTAAACCTAAGCCTAAATGTAACACTAACACTAATCCTAACCCTAACCTTAACACTCACCCTCACCCTCAGCCTAACCCTAACCCTAACCCTAATCCTAAACCTATTCCTCACCCGCACCCTCACCCTCATTCTAACCCTAACCTAACCCTAAATTTCACCCTCACCCTAACCATAACTCTAACTCTCACCCTAACCCTAACCCTCATCCTAAACCTAACCCTAACCCTCACACTCACCCTAACTCTAAACCTCACCCTATCTCTAATCCTCACCCAAAACCTCACCCTAAACTTCACCCTAACCCTTACCCTCACTCTAACCCTAACCCTAACCCTATCTCTCACACTAATCCTAACCCTCACACTAACCCTAACTATACCCCTCACCCTAACCCTCACCCTAACACTAATACAAACCCAAACCATCACCCTAACCCTAACCTTAACCCTCGCCCTCACTCTAACCCTCCCTGTCAACCTAACTCTCACTTTTACCCTAACCCTCACCCACAACCCAACACTCACCCTCACCCAAACCTCACCTTATCCCTTAACCTAACCCTAAACCTCACCCTCACACTCATGCTCTCCCTAAACTTTACTCTCACCCTACCCTAATCCTAACCCTTACTCTCGCCCTCACCCTATCCCTAACGATAACCCTCACACTAAACCTAACCCTCACCCTAAACCTAACCCTACCCCTCACACTAACCCTAACAATAATCCTAATCTGCACCCTCAACCTAACCCTTACCCACACCCTAACCCTCACCCTCACACTAACCCAACCCTAACCCTAAACTTCACCTTAAATATCACTCTAACCCTAACCCTCACCCTCATCCTCACCCTCATCCTAACCCTCACCCTAACAATTACCCTCACCTTCACCATAAATCTAACCCTGACCCTGACCCTAACCCTTACCCTAATGTTAACCCTAAACCTAACGCTAAACCTACCCCTCACCCTAACCCTCAATCTAACCCTAACCGTAACCCTAATCCTCAAGCTGAAACTAACCCTAACTATAACCCTAACCCTAATCCTCACCCTCACCCTAACCCTCATCGTCCCCCTAACCCGCACCCTACCCTAACACTCACCGACACCCTAAACCTCACCCTCACCCTCACCCGAACCCTCACCCTCACCCTAGCCCTCAGCCTAACCCTAACCCTAACCCTAACCCTCAACCTAACCCTAAACCTACCCTAACCCTCATACTAACCCTAACCCTCACCCTCACCCGCTACCTAACCCTAACCCTACCCCCCACCCTAAACCTCATCCTAACCCTAACTCTAACCCTAACCCTCACACTAATCCCAAACCTAACCCTAAACCTCACCCTCACCCTCACCCTCAGACTAACACTAACCCTCACCATAACCCTTACCCTCACACTTCCTTAACCCTAACCCTATAACTAATCCTAAACCTAACGCTCACCCTCATTTGATCCCTAAACCTAACTCTCACCCTCAGACTAACCATAACCATCATCCTAACCCTAACCTTAAACATCAACCTAACACTCACTCAACCCTAACCCTCACGGACACTCTAACCCTCACTTTCAACCTCACCCTTACCCTCACCCTCACCCTCACATAAGCCATCAGCCTAACTCAAACCCTAAACCTATCCCTCACCTTAACTCTAACCCTAATCCTAACCCTCACCCTCATCCTAACCCTCACCCTAACCCTTACCCTCAACCTAAACATAATCCTAAAACTAACCCTCACACTAACCCTTATCCTCACCCTAACCTTCACCTTCACCCTAACACTAACCATAACACTCACCCTACCCCTAACCCTAAACATAACCCTCATCCTCACCCTAACACTAACCCTCAAACTAACCCTAACCCTCACCCTCAAACTAACCCTAACCCTCACCCTCATCCTAAACCTCACCATTACACTTACCCTCACGGTAAAACTAACCCTAAACCTAAACCTAACCCTCACACTAACCGTAACACTCACACTATCCCTAACCCAAACCCTCACCATAACCCTCATCCTAACCCTAAACTAACCCTAAACCTCACCCTCACCCTCACCCTCAGCCTAACAGTAACCCTCACCCTAACCATTACCCTCAACCTTCCCTAACCCTAACCCTAACCCTCACCCTCACCCTAACACTCACCCAAACCCCAACCCTAACACTAACCCTATCCCTCACCCTCACCCTAACGCTAATCCTTACCCTAACCCAAACACTCACCCTTCCCCTCACCCTCACCCTAAGCCTAACCGTACCACTATTCCTAAACCTAACCCTCACCCTCACCCTAAACCTAAACCTAACACTCACCCTCACAATAACCCTAACCATCACCCTCACCCTCAACCCAAACCTAACCCTTACCCTCACCCTAAAAGACACCCTAAACATAACGCTAACCTTAAACCTCACCCTCATCCTAACCCTCACCCAAACCCTTACCCTCACCATATCCCTAATCCTATCCCTAATCCTAACCCTCACACTTACCCTAACCCTCACCCTAAACCTAACCCTAACCCTCACCCTAACCCTAACCCTAACGATAACCATAACCCTAACCCTAAACCTAACCCTAACCCTTACCTTAACACTAACCCTAATCCTAAACCTAACCCACACACTAACCCTGACCCTCACCAGAAACCTCACCCTCACCCTAACCCTAACCCTAAACATAACCCTCACCCTAACCCTCATCCTAAACCTAACCCTCACGGTAACCTTAACCCTAACTCTCATCCTTACACTCAACCTTAACTTTACCCTCATAGTAACCCTAAACCTAACCCTAACCCTAACCCTCACACTAACCCTAACCCTCACACTATCCCTAACCCTAATTCTCACTCTAACCCTCATCCTAAACCTAACCCTAACCTTCACCCTCACCCTAACCCAAGAGCTAACCATCACACTTACCCCAAACCTCACCCTCACCCTCACCCTCAACCTAACCCTTAACCTACCCCTCACCCTAACCCTCATCATAACCCTAACCCTAACACTAACACTCACACTAAACCTAAACCTAACCCTAAACCGCACCCTCACCCTCACCCTCAGCCTAACACTAACCCTCACCCTAACCTTTGCCCTCACCCTTCCCTAACCCTAACCCTATCACTCACCCTAACCCTCATCCTCATCCTAACACTCACCCTTACCTTTACCCTCACGGTAACCCTAAACCCTACACTAACACTAATCCTCACACTAACAATAAGGCTATAACCCTAACCCTAGCCCTCACCCTAACCCTCAACCTAAAGCTAACCCTAACCCTAACCCTCACCATAAACATAACCCTCACCATAACCCTCACCCTCACCCTCACCCTCAACCTACAATTAGCCCTCACCCTAACCCTCAACCTAAACCTAACCCTAAGCCTAACCCTCTTGCTAACTCTAATGCTCACCCTCACCCTCAGCCTAACCCTAACTCAAACACGACTCCTAACCTAAGGCTCACCCTTAACCTCACCCAAACCCAAACACTAATCCTAAATTTAAGACTCACCCTCACACTCACCCTAACCCTCACCCTAAACCTAACACTCACCCTAAACCTAACCCTCACCCTAAACCTAACCATAACCCTCACCCTAACCCTAACCCTTACCCTAATCCTAACCCTTACCCTAAACCTAACATTAACCCTAACACTCACCATTAACCTAACCCTAAACTTAAGACTAACCCTCACCCTAACCCTCACCCTAACCCTAACCCAACCTTAAACCTCCCCCTCACCCTAACCCTCAACCTAATCCTTACCCTCATCCTCACCCTAACCCTCACAATAAACCTAACCCTCACCCTAACCCTAACACTAACCCTCACCCTCACCCTCACGCTCACCCTCAGCCTAACCCTAACCCTCACCCTAACACTCACCCTAATCCTAACCCTAACCTTAACCCTCACCCTTCTTCTAATCCCCAACCTAAACCTTACCCTCATCCTCACCATAACCCTCACCCTAACCCTAACAGTAACCCTCATCCTCAGGTTAACCCTAACTCTAACTCTCACGCTAAACCTAACCCTCACCCTAACCCTAACCCTAACCCTCACCCTCACCCTAATTCTAACCTCACCCTAACCCTCAGCCTAATTCTAACTCTAATCCTAACCCTAAAACTCACCATAAACCTCACCCTAAACCTTACCCTCTCTCTAACCCTAACCCTAAGCCTAACCCTCACAATAATCCTAACCCTCAACCTACCCTAATTATACCCCTCACCCTCACCCTCACACTAACACTAATACGAACCCTAACAATCACCCTAAACCTTACCTTAACCCTCGCCCTCACTCTAACCCTCCCCGTCAACCTAAACCTCACAATTACCCTAACCCTCACCCACAGCCCAACCCTCACCCTCACCCAAACCTCACCCTATCCTTTAACCTAACCATAACACTCACCCTAACACACATGATAACCCTAAAACTTAATCTCACCCTACACTCATCCAAACCCTTACCCTCACCTTAACCCTATCCCTAACCATAACCATTACAGTAAACCTAACCCTTACCCTAACCCTAACCCTACCCCTCACACTAACCCTATCCGTAACCCTAATCCGCAACCTCAATCTAACCCATACCCTCACCCTAACCCTCACGCTCACCCTAACCCTAACCTTAACCTTAAACATCACCCTAACCCCAACCCTCAATCTCATCCGAACCCTCACACTAAAAATTACACTCACCCTAACCCTAACCGTAACCCTAACGCTCACCTTCACCCTAACACTTACCCTCAACCTAACCCTAACCGTAACCCTAAACTTACCCATAAACCTCACCCTCACCCTAACTCTCACTGTCGCCCTTACCCTCACCCTACCCTAACCCTCACCGACACCCAAAACTTCACAATCACCCTAATCCTCACCCTAAACATAACCCTCAGCCTAACCCTAACCCTAAACCTAACCGTCACCCTAACCCTAACCCTAAGCCTCACATTAACCCTAACCCTCAAACTAAACCTAACCCTGATGCTCAACATAACCCTCATCCTATACCTAACCCTAACCCTCAACCTCACACGCATCCTAACACTAACCCTCACCCTAACCCTTACCCTCACCCTTCCCTAACCCTAACCCTCACCCTCACCTTAACACTCACCAAAACCCTAACCCTAACACTAAACCTAACCTTCAGCCTAACCCTAACCCTAACCCTAACACTAACCTTAACCCTCAGCCTAACCCTAAACCTAACCCTAACCCAAACCCTCACCCTACCCCTCACCCTCACCCTAAGCCTAATCCTAACCCTAACACTAATCCTAAAACTAAAGCTCACCCTCACCCTATCCCTAAACCTAACCCTAACACTAACCCTAATCTTAAACATCACCCTAAACCTCACCCTAACCCTAACCCTCACCCTCATCCTAACCCTCTCCCTCAACCTAAACCTCACCCTAACCCTTACCCTCACCCTAATTCTAACCGTATACCTAACCCTCACCCTAAACCTAACCATACCACTAAACCTAACCCTAATCCTAAGGTTTAAGGTTAGGGTTAGGGTTAGGGTTAGGTTGAGTGTTAGGGTTAGGATTAGGTTTCGGGTTAGGGTTAGGGTGAGGGTAAGGGTTAGGGTGAGGGTTAGAGTGAGGGTGAGGGTTAGGGTAAGTTCTAGGTTTAGGATTAAGGTCACGGTAAGTGTGAGTGTTAGGGTTAGTGTGAGGGTTAGTCTGAAGGGTTATCCTCACCCTAACGGTAACACAAACCCTAACCCTCACTCTCATCCTAAAGCTCACCTTCACGGTAACCCTCACACTAACCCTAAACCTCACCCTAACCCTAACCCTAGCCCTCACGCTAACCCTCATTCTATCCCTAAACCTAACCATAACCCTAACCCTAAACCTAACCCTTACCTAAAGAAAACCCTCACCCTCAGCTTCACCCTAACCCTAACCCTCAACCAAACCCTAACATTTACCCTAACCCTAACCCTCACCGAAACCCTAATCCTCTCCCAAACCCTAAACCTAACCCTTACATAACTCAAACTCTTACACTCACCCTCACCTAACCCTAACCCTACCCTTCAGACTAACCCTCACACTAACCCTAACACTCACACATACCCTGACCCTAATCCTAAACCTATATCTTACCCTAACCCTCACCCTCACTCTAACCCTCACCCTAATCCTTACCCTAACCCTAACCCTAAACCGAAATCTAACCCTAACCCTAACACTCAACCTAACCCTAACCCTAACACTAACCTTAAACCTCACCCTAACCTTCACCCTATCCTAATCATAAAACTAACACTAACCCTCACCCTACCCCACACCCTAACCCTCACCTCACCCTAACCCTCAACCTCAACCTAACGCTAACCCTAACCCAAACCCTCACCCTTCTGCTCACCCTCACCCTAAGCCTAACCCTATCCCTAACTCTAATCCTAAACCTAACCCTACCCTTCACCCTAAATCTCATCCTAACCCTAAACCTAACCCTAACACTCACACTAATCCTATACCTAACCCTAAACCTCACCTTCACCCTCACCCTCACCCTCAGCCTAAACCTAACTCAAACCCTAATCCTAACTCTAAGCCTCAGCCTCACCCACACCTTAACTCAAATGCTAATCCTTAACCTAGCATCACCCTCAACCTCACCCTAATCCCAAACCTAAATCTAGCCCTCACCCTAAACCCAACCCTCACCCTAACCCTAACCCTTACCCTAAACCTAAACCTTATCCTAAAACTAACCCTAATATTAACCCTAACCCTCACCCTAATTCTAACCCTAAACTTAACCCTAACCCTGGCCTAAACCTTAATCTCATCAAAAACCTAATCCTCACAATAAACCTAACCCTAACCCTAACCCTAATCCTAACCCTAACCCTCCCCCTCACCCTAAACCTCACCCTAAACCTTACCCTCATCCTCACCCTAACCCTCACCCTAACCCTAACACTAACCCTCACTCTCACTCTATCCCTAAATCTAACTCTCACCCTCACCCTAACCCTCACCCTCACCCTCACCCTAACCCTAAACCTCACCCTAAACCTCACCCTAACCCTTACCCGCACTCTAACCCTAACCCTAACCCTAATCCAAACACTAACCCTCAACCTCACCCTCAACCTAACCCTAACCCGAAACCTAACCCTCACCCTCACACTCACCCTCACCTTCACCTTAAAACTCAGCCTCAGCCTGAACCTCACCCTAACCCTAATCCTAACATTAACCCTCACCCTAACCGTAATCTTGACCCTAACCCTGACCCTAACGCACACCCTAAACCTCAGCCTCACCCTGACCCTCAAGCTAACTCTCACCCTCACCCTAGCCCTCACCCTAATCCTTACTCTAACCCTAACCCTAACCCTCACCCTAAACCTAAACCTATCAGTAAACCTCAGCCTCACACTCAACCTAACCCTAACGCTAACCCTCACCCTCACCCTAACCCTAAACAAAACCCTAATCCTAAACCGCACCCTACCACTCACCTTAACTCTTAACCTAATCCTAACCCTCAACCTGAACCGAACTCTAAATCTAACCCTAAGCCACACCCTAATCAAAACCCTCACCCTAAACCTAACCCTAACCCTCATCCTCAACCTAACTGTCACCCTCACCCAAAACCTATCCCTAACCCTCACCCTCATACTAACCATCACCGTTACCCTTACCCTCAAGGTAACCCTAACCATAACCCTAACCCTCACACTAACACTAAGGCTAACACTAACCCTAACGCTACCACTCATCCTAACCCAAAACCTAAAACAACCCTAAACCTAACCCTCACCCTAACCCTTACCCTCACCCTTGCCCTCACCCTCATCTTTACCCTCACCCTAACCATAAACCTACCCCTCAACCTAACCCTCAACCTAAACCTAAACCTAACCTTAAGCCTCATGCTAACCTTAACCCTCACCTCACCCTCAGCCTAAACATAACCCAAACCCTAATCCTAAACCTAAGCCTCATCCTCACCCTCACCCTAACCCTAAACCTACCCCTCACCCAAATGCTCACCCTAAACCTAACCATAACCCTCACCCTAACCCTAACCCTAACCCTAAACCTTACCCTAAACCTAACCCTAACATTAACCCTAACCCTCACACTAAAACTAACTCTAAACTTAACGCTAAACATCACCCTAACCCTCATCCTAACCCTAACCCTCACCCTCCCCCTAACCCTCAACCTACCCCTTACCCTCATCCTCACCCTAACCCTCACAATAAACCTAACCCTCACCATCACACTCATGCTCAACCTCAGCCTACCCTAAACCTAACACTAATACAAACACTAACCCTCACCCTCACCCTCAAACTAACACTAATCCGAACCCTAAACCTCACCCTGACACTCACCCTCACCCTCAAATTAAAACTCAGCCTCAGCCTCAACCTCACCCTAAACCTAACCATAACCCTCACCCTAACTGTAACCCTGACCCTAACCCTAACCCTAACTCACACCCTAAACTTAACCCTCACCCTCATCCTCACCCAAAGCCTCACCCTCACATTAACCCTCACCCTAACCTTCACCTTAACCCTAGCCCTCACCCTAACTCTAACCCTCGACCTAATCCTCAGCCTCATTGTAACACTCACCCTAACCCTTACCCTCACCCTAACCCTAACCCTCACCCTAACCCTAACCCTCACCCTAACCCTAACCCTACCCCTCACCTTAACCCTCATCCTAACCCTAAGCCTAACACTAACACCCTAACCCTAACCCTAACCCTAACCCTAACCCTAACACTCACCCTCACCCTCAGCCTAATCCTAACCCTAACCCTCATCCTAACCCTATTCCTCACCCTCAACCTCACCCTAATTCTAATCTTAACCCTAACCCTTACCCTCACCCTAACCCTAACCCTGACCCTAACCCTAACCCTAACCAACACCCTAACCCTCACCCTCACCGTCACGCTAACCCTAACCCTAACCCTAACCCTCAACTTAACCCTCATCCTAACCCTAAGCCTAACCCTAACACTCACCCTAAATATAACCCTAACCATAACAATCACCCTGAACCTCAGCCAAACCCTAACCCTAACCCTAACCCTGTTCTTCACCCTCACACTCACCCTAATTCTAACCCTAACCCTAACCCTAACTCTACCCCTTATCATAACCCTCACCCTAACCCTAAACCAAACCCTAACAATCACCCTGACCGTCACCCTCAGCCTAACCTTAAACCTCACCAAAAAGCTTACGCTCACCCAACCCTAACCTTAACCCTAACCCTAACCCTAACACTCTCCCAAACCCTATCTTTAACACTAACCCTAAACCTAAACCTAACCCTAACACTAATCCTAAACCTAACACTCACACTCACCCTAAGCCTAAACCTAACAGTAAACCTCACCCTTACCCTCACTCTAACCCTAAACCTAAACCTCACCCTCACCCTAACCCTAACTCTAAATCTCACCCTAACCCAAACCCTCACCATAAACCTATTCCTAACCCGCACCCTCACCCTAACTCTAAACATCACCCTAACCCTCAACCTAACCCTAACTCTAACCCTATCCCTCAACCTCAACCTAACCTCACCCTAAACCTTAGGCTCACCCTAACCCTAACCTTATGTCTAACCCTCACACTATTCCTAACCCTCACCCTAACCCTAACCATACCCCTCACTCTGACCCTCACCCTAGCACTAATACTAACCCAAACCATCACCCTAACCCTAAACCTCAACCTCACTCTAACACACCCTGTCACCCTAAACCTCACACTTACCCTAACCCTCACCCACAACCCAAATCTCACCCTCACCAAAACCTCACCCTATACCTAACCCTAAGTCTATCCCTCACCCTAAACATCACCCTAAATCTAACCCTCAACCTAATCCTAAACCTAAACCTCACCCTAAAGTTAACCCTCACCCTAAACTTCACCCACACTCTAATCCTAACCCTAACCCTAACCCTAGATCTTACCCTAACCCTAACACTAATCCTCACCCTAACCCTCACCCTAAGCCTAAACCAAACCCTA
This sequence comes from Dipodomys merriami, assembly GCF_024711535.1. Taxonomy (NCBI): domain Eukaryota; kingdom Metazoa; phylum Chordata; class Mammalia; order Rodentia; family Heteromyidae; genus Dipodomys; species Dipodomys merriami. Next base: position 2,209,541 of record NW_027202327.1, read on the forward strand.
ACCCTAATCCTAACCCTAACTCTCACCCTCACCATAAACCTAACCCTAATCTTTACCCTAACCCTCACCCACATCCTTACCCTAACCCTAACCATAAGCCTAACCCTAACCCTCAAACTAACCCTAACCCTAACACCCACCCTAACCCTCATCCTAACCCTAATCCGAACCCTAACCCTAATCCACACCCTAGACCTCAACCTAACCTTAACCCTAATCCTAACCCTCATCCTTAACCTAACCCTCAGCCTAAACATTGCCCTCAGCCTCACCCTAACCCTAATCCTCACACTAACCCGAAACTTCACCCTAACCCTCACGATAACCCTAATCCTACCCCTCACCCTCACCCTAACCCTAACCCTAATGCTAACCCTCACCCTTACAATAAGCCTCACCCTCACGCTAAACCTCACTGTCAACCTAACCCTCACCCTAATCCTAACCCTCACCCACACCCTAACCCTCATCTTCAACCTCACCTTCAACCTCACCCTAACCCTAATCCTAACCCTAACCCTCACCCTAACACTAACCCTCACCCTAAACATAACCCTGACCCTAACCGTAACACTCACCCTCATCCAAAACCTCACCCTAAACCTTACCCTCACCCTAACCCTAACCCTAAATCTAACCCTCACACTAAACCTAACCCTCACCCTAATCCTAACCCTAACCCTCACCCGTACACTTATCCTGACCCTAATCCTCACCCTAAACCTAACCCAAAACTTAACCCTCAGCCTCACAATAATCCTCATCTTCACTCTAACCCTCACCCTAAACCTAACCCTCACCCACACCCTAACCCTCAACATCACCCTCACCCTCACCCAAAACCTCACCCTTAACCTAGCCCTCACCGTAACCCTAACCCTAAACCTTACCTAACCGAAACCCTCACACTCACACTCACCCTAACACTTACACTCACCCGAACCCTCACGCTAACCCTAACCCTCACCCACACCCGCACCCTCACGGTCACCCTCACCCTAACCCTAACCCTCAAGCTCACCCTAACCCTTACCCTTACCTTAACCCTCATCCTCACCCGAACCCTCACCTCAGGGTAACCCTCACCCTCACTCAAAACATCACCCTAACCCTAACCATCACGCTAATCCTATCCCTATACCTCACCCTAAACCTAAAACTAACGCTAAACCTCACCCTCAACCTAACCCTCACCCTAAACCTTAACCTCACCCTAATCCTCACACAAACCCTAACCCTAACCCTCATCCTCACCCTAACCCTCACCCTCACTCGAACCCTCACCTCACGGTAACCCTCAACTTCACCCAAAACATCACCATAAAACTATCCCTCATCCTAACCCTAACCCTAAACCTATCCCTAAGGCTAACCCTCCCTCTAACCCTCAAACTCACCCTAATACTCACCCTAATCATAACCATAACACTTACCTAAACGAAACTCTCACCCTCACCCTCACTCTCACCCTAAACCTCATCCTCATGTAGCCCTCAGCCAAACGCTAACCCTAACCCTAACATTCAACCTCACACTCACTCTCACCCTGAAACTATCCCTAACCTAAAAACTAATCCTAACCCTAAACTTGACCCTGACCCTCACCCTCACCCTAAAGCTAACACTAACCCTCACCCTCACCCTAACGCTCAACCTAACCCTTACCCTAGCCCTAACCGTAAACCTAACCCTCACCCTACCCCTCACCCTAACCCTAACCCTAAACATCACCCTCTCCCTAACCATTACTGTCACCCTAACCCTCATCCTAAACCTATCCCTAACACTACCCCTAACCCTCACCCTAACCCTCACCCTAAACCTAATCCTAACCTTAAACATTACCTTAACCCTAACACTCACCTCATCCTAAACCTCAACCTAACATTTACCCTCACCCTCACTCTAACCCTAAACCTAACCCTCACCCTCAGCCTAACCCTAACCCTAACTCTCACCCTAACCCTAACTGTCACCCTAAACCTAATCTTAACCCAAAACCTCACCCTAAGTCTAAACCTCTCTAACCCTAACACTAACCCTAAACCTCACCCTCACCCTAAACTACAGCCTAAACCTTACCCTCACACTAACACTCACACTAACCCTAACCCTCACACTAACCCTAACCCTAACCCTAACCCTAAACATCACCCTAACCCTCACCCCAACCCTAAACCTCACCCTCATCCTAACCCTCACCTAACCCTTAACCTCACCCTAAACATAACCCTAACCCTCACACTAACCTTAACCCTCACCCTAACCCTAACCCTACCCTTCATCCTAACCCTCATCCTGACCCTAATCCACACGCTAAACCTAACCCTAACCCCAACTCTCATCCTCACACTAACCCTAACCCTAAGCCTAACCCTCACCCTATCCCTAACCCTCACCCTAACCCTAACACTCACACTAACCATAACCCTCACCCTAACCCTAACCCTACCCCTCATCCTAACCCTCATCCTGACCCTAATCCTCACGCTAAACCTAACCCTAACCCCAAACCTCAGCCTCACCCTAACCCTCACTGTCACTTTAACCCTCACCCTAACCCTAACCCTCACCCACACCCTAACCATCAACCTCACCCTCACTCTCACCATAAAACTCACCCTTAACCTACCCCTTACCCTAACCCTAACCCTAATCCTTACCTAACTGAAACCCTCACCCTCAACCTCACCCTCACCCTAACCATATCCCTCACCCTCACCCTAACACTTACCCTCACCCTAACCCTAACCCAACCCCTGAACCTAATCCTCATCCTGACCCTAATCCTCACCCTAAACCTAACCCTAAACCTAACCCTCAGCCTCACCATAACCCTCACCGTCATTCTAAGCCTCACCCTAAACCTACCCCTCACCCAAACCCTTACCCTCAACCTCACCCTCACCATCACCCAAAACATCACCCTTAACCTAGCCCTCACCGTAACCTTAACCCTAAACCTTACCTAACCGAAACCCTCACACTCACACTCACCCTCACCCTAACACTAACACTCACCTTCACCCGCACCCTCACGGTCACCCTCACCCTAACCCTAATCCTCACCCTCAACCTAACCCTTACCCTCACCCTACCCCTCACCCTCACCTGAACCCTCACCTCAGGGTAACCCTCCCCAACACCCAAAACATCACCCTAAACCTAACCATCACCCTAACCCTAAACCAAAACTTCACCATCAACCTTAACCTCCCTCTAACCCTCAAACTCACCCTAATCCTAACCATAACCATAATCCTAACCCTTACCTAACCGAAATCCTCACCCTCACCCTCACCATCAACCTAACCCTCACCCTCACAGTAGCCCTCAGCCTAACCCTAACCCGAAACCTCACCCTCACACTCACCCTCACCCTCAGACTATCCCTAACCCTAAAACTATTCCTAACCCTAAACTTCACCCTGACCCTCACCCTCACCCTAAACCTAACCCTAACCCTCACCCTAACCCTAATGCTCACTCTAACACTTACCCTAACAGTAACCGTAAACCTAACCTTCACCCTACCCCTCACCCTCACCCTAACCTTAACCATCACCCTCACCCTAACCTTCAAACTAACCCTTACCCTCACCCTAGCCCTCATCCTAAACCTTTCCCTAACACTAACCCTAACCCTCCCCCTAACCCTAATCTTAACCTTAAAGATCACCCTAACCCTAACACTCACCTCATCCTAACCCTCAACCTAAACCCAAACACTCATCCTAAGTCTAAACCTCACCAAAACCATAACCGTAACCCTAAACCTCACCCACACCCTAACTTCACGCTAACCTTTACCCTCACACTAACCCTCACACCAACCCTACCTATAACCCTAACCCTAACCCTCACACTAACCCTAACCCTAACCCTAACAATAAACATCACCCTAACCCTCTCCCTCACCCTAACCCTAAACCTCACCCTCATCCTAACCCTCACGCTAACCCATAGTCTCACCCTAACCCTAACCCTCATCTTGAACCTAATCCTCACCCTAAACCAAACCCTAACCCTAACCCTCAGCCTCACCCTATCCCTCACCGTCACTCTAACCCTCACACTAACCCTAACCCTCACCCACACCCTAACACTCAACCTCACCCTCACTCTCACCATAAACCTCACCCTTAAATTAACCCTTACCGTAACCCTAACCCTAAACCTTACCTAACTGAAACCCTCACCCTCACCCTCACCCTAATCATAAACCTCACCCTGACCCTAACACTTACCCTCACCCTAACCCTCACGTTAACCCTATCCTTCACCCTCACCCTCACCCTCACCCTAATCGTAAACCTCACCCTGACCCTAACACTTACCCTCACCCTAACCCTCACGTTAACCCTATCCTTCACCCTCACCCTCACCCTCACGGTCACAGTCACCCTAAACCTAACCCTTACCCTCACCCTAACCCTCACCCTCACACTCACCCTCACCTCACGGTAACCCTCACCCTCACCCAAAACATCACCCTAAACCTAAACGTCACCCTAACCCTAACTCTAACTATCACCATAACCCTAACCCTCCCTGTAACCCTCAAACTCACCCTAATCCTCACCCTAACCATAACCCTAACCCTTACCTAACCGAAACCCTCAACCTCACCCTCAACCTAACCCTAACTCTTATGATAACCCTAACCTTAACCCTAACTCTTACCCTAACCCTAACCCCAAAACTCACCCTCACCCAAACCCTAACCCTCACCCTAACCCTCACCCTAAACCTCACCCTAACCCTAAAAATAAACCTAATCCTCACCCTCACCCTAACCCTCACCATAAATCTTAACCTCATCCTAATCCTCACACAAACCTTAACCCTAACCTTCATCCTCAACCTAACCCTCACTCTCACTCGAACCCTCACCTCACGGTTACACTCACCCTCACGCAAAACATCCCCCTAACCCTTACCTTCACCCTAACCCTAACCCTAACACTCTCCCTAACCCTAACACTCCCTCTAACCCTCAAACTCAACCTAAACCTCACCCTAACCCTTACCCTCACCCTACCCCTCACCCTAATACTCATGCTAACCCTAACCTTAACAGTACTGCTCAACCTGACAATAACCCTAACCCTGTCCATAACTCTAACCCTCACACTCACCCTATCACTCTAACCCTCAACCTACCCTAATCCTCACTGACACCCTAACCCTCACCCTCACCCTAAACATCTTCCTCAAAGTAGCCATCATCCTAACCCTAACCCTAACACTCACCCTAATCCTAACCCTCACCCTAACCCTCACCTTCATCCTAACCCTCACAATAACCCTTACCCTCAACCTAAACCTAACCCTAAACCTAACCCTCACACTTACCCTTACCCTCACCCTAACCCTCAACCTCACCCTATCCCTAACCCTAACCCTCACCCTAACCCTCACCCTAACCCTAACCCTAACCCTAACCCTCATCCTCACCCTAACCCTCACTCTAACCCTAACCTTATCCCTAACCCTCAACCTCATCCTAAACCTCACCCTTACCCTTACCCTCACGGTAAACCTAACCCTAACCATAAACCTAACCCTCACACTAACTCTAACCCTCACACTAACACTCAACTTCAGCCTATCCCTAACCCTAACCCTAAACCTAACCCTCCCGCTTACCCTTAGCCTCAGCCTCACCCTAAACATCACCCTAATTCTAACTCTCACCTTATTCCTAAAGCTAACCCTCAACCTAATGCTAACCCTCACCCTAAACTTCACCCACACTCTAATCCTCACACTAACCCTAACCCTAAATCTTACCCTAACCCTAATCCTCACCCTCACCCTCAACCTCAGCTTAACCCAAACCCTAACCCTAATCCTAACCCTAACCCTAATCCTCACCCGCACCCTAACCCTCACCCTAACCCAAACCCTCACCCTAACCCTAACCCTAACCCTAATCCTCACCCAAACCCTAAACCTCACCCTAAACTTTACCCGAACCCTAACCGTAAACCTAACACTCACCTTACTCCTCACCCTAACCCTAATTCAAACCATCACCCTAACCCTTACCCTCACCCTAACACTCGTCCTAAACCTATCCCTAACACTAACCTTAAACGTCACCATAACCCTCACCCTAACCATAATCCAACCTTAAACATCACGCTAACCCTAACACTCACCTCATGCTAACCGTCAACCTAACACTTACCCTCACCCTAACTCTAACCCTAAACCTAACCCTCACCCTCAACTTAACCCTAACTCTAACTCTCACCCTAACCCTAACCCTCACCCTAAACCTGACCCTATCCCAAACCCTCACCCTAAGTCTAAACCTCACACTAACCCTAATCCAAACCCTAAACCTCACCCTCACCCTAACCTTCACCCTAACTTTACCCTCACCCTAACCCTCACCCTAACCCTAACTCTAACCCTAACCCAAACCCTCACACTAACCCTAACCCTAACCCTAACCCTAAACATCACCATAGTCCGCACCCTCACCCTAACCCTAAAACTCACCCACATCCAAACCCTCACCCTAACACTTACCCTCACCCTAACCCTTACCCTCACCCTAAACCTAACCCTAACACACTCCCTAACCCTCACCCTCCTTCTAACCCTCAAACTCAACGTAACCCTCACCCTAACCCTTAACCTCACCCTAACCCTCAAGCTAAGCCTAAGCCTAACACTAACATTAACCCTAAACTTAAACATTACCCTAACCCTAACCCTCACCCTCATCATAACCATCAGCCTTACAATTACCCTACCCCTAGCCCTAACCGTAACCCTAAACCTCATGCTCACCTAACCCTTACCCTCACCGTAAACCTAACCCTAACCCAACCCCTCACCCTAACCCTCATGCTAACCCTAAATTTAACAGTAATTCTCACCCTGACACTAAACCTAACCTTAACTCTAACCCTCATCCTCACCCTAACACTCTAACCCTCACCTTACCCTAATCCTCACCGACACCCTAACCCTCACCCTCACCCTAACCCTCACCCTCACAGTAGCCATCAGCCTAACCCTAACCCTAACCCTAACACTCACCATAATCCTAACCCTCATCCAAACTCTCAACTTTATCCTAACCCTCACAATAACCCTTACCCTCAACCTAAACCTAACCCTAAACCTTACCCTCACACTAAACTTTACCCCAAACCTAATCCTCACCCTCACCCTCACCCTAACCCTAACCCTCACCCTAAGCCTCACACTAACCCTAACCCTAACCCTAACCCTCAGCCTCATCCTAACAATCCCCCTTACCCTTACCCACACGTTAACCCTAACCCTAACCCTAAACCTAACCCTCACACTAACTCTAAACCTTACACTAACACTCACCCTCAGTCTAACCCTAAACGTTACCCTCACCCTACCCTAACACTAACACTAACCCTAACACTCACCAAAACCCTAACCCTAACACTAACCTTAAAACTAACCCTAACCCTCACCCTCACCCTAACACTAACCCTAACCCTTACCCTAAACTTAACGCTCAAACTCACTGTCACCCTAACACTCACCCTAACCCTAACCTTCACCCACACCCTAACCCTCACCTGAAAACTCACCCTCACCCAAAAACTCACCCTCACACTAAACATCACCCTAACCCTAACCCGCACCCTAAACCTGACCCTAAACCTCACCCTCACCCTAACCCTAACCCTAACCCTCAACCTCACCCTAACTCTATGCCTAACCCTAATCCTAACACTAATACTAAACATAACACTCTCACACTAAACCTAAACCTATAACTAAACCTCACCCTTACACTCATTCTAAATCTAACACTAACCCTCACCCTCAACGTAACCCTAAACAAAACCCTAACCCTCACCCTTCCCCTCACCCTAACACTTACTCTAAACCTAAACCTCATCCTCACCCTAAGTCTAAACCTAACCGTAAACCTCACCCTAACCCTAACACTCACCCCAAACCTAAACCTAAATTTCATCCTCACCCTAACACTCACCCTCAACCTAAGCCTATCCCTAACCCTCACCCTCATCCTAACCCTCACCCTTACCCTTACTCTTACGTTACCCCTAATCCTAACCCTAAACCTAACCCTCACACTAACACTAAGGCTCACACTAACCCTAACAGTACCCCTCAACCTAACCCTCAACTTAAACCTAACTCTATCTCTTACCCTAACCCTAACCTTAACCCTCACCCTAACCCTCAACCTCCCACTCACTCTCACCCTTAACCTTACCCTTAACCTACCACTCACCCTAACTCTCAACCTAAACCTAACCCTGAAACTAACCCTCACCCTCATCATCAGCCTAACCCTAACCCAAACCCTAATCCTAAGCCTAAGCCTCACCCTCACCCTCACCCTAACCCTAACCCCAACCATAACCCTCCCCACCCCCTCCCCGTAACCATAAACCTAATCCTAACCTCACCTTAACATAACCATTACCCTCACCCTAATCCTAACCCCAACCCTAACCCTAACACTTACCCTAAACCTAACCCTAACATTAACCCTAACCCTCAAACTAAACCTAACCCTAAGCTTAACCCTAACCCTAACCCTCCTCCTCACCCTAAACCTCAACCTAACACTTACCCTCATCCTTACCCTAACCCTTACAATAAACTTAACCCTAAGCCTCACCCTCACACTCACCCTCACCCTCACTTTAAACCTCATTCTCAGCTTCAACCTCACCCTAACCCTAACCCAAAACCTCACCCTAACCGTAACCCTGACCCTAACATTAACCATAACACACACCCTATCCCTCACCCTATCCCTAACCCTCAACCTAACCCTAACCCTACCCCTCACCTTAACCCTTATCCTAACCCTAACACTCTCCCTAACCCAGACCCTAACCTTAACACTCACCCTCACCCTCAGCCTAACCCTAACCCTAACTCAAATCTTAACCCTATAACTCACCCTCACCCTCACGCTAATTCTAACCCTAAACCTAACTTTAATCCTCAACCTCACCCTATCCCTAACTCTAACTTTCACCCTAATGCAAACACTCAACCGAACCCTAACCTTAATCGTCACCCTCAACTTAAATCTAAACCTCACCCTAACCTCAACCTAACCCTAACTCTAACCCTAACCCTAAACCTCACCCTAAACCTCACCCTAACCCTTACCCTCACTCTAACACTAAACTTAACCCTAACCCTCACACTAATCCTAACCCTCACATTAACCCTATCTATACCCCTCACTCTACCACTCACCCTAAACCTCAACCTCACCCCAACCCTCACACTAATCCTAATGCTAACCCTAACCTTCAACCTAAAACTAACCTTAACCCTCTCCCTCACTCTAACCACCCCTGTCAAATTAACCCTCGCCTTTAACCTAACCATCACGCACAACCTAACCCTCACCCTCACCCTAACCCTCACCCTATCCCTAACCCTAAACCTAAGCCTAACCCTGACCCTCAAACTCACCCTCAACATTACATTTACCCTAACCCTCACACTAGCCCTCACCATAACACTCATACTAACCCTAAACCGTACTCTCACCTTACCCTCATCCTAACCTTACCCTCACCCTAACCCTATCCCTAACCATAACACTCACACTAAACCTAACCCTCACACTAACCCTAACCCTACCCCTCACACTAACCCTAAACCTAAACCTAACCCTAAAACTCACCCTAACCCTAAGCCTAATCCTAACCCTCACCCTCACCCTAGCCCTCACCCAAACCCTAATCCTTACCCCAACCCTCACCCTAACCCTAAAACTCACCCTATCACTAATCCTCACCCTCACCCTAAACCTTACCCTAAACCTAACCCTAACATTAACCCTAACTCTCACCCTAAACTTAACCCAAAACCTCAACCTAACCTTCATCCTAACCCTAACCCTAAACCTAACCCTCCCCCTCCCCCTAACCCTAAACTTAAACCTTACCCTCATCCTCACCCTAAACCTCACAATAAACCTATCCCTCACTCTAACCCTAACACTAAACATCACCCTCACCCTCACCCTAACCCCTCAGCCTAACCCTAATCCAAACACTAACCCTCACCCTCACTCTCAACCTAACCCTAACCCAAACCCTAAACCTACCCTCACACTCAACCTCACCCTCACCTTAAACCTCAGCCTCAGCCTCACCCTCAACGTAACCCTAACCTTAACCTTAACACTCCCACTAACCCTAACTCTGACCCTAACCCTAACCCTAACCACACCCTAACCCTCACACTCACCCTCACCCTCACCCTAAACCTCAACCTCACCCTAGCCCTCACCCCAATCCTAAATCTAACCCTAACCCTCACCCTAACCCTAACCCTCACCCTAAACCTCATCCTCATCATAACCATCACCCTAAACCTTATCCTCACCCTCACCCTAAACTTCAAACTAACCCTAACCCTCACCCTAACCCTAACCCTACTCCTCACCTTAAACCTCATGCTAACCCTAACACTCATCCTAACCCTAACCCTAACCCTAACACTCATTCTGACCCTCAGCCTAACCCTAAAGCTAACCCTAATGCTAACCGTATTCCTCACCCTAATTCTAACCCTAACCCTAACCCTAACCGTAACCCTCACCCTCACCCTCACCCTCAGACTAAACCTAACCCTCACCATAAAGCTTACCCTCACCCTACCCTAACCCTAAACCTAACCCTAAACCTAACTCTCACCCAAACCCTAATCCTAACACTAAACCTAAATCTAACCCTAACCCTCACACTCACCCCAACACTCACCCTAATCCTTACCCTAATCCTAACACTCAAACTCACCGTCACTCTAACACTCACCCTAACCCTAACCCTCAACCCTACCCAAACCCGAACCCTCGACCTAACCATCACCCTCACACTAAACATCACCCTAACCCTAACCTGCACCCTAACCCTAACTCTCAAACTATGCCTAAACCTAATCCTCAGCCTAAACCTTACCCTAAACCTAACACTCACCCTCACCCTAACCCTCATCCTTACCCTTACCTTCACCCTCACCCTATAAGTACTCCTAACACTAACCCTCACCATAACCCTCATCCTAACCCTAAACCAAACCCTAAACCTCACCCTAACCTGCACCCTAACCCTAACCCTAACCCTCACACTCAACCTAACCCTCACACTAACACTTACCTTCACCCTAACCTTAACATTAACCTTCACATTAACCCTACCCCTCACCCTAACCCTCATCCTAACCCTAACCCTAACCCTAACCGTCACCCTCACCCTAAACCTAACCCTAACCCTAACCCTCAACCTAACCCAAATCCTCACCCTCACACTCTCCCTCACCCTCAGTCTAACCCTAACACTAACCGTAATCCTAACCCTAACCCTCATCCTCACCATCACCCTAACCCTCAACCTAAACCAAACCCTAAACCTAACCCTCACCCTAACCCTAACCCTCACACTGACCCTTAACGCTAACCCTAAACCTAACCCTCACCTTCACCCTAACCCTAAACAAAACCCTAACCGTAAATCTCTCCCTACTCCTCACCCTAACCCTTAACCTACCCCTAATCCTCACCCTCACCCTAACCCTAAAACTAACCCTCACCCTCACCGTAATCCTAACCCTCAACCTAACCCTAACCCTAAACCTAAATCTCACCCTAACACACACCCTCACCGTAAACCTATCCCTAACCCTCACCCTCATCCTAAGCCTAACCCTTACCATCACGGTAACCCTAACCCTAACCCCAATCCTAACCCTCACACTAACACTAAGGCTCACACTAACGCTAACCCTACCCCTCATTGAAAACTCAACCTAAAGCTAACCCTAAACCTAATGCTCACGCTAACCCTCACCCTCACCCTCAGCCTAAACCTAACCCAAACCCTAATCCTAAACCTCAGCCTCACCCTCAACTTCACCCTCACCCTAAACTTAACACCAACCCTAAACCTCACCCTCACCCTCACCCTCACCCTAAACCTAACCCTAACCCTCACCCTAACCCTAAACCTCACCCTAAACCAAACCGTAACGCTCACCCTAACACTAACCCTTACCCTTACCCTAAACCTAACCCTTACATTAACTCTAACCCTCACCCTAAACCTAAACCTAAACTTAACCCTAACTCTCACCCTAACCCTAACCCTAAACCTCCCCCTCACACTAAACCTCAACCTAACCTTTACCCTCATCCTCAACCTAATCCTCACAAGAAACCTAGCCCTCAACCTAACCCTAACACTAAACCTCACCCTCACCCTGACGCTCACCCTCACCCTAACCCTAAACCTAACACTAATCCTAACACTAATCCTCACCCTCACCCTCAAGCTAACCCTAAACCGAACCCTACTCCTGACCCTCACACTCACCCTCATCCTCAAGTTAAACCTCAGCTTCAGCCTAACACTAACCATAACCCTTCCCCTCACCCTAACACTTAAACTAACCCTAAAGCTCACCCTCACACTAACTCTAAACCTAATCCTTACCCTCACCCTAACCGTAACCCTGATCCTAACACTAACCATAACTCACACCCTAACCCTCACCCAAACCGTAACCTTCACCCAAACCCTAAACCTACCCCTCATCTTAACCCTTATCCTAAACCTAAGCCTAACCCTAACATTCACCCTAACCCTAACCTAACCCTAACACTCTCCCTCAACCTCAGCATAACCCTAACCCTAACTCTAATAATAAACCTATACCTGATCATCACCCTCACCCTAATTCTAACCCTAAACCTAACCCTAACCCTCACCCTCAATCTAACCCTAACTCTAACTCTCACCCTAACCCTAACCCTCCCACTAACCCTAACCCTAACCGTCACCCTCACCCTAAATCTAAACCTTACTCTAACCCTCAACCTAACCCTAACTTTAAACCGAAACCGAAACCTCACCCTAACCCTTACCCTCATTCTAACCCTAACCCAACCCTAACCCTCACACTAATCCTAACCCTCACACTAATCCTAACCCTCACCTCAACCCTAACTATACCCCTCACCCTAACTCTCACCCTAACATTAATATGAACCCTAACCTTCACAGTAACCCTAACCTTAACCATCGCTCTCACTCTAACCCTCCCTGTCAACCTAACACTCTCCTTTACCCTAACCCTCACCTACAATCCAACCCTCCCCGTCACCCAAACCCTCACCCTATCCCTAACCCTAACCCTAACCCTAACCCTAACCCTAAACCTCACTCTCAACCTCACCCTCAACCTAACCCTAACCCTAAACCTCACAGTAACCCTCACCCTAACACTCATGCTAACCCTAAACCTCACTCTCACCCACCCTCATCCTAACCCTTACCCTCACCGTAACCCTATCCCTAACCATAACACTCACACTAAATATAACCCTCACCCTACCACTCACCCTAACCCTAAACCTAACCCTAACCCTCACCCTAACCCTAACACTCACCCTCACCCTAACCCTTACCCTAAACCTAACCCTAATATTAACCCTAACTCTCACCCTAAACCGAACCCTTAACTTAACCCTCACCCTCACCATAACCCTCACCCTAACCCTAACCCTAATCCTAACCCTGCCCCTCACCCTAACCCTAAACCTAACCCTTACACTCATCCTCACCCAAACCCTCACCATTAACCTATCCCACACCCTAACCCTAACACTACCCATCACCCTCACATTCACCATCACCCTCAACCTAACCCAAAACCTAACCCTAATCCAAACACTAACACTCACAGTCACCCTAAACCTAACGCTAACCCAAAACCTAACCCTCCCCTCACACTGCCCCTCACCCTCACCTTAAACCTCAGCCTCAGCCTCACCCTCAACTTAACCCTAAACTTAACCCTAACACGCACCCTAAACCTAACCCTAACCCTAACACTCATTTTGACCCTCAGCCTAAACCTTACCCTCACCCTAATCCTAACCCTATTCCTCACCCTCACACTCACCCTAATTCTAACCCTAACCCTAACCCTAGCTATACCCCTCACCCTAACCCTCACCCTAACCCTAAACCTCACCCTAACACTCACCCTCACCCTCACCCTCATCCTAAGCCTGTCCCTCAACCTAAATCTTACCCTCACCCTACCCTAACCCTAAACCTAAACCTAACCCTAACACTCACCCAAACCCTAATCCTAATACTAACACTAACCCTAACCCTAACCATCACACTCACCCTAACACTTACCCTAAACCTTACACTCAAACTCACTGTCACTCTAACATTCACCCTAACCCTAACCCTCACCCGCACCCTAACCCTCACCCTCACCCGAACGCTCACCCTCAACCTAACCATCACCCTCACACTAAACATCACCCTAAACTTAACCCTCAACCTCACCCTAACCCTAACTCTAACTCTCACCCTAACCCTAAAACTCACCCTAACCCTAACCCTAACCATTACCCTCACCATAAATCTAAACCTCACCCTAACCATCAACCTAAAACTAACTCTACCCCTAACATTAAACCTCACATTAAACCTCACCCTAACCCTTACCCTCACTCTAAACCTAAAACTAAACCTCACACTAATCCAAACCCTAACCTTAACACTTGCCCTCACTCTAACCCTCCCTGCCAACCTAACCCTCACCTTTACCTTAACTGTCACCCACAACCCAACCCTCACCCTCACACAAACCCTCACCCTATCCCTAACCCTAACCCTAACCCTAACCCTCACCCTCAACCTCACCCTCAACTTTACCCTCAACCTAACCCTCACACTAACCATCACCCTAACACTCATGCTAACCCTAAACCTCACTCTCACCCTACCCTCATCATAACCCTTACCCTCACCCTAAACCTATCCCTAAGCATAAAACTCACAATAAACCTAACCCTCACCCTAAACCTAACCCTACCCCTCACTCTGACACTAAACCTAACCCTAACCCTAAAGCTCACCCTAAACCTAAGCCTAAACCTAACCTTCACCCTCACCCTAACCCTAAACCTAAACCTAACTGTAACCCTAACCCTCATGCTAACTCTCATCCTAACCCTAAAGCTAACCCTAACCCTCACCCTCGCCCTAACCCTAACCCTAAACCTAAACGTAACCCTCACCCTAACCCTAACCCTAACCCAAACCTTACCCTAAACCTAACCTGAACATTAACCCTAAACCTCACCCTAAACCTAAAACTAAACTTAACCCTAACTCTCACCCTAACCCTCACCCTAACCCTAACCCTAACTCTCCCCCTCACCCTAAACCTCAACCTAACCATTACCCTCATCCTTACCCTAACCCTTACAAGAAACCTAACCCTCACACTAATCCTAACACTAAACCTCACCTTCACCTTCACGCTCACCCTCAGCCTAACCCTAACCCTAACACTAGTCCAAACACTAACCCTCAACCTCACCCTCAAGCTAACCCTAACCTGAAACCTAACCCTGACCCTCAACCTCACGTTAAACCTCAGCTTCAGCCTCAAACTCACCCTAAACTGAACCATAACCCGAAACCTCACGCTAACTCTAAACCTCAACCTAACCCTCAACCTAATCCTAACTCTAACCCTAACCATCAGCCTGACCCTGGTCCTCACCCTAACCCTAACCATCACCCTAACTCTAACCCTCACCCTAACCCTCACCCTCATCCTAACCCTCACCCTAACCCGTACTCTTACACTAACCCTAGGCCTCACCCTAACCGTAAAGCTACCCCTCTCCTTAACCCTCATCCTAAACCTAAGCCTAACCCTAACACTCACCCTAACCCTACCCTAACCCTAAACCTCACCCTCACCCTAACCCTAACCCTATCCCTAACCATAACACTCACACTAAACCTAATCCTCACCCTAACCCTAACCCTACCCCTCACACTAACCCTAAACCTAATCCTGACCCTAAACCTCAACCTAACCGTAAGCCTAATCCTAACCTTCACCCTCACCCAGCCCTAACCCTTACCAAAATCCTAACCCGAACCCTTACCCTAACCCTAAACCTCAACCTAACCCTAACCCTCATCCTCACCCTAACCCTTACCCTAAACCTAACCCTAACATTAACCCTAACTCTCACCCTAAACCTAACCCTTAACTTAACCCTAACCCTCACCCTAACCCTCACACTTACCCTCACCCTATCCCTCACCCTAACCCTAAACCTAACACTCACCATCATCCTTACCATAACCCTCACAGTAAAGCTATCCCTCACCCTAACCCTAACACTAACCATCACCCTCACACTCATGCTCACCCTCAGCCTAACACTAACCCTAAACCTAATCCAAACACGAACCCTCACCCTCACCCTCAACCTAACCCTATCCCGAAACCGAAACCTCGCCCTCACACTCACCCTCACCCTCAACTTAAACCTCAGCCTCAGCCTCACCCTAACCCTAACCCTAACCCGAACCCTAACCCGAACCCTAAACGTAACCCTGACCCAAACCCTAAACCTAACCCACAACGTAATCCTCACCCTCACTCTCAACCTCACCCTAAATATCACCCTCACCCTAGCCCTCACAGTAATCCTAACTCGAAAACTAACCCTCACCCTAACGCAAAACCTCACGCTCATACTAACCCTCACCCTAAACACTACCCTCACCCTAACCCTAACACTCACCCTAACCCTAACCCTCAACCTACCCCTAACCCTACCCCTCACCTTAACCCTCATCCTAACCTTAAACCTAACCCTAACATTCACCCTAACCCTAACCCTAACCCGAACACTCAGCCTGAGCCTCAGCCTAACCCAAACCCTAACCCTCACCCTAATCCTAAAACTAACCCACTCCCTCACACTCACCCTAATTCTAACTCTAACCCTAACCCTAACTATACCCCTCACCTGAAACCTCAGCCTAACCCTAAACCTAAACCTAAGCCTCACCCTCACCGTCAGCCTCAGCCTAACCCTAACCCTCACCCTAAACCTTACCTGCACCCTATCCTAAACCTAACCCTAACCCTAAATTTCACCCAAAACCTAAACCTCACACTAACCTTAAAACTAACTCTAAACCTCACCCTCACCCTAACCCTTACCCTAAACCTAACCCTCAAACTCACCGTCACTCTAACACTCACCCTAACCTTAACCCTCACCCACAACCTAACCCTAACCCTACCCTCACCCTCACCCTAACCCTCACAGTAATCCTTACCCTCACCTTAACCCTAACACTATACCTCACACTAACCCTAACCCTCATCCTAACCGTAACCCTATGCCTTACCCTACGCCTCATCCTAACCCTACACCTAAACCTAACACTCACTGTCAACCTCACCCTAAACCTAACCATCCCCCTATCCCAAAACCTCACCCTCACACTCACCCTCAGTCTAACCCTAACCCTAAACCTACCCTTAACCCTAATCCTAACCCGCATCCTCACCCTAACACTCACCCTCACCCTAAACCTATCCCTAACCCTCACCCTCATCCTAACCCTCATCCTTACACTTACACTCACGGTAACCCTAACCCTAACACTAATCCTAACCTCAAATTAACACTAAGGTTCACACTAAGCCTAACCCTATCTCTCACCCTAACCCTCAACCTAAAAGTTACCCTAACCCTAAACCTCAACCTAACCATAAACCTCAGCCTAACCCTCACCCTCAAACTCACCCTAAACCTAAACTTAACCCTCAGGCTAGCCCTTAACCTAAACTTAACCCTAACCCTAACACTCACGCTAACCCTCAACCTCACCCTCAGCCTAAACCCAACCGAAACACTAATCCTAACCCTAAGCCTCACCCTCACCCTCACCCTCACTCTAACCCTAATCCCAAACCTAACCCTCACTCTCACCCCCACCCTAACCCTAAACCTAACCCTAACCCTCACCCTAACCCTAACCCTCACCGTAAACCTAACCGTAACCCTCACCCTAAACATAACCCTAACCCTAACCCTTACCTTAAACCTAACACTAACATTATCCCTAACCTTCACCCTAAACCTAAACTTAACCCTAACCCTCATCCTCACACTAACCCTAACCCTCACCCTCACCCTAATCCTCAACCTAACCCTTACCCTCATCCTCACCTTAACCCTCACCATAAATTTAACCCTCGACTTCACCCTCACGCTCACCCTCTGCCTAACCCTAACCCTAACACCAATCCAAAAACTAATCCTCACCCTCACCCTCAAGTTAATCCTATTCCGAACCCTAACCCTCACCCTCACACGCACCATCAAACTCACCTTAAACCTCAGCTTCAGCATCAACCTCACCCTAACCCCAACCATAACCCTTGCAAAAGCGAAACCCTAATCCTAAATCTAACCCAAAACCCACACCCTAACCCTCACCCTCACCCTCACCCTCACCCTAACCCTCACCCTCACCCTAGACCTCAACCTAATCCTAACCCTAACTCTAACTCTCACCCTAACCCTAACCCTAAACCTAACACTCAACCTCACCCTAACTCTAAACCTCATCCTAACCCTCAACCTAATGCTAACTCTAGCCATAACCCTAAACCTCACCCTAAACCTCACCCTAATGTTCATGTTAACCCTAAACCTAACTCTCACCCTACCCTCATCCTAACCCTTACCCTCACCCTAACCCTATCCCTAACCTTAACCCTCACACTAGACCTAACCCTCCCCCTAACCCTAAACCTAACCCTCACACTAATCCTAACCCTAAACCTAATCTGCACTCTCAAGTTAACACTTACCCTCACCCTAACCCTCACCCTAACCCTAACCCTAATCCAAACCCTAAACTAAACCTTAAACATCACCCTAACCCTTACCCTAACCCTAAACCTCATCCTCATCGTAACCCTCACCCTAACAATTAGGCTCACCATAATCCGAAACCCGACCCTCACCCTCACCGTAACCCTTAACCTCACCATAACACTAACCCCAATCATAAAACTACTCCTCACCCTAAGCTTCATCCTAACCCTAACAGTAACCCTAATCCTCACCCTGTCCCTAACCCTAACCCGAACCCTTACCCTCACCCTCAATCTAAAAATCACTGTCACCCTAATCCTCACTCTACCCTAAACCTCAACGACACCCTAACCCTCACCCTCACCCTTACCCTCACCCTAACCCTCACCCTCACTCTAGCCCTCGGCCTGACCTTAAACCAAATCCTAATCATTACCCTAACCCTTAACCTAACCCTAACCATCACACTAACCCTAAGGTTAACACTGACCCTAACCCTAACCCTCACACTAACCCTCATCCTAAACCTAACCCTAACCCTCACGCTCATCCTAACCCTAACCCTAACCCTCACCCTAACCCTAAACCTCACCATCAACCTCACCCTCAACCTAACCCTAAACATACCCCTCAACCTAAACCTCATCCTAACACTAACCCTAACACTAACACGCACACTAATCCTAAACCTAACACTAAACCTCACACTCAACCTCATCCTCACCCTAAGCTAACCCTACACGTCACACTAACCCTCATCCTAACCCTAACCATAACCCTAGCCCTAACCGTCACCCTCACCCTAAACCTAACCCTAACACTTACCCTCAACCTAAACCAAACCCTCACCCTCACCCTCACCCTCAGTCTAAACCTAACCCTAACCGTAATCCGAACCCTAACCCTCACCCTCACCCTCACCCTAACATCACCCTAAACCTAACCCTCAACCTAACCCTAACCCTCACTCTAAAACTCACGCTAACCCTAACCCTAACCCTCACGTTCACCCTAACCCTAAACTAAACCCTAACCCTAAACCTCACCCTAACCCTCACACAAACCCTTAACCTAACCCTAATCCTAAGCCTCACCCTAACCCTAAAACTAACCCTCATCCTCACCCTAACCCTAACCCTCACCCTAACCCTAACCCTAACCTTCATTCTCACCTGAACACTCACCTTCACCCTAAACATATCCCTAACCCTCACCCTCATCCGAACCCTCACCTTTACACTTACCCTCACTGTAACCCTAACCCTAAACCTAATCCTAACCCTCACACTTACACTAAGGCTCACACTAACCCTATCCCTACCCCGCACCCTAACCCTTAACCTAAACCTAACCCTGACCCTAACCCTCACCGTCACCCAAAACTTCACCCTACCCTAACACTCAGTGACACCCTCACCCTCACCTTCTCTCTCACCCTCACCATAAACCTCACCCTCACCCTAGCCCTCAGCCTAACCCTAAACCTAAACCTATCCCAAACGCTCACAATAACCCTAACCCTCACACTAACCCTAACACTACCCTTCACACTAACCCTCATCCTAAACCTAACCCTAACTCTCACCCTCACCCTTACCCTATAAATAACACTCACCCTAACACTAAACCTCACCCTCACCCGCAAACTCAACCTAACTGTAACCCTACCCCTTACCCTAAACCTCATCCTAAGCCTAACCCTAACCCTAACACTCACACTAATCCTAAACCTAGCCCTAAACCTCACCCTCACCCTCACTATCAGCCTATCACGAAACCTCACCCTAACCCACACCCTAGCCTAACCCTCACCTACACCCTAAACCTCACCCTCACCCTCACCCTCACCCTAAGCCTCATCCTAAACCTAGACCTCAGCCTAACCCATACACTAACCCTAACACTAACCCTAACCCTCCCCCTAACCCTCACCCTCACCCTAAACCTAAGCCTACGCCAAACACTCACCCTAACACTCAACCAAACCCTAACCCTAACACTAACCCTAACCCTTACTCTAACACTAACCTTTAGCCTAACCCTAACCCTCACCCTACCCTAACCATAACCCGAACCCAAACCCGAACCCTAAGCCTCACCCTCACCCTCTACCCTAACTCTAAACCTCACCCTAACCTCTAAACCTTAACCTAATCATAACTCAAACACAAACCCTAAAACTCAAGCTAAACTTCACCGTAATCCTTACCCTCACTCTAACCCTAAACCTAACCCTAACCCTCACAGCAATCCTAACCTTCACCCTAACGCTAACTATACCCCTCACCCTAAACGTCACCCTAACACGAATATGAACCCTAACCATCACCCTAACCCTAACCTTAACCCTCACCCTCACTCTAACCCTCCCCGTCAATCTAACCCTCACCCTTACCCTAGCCCTCACCCACAACCCAACCCTCACCCTCACCTAAACCCTCACCCAATCCCTAACCATAACCGTAAACCTAACCCACAACCTCAACCTCACCCTCACAATAACCCTAACCCTAACCCTCATCCTAAGCCTAACCCAGACCCTAACACTAAACCTAACCCTAACCCTCACCCTCACCCTAACACTTACCCTAACCCTAAGCCTAATCCTAACCCTCACCCTCACCCTAACCCTCACCCTCACCCTCAAACTCACCCTAACCCTCACCCTTACACTACTCCTCACCCTAATCCTAACTTTGACCCTAACACTCACCCAAACCCTAACAATAACACTAAACCTAAACCTAACCCTCAAACACACCGTCACACTAACACTCACCCTAATCCTAATTCTCACCCACGACATAACCCTCACCCTCACCCGAACAGGAACACTCACCCTAAACCTCACGCTCACACTAAACATCACCTAACCCTAACCCGCACACTAATCCTAACCCTAACACTCACGCTATCCCTAACCCTCACCCTCACCCTAACCATAAGCCTCAGCCTAACCCTAAACGTCACCCTCATCCTAACCCTCACCATTCCACTTACCCTCAAGGTAAGCCTAACCCGAACTCTAACCCTCACACTAACCATAACTCTCAAACTAACCCTAACCCTACCCCTCACCCTAACTCTCATACTAAACCTAACACTAAAACTAACACTCACCCTAACACTAATCCTAACCCTAACTCTCACCCTCACCCTCACCCTCACCTTCACCTTAAACCTCAGCCTCAGCCTCAACCTCAACCTAACCTTAACCATAGCCATAACCCTCACCCTAATGGTAACCCTGACCCTAACCCTAAAACTAACCCACACCCTTACCCTCACCCTCACCCTCACCCTCAACCTAGCCCTCACCCTAACCCTAACTCTAACCCTAACACTCACCCAAACCCTAAATCTAACACTCACCCTAACCCTAATCCTCACCCAAACCCTAACCCACACCCTCACCCTCACCCTCATCCTAAACCTAACCCTAAACCTAACCCTCACGCTAACATTAACCCTCACCCTCATGCTCAGCCTAATCCTAAGCCAAACTCTAATCGAAGCCTAAGCCTCACCCTCACCCTAACCCAAACACTAATCCTAACCCTAAGCCTCACCCTCAGCCTCACCCTAACCCTAAGCCTAAATCTAACCCTCACCCTAAACATTACCTTCTCCCTAAACCTAACAGTGACCCTCACACTAACACTAAGCCTAACTTTAACTTTCACCCTAACCCTAAACCTAACACACACCCTGACCCTCAGCCTAACCCTATCCCTAACCCAAAACTGAACCCTATTCTTCATGCTCACACTCACCCTAATTCTAAACCTAACTCTAACCCTAACTATACCCCTCACCTTAATCCTCACCCTAACCCTAAACCTAACCCTATCCCTCACCCTCACCCTTACCCTCAACCTAAACCTAACCCACACCCTAAAACTTACCCTCACCTTACCCTAACCCTAACCCTAACCCTACCCCTAACACTCACGCAAACCCTAACCCTAACACTAACCCTAACCCTCACCCTCACCCTAACACTCACCCTAACCCTTAACCTAACCCTAACTCTCACCCTCAAACTCACCTTCACGCTAACCCACACAGTCAGCCTAGACCTTACCCTAAAACTAACTCTAACCCTAAACCTCATCCGAACCCTAACCCTCACCCTAAACCTACCCCTACCCCTCACCTTAACCCTCATCCTAACCCTAAGCCTACACCTAACACTCACCCAATCAATAACCTTAACCCTAACACTCAACCTGACACTCAGCCTAACACTAATACGAAACCTAACCACCACCCTAAACCTAACCTTATCCTTCACCATCACTCTAACCCTCCCCTTCAACCTAACCCTCACCTTTACCCTAACCCTCACCCACAACCCAAGCCTCACCCTATCCCTAACTCTAACCCTAAACCTAACCCTCACCCTCAAACTCACTCTCACCCTAACCCTAACCCTAACCCTACCATAACCCTAACCCAGACCCTAACCCTAACTATAACCCTCACCCTCACACTCACCCTAACCCTAACCCTAACCCTAAGCCTAAGCCTAATCCTAACCCTCACCTTCACACTAGCCCTCACCCTAACACTAATACTAACCCTAACCCTCACCCTAAACCTAAACCTCACCCTAACCCTAACCCTCACACTAACCCTAAAACTTACCCTAAGCATAAGGCTAACATTAACCCTAACTCTCACCGTAAACCTAAACTTTAACTTAACCCTAATCCTCACCCTAACCCTCAACCTAACACTAACCCTAAACCTAACCCTCTCCCTCACCCTAACCCTGAACCTAACCCTTACCTTCATCCTCACCGTAACACTCAAAATAAACCTAACCCTCACCCTAACCCTAACACTAACATTCACACTCACCCTCATGCTCACCCTAACCCTAACACTAATCCAAACACTAATCCTCACCCTTAAGGTCAACCTAACCCTAACCCGAACTCTAACCCTCACACTCACACCAAACTTCACCCTCACCTTAAACCTCATCCTCAGCCTAAACCTCACGCTAACCCTAACCCTAACCTAACCCTCACCCTCACCATAACCCTGACCCTAAACCCAACCCTAACCCACCCCCTATCCCTCACCCTCACCCTCACCCTCCCCCTAAACCTCACCCTCATCCTAGCCCTCAACCTAATCCTAACTCTAACCCTAACCCTCATCCTAACCCTAATCCTCACCCTCACCCTAACCCTTATCCTCATCCTAACAGTAACTCTCAACCTAACCCTAAATCTACCCTCACCTTAACTTTCATCCTAGTCCTAAGCCTAAACCTAACACTCACCCTAACCCTAACCCTAACCCAAACACTCACCCTGACCCTCAGCCTAACCCTAACACTAACCCTTATCCGAACCCTATTCCTCACCCTCACACTAACCCTAATTCTCACCCCTAACCCTATCTATACCCCTTACCATAACCCTCATCCTAACCCTAAACCAAACCCTATCCCTCACCCTCACCCTCAATCTAACCCTCAACTTTACCCTAACCCTCACCCACAACCCAAACCTCACCCACACCCAAATCCTCACCGTAACCCTAACCCTAACCCTAACTCTCACACTAACCCTAACCCAGATCCTAAGCCTAACACTAACCTTCACCTTCACCCTCACCCTAAACCTAACCCTAACACTCACACTAACCCTCACATTAACACTCATGCTAACCCTGAAACTCAATCTCACTCTACCGTCATCCTAACCCTTACCGTCACCTTAACCCTATCCGTAACCATAACCTCCCACTAAACCTAACCGTCACTCTAACCCTAACCCTACCCCTCACACTAACCCTAACCCTAACCCTAATCCGCATCCTCAAACTAACCCTTAGTATTACCCTAACCTTCACCCTAAAATTAACCCTAACCCTAACCCAAACCTTAACCTTAAACATCACCCTAACCCTTACCCTAACCCTAGCACTCACCCTCTTCCTAACCCACACCCTAACAATTACTGTCATCCTAACCCTAAACCTAAACCTAACCTTCACCCTCACTTTAAACGTTACCATCACAATAACCCTAACCCTAACCCTAAAACTACCACTCACCCTAACCCTCATCCTAACCCTAACCATAACACTAATCCGCACCCTGACCCTCACCCTAAACCTAACCCTCACCCTCACCCTAGCCCGCACCGTCACCCTAACCCTCACCCTACCCTAACCCTCAGCGACACCCTCACCATCACATTTACCCTCACCCTCACCCTAAACCTCACACTCACTCCAGCCCTCAGCCTAACACTATCCCTAACCCTAACCCTCACCCTAACCCTACCCCTAAACCTATCCCTAAACCTCACACTAACTCTAACCCTCACACTAATACTAACCCTACTCCTCACACCAACCCTCATCCTAAACCTAACCCTAACCCTCACCCTCACCCTAACCCTAACCCTAACACTCACCCTAACCCTAAACCTCACCCTCACCCTCACCCTCAACCTAACCCTAACCCTACCCCTCACCCTAGACCTCAACCTAACCCTAACCCTAACCCAAACACTCACACTAATCCTAAACCTAACCCAAAAAATCACCCTCATCCTCACTATCAGCCTAACACTAACCCTCACCCTAACCCTCACCCTAACCCTAGCCCTCAGCCTAAACCAAACCTAAACCTAACACTAACCCTAACCCTCACCCTAACCCTCACCCTCAACTTAACCTTAAGCCTAACCCAAACACTCACCCTAACACTCAACCAAACCCTAACCCTAACACTAACCCTAACCCTCACCCTAACACTAACCTTTAGCCTAACTCTAAGCCTCAACCTACCCTAACCATAACCTGAAACCTAAACTGAACCCTACCCCTTACCCTAACCCTAACCCTAACCCAAACCCTAATACTAACCCTCACCGTTACACTTACTCTCACGGTAACACTAAACCTAAATCTAACCCTCACATTAACCCTACCCCTCACACTAACCCTAACCCTACCCCTCAACCTAACCCACATTCTAAACCTAACGCTAACCCTAACACTCACCTAACCCTAATCCTAACCCTCACACTCACCCTCACCCTCAACTTAAATCTCAACCTCAGCCTCAACCTCAACCTAACCCTAAACCTAACCCTAACCCTCACCCTAACGGTAACCCTGAGCCTAACCTTAACCCTAAACCACACCCTAACCCTCACCCTCACCTTCACTCACACCCTAAACATCACCCTCACCTTAGCTCTCAACCTAATCTTAACTCTAATCCTAACACTCACCCAAAACCTAACTCTAACACTAACCCTAAATCTAACCCTCAAACTCAACATCACCCAAACAAACACCCTAAACCTAACCCTAAAACACACCCTAACCCTCACCCTCACCGGAACCCTCATCATAAACCTAACCCTAACCCTAACCCTCACGCTAACCCTAACCCTCACCCTCATGCTCAGCCTAACCCTAAGCCAAACGCTAATCGAACCCTAAGCCTCACCGTCACTTCACCCTAACCCAAACACTAATCCTAACCCTAAGCCTCACGCTCAGCCTCACCCTAAACCTACATCTAACTCTAATCCTCACCCTAAACATAACCCTCACCCTAAACCTAACCGTGACCCTCAACCTAACCCTAAACATAACCCTTACCCTAAACATAACCCTAACCATAAACCTAAACCAAACCCTAACCATAACCCTAAACATCACCCAAAACATAACCCTAACCCTAAACCTCCCCCTCCCCCAAACCCTCAACATAAACCTTACCCTCATCCTCACCTTAACCCTCACCCTAAACCTAACACTAAACCTCACCCTCACCCTAACCCTTACTCTAACTCTCACCCTAACCCTAACACTCACCCTCACCCTAACCCTAACCCTCTTCCTCACCGTAACTCTAAACCTCACCCTAACCCTCAACCTAACCCTAACGCTAACAGTAACCCTAAACCTCACCTTAAATCTCACCCTACACCTTACCCTCACTCTAACCCTAACCCTCACACCAATTCTAACCTTCACCCTAACCCTAAATATACCCCTCACCCTAACCCTCACCCTAACACTAATACGAAACCTAAACATCACCCTAAACCTAACCTTAACCCTCGCCCTCACTCTAAGCCTCCCAGTCAATCTAACCCTCACCTTTACCCTAATCCTCACCCACAACCCAACCCTCACTCTCACCCAAACCCTCACCTTATCCCTAACCCTCACCCTAAACCTAACCCACACCCTGAACCTCACTCTCACCCTAACCCTAAACCTAGCCCTCACCCTAACCCTAAACCAAACCGTCACTCTAACCCTAACACTAACCCTAATCCTCACCCTCACACTCACCCTAAACCTAAACCGAACGCTAACTCTCAACATAACCCTCAATCTCATCCTAACCCTAACCATAACCATAACCCTCACCCTATATCTAACCCTAAACCTAATTCTATCCCTAACCCTCAGCCTAACCCTAACCCTCACCCTCAACCTATCCCTAATCCTAAACCTAAACCTCACCCTAACCCTAACCATAACCCTAACCCTAACCCTCAACATATCCCTCAGCCTTACCCTCACCCCAACCCTAACCGCAACCCTAACCCTCACCCTAACGCTAACCCTAACCCTACTGCTATTCCTAACCCTCACCCTCACCCTAACCCTCATTCTAATCCTTACTCTCACCCTAAACCTAACTCGCACCCTAAACCTTACCCACAACCTAAGCCTGACCCTAAGCCCAACCCTAAACATCACCCTCATCCTAAGCCTATTCCTCACCTTAACCCTCAACCTAACCCTCACCCTTACCATAACAATAACCCTATCTCTAAAACAAACCTCATCCTAACCCTCACCCTAACCCTCAGCCTAACCCTAACACTCACCCTAACCCTCACCCTAACCCTAACCCTCACAGTCATCCTAAAACGCACCCTAAACCTTTCCCTCAGCCTAATACTAACCCTAACCCTAATCCTAACCCTCACACTAACCCTAACCCTCACCCTAACCCTAACCATAAACCTCAGCGAAACCCTCTTCCTAACCCTAATCCTAACCCTCAACCTAACCCTAACCCTAACCCTCAACCTAACCCTAACCCTAACCGTCAAACAAACCCTAACACTAACCCTAAACCTCACTCTCACCCTCAACCTAACCCTAACCGTAACCCTAATCCTAACCCTAACGATCACACTCATCCTCACTCTAACACTAACCCTAACCTGACCCTCACTCTAACTCAAACCTATCCCTAACCCTCAACCTAACACTAATTCTCACCCTTACGCTAACAATAGCCCTCACCCTAACCCTAACTCTAATGCTATCCCTCACCCTCACCCACACCCTAACCCTAAACCTACCACTAAACCTCACCCTAACCGTCACCCTCAACATAAATCTAATATTAACATTAACCCTCAACCTCACCCTAAATATCGCCTTAATCCTAACCGTCACCTTAACCCTATGCCTCACCCTGACCCTAACCCTTGCCTTAACCCTTACCCTCACACTATGGCACAATCTCACCCTAACCCTCACCCTAACCCTTACCCTACCCCGAACCGTAAACCTAACTGTCGGCCTATCCCTCATCCTAAACCTAACCCTAATCTCACCCTAACCTTAACCCTAAACCTAACCCTAACCCTAACCCAAACCCAACCCTCACCCTCAGCCTCAACCTCAACCTCAGCCTAACACAAACTCTAACCCTAATTCAAACCCTAACCCTCACCCTCACCCTAACTGTAAACCTAGCCCTAACCAAAACCCTCACGCTAAACCTAACCCTATCCCTAACCCTCACTATAACCCTAAACCTAATCCTAAACCAAACCCTCACCCTCACCCTACTCCTTAACCTCACCCTAACCCTAAGACTAACCCTCATACTAACCCTAACCCTAACCTCACACTCATCCTAACCCTCACCCTAAACCTTACCCTCACCGTAACCCTAATCCTATCCCTAACCCTAACCCTCAACCTAAACCTAACTCTCACCTACACGCTAACCCTCACCCTAACACTCGCCCTCACCCTCCTCCTCACCCTCAACCTAAACATCGCCCTAACCCTAACCCTCATTCTAAATCTAACCCTAATCCTCAACCTAACCCTAACCCTCACCTTAAACCTCACCTTCAACCTAATCCTCACTCTACCCTTAACCCTAAGCCTTTCCTAACAGAAATCCTCACCCTCACCCTAAACCTCACCCTAACCCTCACCCTCACACTAGCTCTCACCCTAAAACTAAACATAACCCTAACCCTCAACCTCAACCTCACCGCCACCCTCAGCCTAACCCTAACCCTAACCCTAATCCAAGCTCTAACCCTAACCCTCACCCTCACCCTCACCCTAATCCTAACCCTAAACCTAACCCTAATGCTAACACTAGCCCTCAGCCTCACCCTAACCCTAAACCTAACCCAAACCCTCACCCTAACCCTCACCCTCACTGTAACCCTAATGCTAACATTAACCCTCAACCTCACCCTAAACCTCGCGCTAACCCTTACCCTCACCTAAACGCTAACCTCTCATTCTCCCCAACCCTCACCCTAAGCCTTACCCTCACCCCAAAGCTCACCATAACCCTAAGCCTAACCCTCGCCTCACCCTCATCCAAAACCTGACCCTAACTCTTACCCTCACCCGAACCCTAACCCTAACCCTCAGCTTAAACCTCATCCTAACCCTAACCATTACCCTAAACCTCAACCTAACCATAACCCTAACCCTAACCCAACCCTCACCCTCACCCTAACTCTCACCCTCACCCTCACGCTCAACCTCATCCTCAACCTAACCCTAACTCTAACCCTAACCCTCACCCAAACCCTCATCCTGACCCTTACCCTCAACCTCAACAACACCCTCACCCTAACCCTCCCCCTCCCCCTCAACCTAACCCTAACCATATCCCTAACCTTCACCCTAAACCTAATTCTGATCCTCACACTCACCCTCACCCTAAGCCTAACCCTACACCTAAGCCTAATCCTAAACCTAACCCTCACACTCAACCTCACCCTAAACCTAATTCTCACCCTAATGCTCACCTTAACCCTCAACCTAACCCTAACCCTCACCCTCACCCTAACTCTCACCCTAAAGCTTACCCTCACCCTAACCCTAATCCTAACCCTAACTGTAACTCTCACCATCACCCTAAGCCTAACCCGAATCCTAACCCTCACAATAACCTTCACCCTAACTCTAAAGCTATCCCTAAACCTCACCCTCACCCTAAACCTCATCGTAACCCTTACCCTCACCATAACCTTAACACTAACCCTAAGCCTAATCCTCACTGTTATCCTTAACCTCACCCATAACCTAACCCACACCATCACCTTAACCCTTACCTTATCCCTAACCATCACCCTCACCTTAAAACTCACCCTCACCCTCACCCTCACCCTCATCCGAACCCTACTCTAAACCTCACCCTCACCCTAACCTTCACCCTAAACCTAACTCTAACCCTTACCATCATACTAACACAAACTCTCACCTTAAACCTCACCCAACACTCACCTTAAACCTAACGCTAACCCTAACCCTCACCCTCACCCTAAATATCACCCTAAATCTAAACCTAACCATAACCCTCACATTAAAACCCTAACACTCCCCCTATTCCTAAACCTACCCCTCACCCTACCCCTCACCCTAAACCTAATCCTAACCCTCACCGTAACCCTAGCCCTAACCCTCACCTTGACGTAACCCTAGCCCTAACCCTCACAGTCACCCTAACCCTAACCATCACCTACACCCTCACCCTCACCCTCACCCTCACCCTCACCCTAACACTCACTCTCACCCTTAACATCACCCTTACCCTCACCGTCACCCTAAACCTAACCCTCACCCTAACACTAACCCTAACCCTCACCCTAACCCTAACACTAACCCTCACATTAACACTAACCCTAACACTAATGCTAACCCTAACCCTCAACCTCACCCTCACCCTCACCCTCACCATAACCCTAACCCTAACTCTAACCCTCACCCTATCTCTAACCCAAAGCCTAATGCTATCCTTAAACCTCACCCTCACTCTAACCCTCACTCTAACCCTTACCCTCACCCTAACCCTCACCCTAACCCTCACCCTAACCCTAACACTAACCCTAACATTAAACCTCACCCTAAACCTCACCCTAACACTAAACCTAAACATAACCCTCACCCTAATGCTCACCCTAACCCTCAATCTAACATTAATCCTCACCCTCACCCTAACCCTCACCCTAAACCTTACCCACACCCTCACCCTAACCCAAACCCTAACTCTAAGCCTCACCCTAACCCTAAACCTAACCTGAAGCCTAACCCTCACTCAAACCCTCACCCTAATTCTAATGATATCCCTAAAACTCACCCTCACGCTAAACCTCATCCTAACCTTTATCGTCAACATATCCCTAACCCTAACCCTAACCCTAATCCTCACGGTAATACTAACCCTCACCCTCAACCTAACTCTCACTGTCACCTTAACCCTCACCCTAAACCTAACCATCACACTGTCCCTAAAATTCACCCTCACCCTCACCCTCACCCTGACCCTAATCCTACCCTAAACCTCACCGTAACACTAACACTCACACTAACCCTAACACTAACCCTAACGCTTACATTAGCCATAACCCCAAACCTAACCCTAAACCTACCCCTCACCCTACAACACCCCTAACCGTAATCCTAACCCTCACCCTAACCCTAACCCTAACCCTCACCTTCATCCTACCCCTCAACCTAACCCTAAACCAAACCTAAACTCTTATCCTCAACTTCAACCTCAGCCTCACACTAAACATCACCCTAAACCTAACCCTCACCCTAACCCTAACCCTAATCCTCACCCTAAACATAACTATGACCCTCACTCTCACCCTCACCCTAAGCATAACCCTACACCTAAGCCTAATCCTAAACCTAACCCTTACACTCACACTAAACCTAAACCTCACCCTAACCCTAACCCTAACCCTAAAGGTAACCCTAACACTCACCATCACCCTAACCATAACCCTAACCTTCACCCAAACTCTAACCCTAACTTTAATGCTATCCCTAACTCTCACCCTCACCCTAAACCTCACTCTAACCCTTACCCTCACCATAACACTCACCCTAACCCTAAACCTAACACTAACAATAAACCTCACGCTAACCCTCACCCTAACCCAAAACCTAAACCTAAACCTCAACCTAACGCTCACCCTAACACTCAACCTAACCCTAACACAAACCCTAACCCTAACCCTCCTCCAACCCTCACCCTAACCCTAACCCTAACACTAAACTTTAGCCTAATGCTCACCCTAAACGTAACCCTAACCCTAATCTTCACCCTATACCTAACCCTAACCCTAACCCTCACGCTAACCTTCACCCTCGCCATAAATCTAATGGTAAATTTAACCCTCAAAACCACCCTAAACGTCGTCCTAACCCTTACCCTCACCTTAAACCTATTCCTCACCCTCACCTTAACCCTCACCTTAACGCTTACCCTCACCCTAAACCTCACCCTCACCCTAACACTCACCCTAAACCTTACACTCCCACAAACCCTCACCCTAACCGTCAGCCTAACCCTCATCTGAAACCTAACCCTAACCCTAACCCTCATCCTAACCTTAACCCTAACCCTAACCCTAACCCTCACCCTAACCCTAAAACTCACCCTCACCCGAACCCTAACCCTAAACTTAACCCTCACCCTAACCCTAACCGTCACCCACACCCTAAAACTCACCTCACCGGAAACCACACCCTCACCATAACCTTACCCTAAACCTCACCCTAAACCTAAACCTCACCCTAAACCTAACTCTAACCCTCACCCTCATACTAACCCTAAACCTCACCTTAAAACTCACCCTAACCCTCACCCTCAGCCCCAACCTCAACCTCACCCTAACCCTAACACTAACCCCAATTCAAACCCTAACCGTCACCCTCACCCTAACTCTAAACCTAACCCTAAACAAAACCGTCACACTAAGCTTAACCTTATCCCTAACCCTCAACCTAAACCTAAACCTAATCCTAAACCTAACCCTCACCCTTACCCTAACCTTTAACCTCACCCTAACTCTAAGGCTAACCCTCACCCGAAACCTCATACTAACCCTAACCCTAACCCTAACCCTCACCCTTACCTTAACCCGAACCCTAACCCTAACAATCATCCAAACACTAAGCCTCAACCTCACCCTCAACCTCACCATCAACCTGACCCTATCCCTCTCACTCACCCTCACCCTAAACCTAACCATAACCCTAACCCTCACCCTAAACCTAACCATCACCCTCACCCTCACCATGACCCTCACCCTAAACCTCACTCTCTTCCTCACCCTAACCCTAACCATAACCCTAACTCTCACCCTAAAACTAACTGTGACCCTCATCCTCACTTTCACCCTAAGCCTAACCCTACACCTAACCCTAATCCTAAAACTAAGCCTCACTCTCACCCTCACACAAACATAAAACTCAGCCTAAACCTAAGCCTAATCCTAGCCCTCACCCTAACCCTTACCCTCACCATCACCCTAACCCTAATCCTCAACCTAAACCTAACCCTCACCCTAACCCTCAAGCTCAACCTCACCCTAACCCTATCCCTATCCCTCACCCTCACCCCAACCCTAACCCTAACCCTATCCCTAATGCTAAACTTAACCCTCACCCTCACCCTCACCTTAACCCTAACCCTAAGACTAACCCTCACCCTAACCCTAACCCTAATGCTATCCATAACCTTCATCCTCACCCTAACCCTAAAACTAACCCTAACACTAAACCTCACCCTTACCCTCACCCTAACCCTAAACCTAAACCTAACTCTCATCCTAACGCTCATCCTAACCCTCAACCAAATCCTAACCCTCACCCTCACCCTAACCCTCACCCTAAACCTTACCCTCACCCTAAACATAACTGTAATCCTAACTCTAACCCTCACACTCACCCTTAAGCCTAACTTGAACCCTAACCCTCACCCTAACTCTAACGCTATCCCTAAATCTCACCCTCACCCTAAACCACATTATAACCCTTACCAACACCAAAATCCTAAACCTAACCCTAACCCTAATCCTCACCCTCACCCTAAGGCTCACCCTCACCCTAACACTCACCGTCACCTTAACCCACACTCTACACCTAACCGCCACACACACCCTAAAATTCACCCTCACCCAAACACTCATCCTCACCCTAACCCTACCATAAACCTCACCCTAACCCTAACCCTCACCCTAAACCTAACTCTAACCCTCACCCTGATACTAACCCTAACCCTCACCTTAATCCTCACCCTAACCCTCACCTTAATCCTCACCCTAAATCTCACCCTCACACTAACCCTCACCAAAACCCTTATCCTCATTCTAACCCTAACCCTAACCCTAGCCTTCACAATAAACCTAACCCTCACCCTAACCCTAACCCTACCCCTCACTCTACCACTCACCCTAACACAAACCCTAACCCTCACTTTAAACCTAACCCTAACCCCCAACTTCACCGTAACTCTCACCATAACCCTAACCCTCACCTCAACCCTAACCATCACCTACACCCTCACTCTCACCATCTTGCACACCTAACACTAACCATCACCCTAAACATCACCCTAACCATAACCCTCACCCTAACCCTAACCTTAATCAACACATAACCCTAACCCTCACTTTAAACCTCACCCTCACCTAAATCCTAACCCTAAACCTTTCTTAACCGAAACCCTCATTCTCACCCTGAACCTCACCCTCATACTAGACCTCTCCCTAAAACTAACCCTAACCCTAAACCTCACCGTCAACCTCACCCCACCTTCAGTCTAACCCTAAACATAAACCTAATCCTAACCTGAAACCTAAACCTCAACCTCACGCTCACACTAACTATAACCGTAAACCTAAACCTAATGCTAATTCTAGCCCTCACCTTCACCCTAAACGTCACCCTAACCCGAACCTGAACACTCACCTTAATCCAAATGCTAACCCTAAATCTCAACCTCACCCTAACCCTCACCCTACACCTTACACTCACCCTCAACCTCACCCTAACCCTAAACCTAATCCTAAACCTAACCCTCACCCTAACCCTCAAACTAACCCTAACCCTAACCCTACCCCTCAGCCTAACCCTCATCCTAAACCTAACCCTAAACCTAATCCTCACCCTATCCCTAACCCTAACCCTCACCCTAACACTCACCCTCACCGTAAACCTAATGCTAACATTAACCCTCAACCATACCCTAAACCTCGCCCTAACCCTTCACTCATCTTAACCCTATCCCTCACCCTCACCATAACCCTCACCCTAATCGTTACCCTTAGCCTCACCCCCAACCTAACCTTAACCCTAACCATAACACTAACTCTCACACTAACCCTCACCTGAATTCTAAGCCGAAACCTAACCCTAACCCTAACCCTCAACCTAACCTTAACGCAAACCCTAACCCTAACCCTCACCCTAAACCTAACCCTCACCCTCAGCCTCACCCTCACACTCACCCTAACTCTAAACCTAACCCTAAACAAAACACACACCCTAATCCTAACCCTATCCCTAAGCCTCACCCTAACCTTAACCCTAATCTTAATCCTAACCCTCAAACTTAACCGTACCCTCACGCTAACCCTAATGCTAACCCTCAGCCTAACCCTCACCCTAACACTAATCCTATCCTTAACACTCACCCTAACCTTAACCCTAACCCTAAAACTAACCCTCATCCAAACACTAACCCTCACCCTCACCCTCAACCTCAAAATCACCCTCACCTTCACCCTCACCCTAACCATAACCCTAACAGTCACCCTAAACCTAACCCTCACCCTCAACCTCACCCTGACCATCAACCTCACCCTAACCCTCACCCTCACCCTCACCTAACCCTAAGCATAACCTTAACCCTCACCCTAAACCTAACTTTGACCCTCACCCTCACCTTCACCCTTAGCCTAACCCTACACCTAAGCCTAATCCTAAACCTAACACTCACCCTCACCCTAATCCTAAAACTCACCCTAACCCTAACACTAACCCTAACCCTCACCATAACCCTAACCCTTCCCCTAACCCTAACCCTCACCCTAACCCTAATCCTAAAACCTCACCCTCACCCTAACACTAACCCTAATGGTAACCCTAACCCTCACCCTAACCCTAACCCTAATCCTAAACCTAACACTCACCCTAAAACTAACCCTAATCCTAATGTTATCCCTAAAACTCACCCTCACCCTAAAACTCATGCTAACCCTTACCCTCACCCTAATCCTCATCCTAACGCTAACCCTAACCCTAACACTAAACCTCACCCTAACCCTCACCATAATCCAAAACTTAAACCTAAACCTCACCCTAACGCTCACCCTAACCCTCAACCTCACCCTATTCCTCACCCTCACCGTAACCCTCACACTAAAACTTACCCTTCACCTTAACCCTAACCCTAACCCTAACTCTAACCCTCACCCTCACCCTAAGCGAAACCCGACCCCTTTCCCTCACCCGAACACTCACCCTAACTCTAACTATATCCCGAAAACTCACCCTCACCCTAAACCTCATCCTAACCCTAACCCTCAACATAAGCCTAAGCCTAACCCTAACACTAATCCTCACCAAAATCCTAACCCTCACCCTCATCCAAACCCTCACTGTCACCTTAACTCTCACCCTAACCCAACCCATCACCCACTCCCTAAAACTCACCCTCAACCGAACCCTCACCCTCACCCTGACCATACCCTATACCTCACCCTAACCCTAACCCTCACCCTAAACCTAACTCTAACCCTCAACCTCCTACTAACCCTAACCCTAACCCTGATGTTAATCTCCAACTTATCCTCACCCTAACCCTACGATTAACCCTAACCCTCACAATAAACCTAACCCTCACTCTCACCCTAACCCTCAACCTAACCCTTATCCTCACGCTAAACCTAACACTAACCCTAACCCTCACAATAAACCTAACCCCCAACCTAACCCTAAAACTACCCCTCCCCCGACCTCTCCACCTAACCCTAACCCTCACCTTCACCCAAACCCTTAACTTCACCCTAACCCTAAACCTCACCTACACCCTAACCCTCACCCTCAACCTCACCCTCAGCTTAAACATCACCCTAACCCTAAACCTCACCCTAAGCCTAACCCTAATCCTCACTCTAACCACAACCCTAATCCTCACCTTAAGCATCACCCTCACTCAAATCCTCACGCTAACCCTAAACTTAAGCCTTTCCTAACCGAAACCCTGACCCTGAACGTGACCCTAACCCAAACCCTCACCCTAAATTAACCCTAACACTAATACTAACCCTAAACCTCAACCGCACCCTAAAACTCAGCCTAACCCTTACCCTCACCCTCAAACTCACCCTAAACCTAACCCTAAACCTAACCCTCAACCTAACCCTCATGCTAACCCTAAACCTAACCCTACCCCTCAGCCTAACCCTCACCCTACACCTAAACCCAAGCCTAATCCTCATCCTATCCCTAACCCTAACCCTAACCCTCACCCTAAACCTCACCCTCACCATAAACTTAATGCTAAAAATTACCCTCAATCTCACCCTAAATCTCGCCCTAAACCTTACCCTCACCTTAACCCTACGTTCACCCTCACACTAACCCTCACCCTAACCCTTACCCTCAACATAAAACTCACCCTAACACTAAGCCGAACCCTCACCCTCACCCTCACCCTAACCATCACCTTAACAATTACTCTCACTCTAACCCAGACCCTAACCCTCAGCCTAACCCTAAACCTAACCCTAACCCTCACCCTAAACTTAACCCCAACACTAACCCTAACCCTCACGCTCACCCTAACCCTAACCCTCACCCTCACCCTCAACGTCAGCCTCAGCCTCAGCCTAACCCTAACCCTAATACAAACCCTAAACCTCACACTCACCCTCACCCTAACTTTAAACCTAATTCTAACCAAAACCCTCACCCTAACCCTAACCCTATACCTAACCCTCTCCCTAACCCTGACCCTAAAACTAACCCTAACCCTCACCCTCACCCTAGCCCTAACCCTCATTCTAACCCTTACCCTCAGCCTAACCCTAAACCTAACCCTCAGCCTAACCCTCATCCTAACCCTAACCCTAAACCTAACCCTCACCCAAACCCTAACCCTCACCCTCATCCTCAACCTCAAAATCACCATCACCCTAACCCTAACCCTCACCCTAATTCTAAACATAACCCTAAACTCACCCTAAAACTATGACCCTCCCCCTCCCCCTCACCCTAAGCATAACCCTACACCTAAGCCTAATCCTATACCTAACCCTCAACCTTACCCTAAACCAAAACCTCATCCTAAACCTAACCCTAACCCTAGCCTTCACCCTAACCCTAACCCTAAAGCTAACCCTAAAAATCACCAATACCCTAACCCTAACCCTAACACTCACCGAAACTCTAACCCTAAACTTAATGCTATCCCAAACTCTCACCCTCACCCTAACCTTCAATCTAACCCTTACCATCACCCTAACACTCACCCTAACCCTAAACCTAACACTAACACTAAACCTGACTCTAACCGTCACCCTAACCATAACCCTAAACCTAACCCTCACCCTAACGCTCACCCTAAACCTCAAACTAAACCTAACCCTCACCCTCACCCTAATTCTCAACCTAAACCTTACCATCACCATAACCCTATCCCTAACCCTAACTCTAACCCTCACCCTCACCCTAAGCCTAACCCGAACCCTAACCCTCACACTAACTCTAACGCTACCCCTAAACCTCACCCTCACCCTAAACCTCATCCTAACCCTTACACTCACCATAACCCTAACCCTAACCCTAATACTCACCGTAATCCTTACCCTCACCTTCAACCTAACCCTCACCAACACCATAACCCTCACCCTAACCCTAACAATAACCCACACCCTAAAACTCACCCTCACCCGAACTCTCACCCTCAACCTAACCCAACCCTAAACCTCACCCTAATTCTAACCCTCACCCTAAACCTAACTCTAACCCTCACCCTCACACTAACTCTAACCCTCACCTTAACCTTCACCCTAAACCTCACCCTAACACTAAACCTAAACCTAACCCTCACACTCAGCCTAACGCACACCCTAAACCTTATCCTCACACTAACGCTAACCCCAACCCTAAACCTCACATTAACCCTAAACCTCACCCAAACACCTCACCCTAACCCTAAACCTATACCTCACCCTAATCCTAACCCTCACCCTAACTCAAACACTAACCCTAAACCTCAACATCACCCTAAACCTCACCCTAACCTTTAACCTCACCCTCAAACTCACCCTAACCCCAACCCTACCCCTCAGCCAAATCCTCAACCTAAACCTAACCCTAACACTAATCCTCACCCTATCCCTAACCCTAAACCTAACCTTCAGATTAACCCTCACCCTCACCTTAACACTAATGCTAACATTAACCCTCAACCTCAACCTAAACTTCACCCTAACCCTTACCTTCACCTTAACCCTATCCCTCACCCTCACCCTAACCCTCACCCTAACCCTTACACATACCCTAACCCTCACGCTAACCCAAACTCTAACCCTAACACTGCAATTCACCCTAACCCTCACCAGAAACCTAAGCCTAAACGTAACCCAAATCCTCACCCTAACACTCACCCTAACCCTTACCCTCACACGAACACTAACCCTAACCCTCAGCCTAACCCTCATCCTAAACCAAAACCTAAACCTAACCCTCACTCTGACCTTAGCCCTACCACAAACTCTAACCCTCACCCTAACTCTAACCCTCAACCTCACCGTAAACCTCACCCGCAGCCTAATCATAACCCTAACCTAATCCAAAACCTAAACCTCATCCTCACCCTCACCCTAACTCTAAACCTAACCCTAAGCAAAACCCTCACCCTATGCCTAACCCTCACCCTAACCCTAAACCAAAACCTAACCCTCACCCTCACCCTAACGCTAACCCTCACCCTAACCCCATCGCTAACCCTCAGCATAACTCTCATACTAAACCTAACCCTAAACAAAAACCAAACCCTAAAGCTCACCCTCACCCTCAACCTCACCATCAACCTCACCCTAAACCTCACCCTCAACCTTACCCTAACCCTAACCATAAAGTAACCCTCACCCTAAACCTAACCCTGACCCTCACCCTGACCCTCACCCTTACAATAACAATCACCATCACCCTCACACTAACCCTAACCACAAGCAAAAAGCTCACCCTAAACCTAACTCTGACCCTCACCCTCACCCTCACCCTACGCCTAACCCTACATCTAAGCCTAATCCTAACCCTAACCCTCACCCTCACCCTAACCATAACCCTCACTCTAACCCTAAACCTAACCCGAAACCTAACCCTCACCCTCACTCTAACCCTCCCCCTAACCCTCACCCTCACCCTATCACTCACCCTCAGCCTAACCCCAACCCTAATCATAATCCTAAACCTAACCTTCACCCTCAACCTCACCGTCACCCTAAATCTAACCCTAAACGTCACCCTCACCCTATCCCTAACCCTCAACGTAACTATCACTCTAACCCTCACGCTAACCCTAACCCTCACCCTCACCATAAACCTCACCCTAACCCTTACCCTCACCATAACCCTAACCCTAAACCTAATCCTCACACATATCCTAACCCTAACCCTCACTCTAATCCTAACACTAACAGGAACCTTCACCCTAACCATCACCCTAGCCCTAGTCCTCACCCTAAACCTTACCCTCAACCTCACCCTAACCCTCACCCTCACCGTAAACCTAATGCTAACATTAACCCTCAACCATACCCTAAACCTCGCCCTAACCCTTCCCTCACCTTAACCCTATCCCTCACCCTCACATAACCCTCACCCTAACCGTTACTCTCAGCCTAACCCTCAACCTAACCTTAACCCTAACCCTAAAACTAACCCTCACCAGAAACCTAAGCCTAAACCTAACCCTCAACCTAACCTTTCACTCACCCGAACCCTAACCCTAACACTCAGCCTAACCCTAATCCTAACCCTAACCCTAACCCTAACCCTCACCCTAAACTTAATGCTAACCCTAACCCTCACCCTAACACTCAACCTAACCTTAATGCATAACCCTACGCCTATCCTAACTGAAACCCTCACCCTTACCCTAACCCTAATCGTCAACCTAACCATAACCCTAACCCTCACCTTAAATATCACCCTCACCCTAAACCTCACCCTAACCTTAAACTTAAGCCTTTCCTAACCGAAACCCTCACCCTCACCCTAACCCTCACCCTCACCCTAGCCCTCACCCTAAAACTAACTCTCACCCTAACAATCACCCTCAACCTCACCCTCACCCTCAGTCTAACCCTAACCCTAAACTTAATCCTAAACCTAAACGTAATCCTCACCCTCACCTTCACCCCAACCCTAAACTTTATCCTAATGCTAACACTAGCTCTCACACTCAACTAAATCCTAACCTTAACCCAAACCCTCCGCCTAAAATAACCCTAACCCTACCAATCATCATCACCCTCACCGTAACCCTAACCATAATCAAAAAGCTCCCCCTAAACCTAACTCTGACCCTCACCCTCGCCCTAACCCTAAGCCTAACCCTAATGTTCATAGAAACACTAACCCTCACCCTAACCCTTACCCTCACCCTAAACGTAACCCTAAACCTAACCCTCACACTAACCCTAACTCTCACCCTAACCCTAACCCTACCCAGCACCCTAAACCTCACCCTAACCCTAACCCTAACCCTAATCCTCACCCTATCCCTAACCCTAAACATAACCTTCATCCTCACCCTGACCCTCACCGTCACCGTCACCCTAACTCTCAGCCTAAGCCTAAGCCTAACCTTTACCCTCTCCCTAACCCTCACCCTCACCCTAACCCCAACCCTAACTCTCACACTTACAGTTGCCCTCACCCTAACCCTAAACCTAAACCTCACCCTCACCCTCACCCTAACCCTAATATTCAGCCTAACCATCACCCTAAACCTCATCATAAACCTTACCCTCATCCTAAACCGAACCCAAACCTTAAACTTCACCATAACCCTAGCACTCACCCTCACCCTCACCCTAAATGTAACACTAACCCTAATCCTAACCCTCACCCTCACTGTACACCTCACCCTATAACTTACCCTCAACCTAAGCCTAACCCTAAACCTAACCCTAATCCTCACATTAAACCTAACCCTAACTCTAACCCAAAACATAACCCCCATCCTAAGCCTCACCCTAACCCAAACCTTAACCCTAACCCTCACCCTAAAGCAAACCATAAACCTCACCCTCACCCTAGACCTAACCCTCAGCCTAACCCTAACCCTAGCCCTAATCCTAACCCTATCCCTCACCCTCTCCCTCACCCTCACTCTAAACCTAACAATAAACCTTACCCTCACCCTAACCCTAGACATAACCCTCACCCTCATCCTAACCCTCACCGTCACCCTAACCCTCAATAGAACCCTCACCCTAACCCTTAACCTCACCCTTACCCTAACGCTAAAAATAATCCACACACTAACCATAACCCTCACCCTAACCCCAAACCTAACCCTCAGCCTAACCCTCATCCTAACCCTAACCCTAAACCTAACCCTCAACCTAATCCTAACCCTAGCCCTAAACCTAACCCTAAACATAACCCTAACCCTATCCTTAACCCTCAGCTTAACCCTCACCCTAACCCTTACCTCATCCTAACCCTAAACTTAACCCACACACTTACCATAACCCTCACTCTAACCCCAACTTACCCCGCAGCCTAACCCTCATCCTAACCCTAACCCTAACCCTAACCCACACAGTAACCCTAACCCTCACCCAACCCCAACCCTACCACTAAGCCTAACCCTCATCCTTACGCTCAAGCTAAAGCTAACCATAACCCTCAATCTTACCCTAAACCTAACCCTAACACTTATTTTCACCCTAACCCTAATACTAACCTTAACCCTCTCCTTCACCCTAACCCTAACCCTCACCTTCACCCGCACCCTCAGCCTAACCCTAACCCTAACTTTAATCCTAACCCTAGCCCTCACCCTCACCCTCAGCATTACCCTAACACTCATCGTCACGCTAACCCTCACCCACAACCTAACCTGCACCCTCACCCGAACCCTCACACTCACCCTAACCATCACCCTACAATAAATATCCCACTAAAACTAACCCTTACCCTTACCCTCACCCTCAGCCTAAACTTAAACCTAAACCTAACCCTAACCCTCACCCTCAACCTCACCCTAAACCTAACCCTAAACCTAAACCTCACCCTCAACCTCAACTTTACCCTAATTCTAAACCTAAAAATAACCCTAACCCTAACCCTAACCCTAACCTTCACCCTAACCCTAATACTAACCCTAACTCTAACCCTCAGCCTAACCCTGACCCTCATCTTCACACTCACCTTAAACCTTACCATAACCGCAATGCTATCCCTAACCCTCATGCTCAACCTAAACCTCACCATAAACCTTAACCTCAACTATCTCTAACCCTAACCCTAACCCTAAACCTCACCCTAACCCTAACCCTAAACCTAACCCTCAACTTCATCCTAACCCTCACCCTAACCCTAAACCTAACCATACCACTCACCCTAATGCTAACCCTAACCCTAACCCTCACGCTCAGCCTAACCCTCACCGTCACCCTAAACCTCACCCTAACCCTAACCCTCACCCTCACCTAACCCTCAACCTCACCTGAACACTCACACTCACCCTAACCCTCACCTTCACCCTAAATATCACACTAACCCTAACCCTCAACATCATCTTAACCCTAACCCTAACCGTAATCCTCACCCTAAGCCTCACCCTAACCCTAATGCTCACCATAATCCTCCCTTCCCCTCACCATAAACTTCATGCTAAACCTAACCCTAACCCTCACCATAAACCTCATCCTAACCCTTACCCTTACCCTAACCCTAACCCTCAACCTAATCCTAAAACTAACCCTCACCCTAACCCTCACCCTAACCCTAACCCTCACCCACACCATAACCCTCACCCTCAACCAAACCCTATCCCTCAACCTAATACTTATCCTAACCCTAACACTAACCCTAGCATTCACCCTCACCCTGACCCTCACCCTCAGCCTAAACTTAACCCTAACCCTATTCCTAATCCTAACCGTCACTGTCACCCTCAAACTAACCCTAAACCAAACATTAACCCTAACCCTCACCCTCACCCTAGCCCTCACCCTAAACCTCAACCTCACCCTAAACATCACCCTAACCCTACCCCTCACACTAATGTTAACACTAACCCTAACCCTAACCCTCACCCTCAACCACAGTTCCCCCGCAGCCTTACCCTAACACTAACCCTAACCCTAACCCTAACCCTAACACTCAACCAAACCCTCAACCTAACCCTAACCTTAAACCTAAGGCTAAACCTCGCCCTCACCCTCACTCTAACCGTAAAAATAACCCTAACAACAACCCTAATTCTAACCCTAACCAGAACCATAAAACTCACCCTAAACCTCATCATAACCCTAACCCTCACTCTCACCCTCACCCTCAATCTAACCCTCACCCTCACCTGATCCTCACCATAACACTAACCGTCACATTAACCC
Source organism: Dipodomys merriami (assembly GCF_024711535.1). Taxonomy (NCBI): domain Eukaryota; kingdom Metazoa; phylum Chordata; class Mammalia; order Rodentia; family Heteromyidae; genus Dipodomys; species Dipodomys merriami. The sequence goes on from NW_027202327.1 coordinate 2,253,989, forward strand.
TAACCCTCACCCAAACCTAACCCTAACCCTCACCCTAAATTTCACCCTCAAACTCAGCCTAACCCTAACCCTAAACCTAATCAAAACCCTAACCCTCACCCTCACCCTAACCATAATCCTACCCCTCACCCTCAACCTCAACCTCACCTGCAACCTCACCTAACCCATACCCTCAACCTCACCCTCACACTAACCCTCAACCTAGCCCTAAACATCACCGTAATCTACCCTCACACTAACCCTAACCCTTACTGTCACCCTAACCCTAACCCTCACCCTAACTCTAACCCTCACCCTCACCCTAACCTCCACCCTAACCCTTACCCTCACACTAACCCTGACCCTAACCCTCACACTAACCCTAAACCTCACCCTGACCATATCTTGACACCTCACCCTAACTCTCACCCTAAGCCAAATCCTAACCCTAAAACTCAACCTAACCCTAAACCTAAACCTAACCCTCACCCTCACCCTAACCCTCACCGTCACACTAACACTCACCCTCACCCAAACCCTAAACCTCAACCACACCCTAACCCTCACCCTCACCCAAACCCTCACCCTCACCCGAACACTTGCCCTCACCATAACCCTCACCCTCACAATAAACATCACCCTAACCCTAACTCTCATCCTAACAATAACCCTAACCCTCACCCTAAAACTAAACCTCAACCTAACCGTAACCCTCACTCTGACCCTCTCCCTAACCCAACCATAAACCTAACCCTCACCATAACACTCACCCTAACTCTAACCCTAACCCTAATCCTAAACCTAACCCTCATCCTCAAACTCACCCTAACCTTAACTCTAAACCTAATCCTCACCCTCACCCTCACACTAACCCTAACCCTAAACTTAACACGAACCCAACCCTTAAACCTCAACCTCAACCTCACATTAACAATAAATGTAACGTTAACCCTCACCCTAACCCTAATCCTCACTCACACCCTAACCCTCAAACTCACCTGAACCCTCACCCTCAACCGAACCCTCATCCTCACCATAACCCCGATCCTAAACATCAACCTAACCCTAAACATCACCCTAACCCTAACCCTAACCATCACTCTCACCCTAACCCTTATCCTCACCCTAACCCTAACCCTAACACTGATCATTACCCGCCCACTAGCCGTAACCCTTACCCTAACCGTAACCCTAAACCTAACCTTCATCCTCACCCTGCCCCTCACCCTCAGCCCAACACTAACGCTAACCCTATTCCTAATCTTAACCTCACTCTCACCCTAAAACTAAACATAACCCTAACCCGAACCCTAACCCGAACCCTCATCCTAACCGTAACCATAACCCTCACCCTAATCCTATCCTCTGCTGATCCATCACCCTCACCCTAATCCTCACCGTAACCCTTACCTAACCGAAACCCTCACCCTCACACTCACCCTAACCCTCACACTCACCCTAGCCCTCACCATAACCCTAACCCTAACCCTAACCCTCACCCTCAACCTCCCCTTCCCCCTCAGCCTTACACTAACCCTAATCCCAATCATAATCCTAACCCTCAACCCTCACCCAAAACCTAACCCTAACACTAACTCTAACGCTAACCCTCACCGAAACCTTAACCCTCACCCTAACCCTAACCCTCACCCTAAACCTCACCCTCACCCTAACCCTCACCCTAACCCTAACCCTCACCCTAAACCTCACCCTCACCCTAACCCTCACCCTAACCCTAACCATAACCATAACCCTCACACTAACCGTAACTCTCACCTTAAGGCTAACCCTATCCCTCACCCTAAATTTCAACCTCACCCTAACACTCAACCTCAGGCTAAACTTAACCCTAACATTATTCCTAATCCTAACCCTCACCCCCACCCTCACCCTAACTCTAACCCTCACCCTAACCCTAACCCTAACCCTCACCCTCACCCTCACCCTCACCCTCACCCTAACCCCCATCCTCACAGTAAACATTACCCTAACCCTAAATCTCACCCTAACACTAACCCTAAATTTCACCCTAACACTAACCCTCAACCTAACTGTAACCCTCATGCTGACCCTCAACCTAACCCAACCCTAACACTAACCCTTACTCTATTACTCACCCTAACCCTAAACCTAACCCTAATCCTAAACCTAACCCTCACCTTCAAACTCACCCTAACACTAGCCCTTCCCCTAGCCCTCTCCCTAACCCTCACCCTAACCCTACCACTAACCCTAAACCTAACCCTAAACCAACCCTTAACCCTCATCCTCACACTAACCATAAACCTAACGTTAACACTCACCCTAATCCTAACCCTCACCCTCCCCCGAACCCTCACCCTAACCGTAACCATAACCCTCACCCTAAACCTAACCTCAGCTTATCCATCACCCTCACACTATTCCTCACACTCACCCTACACCTCACCCTAACCCTAACCCTAACCCTCACCCTCAACCTCCCCTTCCCCCTCAGCCTTACCCTAACCCTAAACCCAATCATAACCCTAACTCTCAACCCTCACCCAAACCCTAACACTAACCCTAATCCTAACGCTAACCCTCACCGAAACCCTAACCCTCACCCTAACCCTTACCTTCACCCTAACCTTAACCTTAACCATAACCTCACACTAACCGAAACTCTCACCCTAACCTTAACCCTAACCCTAACCCTAAACTTCACCCTCACCCTGACACTCAACCTCAGCCTAAACCTAAACCTAACCCTATTCCTAATCCTAACCCTAACCCTCAACCTCAACCTAACCCTAACCCTAACCCTCACCCTCACCCTAACACCCATCCTTACAATAAACATCACCCAAAGTCTCACCCTCAGCCTAACACTAACCCTAACCCTAATCCTCACCCTACCCTCACCCTCACCCACACCCTCACCCTAACCCATACCCTCACTCTCACACTCACGCTTACCCTCAAGGTCACACTAAACATCACCGTAAACCTAAACCTCACCCTAACCCTAACCCTAAGCCTGCCCTAACGCTCACCCTCACCCTAACCGTAACGCTAACCCAAACTCTCATCCTGACCCTAACCCTAACCCTAACCCTACCTCTAAACCTAAACCTCACACTAACTCTAAGCCTAACGTTAACCTTCACCCTCAGGCTAATCCTCCCCCACACCCTAACCCTTAACCTCACCCGAACCCTCACCATCACCCAAAACCTCATCCTCACCCTAACTCTCAGCCTAAACATCACCCAAACCCTCACCCTCACCCTAACCCCTAACCCTAACCCTCACCCTCACCCTAACCCTAACCCTCATCCTAATACTTATCCTCACCCGAACACTAACCCTAAAATTCACCCTCACCCTGACCCTCAACTGAGCCTAACCCTAACCCGAACCCTATTCCTAATCCTAAGCGTCACCCTCACCCTCACCCTAACCCTAACACTAACACTAACACTAACCCTCACCCTCACGCTCACCCTCATCCTAGCCCTCACCCTAAACCTCAACCTCACCCTAAACATAACCCTAACCCTAAACCTCACCCTAATCCTAACCCTGACCCTAACCCTAACCCTCACCCTCAACCGCCCTACTCCCTCAGCCTTACCCTAACCCTAACCCTAATCCTAACCATAACACTCAACCACACCCTCACCCTAACGCTAACCCTAATCCTAAGGCTAAACCTCGCCCTCACCCTCATCCTAACCGTAACTCTAACTCTAACAATAACCCTAATTCTAACCCTAAACACAACCCTAAAACTCACCCTAAACCTAATCCTAACCTTAACCCTCAATCTCACCCTCACCCTCATTCTAACCTTCACCCTCACCTGACCCTCACCATAACACTAACCGTCACCCTAAACATAACCCTCACCCTCACTTTCACCTTCAACCTCAGCCTAAACCTAACCCTAACCATAATCAAAACCCTAACCCTCACCCTCACCCTAAACATAATCCTAACCCTCACCCTCAACCTCACCCTCACCTGCACCCTCACCCTAACCCTAACCCTTACCTTCACACTAACCCTAACTCTAACCCTAACCCTCACCCTAACCGTATCCCGACACCTCAACCTAACTCTCACCATAACCATAACCATAAACCTAACCCTTACCCGCACCCTAACCCTCACCATCACCCTAACCCTCACCCTAACCCTAACCTTCAACCACACACTAACCTTCACCCTCACCCGAACCCTCAGACTCACAGAAAACTCACCCTCACCCTAACCCTCACCCTCACAATAAACATCACCCTAACCCTAACTCTTACCCTAACACAAACACTAAACCTCTACCTACCCCTAACCCTCAACTTAACCGTAACCCTCACCCTGACCCTCACCCTACCCCTAACCGTAACTCTCACCCTAACCCTTACCATAACCCTAAACCTCACCCTAAACCTAATCCTCACCCTAACACTAACCCTCACACTAAACCTAACCCTAACAGTCACCCTCACCCTCAACAACACCCTCACCCTTTAGGTTTAGGGTTACCTCACACTCACCCGAAGCCTAAACCTAACCCTTATTCTAACCGTAACCCTCACCCTAAACCTAACCCTCGCCCTACCCCTAACCCTCACACTAACACTAACTCTAACCCTCACCCTTAACCTCACCCTCACAATACCCCTAACCCTAACACTAATCCTAACACTAAACCTCCCCCTCACCCTCACCCTAACCCTAACCCTCACCCTAACACTTAACCTAACTCTAACACTCACCCTAAACCGAACCCTCACCCTAACACTAACCGTCACTCTAAACCCAAACTTAACACTCATCTTCAACCTCTACCTCACCCTCACCCTAAACCTAATCCTCATCCTTACCCTAACCCTAAAGCTAATGCTAACCTTAAATCTCACCCTCAGCCTAACCCTCACGCTATCCCTTGCCCTAACCCTAAACCTAACCCTAACCCTCACACTAAACCTAACCCTCACACTAACCCTAACCCTAAACCTCAGACTAAGCATAACCCTCACCCTAATCCTAACCCTACAACTAAACCTAACCCTCACCCTAAACCTAACCCTAACACTAATCCTCACCCTACCCCTAACCTTAACCCTCACCCTCACCCTCATCCTAACCCTAATGCTAACCCTTACCTTCACCCTCACCTTCACCCTCACCCTAACCCTAAACCTCACCATAACCCAAAACTCACCCTCACCCTAACACTTACCCACAACCTAAACCTCACCCTAACCCTAACCATAAACCTAAACCTCACCCTAACCATCACCCTAACCCTAACCATAACCCTAAACCTAAACCTCAACCTAACATCACCTTAACCCTAATCCTCACCCTCACCCTATCCCTCACCCTAATCTTTACCCTCAAACTAACCCAAACCCTAACCCTAAACCTAACACTCACACTAACCCTAACACTAAACCTCAGCCTAAACCTTATCATAACCCTAAACCTAACCCTAAACTTAACCCTCACCCTCACCCTAACCCTAACCCTAACCTTAACACTCACCCTAACCCTAACCCTAAACCTCAGCCTAATGCTCATCCTAAACCTAACCCTAACCCTAACCCTCACCCTCACCCTAACCCTAACCCTAAACCTAACCCTAACCCTCACCCTAACCCAAAACTTAACACTCACCGTAACCCTCATCCTAACACTTACCCTAAATATAACCCTAACCCTAACCCTAAACCTAACCCTTACTCCCACCCGAACACTCACCCTGACCCTAACCCTCAACCTCACACTAAACATCACCCTAAACCTAACCCTCAACCTAACCCTAACCCTAACCCTCACCCTAACCGTAACCTCACCGTAACCCTAACCCTCACACTAACCCTAACCCTAACACTCACACTCACCCTAACGCTAACCCTAACACTAAACCACACCCTCACCCAAATCCTCACCGTAACCGTAACCGTAACCCGTACCTCCCCGAAAACCTCACCCTCACCCTCATGCTCACCTTAACCCTCACCCTCACCCTAGCCCTCACCCTCACCCTAACTTAAACCTAACCCTAATCCTCATCCTAACACCAACCCCAACCCTAATTCTAACTCTAAACCTTATACTCACCCTAACCCTCACCCTAACCTTACTGTCACTATAACCCTAACCCTAACCCTCACACTAAACATAACCCAAACACTAACTCTAAAACTATCCCTCAGCCTAACAATCACCCTAAACCTAACACTAACCCTAATCCTCACCCTGTCCTTAACCTTAACCCACTCACTCTAAACCTCTCCCTCACCCTAAACCTAAAGCTAACCCTAACCCTCACCCTCAGCCTAAACCTCACCATAACCCTTACACTCAACCTAACCCTAAACCTCACCTTCAACCTATCCCTCACCCTAACACTTACTCACACCTTAACCCTCACCCTAACCCTAAACCTAAACCTAACCTTCACCCAAATCCTCACCTAACCACTAAACATCACCCTTACCCTAACCCTCACCATAAACTTTAGCCTCACCCTAACCCTTAACCTAACCCTAAACCTAACCCTCACACTAACCCTAACCCTAACCCTCAGCGTAACCCTTATCCTAACCCTAAACCTAATCCTAACCCTGACCCTAACCCTATCGCTCACACTAATCCTAACCCTAATCATCAGCCTAACCCTCTCCTAATTCTAACACTAACACTAAACCTCACCCTAACCCTAACCCTCACCCTAACCTTAAACCTCACCCTCCTCATCACCCTCAGCATCACTCTAGCACTAACACTAAACCTAACCCTAACACTCACCATCAACTTCACCCTAACCATAACCCTAACCCTAACCCTCAACCTGTACCTCACCCTCACCCTAACCCTAAACCTAACCCTATCCCTCACACGAACATTCACCCTAACCTTAACACAAACCCTAAACCACATCCTCACACTAAACCTCACCCTAACCCTTACCCTCACCATAACCTTAACCCTAACCCTAACCCTAATCCTCACCCTAACCATAACGCTCACACACAACCTAAACCTCACCCTCACGCGAATAGTCACCCTCACCCTAACACTCTCCCTAAAACTAATCCTAACCCTAACCCTAACCTTCACCCTCACACTGAACCTCAATTTCAGTCTATCCCTAAACCTAACCCTATTCATAATCCTAACCCTCACGCTCACCCTCACCCTAAATCAAACCCTAACCCTCACCCTCACCCTCACCCTCACCCTAAATATCACCCTAACCCTAACCCTCACCCTCACCCTAACCCTCACCCTAAAACTAACCCTAAAACTCACCCTATCGCAAACTCTCATCCTAACCCTTACTCTAACCCTAAAACTAACCCTAAACCTCACCCTCACCCTAACCCTCACTCTATCCCTTATCATCACACTAACCCTAACCCTAACCCTCACCCTAACCTTATCCCGACAGCTCACCCTAACTCTAACCTTAACGAACACCCTAACCCAACTCTAAACCTAACCCTAAACCTCTCCCTAAACCTCACCCTCACCCTAACCCTCACCGTAACCCTAACCCTCACCCTAACCTAAAAAATCACCCTTACCCTAACCCGCACCCTCACCTTAAATATCACCCTAACCCTAACTCTCACCCTAACACTAACCCTAACTCTCACGCTAACCCTAACCCTCAACCTAAGCCTAACCCTCACCCTGACCCTGACCCTAACCCTAACCCTAACCCAAACCCTTACCCTAACCATTACCCTAACCCTAACCCTCAACCTAAACCTAACCCTCACCCTAACAGTAACAGTCACACTAACCATAACAGTGACCCTCACCCTCACCCTCATCCTGAACCTCTCCCGAACCCTAACCCTCATCTTAACCCTAACGGTAAAACTAATTCTAACCCTATATCTCACCCTCACCCTAAGCCTCACCCTAAGCCTTACCTACACCATAAGCCTCACCCTAACTCTTACCCACACCCTAAGCCTGACCCTAAACCTAACCCTAAACGTAACACTCACCCTAACCCTCACCCTAACCCTAACATAACCCTAACACCAACACTCACCCTAACCCTCAACCTAACCGTATCCCTCACCCCCACGCTAACCCTCACACCAACCTTTACCCTCAACCTAACTCAAACCCTAACCCTAAACCTAACACTCACACTAACCCTAACCCTAACCCTCAGCCTAACCCTTATCCTAAACCTAACCCTAACCATAACCCTCACCCTAACCTTAACCCTAACCCAACACTCACCCTAAACCTCCACCTTACCATCAACCTCTCCGTCAGCTTAAACCTAATCATTACCCTAATCCTAACCCTCAACCTTAACGGCACCCTAACTCTAACCATAAACTTCACCCTCACCCTAACCCTATCCCTAAACCTCCCCCTAACCCTAGCCCTCAACCTACACCTCAACCTCACCCTAACCCTAAACCTAACCCTAACCCTCACCCTAACCCTCACCCAAGGACTAACACTAACACTAACCCTCATCATTACACTAAACCTCACACTAAACCTTACCCTCACCATAACCCTAATCCTCATACTCACCCGAAACCTCACGTTCACCCTAACCCTCAACCTAACCCTAACCCTAACCCTAACCCTAATCCTAAACCAAACCCTCAACCTCAAACTAACCCTAACCCTCAGCCTAAACCTCACCCTTACCCTCACAATAACCTTCACGCTCAACCTAACACTCACCCTAACCCTAACCCTAACCCTCACTCTAACCCTAACCCTAAACGTATCCCTCAACCTAACCCTAACCCTAGCCCTAACCCTCACCCTCACACTAACCCTAAACCTAACGCTAACCCTCACCCAAAACATAACCATCACCTTAACCCTAACCCTCACCTTAGCCCTGAGCCAAACCCTAACCCTCACCTTCACGCTAATCCTCACCATAACCCTAATGCTAACCCTACCCCTCAACCTCACCCTAACCCTAACAATAACCCTAACCCTAACCATAACCCTAAACTTCACCTTCACCTTAACCCTCTCCCTAACACTTACCCTCAATATAAACCTATCCCCAACCCTAAACCTAACCCTAAATCTCAACCAAAAACTCAACCTCACCCTAACCCTCACCCTCACACCAAAAATCACCCTAAACCTAACTCTAACCCTAACCCTCAACCTCACCCTCACACTCACCCTAACATTAACCCTAACCCTAAACCTCACCCTCACCCTATCTATCCCTCACACTGACCTTTACCTCAGCCTAACCCTTATCCTAACCCTAAAACTAATCCTCACACTAACCCTAACCTTAACCCTCAGCCTAACCCTTATCCTAACCCTAAACCTAACCCTAACACTAAACCTCACACTAACCCTCATACTAAAACTCAACCTAACCCTCATCATAACCTTAATTCTAACCCTAACCCTAACCCTCACGCTAATCCTAACCCACAGCCTCACCCTCACCATCACCCTAATCATTACCCTAATCCTAACCCTAATCCTAACCCTCACCCTCACCCTAAATCTAATGCTAAACCTAACCCTACCACTCACCCACACCCTAACCTTAACCCTATCCCTATAGCTCACCTTAACCCTAAACCTCACCCTATACCTCACCCTCACCCTAACCATAAACCAAACCCTAACCCTCATCCTAACTCTCACCCTAACCTTAACCCTAACCCTAACCCTCACACTCACCCTAAAACAAACCCTAACCCTATCCCTAACACTCACCCTCACACTAAACCTAAACATAACTCTAACCCTAACCCAAACCCTAATCCTCACACACACTCTAACCCTCACCCTCACCTTCTCCCTGACCCACACCCTCGCCCGAACCCTCTTAATCATCCTAAACCTCAACCTCACCCTAAACATTATCCAAACCCTGACCCTCACCCTACTCCTAACCCTGAACCTAACCCTCAAACTAACGCTCACCCTAACCCTTACAGTCACCCTATCCCTAAGCATAACCATAACCATACTCTCACTCTAACCCTAACCTAACCCTAACCTTCAACCTCACCCTGACCCTCACCCTCAGCCTAAGCCTAACCCTAACACTATTCCTAATTCTAACTCTCACCCTCACCCTCACCCTAAACGTAATCCTATCGCTCAACCTCACCCTTACCCTAACCCTCACCCTCACACTAACCATCAACCTCACCCTAAACATCACCCTAACCCTAACCCTCACCTTAACCCTAACCCTAACCCTCACACTAACTTTCACCCTTACCCTAATGCTAACCCTAACCGTCAGCCTCACACTAAACCTCACCCTAAACCTTATCCTCACACTAACCCAAACCCTAAGCATAACCCTCACACTAACCCTGACCCTCACCCTAACCCTATACCGACAGCTCATCCTAACTCTCACCCTAACATTAACCCTAACCCTAACTCTAAACGTAACCCTCACACTCACCCTAACCCTCACCATCACCCTAACCCTCACCCTAAATCTTACCCTCAACCATACCTAAACCCTCACACGAACCCGAACCCTAACCCTGACACAAACCCTCACTCTCACCCTAACCTCTCAACCTCATAATAAATATCACCCTAATCTTAATTCTCACCCTAACCCTAACTCTTACCCTAACCCTAACACTCAACATAACACTAACCCTCACCAAAACCCCCAACCTAACACTTACCTTATCCATAACCCTCACCCTAAACTTAACCCTCACCCTAACACTAACCCTCACACTTAACCCTAACCCTAAATCTCACCATCACCCTCAACCTAAACCTAAGCCTCATCCTAACCCTAACGGTAAACCTAATGCTATACCTAAACCTAACCCTCACCCTAATCATTACCCTCAAACTAACCCTAACCCTTACCCTCACACTAAACCTAACCCTCATCCTAACCCTAACCCTACCCCTCAGCCGAACCCTCACCCTAAACCTAACCATAACCCGAAACCTCATCCTAACCTTAACCTTAACCATAACCATCACACAACCCCTCACCCTCATCCTAACCCTGATGCTAACCCTAAAACTCACCCTCACAATAACCTTCACCCTAACCCTTACCCTCACCCGAAACCTAAACCTCACCCTCATCCTAACCCTCACCCTAACCCTTACCTACAACCTAACCCTCACCCTAAGCCTAACCCTAAACCTAACCTTCACCCTAACCCTAAACAAAAACCTAAACCTAACACTCACCCTAACCCTAACCCTCACCCTCACCCTAAACCTCACGTTAAACTTTACCCTCAACCTAACTCAAACCCTAACCCTAAACCTAACACTCACACTAACCCTAATCCTACTCCTCACCCTAACCCTCATCATAACCCTAAAACTAAACCTAACCATCACCCTAACCCAAAACCTTATCCTAACCCTAACCCTCACAATAACCATAACACTAATTCTCAGCCTAACCCTCACCCTAACCCTAACGCTAAACCTAACCCTCACCCTAACCCTAACCCTCACCCTTACCATCAACCTCACCCTCAGCCTAACCCTGATCTTTACCCTAATCCTAACACTCACCCTCACCCTAACCCAAAACCTAACACTCAACCTCACCCCCACCCTAACCCTATACCTAACCATAACGCTAAACCTCACCATATACCTCAAACTCACCCTAACCCTAAACCTAAACCTAACCCTCACCCTAAACATAACACTAACCCTAAACCTCATCCTCACACTATACCTTACCCTAACCCTTACCATCACCATAAACCTAACACTAACCCTAACCCTAATTCTCACCCTAACCCTAACACTCACCCACACCCTAACCCTCACCCTCAACCGAAACCTCACCCTCACCCTCACCCTAACCCTCAGCCTAACCCTAACCCTAAATCTAACCATCAACTTAATGCTCACGCTATCCCTAAACCTCACTCTCCCACTAACCCTAACCCTAACACTAACCCTCACACTAACCCTAATCCTCACGCACAACTTAAACCTCACCCTCACCCGAATCCTCACCTTTCCCAAAATAATCATCCTCACCCTAATCCTCACCCTCACCCTAAACATCACCCAAACCATAACCCTTACCCTAAACATAACCCTAAACCTCACCCTCAACCTAGCCCTCAACTTTACCCAAATCCTAACCCTTACCCTCAACCTCACCCTCCCCATCCCCCTAAGCCTAAACCTAACCCTAACCATAACCATAACCCTAACCTTCACCATCACGCAAACCTTCACCCTAAAACTTACCCTCACCCTTTCCCTAACCCTAACTCTAACCCTCACCGTCACCCTCACCCTAATACTAACCCGAACACTAACCCTAACCCTCAACCTAATCCTAACCCTAACACTAACCCTAACCCTCACACTCACCCTAACCCTCACCCTAACCCTTACCCTCACCCTCAACCTAAACCTAACATAAACATAACCATAAACATAACCCTCACCCTAACCCTAACCCTCAACCTAAGCCTAACCCTCTCCCTCACCCTCAACCTATTCCAAACCCTAACACTCACCCTATCCCTAACCCTAACCCTAACCCTAAACTTAATCCTAACCTGAACACACACCATACCCCTCACCCTAACCCTAAATCTAACCCTAACCCTCACCCTCATCATAACCCTCATCCTCACCCGAAAAATCACCCTATCCCTAAACCTCACCTTCACAATGAACATCACCCTAACCATAACCCTCAACCTAATGCTAACTCTAAACCTCACCCTAAACATAACACTCACCCTAAACCTAACTCTCACCTTGACCCACACCCTAACCCTAACCCTAAACCTAACTCTCACCCTAACCCTTACCCTAACCCTAAGCCTCCCCTAAACTTAGCCCTCACACTTAACCTAACCCTAACCCTCACCCTCACCCTCATCCTCACCCTAACCCTAACCCTAACCTTAATCCTATCACTAACCATCACCCTCACCCTAACCCTAACCCTAACCCTAATTCTCACCTAAACCCTCACTGTAACCCTAACACTCACACTAACCCTAAACCTTATCCTCAAACTCAACCTAAACCTACCTCTAAACCTAACCCTCACCCTAACCCTAACCCTCACAATAAACCTAACCCCAACCCTAACTCTAACCCTAAACCTAACTCTATTTCTAAAGCAAACCCTCACACTCACCCTCACCCTAAGCCTAACCATCACACTCACCGTCACCCTAAACCTCACCCTCAAGCTAAACATCACGCTAAACATAACCCTCACCCTAAACCTAACAATAACCATCACCCAAAACCCTAACCCTAACCCTAACACTCACCTTCACCCTAGCCCTCATCCTAACCCTATTCCTAACAATAACACTAAACCTAACCCTAAAACTCACCCTTACACTAATCCTAAAGCAAACCCTCACCCTCTTCCTCACCCTCACCCGAACCTTCACCCTCAAACTCACCCTCATCCTAAACCTCACGCTAAACCTAACCCTGACAGAAAACCTAACCCTGACCCTGACCCCTAAACCTAACCCTAACCCTCACCCTCACCATCAACCTAAACCTAAGCCTAATCATAAACCTCACCCTCACCCTAAACCTCACCCTAAACCTAACCATCATTCTAACCCTAACCTTAACCGTCAACCTCACCCTCACCCTAACCCTTACCGTAACCCTTACCCTCAATCTAACGTTCACCCTAAATCTAACCTTAACCCTCACCCTCACCCTAAAACTAAGCCTAATCCTAAACCTAACCCTCACCCTAACCCTAACACTAACACTCACACTAAACCTTCCGCTACCCCAAACCCTAACCCTCACCCTAAACCTCACCCTAATCCTAACCATAACCCAAAACCTCACCCTAAAACTAACCCTCACTCTAACCCTTATCCTCACACTAACCCTACCTCTAACCCTAACCGTACGCCTCACCCTAACCCTACCTCTCACCCTAACCCTATCCCTAACCCTAACCCTAAACCTAACTCTGACCTGAACACTCAGGCTCACCCTAACCCTAACCCTCATCCTAACACTAACACTCACCCTCAACCTCACCCTCACCCAAGCCCTCAGCCTAACCCAAACCCTAATCCTAACCCTCACCCTAACTCTAACAATCACCGTAATCCTAACCATCACATTAATCCTAACCCTAACTCTCACCCTAACCCTCACCCTCACCCTAACCCTAACCCTCATCCTAACCCTAACCCACCCCCTCACCCTAATACTCACCCTAAACCTAGCCCTAACCCTTACCTAACCAAAAACTTCACCCTCACCCTTACCCTCACCCTAAACCTGACTCTCACCCTAGCACTCACCCTAACACTAACTCTCACCATATCCCTAAACCTAACCCTCACCCTCACCCTAACCCTAACCATAAACCTAACCCTAACACACATACTAAACCTACCCTAATCCTAATTCTAACCCTAAACCTCACACTCACCCTAACCCTCACACTAACACGTACCGTCATCCTAACCCTAATCCTAACCCTCACACTAAACCTAACCCTCACACTTAACCTAACCCTACCCATCAGCCTAAACCTCACCCTAAACCTAACCTTAACCCAAACCCTCACCCTATCCCTCACTCTCACCCTAACCCTCACCCTTACCCTTACCCTCACCCGAACCCTAAGACTCACCCTCACACTTACCCTCACCCTAAAATTTACCCACACCCTAACACACACTAAACCTAACCATAAAACTTTCACCTTACCCTCAATCTAACCCTAAGCCTCATCCACACCCTAAACCTCACCCTAACCTTTACCCTCACCCTAACACTTACCCTAACCCTAAACCTAACCCTCACACTAACCCTAACTCCAACCCTAAGCTTAACCCTTATACTAACCCTAAACCTAATCCTAACCCTCACCCTAAACCTAACCCTAACCCTAACCCTAACCGTCACACTAAACCTAACGCTAACCCTCAGTCTAAACCTCATCCTAACCCTAAACATAACCCTAACCCTAAATCTTAACCTCATCCTAACCCTAACCTTCACCCTCACCCTCCCCATCACCCTCAGCCTAACCCTAATCTTAACCCTAATCCTAACCCTCACCCTCATCTTCATGCTAACTCTAACCCTAAACCTAACCCTAACACTCACCCACACTCTCACCCTAACCCTAAACGTATCCCTAACCCTGACCTTAACTCTAACCCTCACCCTATACCTTACCTTCACCCTAATCCTAACCCTGACCCTTACCATCACACTAACCCTCACTCTAACCCTAACACTAACACTAACCCTAATCCTCACCTTATCCCTAGCACTAACACCAACCCTCATCCTAACCCTCACCATCACCCTAAGTCTAATGCTAACCCTAACTCTCACCCTCACCCTAACCCTCACCCTAAACCATACCCTCGTCCTAACACTAACCCTCAGCCTCACCCTAAATCTCACCCTAACCCTTACTCTCACCCTAACACGCAAACTAACCCTAACACTAACACTAACCCTAAACCTCACCCTAAACCACACCCTCACCCTCACCCTAAGACTCACCCTAACACTAACCCTCACACTAACCCTATCCCTGTCCTAACCCTAACCCTAACTCTCACCAGAACACTCACCCTCACCGTAACCCTCACTCTCACTCTAAACATCAACCTAAACCTCACTCTCACCCTAAGCATAACCCTAACCCTCACCCTAACCCTAACCCTCACCGTAACCCTATCCCTCACACTAACCCTAACCCTCACCCACACACTCACCCTAAACCTAATCCTCATCGTAACATTCATGCTCACCCACACCCTCTCCCTAAACCTAACCCAAACCCTAACCCACACCCTCACTCTAATTCTCACCCTGAACCTGACCCTAAACTTTACCTAACCAAAAACCTCACCTTCAACCTCTTCCTCATTCTAAATCTCACCCTCACCCTAACCCTCACCCTATAACTATCGCTAACCCTAACCCTCACCCTCACTCTAACCCTCACCCTAACCCTATCCCTACACCTCACTGTAACTCTCACTCTAACCTTAACGTTAACCCTAAACCTCACCAAAACCCTAACCCTAAATATAACCCTAACCCTAACCCTAACCCTAACCCTCAACCTCACCCTAACCATAAACCTAACCCTCACTCTCACCCTAACCCTAACCATAAACCTAAACCTAATACTCTTCCTAACCCTAATCCTAAACCTAATTCTAACCCTAAATCTCACACTCACCCTAACCGTCACCCTAACATTTACCATCAGCCTAACCCTAACCCTAACCCTCACACTAAACCTAACCCTCACACTTAACCTAACCGTACACCTCAGCCTAACACTCACCCTAAACCTAACCCTAACCCAAATCCTCGCCCTATCCTTAACCTTAACCCAAACCCTCACCCTATCCCTCACTCTCACCCTAACTCTCACCCTTACCCTTACCCTCACCAGAACCCTGAGACTCACCGTCACCCTTACCCTCACCCTCACACTTATCCACACCCTAACACTCACACTAAACCTAACTATAATCATAAATTTCATCTTACCCTCAAAATAACCCTAAGCCTCACCCTCAACCTAACCCTCACCCTAAACTTTACCCTCACCCCAACACTTACCCTAACCCTAAACCTAACCCTCATACTAACCCTAACTCCAACCCTCAGCCTAACCCTTATCATAACCCTAAAACTAACCCTAACCCTCACCCTAACCCTAACCCTAACCCTAACCCTCACCTTCACCCTAGCCCTCATCCTATCCCTATTCCTAACAATAACACTAACCCTAACCCTAAAACTCACCCTAACACAAATCCTAAAGCTAACCCTCACACTCTTCCTCACACTCACCCTAAACTTCACCCTCAACATCACCATCACCCTAACCCTCACACTAACCCTAACCCTCACCCTAAACCTAACCCTCACCCTCACCCCTAAACCTTACCCTAACCCTCACCCAAACCCTCAAGCTCAGCCTAAACCTAAACCTATCCCTAAACCTAAACCTAACCCTAACACTCACCCTCACCCTAACACTAACCTTAAACCTCACTCTCAACCTCACCCTCACCATAAACCTCAGCCTAATCCTAAACCTCACCCTCACCCTAACCCTCACCCAAACTCTTACCCTCATCCTAACCCTCACCTTAAACCTCACCCTCACCCTCACCCTAACCCTAACCATAACCCTCAACCTCAACCTAACCTTCACCCTAAGCCTAACCTTAACCATCACCCTCACCCTCACCCTCACCCTAAAACTAAGCCTAATCCTAAACCTAACCCTCACCCTAACCCTAAAGCTAACACTCACCCAAACCCTTCCCCCACCCCAAACCATATCCCTCACCCTAAACCTCACCCCAATCCTAACCATAACCCAAAACCTCACCCTCAAACTAAGCCTCACTCTAACACTTATCCTCACACTAACCCTATCTCTAACCCTAACCCTTACCCTCACACTAACCCTAACCCTCACCTTAACCCTCAACCTAACCCCTAACCTAACCCTAGCCCTTTCCTTAAAGGTAACCATAATATTAACCCTAACCCTCATACTAAACATCACCCTAAGGCTAACCCTCACCCTAACACTAACCCTAACCCTCACCCTAACCCTAACCCTCACCCTCCTCTAATACTCAACCTAACCCTAACCCTTACCTAAACGAAACCCTCACACTCAAACTCAACCTAACCCTCAACCTAAACCATACCCTCAACCTACACCTAACTCTAACACTCACCCACCCTTAACCCTCACCCTAACGCTAAACATACCCCTCACCCTACCCCTCACCCTAACCCTCAGCCTAACCTTTACCCTCACCCTAACACTTACCCTAACCCTAAACCTAACCCTCACACTAACCCTAACTCCAACCCTCAGCCTAATCCTTATACTAAACCTAACCCTAACCCTACCCCAAACCATAACCCTCACCCTAAACCTAACCCTAATCCTAACCCTAATCCTAAAACTCACGCTCATCCTCATTCTAACTCTAAACCTAAACCTAAACCTAACACTCAACCTCCCCCTCCTCCTCATCATAAGTCTAAACTTAGCCTTAAACCTAAACCTAATCCTCCCCCTCACCCTAAACCTAACCCTCACCCTAACGCTCACCCTATCCCTAATGCTAACCCTACACCTCACCCTCCGCCTAACCCTCACCCTAACCCTTATGTTCACACTAACCCTAACCCTAATCCTAACGCTAAACCTCACACTAACCCTAACCCTCACCGTATCCATCACTCTAACGGTAACCCTAACATTAACCCTCACCCTCACCCTCACCCTAACACTCACCCTCACCATAAATATCACCCTAACCCTAACCGTCACCCTAAAACTAACCCTAACACTCACCCTAAACCTAACCCTCACCCTAAGGCTCACACTATCCCTAATGCTAACCCTACACTTCATCCTCAACCTAACCCTCACTCTAACCCTTATCCTCACTCTAACCCTAACAATAACCCTAACCCTCACACTAACCCTAATCCTCACCCTATTCCTAACACTCACCCTAACCCTCACCTTCAACCTAACACTAATCCTCTACATCTCATCCTCACCCTAACCCTCACCCTAAACCTCACCATAACCATCATCCTAACCCTAACCCTACCCCTCAACCTAACCCTACCCCTCACCCAAACCCTATCCCTAACCCTAACCCTAAACCTAACTCTGACCTGAACACTCAGGCTCACCCTAACCCTAACCCTCATCCTAACACTAACACTCACCCTCAACCTCACCATCACCCAAGCCCTCAGCCTAACCCAAACCCTAATCCTAACCCTCACCCTAACTCTAACAATCACCGTAATCCTAACCGTCACATTAATCCTAACCCTAACTCTCACCCTCACCCTCACCCTCACCCTAACCCTAACCCTCATTCTAACCCTAACCCACACCCTCACCCTAATACTCACCCTAAACCTAGCCCTAACCCTTACCTAACCAAAAACTTCACCCTCACCCTTACCCTCACCCTAAACCTGACTCTCACCCTAGCACTCACCCTAACACTAACTCTCACCATATCCCTAAACCTAACCCTCACCCTCACCCTAACCCTAACCATAAACCTAACCCTAACACACATACTAAACCTACCCTAATCCTAATTCTAACCCTAAACCTCACACTCACCCTAACCCTCACACTAACACATACCGTCATCCTAACCCTAATCCTAACCCTCACACTAAACCTAACCCTCACACTTAACCTAATCCTACCCATCAGCCTAAACCTCACCCTAAACCTAACCTTAACCCAAACCCTCACCCTATCCCTCACTCTCACCCTAACCCTCACCCTTACCCTTACCCTCACCCGAACCCTAAGACTCACCCTCACACTTACCCTCACCCTAAAATTTACCCACACCCTAACACACACTAAACCAAACATAAAAGTTTCACCTTACCCTCAATCTAACCCTAAGCCTCATCCACACCCTAAACCTCACCCTAACCTTTACCCTCACCCTAACACTTACCCTGACCCTAAACTTAACCCTCACACTAACCCTAACTCCAACCCTAAGCTTAACCCTTATACTAACCCTAAACCTAACCCTAACCCTCACCCTAAACCTAACCCTAACCCTAACCCTAACCGTCACACTAAACCTAACGCTAACCCTCAGTCTAAACCTCATCCTAACCCTAAACATAACCCTAACTCTAACCCTAAATTTTAACCTCATCCTAACCCTAACCTACACCCTCACCCTCCCCATCACCCTCAGCCTAACCTTAATCTTAACCCTAATCCTAACCCTCACCCTCACCTTCATGCTAAGTCTAACCCTAAACCTAACCCTAACACTCACCCACACTCTCACCCTAACCCTAAATGTATCCCTAACCCTGACCTTAACTCTAACCCTCACCCTATACCTTACCTTCACCCTAATCCTAACCCTGACCCTAACCATCACACTGACCCTCACCCTAACACTAACACTAACACTAAACCTCATCCTCACACTAAACCTCACCTTAACCCTTACCCTCAGCATAAACCTAACCCTAACCCTAACCCTAATCGTCATCCTAACACTCACCCTAACCCAAACCCTAAACCTAATCCTAACCTAACCCTCACCCTCAGACTCACATTAACACTAACCCTAACCCTAACCTTCACCCTCACCCTCACCCTAACCCTTACACTCACCCTAAACTGCACCCTAACCCTACATCTCCCCCCTCACTAACTCTCACCGAAACCCTCAGGCTAACCCTCAACCTAACCCTAACCCTACCCCTAACCCTTTCCCTCGCACTAACACTAAACCTAACGCTAACCATAACCCTAATCCTAATCCTCACCCACACCCTAACCCTCACACTCACCCTCACCCGAAACCTCACCCGAACCCTCATCCTCACATTAACCCTCACCCTTACAATAAACCTCACCCAAACCTTAACCCTCACCCTAACCCTAACCCTAACCCTAACCCTCACCCTCACCCTAACCCTCACCCTAATGTTACTCTCTCCCTAACACTAACCCTAACCCTATCCGTAATGCTCACACTAACCATAACCCTCACCATAACCCTAAACATAAGTATAAACCTGACCCTAACCTTCACCCTCAACCTGACCCTCACCCTCAGCCTAACACTAACCCTAACTCTATTCCTAATCTTAACCCTCACCCTCACCATAAACCTAACCATTACCCTAACCCTCACCCTCACCCTCACCCTCGACCTCACCCTAATCCTCACCATCACACTAACCCTCACCATCACACTAAACATCATAAACCTAAACCTCCCCCTAATCTTAACCCTCAGACTCACCTTAATCTTCACCGTAACCATAACGCTTACCTAACGGAAACTCTCATCCTCACTCTCAACCTCACTCTCACAATGATCCTAGCCCTCACCCTAACCATAACCCTTACCCTCACCCTCAACCTCCCCTTACCCCCCAGCCTTACCCTAACCCTAATCCTAATCCTAACCCTAACCCTCCACCCCACCCTCATTCTAACACTAACACTAACCCTAAAGCTAACCCTCACCCTCACTCTCACCCTAACCCTAACCCTGACAATAACCCTAACACTAACCATAACCTTAACCCTAAAATTCACCCTAAACCTAATCCTAACCCTAACCCTCACCCTCACCCTCACCCTCACCCTCATTCTAACCCTCACTCTCATCCTGATCCTCAAAATCATACTTACCCTCACACTAACCCTAACCCTCACCCTCACCCTAACCCTAACCCTCACCCTCACTTTCACCCTCAACTTCAGTCTAACCCTAACCCTAACCCTTATCCTAACTCTAACCCTCACCCTCACCCTAAACTTAATCCTAAACCTCCCATTCAACCTCACCCTCTCCAACCCCCTCGCACTATCCCTCACCCTCACCCTTACACTAACCCTCAACCTCACCCTAAATATCACCCTAACCCTAAACCTAACACTAAACCTAACCCTATCCCTCACCCTAACCCTACACCTCACGCTAACCATAACGGTAACCCTACCCATCACTCTAACCCTCACCCTACCCCTAACGCTATCCCTAACCCTTTCCCTAAGGCTAAACCTAACAGTAACCCTCACCCTCATACTAAACATCACCCTAACACTAACACTCACCATAACACTATCCCTAATCCTCACCCTAAATCTGAACCTCAACCTAACCATCACACTCCCCTAAACCTCAACCTAACCCTACCTAATTGAAAACCTCACATTCACCCCCACCCTCAACCTAACCCTGACACTCACCCTAGCCCTCACCCTAACCCTCACTCTAACCCTTACCCTCACCCTAACCCTATACCTAACCCTCACACTAACCCTAACCCTCACCCTAATCCTAACCCTACCCCTCACCCTAATCCTAACCCTAACCCTCACCCTACCCCTCACCCTCAACCTAACCCTCACCGTTACCCTAACACTCAAACTAAACCTAACCCTCATCCACACCCTAACCCTCACCCTCACCCTCACCCTAACCCTAAACCTCACCCTAAACATCACCTAAACCCTAACCCTCACCCAAATCCTAACCGTAACCCTCTCCCTAACCCTAACACTAACACTAACCCTCAACCTCAAACTAATCCTCACCCTAAAAATAACCTTAACCCTTACCCAATGGAAACTCTCACACTCACACTCACCCTAACCCTCACCCTCAACCTAACCCACACCCTATCCCTAATGCTAAACATTACCCTCACCCTGACCCTAACCCTCAAATTAATCCTATCTCTACACCTCACCGTAACTCTCACCCTAACCCTAACCTTAACCCTAAACCTCACCATAACCCTAACCCTAAATCTAACCCTCACCATCACCCTAAACCTCACCCTCAAAATATACATAACCCTAACCCTAACCAACAGCCTAACCTAACCCTCACACTAATCCTAACACTAATCCTAACACTAACCCTAAACCTCACCATAACCGTAACCCTAAATCTAACCCTCACCCTCACCCTAAACCTCACCCTCAAAATATACATAACCCTAACCCTAACCAACAGCCTAACCTAACACTCACCCTAATCCTAACACTAATCCTAACACTAACCCTCACCCTCACAATCACCCTCACCCTAACCCTAACCCTAACACTCACCCTAACCCTCACCCTAACCCTCACCCTCACCCTAACTCTAATTTTAACCCTAACTCTCAGCCTCAGCCTGACCCTCACCCTAACCTCACCCTAACCCTTACCCTCACCATATCCCTAACCCTAACTCTTACCCTAATCCTCACCCTAACCCTAAACCTCGACCACACCCTAAACCTCACCATCATCCGAACCCTCATCCTCACCCTAACACTCACAATAAACCTCACCGTAACCCTAATCCTAAACCAAACCCTCACCCTCACCCTCATCCTCAACCTAACCCTAACCCAAACCCTAAACCTAAACCTAAACCTCACCCTCACGCTTACCCTCACACTAACACTCACCCTCACCATAAACATCACCCTAACCCTCACCCGAATCCTCACCCTCACCCTAAGCTTAGGGTGAGGGTGAGTGTTAGGTAGAATGTTAGAGTGAGGGTGAGTGTTCGCGTGAGTTTGAGAGTTAGGGTGTGGGAGAGGGTTCGTGTTAGGGTTAGGATTAGGGTTAGGGTTAGGGTTATGGTATGAGTAAGGGTTAGGGTGAGGTTTAGTGTGAGGATGAGGGTTAAGGTTAGTTTTAGGGTTAGGTGAGGGTTAGGGTGAGGGTTAGGGTGAGGGTGAGGTATAGGGTGAGAATTAGGGTTAGGGTGAGGGATAGGGATAGGGTTAGGTTTAGTTTGACGGTGTGGGTGAGTGTTAGGGTTAGGTTGACCTTTAGAATTAGGGTGAGGCTGAGGGTGAGGGTTAGGATTAGGGTTACGATTAGGGTTAGGCTGAGGGTGATGGGGAGGGTGAGGGTGTGGGTTAGGGTTCGGGTGAGTGTTAGGGTTCGGGCACGGTGTGGGTGAGTGTTAGGGTTAGTATTAGAGTTAGGATGAGGGTTAGGTTGAGGGTTAGGGTTAGGGTAAGTGTGAGGGTTACGATTAGGGTTAGGGTTAGGGTTAGGGTTAGGATAAGTGTTAGGCTGAGGGTTAGGGTTAGGGTTAGTGTGAAGGTTAGTTTTAGGTTTAGGATGGGTAAAGGTCAGGGTGAGGGTTAGGGTGAGGATGAGGTTTAGGGTTAGGGTGAGGGTAAGGGTTAGGGTGAAGGTAAGGGTTAGGGTGAAGTTTGGGGTAAGGTTGAGGGTTAGGGTGAGTATTAGGGTGAGGGTGAGGGATAAGGTGAGGTTAGGTTTAGGGTGAGGGTTAGGGTTAGGGTTACGGTGAGTGTTAGGGTAGGGTGATGTTTAGGGTGAGGATGAGGGTTAGGGTGAGGGTGAAGTTTAGGGTGAGAGTGAGGGTGAGGGTGAGGGTTAGGGTTAGGTATAGTTTTATACCTAGTTTTAAGGTGATGGTGAGGGTGAGGGTTAGGAATAAGAATATGTTTAGGGTTAAGTTTAGGCTGAGGGTGACTGTCAGGGTAAGGGTGAAGGTTAGGCTTAGGGTTTGGGTTAGGGTGAGTGTTATGGTTAGTGTGAGGGTTATGGTTAGGGTTATGGTTAGGGTTAGAGTGAGGTTTAGGGTGAGTGTGAGGGTTAGGGGGAGGGGGACGGGGAGGGTTAGCGTTACAGTTAGGGTGAGTTTGAGTGTGAGGGTTAGGTTTAGGATTAGGGTTAGGTTTAGGGTTAGGGTGAGTGTTAGAGTCTGGGTGAGGGTTCGGGTGAGGGTTAGGGTTAGTGTGAGGGTGAAGTAAAGGGTGAGGTTTAGGGTTTGGGTGAGGTTGAGGGGGAGTGTTAGGGTTAGGTTTAGCTATATAGTTAGGGTGAGGGTGAGGGTGAGGGTAGCGATTAGGGTTAGGATTAGGGTTAGTTTGGCTGAGGGTGATGGGGAGGGTGAGGGTTAGGGTTAGGATTAGGATGAGGCTTAGGGTTTAAGTTAGGGGTAGGATGAGGTTTAGGCTGAGGTTTAGGGTTAGGGTAAGTGTGAGGGTTAGGGTTAGGGTTAGGGTGAGGGTTAGAGTTAGGTTTAGGGTTAGCATAAGGGTTAGGCTGAGGTTTAGGGTTAGGTTTAGTATGAGGGTTAGGTTTAGTGTTAGGGTAAGGGTTAGGGTGAGGGTAAAGCTTAGGGTGAGGTTTAAGGTAAGGGCGAGGATTAGCGTTAGGGTGAGTGTTAGGGTGAAAGTTAGGTTTAGGGGTAGGGTTAGGGTGAGGTTTAGGGTTATGGTTAGCGTGAGGGTTAGTGTTAGGGTGATGTTTAGGGTGAGGTTGAGGGTTAGGGTGAGGGTGAGGGTTAGGGTGAGGGTGAGGGTGTGGTTGAGGGTGAGTGTTAGGGTTAGGTTTAGGGTTAGAGTTAGTGTTTGGGTGAGGGTTAGGGTTACGGTAGGGATTAGGGTTAGGGTTAGGGTTAGGGTGAGGGTTAGTTTTAGGGTTAAGTTTAGGCTGAGGGTTAGGTTTAGGGTTAGTGTGCGTGTTAGGGTTAGGGTTAGGTTGAGGGTTAGGGTGAGGGTTAAGGTGTGGGTAAATGTTAGGGTGAGGGTTAGGTTGAGGGTGAGGGTTAGGGTTAGGGTGAGCCTAAGGGTTAGGGTGAGGGTTAGGGTGAGTGTGAGGGTTAGGGTTAACATTAATATTAGGGTGAGGGTGAGGGTTAGGGTGAGGTTTTGGGTTAAGGTTAAGGATAGGGTGAGGATTAGGGTGGGGTTAGGTTACAGTGAGCGTTAGGCTGAGGGGTAGAGTTAGAGTGAGTTTCAGGGTTAGGTTTAGTGTGAGGGTTAGGGTTAGGGTTAGGGTCAGTGTTAGGATGAAGGTTAGGTTGAGGGTGAGTGTTAGGGTTAGGGTGAGGGTGAGGTTTAAGGTGAGGGTTAGGGTGAGTGTGAGAGTTAGGGATAGCATTAGGGATAGGGTTATGGTTAGGGTGAGGGCTAAGGTTATGTTTAGGTTTAGGGTGAGGATGAGGGTGAGGGTTATGTTGAGGGTTAAGGTTAGGGTTAGGTTTAGGGTGAATGTTAGGGTTAGGGTTAAGGTTAGGGTTAGGGTTAGGGTGAGGATTAGGGTCAATGGTGAGGGTTAGGTTTGCGGTGAAGTTTAGAGTGACAGTGACGGTAAGGGTTAGGGTGAGGGCTAGGGTTAGGGTTAGGGTTAGAGTGAGGTTTAGTTTTAGGATTAGAGTTAGGGTTAGGGTGAGTTTAAGGGTTAGAGTGAGTGTTAGGGTTAGGGTGAGGTTTTGCTATAGCATTAGGTGTAGAGTTAGGTTGAGAGATAGGGTTACGGTTAGGGTTAGGGTGAGGGTGAGGGTTATGTTTAGGGTTAGAGTTAGGGGTAGGGTTAGGGTTAGGGTGAGTGTTAGGGTTAGGGTTAAGTTTAGGGTGAGGGTGAGGGTTAGGTGTGTGTTATGTTGTGTGTGATGGTTAGGTTTAGAGTGAGGGTTAGCGTGAAGGTTGGGGTTAGGTTGAGTTTGAGGTTTAGGGTTAGGGTTAGGGTTAGTGTGAGGATTAGGGTTAGGATTAGGGTTAGTGTGAGGGTAAGGTTTAGGGAGAGGGTTAGGGTAAGGGTGAGGGTTAGGATTTGCATTAGGGTTAGGTTGAGGGTTAGGGTGAAGTTTAGGGTTAGTTTTAGGATTAGCGTTAGGGTGAGGGTTAGAGTTAGGGTTAGGGTGAGGGTTAGGGTGAGGGTTAGGGTAAGGTTGTGTGTGAGGGTGAGGGTGAGGTTTAGGGTTAGGTTTAGGTTTAGGGTGCTGGTGAGGGTTAGGTTTAGAATTAGGGTTAGGTTTAGGGTTAGGTTAAGGATGAGGGTGAGGGTGAGGGTGAAAGTTAGGTTTAGTGTGAGGATTAGTGTTAGGTTTAGGATTAGGGTGAGGGTGAGGTTGAGGGTTAGGGTGAGTGTGAGGGTTAGAGTGAGGTTTAGCGTGTGGGTGAGCATTATGTTTAGGTTTAGGGTGAGGGTTAGGTTGAGGGTGAGGGTTAGGGTAAGGGTGAGGGTTAGGGTTAGTGTTTGCGTTAGGGTGAGGGTTAGTGTTAAGATTAGGATTAGGGAAAGGGTTAAGGTGAGGGTTAGGGTTATGGTTAGGTTTAAGGTTAGTGTGAGGATTAGGGTTAGGGTGAGGTTCAGGTTTAGGGTTAGGTTTGGGGTGAAGTTGAGGGTGAGGTTTAGGGTTAGGCTTACTTTGATGGTTAAGCCTATGGTGAGGTTTAGTTTGAGGGTGAGGGTAAGGGTTAGGATGAGGGTTAGGGTGAGGGTGAGGGTTAGGCTTAGCATTTGGGTTAGGGTTAGGGTGAGGGTTTGGTTTAGGGTTAGGGTTTGGGTGAGGGTTAGGTTGAGGTTTAGGGTTAGGGTAAGGGTTAGGTTTAGGGTTAGGGTTTGGATTAGGGTTAGGATGAGGTCTATGGTGAGGGTGAGGTTTAGGGTTAGGGTTAGGGTGAGGGTTAGGTTTAGGGTGAGTTTTATGGTGAGGGCTAGGTTTAAGGTTAGGGTTAGGGTGAGGGTTATGTTTAGTGTGAGGTTAGTGTTAGGGTTAGAGTTAGGTTTAGGGTAAGTGTAAGGGTTAGGCTGAGGTTTAGACTGAGAGAGAGGGTTAAGATTAGCATGAATGTGAGTTTGAGGGTTAGGGTGAGTTTCAGGGTTAGGGTTCGGGTGAGGGTGAGTGTTATGGTAGGGTGAGCGTGAGGGTTAGGGTTAGGGTGACGTTTAGGTAAGGGTTAGGGTTAGAGTGACAGTGAGGGTTCCGGTGAGGGTGAGGGTTAGGTTGTTCGTGACGGTTAGATTTAGAGTGAGGGTTACGGTGATGATAAGTTTTAGTGTGAGGGTGAGGATTAGGGGTAGGATTCAGGTTAGGGTGTGGTTTAGGGTTAGGGATACTTTTAGGGTTTGGTTTAGGATGAGGGGTAGGGTCCGGGTTAGGGTGAGGGTTAGGGTTACTGTGAGGGTTAGCGTTAGGGTTAGGGTTAGTGTTAGGATAAGGGTTAGGGTGAGGGGTAGGGTGAGGGTGAGTGTCAGGGTTAGCCTTAGGGTTAGCGTGAGGGTTGGGGTGAGGTTGAGGGTTAGTGTTAAGGTTAGGATGAGTGTGAGGTTAAGGGTTATGGTTAGAGTGAGTGTTAGGGTTAGGGTGTGGGGTAGGGTTAGGGTTAGGTTAAGTGAGGTTTAGGTTTAGGTTTAGGATGAGGGTGAGGGTGAGGGTTAGGTTTAGGATTAGGGTTCGGGTTCGGGTTAGGCTTAGGGTGAGGGTGAGATTAAGGCTCAAGGTTATGTTTAGGGTGAGTAAGTGTTAGGGTTAGGGTGAGGGTGAGGGTTAGGTTTCTGGTGAGGGTTAGGGTGACGTTGAGGGTTCGGGTGAGTGTGAGCATTAGGGTTAGGTTTAGGGTGAGGGTTATGTTTAGGGTGATGTTTAGCTTGAGGGTTTGGGTCAGGGTGAGATTGAGGGTTAGGTTTGGGTGAGGGTTAGAGTTAGAGTGAAGGTTAGGGTGGGATTAGGGTTAGAGTTAGACTGAGGGTGAGGGTGAGGTTGAGGGTGACGGTTTGGTTTAGGTTGAGGGTTAGGTTTAGGGTTAGGGTGAGGGTAAGAATGATGGTTAGGGTTAGGGGTAGTATGAGGGTTAGGACGAGGGGTAGGATTATCATGAGCGTGTGGGTTAGGGTTACTGTGAGGTTTAGGGTTAGGGTTAAGTTTAGGTTTAGGGAGACAGTAAGGGTTAGCGAGACGGTAAGGGTTAGCGTGAGGGTTAGGTTGAGGTTGAGGGTTACGGTTAGGGTTAGGGTGATGGTTATGGTGAGGGTTAAGGTTAATGTTATGGTTAGGGTTAGGGTGAGGGTTTGGGTGAGGGTAAAGGTTAGGGTGAGGATTAGGGAGAGTGAGGGTTAGTGTTAGGGTTAAGGTTAGGGTTAGGATGAGGGTTAGAGTGAGGGATTGGGTTAGGGTTAGGGTTAGTGTTAGGGTGAGTGTTAGGGTCAGGGTGAAGGTTAGGTTTAAGGTTAGGGTAAGTGTTAGGGTGAGTGTGAGGCTGAGGGGTAGGGTTAGGGTTAGGGTGAGTGTTAAGTTTCGTGTGAGGTTTAGGGTTAGAATTAGGGTTAGGGTTAGGGTTAGGGTGTGGGTGAGGTTTAAGGTTAGAGTTAGGTTTAGGGTGAGGGTGAGAGTGAGGTTTAGGGTTAGGATTAGGATTAGGGTTAGGCTTAGGCTCAGGTTTAGTGTGAGAGTAAGAGGGAGGGTTAGGGTTAGGGTTCGAGTTAGGGTTAGGGTGAGGGTGAGGGTTAGGGTTATGGTGAGGTTTAGGGTTAGGTTGAGGATTCGGGTTAGGTTTAGGGTTAGGGTGAGGGTGTGGGTGAGGTTGAGGTTTTGGGTTAGGGTTAGGGTGAGGGTCAGGGTGAGGGTGAGAGTGAGAGTGAGGGTTTCGCTTATGAAAGGGTTTGTTTTTGGTTAGGTTGTGGATTAGGTTGAGGGTGAGATTTAGGTTGAGTGTTAGGGACAGGGTGAGGGTTGGAGTTAGGGTTAGGGTGAGGGTTAGGGTTAGGTTTAGGGTGATGTTTAGTATGAGGGTGAGAGTTAGGGTGAGGGTTCGGGTTCGGAAGAGGGTTATGGATAGGGTTATAATTAGGGTGAGGGCTAGGGTGAGGTTGAGTGTTAGGGTTAGGTTTAGGGATAGGTTGAGAATTATAGTCAGGGTTAAGGTTAGGGTGAGGGTTAGGCTGAGGTGTAAGGTTAGGGTTAGGGTGAGGTTTAGGGTTAGGGCATGGTTAGGTTTAGGGTTAGGGTAAGGGTTAGGGTGAGGTTTATGGTGAATTTGAGGTTTAGTTTTAGCATGAGGATTAGTGTGAGGGATAAGGTGAAGGTTAGGGTTTGGGTTATGGTTAATGTGAGAGTGAGGGTTAGGGTTAGGTTGAGGTTTAGTGTTAGGGTGAGGGTTAGGGTTAGGGTGCTGGTGAAGGTGAGGCTGAGGGTTAGGATGAAGGTGAGGGTGAGGGTGAGGTTTAGGGATAGGCTTAGGATGACGGTGAGGCTGAGGGTTAGTGTTAGGATTTGTTAGGGTTAGTGTTAGGCTGAGGGTGAGGGTGAGGATGAGGGTTAGGGTTAGGGTTAATGTGAGGGCTAGCGTCAGGGTGAGGGTTAGGGTTAGGCTTAGGGTGAGAGTAAGGTTTAGGTTTAGGATTAGGGTTAGGGTTAATTGAGGGGTAGGTTTAGGGTTAGTATGAGTTTTAGGTTTAGTGTGAATGTTAGGTTTAAGTTTAGGGTTAGGATTAGTGTGTGAGTGAGGGTGAGGGTGAGGGTTAGGGTGAGGGTTAGGTTTAGGATGCAGGTTAGTGTTAGATTGAGGGTTAGGGTTAGGGTGAAGTTTAGGTTTAGGATTATGGTTAGGGTGTGGGCTAAGGTGAAGGTGAGGGTAAGGGTTAGCTTTAGGGTTAAGGTGAGGGTTAGGGTTAGGTTTAGGTTTAGGGTTAGTGTGAGTTGCAGTTTTAGAGTTATGGTTAGAGTTATGTTTAGTGTGAGTGTTAGGGTTAGGTTTAGGTTTAGGGTGAGGGTAAGGTTTAGGGTGAGGGTGAGGTTTAAGGTGAGAGTGAGTGTTAGGGTTAGCATGAGTGTTAGGGTGAGGGTTAGCGTGAGGGTTACTGTTAGGGTTAGTGTTAGGTTTAGGGTTAGGGTGAGG
Organism: Dipodomys merriami; assembly: GCF_024711535.1. Taxonomy (NCBI): domain Eukaryota; kingdom Metazoa; phylum Chordata; class Mammalia; order Rodentia; family Heteromyidae; genus Dipodomys; species Dipodomys merriami. Next base: position 2,284,157 of record NW_027202327.1, read on the forward strand.
GTGAGGGATAGTGTTAGAATTAGGATTAAGGTTAGGGTTTATATTAGAGAGAGGTTGAGGTTGAGGGTTAGGGTTAGGGTGACAGTGCGGGTCAGGGTGAGGGATAGGGTTAGGGTTAGGTTTAAGGGTAGGGTGAGGATTAGTGTTAGGGTTCTGTTTAGTGTGAGGGTTAGGCTGAGGGATAGGGTTACCTTTAGGGTGAGGGTAAGGTTTAATGTGAGAGTTAGCGTTAGGGTTAGTGTTAGGGTGAGTGTTAGGGTTAGGGTTAGGTTTAGATTTGGGGTTATTGTTAGGGTTAAGGTGAGGGTGATGTTGACAGTGAGGGTGAGGTTTAGGGATAGGGTTAGGATTAGAGTGAGGGTGAGAGAGAGGGTTAGGGTTAGAATTAAGATTAGGGTTAGTTTTAGGCTGAGGGTGAGTGGGAAGGGGAGGGGAAGGTTAGGGTTAGGGGTAGGTTTAGTGTTAGGTTTCCGGTGAGAGTTAGGGTTAAATTTATTTTTAGGATTAGGGTGAAGGTGAGGGTGAGGGTTCAAGTGAAGGTTAGGGTTAGGTATAGAGTTAGCATGAAGGCTAGGGTGAGTGTAAGGGTTAGGTTTATGGTTAGGGATAGGGTGAGAATTAGGGTTAGGGTTAGGGTTAGTGTGAGGTTGAGGATTAGTCTGAGGGTTACGGTTAGGTTTAGGGTTAGGTTTAGGATTAGGGTGAGGGTAAGGGTTAGGGTGAGGGTTAGGTTTAGGGTGAGGTTTAGGGTTAGGTTTAGGGTAAGGTTGGCTGAGGGTTAGGGTTAGTGTTAGGGTTAGTGTGAGGGTGAGGGTTAGGGTTAGGTTTAGGGTGGGAGAGAGGGTTAGGGTTAGAATTAAGATTAGGGTTAGTGTTAGGCTGAGGGTGAGTGGGAAGGGGAGGGGAAGGTTAGGGTTAGGGGTAGGTTTAGTGTTAGGGTTCCGGTGAGAGTTAGAGTTAAAGTTATTTTTAGGATTAGGGTGAAGGTGAGGGTGAGGGTTCAAGTGAATGTTAGGGTTAGGTATAGAGTTAGGATGAGGGCTATGGTGAGTGTAAGGGTTAGGTTTATGGTTAGGGATAGGATGAGAATTAGGGTTAGGGTTAGGGTTAGTGTGAGGTTGAGGTTTAGTCTGAGGGTTACAGTTAGGTTTAGGGTTAGGTTTAGGCTTAGGGTGAGGGTAAGGGTTAGGGTGAGGGTTAGGGTTAGGGTGAGGTTTAGGGTTAGGTTTAGGGTAAGGTTGGTTGAGGGTTAGGGTTAGTGTTAGGGTTAGTGTGAGGGTGAGGGTTAGGGTTAGGGTTAGGGTGGGAGAGAGGGTTAGGGTTAGAATTAAGATTAGGGTTAGTGTTAGGCTGAGGGTGAGTGGGAAGGGAAGGGGAAGGTTAGGGTTAGGGGTAGGTTTAGTGTTAGGGTTCCGGTGAGAGTTAGGGTTAAAGTTATTTTTAGGATTAGGGTGAAGGTGAGGTTGAGGGTTCAAGTGAAGGTTAGGGTTAGGTATAGAGTTAGGATGAGGGCTATGGTGAGTGTAAGGGTTAGGTTTATGGTTAGGGATAGGATGAGAATTAGGGTTAGGGTTAGGGTTAGTGTGAGGTTGAGGTTTAGTCTGAGGGTTACGGTTAGGTTTAGGGTTAGGTTTAGGCTTAGGGTGAGGGTAAGGGTTAGGGTGAGGGTTAGGGTTAGGGTGAGGTTTAGGGTTAGGTTTAGGGTAAGGTTGGTTGAGGGTTAGGGTTAATGTTAGGGTTCGTGTGAGGGTGAGGGTTAGGGTTAGGGTTAGCGTGACGGTGAGAGTGAGGCTGAGCATTAGGGTGAGGGTGAGGGTGAGGGTGAGTTTGACGGTTAGGGTTAAGGTGAGGGTAAGGGTAAAGATTAGGGTAAGGCTTTGGGTTAGGATTAGGGTTAGGCTGAGGATGAGATTTAGGGGGAGGTTGATTGTGAGGGTTAGGGTAAGGATTAGGGTTAGGATTAGGGTTAGGCTGAGGATGAGCTTGAGGGTGAGGGTGAGGGTTAGGGTTAGGGTTAGGATGAGGGTTAGGGTTATTTTGAGGGTTAAGGTGAGTGTAAGGGTAAGGTTTAGATTGAAGTTAGGGTGAGGCAGAGGGTTAGGATTAGGGTGAGGATGTGGGTGGGGTTAGGATGAGGGTTAAGTTTAAGTTTAGCCTTAGGGTTAGGGTGAGGGTTAGGGTTAGTGTGAGGGTTACGGTTAGGTTGAGGTTTAGGGTTAGGATTAGGGTTAGGGTGAGGCGTAGGGTTAGGGTGAGGGTTAAGGTTAGTCTTAGGGTTAGGGTGATGGTTAGGGTTGAGTTGACGGTTTGGGTTATGGTGAGGGGTAGGTTTAGTGTTACGGTGAGGCTTAGGTTTAGTGTGAGTGTTAGGGTGAGGATAAGGTTTCGGGTGAGGGTTTGCTTGACAATGAGGGTTAGGGATAGCGTAAGTGTTAGGGTGAGTGTTAGGTTGAGGGTTAGGGTTAGGGTTAGGGTGAGGGTGAGGGTTACAGTTAGGGTTAGGGTGAAGTTAAGGGTTAGCCTTAGGTTTAGTGTGAAGGTTAGGTTTAGGGTTAGGATTAGGGTTATTTTTAGGGTTAGGTTAAGGCTGAGGGTGAGGGTGAGGTTGAGGTATTGGTTAGGTTTAGGGTTAGGGTGAGGGTGAGAGTGTGGGATAGGGTTTGGATTTGAATTAGGGTTAGGGTTAGGCTGAGGGTGAGGGTGACAGTGAGGGTTAGGATTAGGGTGAGTGTTAGTGTTGGGATTAGGTTGAAGTTTAGGGTTAGTGTGACGGTGAGGGATAGGGTTAGAGTGAGGGGTAGGGTTAGGGTTAGGATGAGGGTTAGGGTTAGGGAGAGGGTTAGGGTGAGGGTGAGGTTTAGGGTTAGGGTGAGGGTAAGGGTTAGGGAGAGGGTTAGGGTGAGGGTGAGGTTTAGGGTTAGGGTGAGGGTAAGGGTTAGGGTTAGGGTTAGGGTGTGGGTTAGGTTTAGGCTTAGGGTTAGGGAGAGTGCTAGGGTGAGGGTGAGAGTTAGGGTTAGGTTTAGCGTTAGGGTTTGCCTTAGGGTGAGGGTGACGGTGAGGGTGAGAGTTAGGTTTAGGATTAGTGTTAGGTTTAGGGTTAGACTTAGGGTGAGGGTGAGGGTGAGGATAAGGGTTAGGATGAGGGTTAGGTTTAGGGTTAGGGTGAGGGTTAGGTAAAGTTTGATGTTTAGGGTGAGGGTGAGGGTTAGGTTTAGGGTTAGGATTAGGGTGAGTGTTAGGTTTAGGGTTAGGGTTACGGTGAGTGTGAGTGTTAGGGTGAGGGTTAGGGTTAGGGATAGGGTTAGGTTGAGGGTTACGGTTAGGGGGAGGATTAGTGTTAGTGTTAAGGTGAGGGTGAGGGTGAGGGTTAAGTTTAGGTTTAGTGTTAAGGTTAGGGTTAGACTTAGGTTGAGGGTTAGGGTGAGAGTGAGGATTAAGTTTAGGGTGAGGGTTAGTGTGTGGGTGAGGGTTAGGGTTAGGGTGAGGATTAGGGTGACAGTGACGGTTAGAGTGAGCGTGATGGTTAGGCTTAGGGTTAGGGTGATGTTAGGGTTAATGTTAGGGTTAGGGTGAGGGTGAGGATAAGGGTTAGGCTGAGGGTTAGGATGAGTGGGAGGTTTAGGTTTAGGGTTAGGGGTAGAGTGAGGGTTAGGGTGAGAGTTAGGGTTAAGGTTCGGTTAGGGTTAGGGTGAGTGTTAGGGTTATTGTTAGGTTTACGATTAGGGAAAGTGTTAGGGTGAATGTTAGGTTTAGGGTGAGGGTTAGGTATAGGGTGTGGGTTAGGGTTAGAATGAGGGTTAGGGTTAGGGCGAGGTTTAGGGTTAAGATTATTGTTAGGGTTATGGCTAGGGTGAGGGTGAGTGTTAGGGTTAGGCTTAGGGTTAGGGTGAGGGTTAGGGTTAGGTTTAGGCTTAGGGTTAGCATGAGGTGTAGTTTTAGGGTTAGGGTGAGGATTAGGTTTAGTGTGAAGTTTAGAGTTAGTGTTAGGATTAGTGTGAGTGTTAGGGTGAGGGTTAGGGTAATGGTTATTTTTAGGATTAATATTTGTTTTAGGGTTAGGGTTAGGTTGAGGGTGAGTGTGACATGGTTTAGAGTGAGGGTGGGAGTGATGGTTAGGTTTAGTATTAGGATTAGGGTTAGGGTTAGGCTGAGGATGAGTGGGAAGGAGAAGGGGGAGTTTTAGGGGTAGGGGTAGGGTTAGGGTTACAGTGATGGTGAGTGTGAGGGTTCGCGTGAAGGTTAGGGTTAGGGATAGAGTTAGGGTGAGGTCTAGGATGAGTGTGTGGGTTAGGGTTATGGTGAGGGATAGGGTGAGAATTAGGTTTAGGGTTAGGGTTAGGGTGAGGGTTAATCTGAGGTGTAGGGTTAGGGTTAGGGTGAGGGTTATGTTAATTCTGAGGTTTACGGTTAGATTTTGGGTTAGGTTAGGCTTATGGAGAGGGTCAGGGATAGGGTGAGGGTTAGGGTGAGGGTGAGGTTTAGGGTTAGGTTTAGGGTGAGGGTTGGTTGAGGGATAGGGTTAGGGTTAGGGTTAGGATGTGGGTGAGGTTTACGTTTAGGGTTAGAATTAGGGTGAGGGTGAGAGTAAGGCTAAGGGTTAGGGTGAGGGTGAGGGTGAGGGTGAGTTTTAGGGTTAGGGTTAAGGTGAGGGTAAGTGTGAGGATTATGGTAAGGATTTGGTTTAAGACTAGTGTTTGGTTGAGGGTGAGCTTGAGGGTGAGGGTGATGTTTAGGGGTAGGTTTAGGGTGAGGGTTACGGTTAGGGTTAGGGTCAGGGTGATGGTTAGGGTCAGGGTGAGGGTTAGGTTTAGGTTTAGGGTGAGGGTGAGGGTGAGGGTTAGGGTTACGTTGATGTTTAGGTTGAGGGTGAGGGTTTGGGTGAGGGTGAGTTTTCCGTGAGGTTGAGGGTTAGGGTGTGGGTGAGGTTTAGGATTAGGGTTAGTGTTAGGGTGATGGTGAGGTTTAGGGTGAGGGTGAGTGTTAGGGTTACGGTTAGGGTTAGTGTGAGGTTTAGGGTTAGGGTTAGGGATAGAGTGAGGATTAGACTGCTGGGTTGGGTTAGGGTTAGGGTGAGGGTTAGGGTTAGTGTGAGAGTTAGGGTTATGGTTAGGTCTAGGTTGAGGTTAAGGGTTAGGGTGAGTGTTAGGGTTAGCGTTAGGGTTAGGGTGAGGATTAGGGTGAGGGTTAGGTTTAGGGTTATTTTAAGGGTTAGGTTAAGGTTTATGGTTAGGGTTAGGGTTAGGGTGAGCGTTCGGGTTAGGGTTAGGGTTAGGGTTAAGGTAAGGGTTACGGCAATGATTAGGGTGAGGGATAGGGTGAGGTTGAAGTTTAGGGTTATGGTGAGGGTTAGGTTGATGGTTAGGGTTAAGTTTAGGTTTAAGGTCAGGGTTAAGTTGAGGGTTAGGGTTAGTGTTAGGGTGAGGGTTAGAGTGACAGTGAGGGTTAGGCTTTGTGTTAAGGTTAGGGAACGGGTGAGGAGTTGGGTGAGGATTAGGATTAGTTTTAGTGTGAGGGGTTGAATGAGGGTTAGGGTTAGGGTTATGGTGAGGCTTAGGGTTAGTGTTAGGGTGAGGGTGAGGGTTAGGATTTGTGTGAGGGTTAGGGTTAATGTTAGGGTTAGGGTGAGGGTAAGGGTTAGGGTTAGGTTGAGGGTTAGGTTTAGTGTGAGCGTTAAGGTTAGGGTTCTCATTAGGGTTAGGGTGAGGTTAATAGTTAGGGTGAGGGTTAGGATTAGGGTGAGGGTTAGGTTTAGTGTTAGGCTTAGTTTTAGGGTGAGGGTTAGGGTTAGGTTGAGGCTTAGTCTGAGGGGTAGGTTTAGGGTGAAGGTGAGGGTTTGGGTGAGGGTGAGGGTTCGGGTGAGGGTAAGGGTTAGGGATTGGTTGTGTTAGGTATAGGGTGAGTGTAAGGGTGATGGTGAGTGTTAGGGTGAGGGTTAGGTTTAGGGTTAGGGATAAGTTTAAGGTTAGGATGAGGGGTTGGGTTAGGTTTCGGGTGAGGGTTAGGTTTAGTGTGAGGGTTAGGGTTAGGGGTAGGGTTCGGATGAGGTTAAGGGTTAGGGTTATATTTAGGGTGAGTTTTAAGGTGATTGTGAGGGTTAGGGTTAGGGTTACTGTTAGGGTGAGGGTAAGATTTAGGTTGATTGTTAGGTTTAGGGTGAGGGTTAGGGTTAGCATTAGGGTTAGGATGAGGGTTAGGGTGAAGGTTAGGTTTAGGATTAGTTTTAGGGTGAAGGTGAGGGTGAGGGTTAGGTTTAAGTTTAGGGTTTGGGTTAGGATGAGGTTTAGGGTGAGTGCTAGGGTTAGGATTAGGGTTAGGGTGAGGGTTAGGCTGAGGGTGAGGTTGAGGCTGAGTGTGAGGTTTAGGGTTAGGTTTAGTGTTAGGGTTATCATCAGGTTTAGGGTTAGGTTTAGGATTAGTGTTAGCTTTAGGGGTAGGCTTAGGGTGAGGGTAAGTGTGAGGGTGAGGTTTAGGGTTAGAGTGAGGTTTAGAGTAAGAGTGAGGGATAGGGTTAGGCTTAGGGTTAGGGTGAGGGTTAGGTTTAGGGTTAGGATTAGGGTGAGGGATAGGTTTAGGATTAGTGCTGGGTTAGGGTTAGGCTCAGGGTGAAGGTGAGTGTGAGGGTGAAGTTAGGGTTTGGGTGAGTTTTCGGGTTAGGGTTAGTGTGAGGGTTAGGGTTAGAGTGATTTTGAGGTTGAGGGTGAGGTTTAGGGTTCTGGTGAGTCTGAGGTTTAGGGTTTGTTTGAGGGTTAGGGCTAGGATGATGGTTATTTTGACAGTGAGGTTTAGGTTCATGGTGAGGGTTAGGATGAGGGTTAGGGTGACGGTTAGGGTGAGGTTTAGGGTTAGGGATAGGGTGAGTGTTGGGTTAGGGTTAGGTTTAGAATGAGAGTTAGGTTGAGGTTTAGGGTTATGGTTAGGGTGAGGTTTAGCTTGAGGGTCAGGGTTAGGTTTAGTTTGAGAGTTAGGGTTAAGTTTAGGGTTAGGGTGAGGACTAGGATGAGGGTGAGGGTGAGGGTTAGTGTTAAGGATAGGATGAGTATTAGGGTTAGGTTTAGGGTAGGCTGATGGATAGGGTTAGGGATAGGCTGTGGGATAGGTTTAGTGTGTGGGTTAGGGTTAGGTTTAGGGTTAATATTAGGGTTAGGCTAAGGGCTAGGGTGAATTTTAGGGTTATGGTGAAGTTTAGGTTTAGCATTCGGTTTAGGATGAAGGTTAGTGTGAGGCTAAGGGATAGGGTGAGGGTAAGTGTTAGGGTGAGGGTTAGGGTGAGGGTGATTGTTAGGGTTAGGATTAGGCTTATGAGGAGGGTTAGGGTTAAGTTTAGGGTTAGTGTGAGTGTTAGGTTAAGGGTTTTTGTTAGTGTTAGGGTTAGGGTTAGGGTGAGGGTTAGGGTCATGGTGAGGGTTAGGGTTAGGGTGAGGGTTAGGGTCATGGTGAGGGTTATGGTTAGGGTGAGGGTTAGGATTAATTTTAATGTTAGGGTGAGGGTTAGGGTCAGTATGAGGGTGAGGGTTAGGGATAGGGATAGGGTGAGGATTAGGGTTAGGCTTATGGTTAGGGTGAGGGTTAGGCTGACGGTTGGGTTTAGGGTTAGGCTGAGGGATTGGATTAGTGTGAGGGTTAGGGTTAGGGTTAGGGTTATTTTTAGGGTGAGGGTAAGTGTTAGGTTGAGGGTTAGAGTTAGGTTGAAGTTTACGATTAGCATTCGGTTTAGGATGAGTGTTAGTGTGAGGGTTAGGGTTCGGGTTAGTGTTAGGGTGAGGGTGAGGGTTAGGGTTAATGTTAGTGTGAGGGTTAGTTTTAGGTTGAGGCTAAGGGTTGGGGTTAGGGTTAAAGTGAGGGTGAGGGTGAGGGTGAGGTTTAGGGTGAGTCTGAGGGTGAGGGTTACGGTTAGGCTGAGGGTGAAGGTGAGGGTTAGGGTTAGGGTTAGGTTTAGGTTGAGCGTGAGGGTGAGGGTTAGGCTTATGGTTTTGGTTAGGGTTATTGTGAGGTTTAGGATTATAGTAAGGGTTAGGGTTTAGGTAAGTGTGAGGCTGAGGTTTAGGGTGAGGGTGAGGGCTAGGGCTAGCGTTAGGGTTAGGGTGAGGGATACTGTGAGGGTTAGGAGTAGGGGTAGGTTGAGGTTGAGAGTTAGGGTTAGGGTTAGTTTGAGGGTTAGAGTTAAGGTGAGGGTTAGGGTTAGGGATAGGGTTAGGTTGAGGGTGAGTGTTAGTGTTAGGGTTGGGTTAGGGTTAGAGTTAGGATGATGGTGAGGATTAGGGTAAGGATTAGGGTTAGGGTAAGTTTTAGGCTGGGGGTGAGGGTGAGGATGAGGGTTATGTTCAGGGTGAGGGTTGGGGTTAGGGGTAGGGTTAGGGATAGGGTGAGTGTTAGGGTTAGGATGAAGGATAGGTTGTGGGGTAGAGTTAGAGTTAGTGTGAGGGGTAGGGTTAGTGTGAGGGTTAGGTTTAGGGTTAGGTTTAGGGTTAGATTTAGGGTTAGGGTGGGGGTTAGGGTTAGGGTTATGATGAGGTTTAGGTTTAGGGTGAGGGCTACGGTGAGGGTGAGAGTTGGAGTGAGTGTGAGGGTGAGGATCAGGGTTAGGTTTAGGGTTAATTTTAGGATGAGGTTTAGGATGAGGGTGAGGGCTAGTGTTAGTGTTAGGCTGAGAGTGAAGGTGAGTGTGAGTATGAGGGGTAGGTTTAGGTTTAGGTTGAGGTTTAGGGTTAGGGTGAGTGTTAGGGTTAGGGTTAGAGTGAGGGTTAGGGTTACATTGATGTTTAGGGTGAGGGTGAGGGTTTGGGTGAGAGTGAGGTTTCGGTGAGGGTGAGGGTAGTGTGTGGGAGAGGTTTAGGTTTAGGGTGAGTGTTAGGGTGAATGTGAGGGTTAGGTTGATGGTGAGTGTTAATGTTATGGTTAGGGTTAGTGTGAGGTTTAGGGTTAGGGTTAGGGATAGAGTGAGGGCTAGGGTGCTTTGTTGGGTTAGGGTTAAGGTGAGGGTTAGGGTTAGTGTGAGGTTTAAGGTAAGGGTTAGGGTTAGGGTTAGGGCTAGGGTGAGGTTAAGGTTTAGGGTGAGGGTAAGGGTGAGGGTGAGGGTTAGGTTTTGTGTTAGGGTTAGTGTGAGGGTTAGGGTGAGGTTTAGGTTTAGGGTTAGATTAAGGGTTAGGGGGAATATGAGGGTTAGGGTTAGGGTTAGGGTGAGGGTTAGGGTTAGGGTTAGGGTTAGGGTTAGGGTGATGGTAAGGGTGATGGTTAGGGTTAGGGTTAGGGTGAGATTAAGGCTTAGGGTGAGGAATAAGGTGAGGGTGAGGGTTAGGTTTAGGGTTAAGTTTAGTGTGAGGTTTAGGTTGAGGGTTAGGGTTAGGGTGAGGTTTAGGTTGAGGGTTAGGGTGAGGGTTAGGGTTAGGGTTAGGTTTAGGGTGAGGGTTAGGTTGAAGGTTAGGGTTAGTGTTAGGGTGAAGGTTAGGGTGACGGTGAGTGATAGGCTTAGTGTTTGGGTTAGGGTACGTTTGAGGGGTTGGGTGAGGGTTAGGGTTAGGGTGAGGGTGAGGCTTAGAGTTAGGATTTGGTTTGGGGTTAATGTGAGGGGTAGTTTGACGGTAAGATTTAGTGTGAGGGTAGGGGTGAGGATGACGGTTTGGGTTAGGTTTAGGGTGAGGGTTGGGTGAGTGTTAGGGTTAGGGTTATGGTGAGGGTTAGAGTTACTGTTAGGGTTAGGGTTATGTTTAGGGTTAGGGTGAGGGTTAGGATTAGTGTGAGGGTTAGGGTTAGGGTTAATATTAGGGTTACGGTGAGGGTAAGGGTTAGGGTTAGGTTGAGGTTTAGGGTTAGTGTGAGGGTTAGGGTTAGGGTTTGGGTTAGGGTTAGAGTGAGGGTAAGCGTTAGGGTGAGGGTTAGTATGAGGTTGAGGGTTAGCATTAGGGTTAGAGATAGGTTGAGGTTGAGGACTGGGTAAGGTTGAGGCTTAGGCTCTGGGGTAGTTTTGGGTGAGGGTGGGGGTTAGGGTGAGGATACAGGTGAGAGTAAGGGTTAAGGTATGGTTGAGGTTTAGGGTTAGGGTGAGTGTTAGGGTGACGGTGAGGGTTAGGGTGAGGGTTAGGTTTACGGTTAGGGATAAGGTGAAGATTAGGGTGAGGATTTGGGTTAGGGTTAGGGTGAGGGTTAGTTTTCGTGTGAGAGGTAGGGTTAGGGTGAGGTTAAGGGTTTGGAAGATGTTTAGGGTGAGGGTGAGGGTGAGGGTTAGCGTTTGGGTTAGGGTTTGGGTTAGGGTGAGGGTTAGGTTGACAGCGAGAGTTAGGGCAAGGATTAGGGATAGGGTTAGGTTTAGGGTGAAGGCTGGGTTAGGTTGAGATTTAGGTTGAGGGGTAAGGTTAGGGTAAGGGTGAGGTTTAGGGTGAGGATACGGTTGTGGATAAGGGTTAAGTTATGGTTGAGGGTTTGGGTTAGGGTGAGTGTTAGGGTGACGGTGAGGGTTAGGGTGAGGGTTAGGTTTGGGTTAGGGATAGGGTGAAGGTTAGGGTGAGGGTTTGGGTTAGGGTTAGGGTGAGGGTTAGGTTTAGTGTGAGAGTTAGGGTTAGGGTTATGGTTAGGTGAAGTTAAGGGTTTGGAAGATGTTTAGGGTGAGGATGAGGGTTAGGGTCAGGGTGAGGTTTAGCGTGTGGGTTAGGGTTTGGGTTAGGGTGAGGGTTTGTTTGACAGTGAGAGTTAGGGTGAGGGTGAGGATTAGGGTTTGGTTTAGGGTTCGGGTTTGGGTTAGGGTTTGTGTTAGGGTTAGTTTGAGGGTGAGGGTTAGGTTTAGGGTTAGGTGGGGGTTAGGGTTAGGGTGAGGGTTAGGATTAGGGTTAGGGATAGGGTTAGGCTAAAGGTGAGGGTGAGTGTAGGGATGAGGGGTAGGTTTAGGTTTAGGTTGAGGTTTAGGGATAGTGTGTGGGTTAGGGTTAGGGTTCGAGTGAGGGTAAGGGTTACGTTGATGTTTAAGTTGAGGGTGAGGGTTTGGATGTTGGTGAGGTTTAGGTTTAGTTTGAGTGTTAGGGTGAATGTGAGGGTTAGGGTGAGGGTGAGTGTTAGGGTAACGGTTAGGGTTAGTGTGAGGTTTAGGGTTAGGGTTATGGATAGAGTGAGTGTTAGGGTGCTGGGTTGGGTTAGGGTTAGGGTGAGGGTTAGGGTTAGTGTGAGGATTAGGTTTAGGTTTAGGGTTAGGGCTAGGGTGAAGTTAAGGGAAAGGGTGAGGGTTAGGTTGAGGGTGAGGGTTAAATTTTGCTTTAGGGTTAGAGTGAGGGTTAGGGTGAGGTTTAGGTTTAGGTTTAGATTAAATGTTAGGGTCAATGTGAAGGTTAGGGTTAGGGTTACGGTGAAGTTTAGGGTTAGGTTTAGGCTTAGGGTGAGGGTAAGTGTAATGGTTAGTGTTAGAGTTAGGGTGAGAATAAGGGTTAGGGTGAGGGATAGGGTGAGGGTGAGGGTTAGGTTTAGGTTTAGGTTTAAAGTGAAGGTTAGGTTGAGTGTTAGGGTTAGGGTGAGGGTTAGGTTGAGGGTTAGGGTGAGGGTTAGGGTTAGGGTTATTTTAGTGTGAGGGTTAGGTTGAGGGTTAGAGTTAGTGTTCGGGTGAGTGTTAGGGGGAGGGGGAGGGTTAGGCTTAGTTTTTGGGTTAGGGTACGGGGTGAGGGGTTGGGTGAGGTTTAAGGTTAGGGTGACGGTGAGGCTTACGGTTAGGTTTCGGTTTAGGTTTAGGGTGAGGGGTTGTTTGAAGGCAATTTTTATGGTGAGGGTTAGGGTGAGGATGAGGGTTAGGGTTAGGTTTAGGGTGAGGGGTTGTGTGAGGGTTAGGGTTAGGGTTATGGTGAGGGTTAGTGCTACGGTTAGGATTAGGGTTAGGTCTAGGGTGAGGGTGAGGGTTAGAATTAGAGTGAGGGTTAGTGTTAGGGTTAATATTAGGGTTACAGTGAGGGTAAGTGTTAGTGTTAAGTTGAGGTTTAGGGTTAGTGTGAGGGTTAGGGTTAGGGTTTGGGTTAGGGTTAGAGTGAGTGTAAGCGTTAGGATGAGGGTTAGTATGAGGTTGAGGGTAAGTGTTAGGGAAAGGGTTATGTTTAGTGTGAGGGCTGGGTTAGGTTGAGGCTTAGGCTGAGGGGTAAGGTTAGGGTGAGTGTGAGGTTTAGGGTGAGGATACGGTTGTGGGTAAGGTTTAAGGTATGGTTGAGGGTTAGGGTTAGGGTGAGTGTTAGGGTGACGGTGAGGGTTAGGGTGAGGGTTAGGTTTAGGGTTAGGGATACGGTGAAGTTTAGGGTGAGGGTTTGGCTTAGGGTTATGGTGAGGGTTAGGTTTAGTGTGAGAATTAATGTTAGGGTTAGGGTTAGGGTGAGGTTAAGGGTTTGGAAGAGGTTTAGGGTGAGAGTTAGGGTTATGGTTAGGGTGAGGGTTAGCGTGTGGGTTAGGGTTTGAGTTAGGGTGAAGGTTAGGTTGACAGTGAGACTTAGGGTGAGGGTGAGGATTAGGGTTAGGTTTAGGGTTCGGGTTAGGGTTAGGATTTGTTTTAGGGTTACTTTGAGCGTGAGGGTTAGGTTTAGGGTTAGGTGGGTGTTAGGGTTAAGGTTAGGGTTAGGATTAGGGTTATGGTTAGGGTGAGGGTGAGCATTAGGCTTAGGGTTAGGGTTAGGGTGAGGGTGATGGTGAGGGTTAGGTTTAGGATTAATGTTAGATTTAGGGTTAGTCTTAGGGTGAGTGTGAGTGTGAGGGTGAGGGTGAGGGTTAGGTTTAGGATGAGGTTTAGGGTTAGTTTTAGGGTGAGGGTTAGGTTTGAGGGTAAGTGTTACAGTTAGGTTTACGGTGAGGGTTAGGGTTAGGGTTATGGGGAGGGTTAGGGTTAGTTTTAGGGTTAGGGTGAGGGCTAGGGTGAGGGTGAGTCTGAGGGTTAGGGTTAGTGATAGGGTGAGGATTAGGGTTAGCATTAGGTTTAGGGTGAGAGTTAGGTTGCGGGTAGGGTTAGGTTTAGTGTGAGGGATAGATTTAGTGTGAGGGTTAGGGTTAGCATGAGGTTTAGGATGAGGGTGAGGGTTTGGGTTAGGGTTAGGGTTAGAGTTAGAGTGAGGGTGAGGTTGAGGCTGAGAATTAGGTTAAGATAAAGGTGAGGGTTAGGTTTAGGGTAAGGCTAAGATTTAGGATTGGGGGTAGTGTGAGGGTGAGTGTGACGGTGAGTTTTAGGTTGAGTCTGAGGTGAGGGTTGGGATTAGGATCAGGGTTAGGGTAAAGGTTAGGGTTAGGCTGAGGTTGAGGGTGTGGGTTAGGATTAGGCTTATTTTGGGTGAGGGTGAGGGTGAGGGTTAGGGTTAGGATTAGGGTTAGGGTTAGGGTTAGGCTGAGGGTGAGGGTGAGTGTAGGGATGAGGGGTAGGTTTAGGTTTAGGGTTACGGTCAGGGTTAGATTAGGGTTCAAGTGAGGGTAAGGGTTACGTTGTTGTTTAGGTTGAGGGTGAGGATTTGGGTGTGGGTGAGTTTTAGGTTTAGGGTGAGTGTTAGGGTGACTGTGAGGGTTAGTGTGAGGGTGAGTGTTAGGGTAACGGTTAGGGTTAGTGTGAGGTTTAGGGTTAGGGTTAGGGATAGAGTGAGGGTTAGGGTGGTGGGTTGGGTTAGGGTTAGTGTGAGGGTTAGGGTTAGTGTGAGGGTTAGCGTTAGGGTTAGTGTTAGGGCTAGGGTGAATTTAAGGGAAGAGGTGAGGGTAAGGGTGAGGGTGGGGGTTAGATTTTGCTTTAGGGTTAGGGTGAGGGTTAGGGTGAAGTTTAGGTTTAGGGTTAGGCTTAGGGTGAGGGTAAGTGTGAGGGTTAGGGTTAGGGTTAGGGTGAGAATAAAGGTTAGGGTGAGGGATAGGGTGAGGGTGAGGGTTAGGTTTAGGGTTAGGGTGAGGGTGAGGGTTAGGGTGAGGGTTAGGGTTAGGGTTAGTTTAGGGTGAGGGTTAGGTTGAGGGTTAGGGTTAGTGTTAGGGTGAGGGTTAGGGTGACAGTGAGGGTTAGGCTTTGATTTTGGGTTAGCCTACTGGTGAGGGGTTGGGTTAGGGTTAAGGTTAGGGTGACGGTGAGGCTTAGGGTTAGGGTTCGGTTTAGGGTTAGGGTGAGGGTAAGGGTTAGGGTTAGGGTCAAGGTTAGGATGAGGTTGAGGGTTGGTGTTTGGTTTAGGGTTAGGTTAGGGTAAGGTTTAGGGTGAGAGTTAGTGTGAGGATGAGGGTTAGGGTTAGGTTTAGGGTAAGGGGTTGGGTGAGGGTTAGTTTTAGGGTTATGGTGAGAGTTAGTTTTAGGGTTAGGGTTAAGGTTAGGGTTAGCTTGAGTGTTAGGATTAGTTTGAGGGTTAGGGTTAGGGTTAATGTTAGGGTTAGGGTAAGGGTAAGGGTTAGGGTTAGGGTGAGGGTTAGGGTTAGTGTGAGGGTTAGGGTTAGGGTTTGGTTTAGTGTTAGGGTGAGGGTAAGGGTTAGGGTTAGGGTCAAGGTTAGGATGAGGTTGAGGGTTGGTGTTTGGTTTAGGGTTAGGTTTAGGGTGAGGGCTGGGTTAGGTTGAGGCTTAGGCTGAGGGGTTGGGTTAGGGTGAGGGTGAGGGTTTGGGTAAGGGTGAGGGTACGTGTGAGGGTAAGGGTTAAGGTTTGCTTGAGAGTTAGGATTAAGGTGATTGTTAAGGTAACGGTGTGGGTTAGGATGTGGGTTATGTTTACTGTGAGGGTTAGGTTTAGGGTTAGGGTTAGTGTGAGGTTAAGATTTAGGGTGAGGTCTAGGGTGAGGGTGAGGGTTAGGGTTAGCATTAGGGTTAGGGTGAGGGTTAGGGTGAGATTTGGTTTAGGGTTAGGTTAAGGATTAGGGTGAGTGTGAGTGTTAGGGTTAGGCTGAGGCTCAGTGTTAAGGTTAGGTTTAGGGTATGGGTGAAGATTATGTTTAGGGTGAGGGTTAAGGTGACAGTGAGGGTTAGGTTTAGGGTTAGGGTTAGGGTGAGTGTTAGGGTGAGGTTTAGGGTTACGTTTAGATTTAGGGTGAGGGTTAGGTTGAGGGTTAGGATTAGTGTGAAGGTTAGGGTTAGGGTTAATGTTAGGGTTAGGGTGACGGTAAGGGTTAGGGTTATGGTGAGGGTTAGGATTAGTGTGAGGTTTAGGGTTAGGGTTTGGGTTAGGATTAATGTGAGGGTAAGGGTTGGGGTGAGTTTTAGGATGAGGGTGAGGGTTAGGGTTAGGTTTAGGGTGAGGGCTGTGTTAGGTTGAAGCTTAAGCTGATGGTTAGGGTTAGGGTGAGGGTGAGGGTTTGTATGAGTGTGTGGGTACGGGTGAGGGTAAGGGTTAAGTTTTGGTTGAGGGTTAGGCTTAGGGTGAGTGTTTGGGTAACGGTGAGGGTTAGAGTAAGGGTTAGGTTTAGGGTTAGGGATAGGGTGAAGGTTAGGGTGAGCGGTTGGGTTAGGGTTAGGGTGAGGGTTAGGTTTATTGTGAGGGTTAGGGTTAGGGTTAGGGTGAAGTTAAGGTTTAGGGTGAGGTTTAGGTTCAGGGTGAGGGTTATTATTACCATTAGGGTTAGTGTGAGGGTTAGGGTGAGGTTTGGTTTAGGGTTAGGTTAAGGGTTAGGGTGAGGGTGAGTGTTAGTGTTAGGCTGAGGGTGAGGTTTAGGGTTAAGTTTAGGGTATGGGTGAGGATTATGTTTAGGGTTCGGGTTAAGGTGATGGTGAGGGTTAGGTTTAGTGTTCGGGTTAGGGTGAGTGTTAGGTTGAGGGTTAGGGTTACGTTTAGATTTAGGGTGAGGGTTAGGTTGAGGGTTAGGGTTAATGTTAGTTTTAGGTTTAGGGTGAGGGTTAGGGTGACGGTGAGGGTCAGGGTGAGGGTTAGGGTTAGGTGTCGGTGAGGGTTAGGTGAGGTTAAGTGTTAGGGTGAGGGTTAGGGTGAGTGTGAGGGTGAGGGTTAGGGTTAGGATTAGGGTTAAGGTTAGGGTCATTGTTAGGCTGAGGGTGAGGGTGAGGATTAGGTTTAGGTTTAGGTTTCGGGGGATCTTGAGGGAGAGGGTTAGCTATAGTGTGAGGATTAGGGTTAGAGTTAGGGTCAGGATGAGGGATAGGCTGAGGAGTAGGTTTAGGATTAGGTGAGGGATAGGTTTATTGTGAGGGTTAAAGTTAGGGTTAGGGTTAATGTTAGGGTGAGGGTATGAGTTAGGGTGAAGTTGATGGTTAGGGTTAGCATGAGGGTGCAGGTTAAGTTTAGGATTGGTGTTAGGTTTAGTTTAGGGTTAGGATGAGGGTTAGGTTTAGGTTTAGGGTAAGGGTAAGGGTGAGTTTGAGGGTTAGGGTGTGTGTGAGGGTTAGGTTTAGGGTGATGGTTAGGGTGACGGTGAGTGTTAAGATGAGGGTGAGGGTTAGGGTTAGGGTTAGGGTTACGGTGAGGTTTAGGTTTAGCGTTTGGTTTAGGGTCAGGGTTAGGGTAAGTGTTAGGGTTAGGGTTAGGGTTAGGGTTATGGTTAGTGTGAGGTTTAGGTTTAGGATTAGGGTTAGGGTAAAGGTAAGAGTGAGGGTGAGGTTTAGGGTGAGGGTGAGTGTTAGGGTTAGCGTTAGGGTTAGTCTGAGGCTTAGTGCGAGGGTTAGTTTTAGTGTTAGGTTGAGTTTGAGTGTTAGGGTTAGAGTTAGTGTGAGGGTTATGGTTAGGTTGAGGGGTAGGGTTAGGATTAGGGTTAGAGTGAGGGTGAGATTGAGGGTTAGGGTTGGGTTAGGTTTAGAGTTAGGGGGAGGGTGAGGGTTAGGGTTAAATTTTGGGTTAGTGTTAGGCTTAAGGTGAGGGTGAGTATGAGATTGAGGGTTAGGGTTAGGGTTAGGTTGAGGGTTAGGGTTAGTGTGAGGGTTAGGTTTAGGTTGAGGTTTAGGGTGAAAGGGAGGTTTAGTGTAAGTGTGAGGGTTAGGGTTAGGGTTAGGGTGAGAGTGAGGTTTAGTATCAGGGTGAGGGTTAGGGTTAGTGTGAGGGTGATTGTTATGGTTAGGGTTAGGAGTAAGTGAGGGTTAGGGTTAGGGTGATGGGTGGGTTTAGGGTTAGGGTGAGGGTTAGGGTTAGGGTGATGTTTAGGGTGAGGGTGAGGTTTAGGGTGAAGCTGAGGGTGAGGGTGAGGGTGAGGGTTAAGGTGTGGGTGAGGGTTAGGTTTAGAGTGAGGGTTAGGGTAAGGGTGAGGGTTAGGGTTAGTGTTAGGGAGAGGGTTAAGTTTAGGGTTATCTTTAGTGTGAGGCTGAGGGTTAGGTTTAGGGTTATTTGAGTCTTACGGTTATGGATAGGGTTAGGGTGAGGATAAGGGTTAGGGTGAGGGTGAGGGTTAGGGTTAGGGTTAGTTGAGGCTTACGGTTAGTGATAGGGTTAGGGATAGGCTTAGGGTTAGGGTGGGGGTGAGGGTGAAGTTTAGGGTTACGGTTAGGATTAGGGTAAGTGTGAGGGTGAGGGTTAGATTTAGGATTAGTGTTAGTGTTAGGGTTAGGCTTATTGTGAGTGAGAGGGTGAGGGTGAAGTTTAGGTTAAGGGTGAGGTTTAGGGTTTGGGTTAGGGTGATAATTAGGGTTAGGTTGAGGGTTAGGGTTAATATTAGGGTTAGGGTCAGGGTGAGATTTATGGTGAGGGTGAGCATTAGGTTTAGGGTGATGGTCCGGCTTATGGTTATGATTAGGATGTGGGTGAGGGTTAGGGTTGGGTTAGGGTTAGAGTTAAGGTGAGGGTAAGGGTGTAGTTTAATGTTAGTGTGAGGGTTAGGGTGAGGGTTAGGGTTAGGGTGTGGGTGAGGGTTAGGTTTGGGTTAGGGTTAGAGTTAGGGTGAATGTGATGGTAAGGGTTAGGTTTAGGGTGAGAGGTATGGTGAGGGTTAGGGTTAGGGTTACACTGAGGGGTAGGGTTAGGTTTAGATTGAGGGTGAGAGTGAGGGTTTTGGTTAGGTAAGGGTTAGGGTTGGGGTTACGGTGTGGATTAGAATGTGGGTTCGGTTGAGGGTGAGGGTTTTGGTGATGGTTAGGGTTAGGGTTAGGGTTAGGGTGATTGATTGGGTTAGGTTTAGGGTGAGGGTTAGGGTTAGTGTGAGAGTTAGGGTTACGGTTAGGGTGAGTGTAAGGGTTTGGGTTAGCGTTAGGGTGAGGGTTAGGGTTAGGATTAGCATTAGGGTTATTGTCAGGTTTAGGGTGAGGTTTAAGTTTAGGGTTACGGTAAGTGTTAGGGTGAGGGTGAGGGTTAGGTTTAGTTATAGGGTGAGGGTTAGGGTTAGGTTTAGGGTTTTGGTGAGGGTGAGTGTAATGTTTAGGGTGAGGGATTGGGTGAGGGTGAGGGTTAGGGTTAGGGATAGGGTGAGGGTGAGGGTTAGGTTGAGGGTTAGGGTGAGGGTGAGTGTTAAGGTTATTGTTATGGTTAGGGTGAGGGTTAGGCTGAGGTTGATGTTGAGGGTGAGCATTAAGGTGAGGGTGAGGGTGAAGTTTAAGGTTAGAATTAGGGTTAGGTTTAGAGTTAGGGTGAGCTTGAGTTTGAGGGTGATTGTGAGGGTTAGATTTAGGGATAGGGTTAAGTTTAGGGTTAGGGTTAGTGTGAGGGCTAGGTTGAGGGTGAGGGTTAAGGTCAAGCTGAGGGTTAATGTTTGGGTGAGGGTTAGGGTTAGGGTGAGGGTTAGGTTTAGGGTTAGGGTTAGGGTGAGGTTTAGGGTTAGTGTGAGGTTTAGGGTGAGCGGGAGGGTGAGGATTAGGGTTAGAATTAAGTTAGGGTTAAGGTTAGGCTGAGGGTGAGGGTGAAGCTGAGGTTCAGGGTTAGATTTAGGGTTAGGGTTAGGGAGAGTATGAGGGTGAGGGTTAGGTTTAGGATTAGTGTTAGGGTTCTGGTTAGACTTAGGGTGAGGCTGAAGGTGAGGTGGACGGTTAGTGTTAGGGTAAGCATTAGGTTTAGGGTGAGGGATAGGGTGAGGGTTAGGGTTAGGGTGAAGGTGAGGGGTAGGGTGAGGGTGAGGGTGAGGGTTCAGTTTAGGATTATCGTTATTTTTAGAGTTAGGCTTACGATGAGGGTGAGGATGAGGGTTAAATTTAGGGTGAGGGTTAGGTTGACAGTGAGGGTTAGGGTACGTGTGAGGTTTAGGGTTAGGGATAGAGTGAGTGTGAGGGTTAGGATCAGGGTTAGGTTTTGGGTTAGTGGGAGGGTGAGGGTTAGGGTTAGAGTGAGGTTTTGGGATTGGTTAATGTTAGGCAGAAGGTGAGGGTGAGGCTTTGGATTAGGTTTAGGGTTAGAGTTAGGGTGGGGGTGAGACTTAGGGTTAGGATTACAGTTAGGGTTAGGGTTAGTCTGAGGGTGAGGTTAAGGGTGGGGGTTAGGGTTAAGGTTGGGGAGAGTGTTAGGGTTAGGGTAAGGATTAGCTTTAGGCTGAAGGGTAGGGTTAGAATTAGGGTGAGGTTTAGGTTTAGGGTGATGGTGAGGGTTTGGGTGAGGGTTCGGTTTAGGTTTAGGTTTAGGGTTAGGGTTAGGGTTAGTGTTAGGAATAGGGTTAGGGTTAGGGTTAGAGTGAGGGTAAGCATTAGGGTGAGGTTTAGGGTGAGGGTTAGGCTTAGCGTTAGGTTTAGGGAGAGGGTTAGGGTTAGTGTTAGTGTTAGGGTTAGGTTGAGGCTGCGGCATAGGTTTAGGGTGTGGGTTAGGGATAGGTTGAGGTTTAGGGATTGGTTAGGGTTAGGGAGAGGGTATGGGTGAGGGTTAGGATTAGGGTTAGGGTTAGAGTTAGGGTGAGGTTGAGAGTTAGGGTTAGGATTAGGGTTAGTGTTAGGGTTAGTCTGAGGGTGAGGGTCAAAGTTAGGGTTGGGGAGAGGGTTAGGGTTAGGGTTAGGGTAAGGATGAGGGTTAGGCTGAGGGGTAGGGTTAGAGTTAGGGTGAGGGTTAGGGTTGGGGAGAGGGTTAGTGTTAGGGTAAGGATGAGGCTCAAGCTGAGGGGTAGAGTTTGGGTTATTGTGAGTTTTAGGTTTAGGGTTAGTGTAGGGTAAATGTAAGGGTAAGGGTGAGGTTTAGGTTGAGGTTTACGGTGAGGGTGAGGGTTAGGGTTATCGTTAGGGTTAGTGTGAGGGTGACTTTGAGGGTTAGGATTAGGGTTAGGTAGAGGTTGAGTTTTAGGGTTAGAGTTAGTGTGAGGGTTAGGGTTAGGGTGAGGTTTAGGGTTAGGGTGAGGGTGAGAGTGAGGGTTAGGTTTGGGTTAGGGTTAGAGTAAGAGTGAGAGTGAGGGTCAGGGTTAGATTTAGGCTTAGGGTTACTTTTAGGCTGAGGGTGAGGGTGAGGATGATGGTTAGGTTTAGGGTGAAGTTTAGGGTTATAGGTAGGGTCAGAGTTAGGGTGAGTGTTAGGGTGAGGGATAGGTTTAGGATGTGGTTTAGGGTGAATGGTAGAGTTAGGCTTAGGGTGAGGTTTAGGTTTAGTGTTTGGATTAGGTTTAGGGTTAGGATTAGGGTGAAGGTGAGGTAAGGTTTGGGGTGAGCGTTAGGAAGAGTGTGAATGTTAGGGTTAGGCTTAGGGTTAGGATGGGTGTTAGGGTGAGGGTGAGGGCTAGGGTTAGGCTGAAGTTTTGGGTGAGCATTAGGGTGAGGGATAGGGTTAGGGTTAGGGTGAGGTTTAGGGTGAGGGCAAGTTTTAAGCTGAGGGTTAGATTGAGGGTGAGGGTTAGGGTTAGGGTGAGGGGAAGGGTGTGGTTTCGGGTTAGGGTTAGGGTTAGGCTGAGGAGTAGGTTTAGGGTTAGGGTGAGGTTGAGGGTGAAGTTTTCATTTAGGTAAGGTTAGGGTTAGGGTTAGGGTGAGGATTAGGGAGATGGTTAGGGTGAGGGTTCTGGTTAGGGTTTGGGTGAGGGTTAGGATTAGGGTGAAGGTTAGGGTGACAGTAAGGGTTAGTGATGGTGATGGTGATGTTTAGGTTTACGTTTAGGGTTAGGGTGAGGGTTAGGGTTAGGGTTAGGTTGAGGGATAGCATTAGGTTTAGGGTTAGGGTGAGGGTTAGGGTTAAGGTTTCGGTTAGGGTGAGGGTGACCGTTAGGTTTAGGATTAGTGATAGGGTTAGGGTTAGGGTTAGGCTTAGGGTGAGGGTGAGGGTTAGGGTTAGGTTGAGGTGAGGGTGACTGTAAGGGTTAGGGTAATTGTGAGGGTTAGGGTTAGGGTTAGGGTGAGGGTGAGGGTTAGGATCAGGGTTAGTCTTATGGTTAGTGTGAGGGTGAGGGTTAGGGTTAGGGTGAGGGTGAGGGCTAGGGTTAGGATTAGGTTGACAGGTAGGGTTAGGGTGAGGGTTAGGCTTAGGGTTAGGGATAGGGTGAGAATTGGGGTGAGGGGTTGGGTTAGGGTTAAGATGAGGGTTAGGGTTAGTGTGACAGTTACAGATAGGGATAAGATTAGGGTTAGGGTGAGGATGAGGGTGAGATTTAGGATTAGCTTTAGTGTTAGGGTTAGTGTGAGTGTTAGGATGAGGGTTAGGTTTAGGGTTTGGATAAGGGTTAGATTGAGGGTTAGGGTTAGAGTTAGGGTTTGGGTGAGGGTGAGGGTAATCTTTATGCTGAGGATTAGGGTGTTGTTGAGTATTAGGGTTAGGTTTAGGGTTAGGGTGAGGGTGAGTGTTAGGGTGAGGGTTAGGGTGAGGGTGAGGTTTAGGGTTAGGGTTAGCATTAGGCTTTGAGTGAGGGTTAGGATGAGGGTTAGGTTTAGGTTTAGGGTGAGGGTTAGGGTGAGTGTCAGGGAGAGTGTGACGGTTAGGGTTAGGGTGAGAGATAGGGTTAGGGTGAGGGTTATGGTTAGTGTTAGGATGAGGTCTAGGAAGAGGGTGAAGGTGAGGGTTAGGGTTAGGGATAGGGTGAGGATTAGGGTTAGGGCTTGGGTTAGGGTGAGGGGTAGGGCAAGGTTTAGGGTGAGGGATAGTTTTAGTGTGAGGGTTACGTTTAGGGTTAGGGTTTGGGTTAATGTTAGGGTGAGCATTAGTGTTAGGGTGAGAGTTACGTTTAGGATTAGGGTTAGGGTGCGGGTGAGGTTGAGGGTTAGGTTTAGGGTGAGGGTTAGGTTTAAGTTGAGGGATAGCATTAGGGTTAGGGTTAGGGTGAGGGTTAGTTTTAGGGTTACAGTTAGAGTGAGGGTGAAGGTTAGGTTTAGGATTAGTGATAGGGTTAGGCTTAGGCTTAGGGTGAGGATGAGGGTGAGGGTTCGGGTTAGGGTGATATTTAGGGTGACAGTGAGGGTTAGGGTAAGTGTGAGGGTTAGGGTTAGGGTTAGGGTGAGTGTGAGGGTGAGGGTTCGGGTTCGCTTGAGGGTGAGGTTTAGGTTGTGGTTGAAGGTTATTTTTAGGGTGAGGATTAGTGTGATAGTGAGTGTTCAGGTAAGGGTGAGCGATAGGGTTAGGGTTAGGGTGAGGGTTAAATTTAGGGTTAGGTTTAGGGTTTCGCTAAGGGTGAGGGTTTGGTTTACCGTTAGGTGTGTCTTAAGGTTAGGGTGATTGTTAGGGTTAGGATTAGGGTGACGGTGAGGGTTAGGGTTAGTGTTAGGTTTAGGGTTAGTGTTAGGTGAGGGTGAGGGTTAGATTTAGGATTAGATTTATGGTGAGGGTTAGGGTTAATGTTAGGCTTAGTGTTAGTGTGAGGGTTAGGGTGAGGGTGAGGGTTAGCATTAGGGTTAGGGTTAGGTTGAGGTTTAGTGTGACGGTTATAGTTAGGGTTAGGGTTAGGGTGAGCGTGAGGGTTACTTTTATGTTGAGGAGGTAGGGTGAGGTTTAGGGTTAGGCTGAAAATTAGGGTTAGGGTTAGGGTGAGGGTGAGGGTTTCGGTTAGGGTGAGGGTTAGGGTTAGGTTTAGGGTTATGGTGAGGGGTTGGGTTAGGGTTAGGGTGAGGTTTAGGGTAGGTGTGAGAGTTAGGATTACGGATACGGTTAGGGTTAGGGTGAGGGTAATTGTTAGGGTGAGATTTAGGGTGAGGCTTAGGGTTATGTTTAGCGTTAGGGTTAGGTTGAGGGTTAGGGTGAGGTTTATGTTTATGGTTAGGGTAAGGGTTAGGGTGAGGGTGAGGGTTAGGATTAGGTTTAGGGTGAGGGTTAGGGTTAGGGTTAGGGTTGGGGTGAGGGTGAGGGTAATCGTTAGGGTGAGGGATAGGGTGAGGGTGAGGGTTAGGTTTAGGGTTATGGTGAGGTTTAGGGTGAGGTTTAGGATTAGGTTTAGGTTTAGGGTGAAGGTTCGGGTGAGCGTGAGGGTTAGGGTTAGGGTTAGGGTGAGGGTGAGGGTGAGGTTTTGGTTGAGGGTGAGGGTTAGGGTTAAGGTGTGGGTTAGGGTTAGGGTGCGGGTTAGGGTTAGGGTGAGGGTTAGGATTAGGATTAGGGTTAGGGTGATGTTTAAGATAGGGTGAGGCTTAGGGTTAGGGTGAGGGTGAGGGTGACGGTGTGGGTGAGGTTTAGGTTTATGGTGATGGTTAGGGTGACTCTGAGGTTTAGGGTGAGTGTGAGGCTTATGGTTAGGGTTAGGTTTAGTGTGAGGTTCAGGGTTTGGGTTAGGTTTAGGGTGAGGGTTAGGGTAAAGGGTAGGGTTATTGTTAGAGTGAGGCTTAGGTTTAGGGTTTGGGATAGGTTTTGGGTGAGGGTGAGGGTTAGGTTTAGGGTTATGGTGAGGTTTAGGGTGAGGGTTAGGATTAGGTTTAGGTTTAAGGTGAAGGTTAGGGTTAAGGTGAGGTTGAGGTTTAGGCTTAGGGTGAGGGTTAGGGTTAGGATTAGGGATAGGGTTAGGGTTAGGTTAGGGTGAGGGTGAGGGTTAGGTGTAGGGTTGGGTGAGGGGGGGTGAGGGTTAGGTTTCGGATTAGTGTTATTGTTAGGGTTAGGCTTAGGGTGAGGGTGAGGGTGAGGATTAGGGTTAGGGTGACGTTTAGGTTGACAGTGAGGGTCAGGGTAAGTTTGAGGGTTATCCTTAGGGTTAGGCTGAGGGTGAGGTTTAGGATTAGGGTTAGGTTTAGGGTTAGTGTGAGGGTGAGGGTTAGGGTTTGGGTTAGGTAAGGGTTAGGGTTAGGGTTAGGTATAGGGTGAGGGTGATGTTTAGTTTTAGGGTGATGTTTAGGGTGAGGGTGAGTTTTAGGGTTAGAGTGAGGGTTCGGGTGAGGGTGAGCCTTAGGTTGTTGGTTTGGGTTAGGGTTAGTGTGAGGGTTAGGGTGACAGTGAGTGTTAGGGTGATGGTGAGGGTTAAGTTTAGGGTTAGGATGAGGGTCAATTTTAGGGTTAGGGATAGGGTTAGGGTGAGGATTAGGGTTAGGGTTAGGTGAGGCTTACAGTTAGGATGAGGCTTAGAGTTAGTGATAGGGTTAGGATGAGCGTGAGGTTTAGGGTTAGGGATAGGATCAGGGTGAGGGTGAGGATGAGGGTTAGATTTCAGATTAGTGTTAAGTTTTGCCTTAGTCTTAGGGTGAATGAGAGGGTTCGGGTGAGGTTTAGTGTAAGGGTGAAGTTTAGGTTTAGGGTTAGGTTGATTGGCTTAGTGTTACATTTAGGGAAAAGTTTAGGGTGATGGTTAGGGTTAATATTATGAGTAGGGTTACGGGGAGGATTAAGGTGAGGGTGAGGATTAGTGTTATGATTAGCGTTAGGGTTAGGGAGAGTGTGAGGGTTAGGGTTAGGTTAAGGGATAGGGTGTGGGTTAGGCTGATGGGTAGAGTTAGCGGTAGCTTGAGGGATTGTTTTATTGTGAGGGATACTGTTAGGATTAGGGTGAGAGTAAGGGTTAGGATGAGGGTTAGGGTGAGGATGAGGGTTAGGGTTACAGTTAGTGTGAGGGTCAGGGTTTGTGTGAGTGTTAGGGATAGGTTTAGGGTTAGGGTGAGGGTAAGGGTTAGGGTTAGGGTTAGGGTTAGATTTAGGGTGAGGGTAAGGATTAAGTTTAGGATTAGGTTTATGTTTATTTTTAGGCTTAGGGGGAGTGGGAGGGGGAGGGGGAGGGTTAGGGTGAAATTTAATGTGAGGGTTAGGGTGAGGGATTGTGTTAGGGTTAGGGTGAGCGTTATTGTTAGGTTGGTGTTTAGGGTGAGGATGAGTGTTAGGGTGAGGGCGAGGCTTAGGGTGAGGGTGAGGGTTAGGGTGTGAGTGAGAGTCAGGGTTAGGCTGAGGCTTAGGGTGACAGTGAGGGTTAGGGTTAGGGTGAGGGTTAGCATTAGGGTGAGGTTTAGGTTTAGGGTAAGTGTAGGGTGAGTGTTAGAGTGAGGGTTAGGTTTAGGTTTAGGATTAGGGTTATTGTTAGGATTAGGGTTAGGGTTAGGGTCATGTTGAGGGTAAGCATTAGGGTGAGGTTTATGGTGAGGGTTAGGTTTAGGATTAGGGTTTGGGTTAGGATTAGGCTTAGCATGAATGCAATTGTTAGGGTTAGGTTTAGGGTGATGGTTAGGGTTTGTGTGAACGTTAGGGTTCGGGTTAGAGTGAGGGTCAGTGTGAGGGTGAGGGTTAGGGTGAGATTTAGGTTTAGGGTTAGGGTGAGGATTAGGGTTAGTGTGATGTTTAGGGTGAGGGTGAGGGTTAGGGTGAGATTGAGGGTTCGGGTGAGGGTGAGGGTGAGGGTGTGGATGAGGGTTGGGGTTAGGGTGAGAGTTAGGGTTAGGGTGAGGGTAAGGGTTAGGTTTAGGGTGAGGGTTAAGCATATGGTTAGGGTTAGGGTGAGTCCGAGGTTGAGGGCTAGGTTTAGTGTTAAGTTTAGGGTGAGGGCGAGGGTTAGGGTGAGGGTGAGGTTTAGGGTTAGGGTGAGGGTGAGAGTTATGGTTAGGGTTAGGTTTAGGGTGAGGGTTAGGTTTAGGGTTAGGTTTAGGATGAGGTTTAGTCTAAGGAGTAGGCTTAGGGTGAGGGTGAGGGTTAGGGTTAGTATGAGGGTTTGGGTTAGGTTTAGGTTTAATATTAGGATGAGGGTGAGGGTTAGGGTAACATTTAATGTTAGGGTTAGGCTTCTGGGAGTGTTAGGGTTATGGTGAGGGTAAGGGTGAGGGTGAGGGTTAGGGGTAGGTTTAAGATTAGGGTTAGGGTTATGCAGAGGATCAGGGTGAGGGTTAAGGTGAGGGTGAAGGTTAGGGTTAGGTTGAGGGCTAGACTGAGTGTAAGGGTTAGGGTGATGGTGAGGGTGAGGGTTTCGGTTAGGTAATGTTTAGGATTAGGGTTATTGTGAGGATTAGGTTGAGGGTGATATTTAGGGTGTGGGTTAGGGTTAGGGTGAGGGTTAGGGTGATGTTTAGGATAGGGTGAGGGTTAGGGTTAGGGTGAGGGTGAGGGTGAGGGAGTGGGTGAGGTTTAGGTTTATGGTGATGGTTAGGGTGACTGTGAGGTTTAGGGTGAGTGTGAGGCTTTGGTTAGGGTTAGGGTTAGTTTGAGGTTTAGTGTTTGGGTTAGCTTTAGGGTGAGGGTTAGGGTAAGGGGTAGGGTTATTGTTAGGTTGATGCTTAGGTTTAGTGTGAAGGTTAGGGTTAGGTTTAGGATTAGGGTTAGGGTGAGGGTGTGGGTGAGGATTAGTTTTAGGATTAGGGTTAGGGTTAGGATTTGGCTTAGGGTGAGTTGAGCGCTAGGGTTAGGGTTAGGGTGAGGGGTAGGGTTTGTGTGAAGGTTAGGGTTAGGGTTAGGGTGAGGTTGAGGGTGAGGTTGAGTGTTAGGTTTAGGGTTTGGTTGAGGGTTAAGTTTAGTGTGATGTTTAGGGTGAGGGTGAGGGTTAGGGTGAGTATGAGGATTCGTGTGAGGGTTACTTCGTGGGTGACGGTTGGTGTTAGGGTGAGAATTAGGGTGACGGTTAGGGTTAGGGTGAGGGTGAGGGTTAGGGAGAGGGTAAGCGTTAGGGTGAGGGGTAGGGTTATGGTTATGGTTAGGGTGAGGTTTAGGGTTAGGGTTACGGTTAGTGTGAGAATTAAGGATAGAGTTAGGGTTGGAGTTATGTTGTGGGTAAGGTTTAGGGTGAGTTTTAGGTTGAGGGTGAGGGTTAGGGAGAGGGTTATTCTTAGGGTTAGGGTGAAGGTGAAGGTTAGGGTTAGGGTTAGCTTTGGGGTGAGGGTTAGGTTTAGGGTGAGAGTTAGGGATATAGTTAGGGTTAGGGTGAGAGTGAGTGTGAGGGTTAGGGTGAGAGTTAGGGTTAGGGTTAGGGAAAGGGATAGGGTGAAGGTTAAGTTTACGGTTAGGGTTAGGATGAGGGTTAGGGTTAGGGATAGGGTTAGGGTTAAGATTAGGGTGAGGGTTATGGTTCGGGTAACTTTTAGGGTTAGGGTTAGGGTTATTGTTAGTGTTAGGGTTAGGGTGAGGGTGAGGTTGAGTGTGAAGTTGAGGGATAGGGTTAGGGTTAGTGTGATGGCTAGGGTGAGGATTAGGGTGAGTGTGAGGGTGAGGTTGAGGTTTTCGGTTAGGGTTAGGGTTAGGATGAGAGTTAGGGTTAGTGGAGGGTTAAGGTTAGGGTTAGGTTTAGGATTAGGGTTAGGGTAAGGGGTAGGGTGAATGTTAGGGTCAGGGTTAGGGTTAGAGTGAGGGTTAGGGTGAGAGTGAGGGTTAGAGTTAGTGGAGAGTTAGGGTGAGGGTAAGTGTAAGGGTTAGGTTTAGGGTTAGGTTGAGAGTTAGGGTGAGGGTGAGGGTTAGGGTTAGGGTGAGTGTTTGGGTTAGGGTGAGGGTGAGGGTTAGGTTGTGGGTGAGGGTTAGTGTTATGGTGACTGTTAGGGTGAGGGTTATGGTGAAGGTTACGCTTAGTGTTAGGGTGATGCTTAAGGTGAAGTTGAGGGTTAAGTTTAGCTTTAGGCTGAGGTTTAGCATTTGCGTTAGGTTTAGGGTGAGGGTTAGGGTGAGGGGTAGTGTTATTGTTAGGGTGAGGGGTAGGTTTAGTGTGAGGGTTAGTGTTAGGTTTACGGTTAGGGTGAGGGTGAGGGCAAGGGTTAGGGTGAGGTTTAGGGTTAGGGTTATTGTTAAGGTTATGGTTAGTGTTAGGGTGAGGGTGGGATTGAGGTTTAGGGTTAGTGTTGGTGTGAGGATTAGGTTTTGTTTAGGGTTAGGTTTAGTGTTAAGTTGAAGGTGAGGGTTAGGGTGAGATTGTGGTTGAGTGTAAGCGTTAGGGTTAGGGTGAGAGTTAGGGAGAGGGTTAGGGTTAAGGTTAGGGAGAGGGTAAGGTTTAGGGTTAGGGTTAGCGTTGGGGTGAGGGTTAGGGTTAGGGTGAAGGTTAGTTTGAGGGTTAGGGTTAGGGTTAGGGTTAGGATGAATGTGTGGTTTAGGGTTATGTTTAGGGTGAGGGTAAGGGTTAGGGTGAGGCTTAGGTTGAGGGTTAGTTTTAGGGTTAGGGTGAGGATTAGGGTGATGGTTAGGGTTAGGGTTAGAGTTAGGGTGAGGTTGAGGGTTAGGGTTAGGGTTAGGTTTAGGGTGAGTGTAAGCGTTAGGGTGAGGGTTAGGTTGAGTGTGAGGGTTAGGATATGGGAAAGGGTAAGTGTTAGAGTGAGGGTTATGGTGAGGGTGAGGTTTAGGGTTAGCATTAAGGTTAGGGTGATGTTAGGGTTAGGGTTAGGGTGAGGGTTAAGGTGAGGGTGAGGGTTAGGGTTAGGGTGAGGGTTATGGTGAAGGTTACGGTTAGTGTTAGGGTGATGGTTAAGGTGAAGTTGAGGGTTAGGGTTAGGGTTAGGGTGAGGTTAAGCATTTGGGTTAGGGTTAGGGTGAGGGGTAGGG
This sequence comes from Dipodomys merriami, assembly GCF_024711535.1. Classification (NCBI taxonomy): domain Eukaryota; kingdom Metazoa; phylum Chordata; class Mammalia; order Rodentia; family Heteromyidae; genus Dipodomys; species Dipodomys merriami. The sequence goes on from NW_027202327.1 coordinate 2,312,758, forward strand.
TGAGGGGTAGGGTTATTTTTAAGGTGAAGGTTTGGTTTAGTGTGAGAGTTAGGGTTAGGGTTAGGGTTAGGGTTAGGTGAGAGCAAGTGTGAGGGTGAGGTTTAGGGTTAGGGTTATTGTTAGGGTTAGGGTTAGGGTTAGGGTGAGGGTGGGATTTATGTTTAGGGTTACGGTTAGTGTGAGGAGTAAGTTTAGTTTAGGGTTAGGGTTAGTGTTAGGTTGAGGGTGAGGGTTAGGGTGAGGGTGTGGGTGAGGGTAAGCTTTAGGGTTACGGTGAGAGTTAGGGAGAGGGTTAGGGTTAGGGTTAGGAAGAGGGTGAGGTTTAGGTTAGGGTTAGCGTTGGGGTGAGGTTTAGGGTTAGGGTGAGGTTTAGTGTGAGGGTTAGGGTTAGGATGAAGGTGAGGTTTAGGGTTATGTTTACGGTGAGGATAAGGGTTAGGGTGAGGCTTAGGTTGAGGGTTAGTTTTAGGGTTAGGATGAGGGTTAGGATGAGGGGTAGCATTAGGGTTAGGGTGAGCACTAGGGTTAGGGTGAGGATTAGGGTGATGGTTAGGGTTAGGGTAAGGGTTAGGGTGAGGTTGGGGGTTAGGGTTAGGGTTAGGTTTAGGGTGAGGGTAAGGGTTGGGGTGAGGGTTAGGTTGAGTGTGAGGGTTAGGATATGGGAAAGGTAAGTGTTAGAGTGAGGGTTATGGTGAGGGTTAGGTTTAGGGTTAGCATTAGGGTTAGGATGACGTTAGGGTTAGGGTTAGGGTTAGGGTTAATGTGAGGGTGAGGGTTAGGGTTAGGGTGAGGAGAAGGGTTAGGGTGAGGTTTATGGTGAGGGTTAGGGTTATTGTTAGGGTTAGGGTGAGGTTGGGATTGAGGTTTAGGGTTAGGATTTGAGTGAGTGTTAGGTTTAGTTTTAGGGTTAGGGTTAGTGTTAAGTTGAGGTTGGGGGTTAAGGTGAGGGTGAGGGTTAGGTTTAGTGTGAGGGTTAGGTTGAGGGTTAGTTTAACGGTAAGGGTTATTGTGATTGTTAGGGTTAGAGTTAGTCTGAGGTTGAGGGTGAGAGTGAGAGTTAGGTTTAGGGTTAGTGTTATGGGTAGGGTTAAGTTGAGGACTAGGATGAGGGTGAGGGTTAGGGTGAGGGTGAGGGTGAGGGTGAGGATTTCCGTTAGGTAAGGATTAGGTATATGGTTAGGATGAGGATTAGGCTCAGGGTGAGGGTTAGGGTGTTGGTGAGGGTTAGGGGTAGGGTCAGGGTTGAGGTGAGGGTTCGGGTTAGGGTGTGGGTGAGGGTTAGGGATAGGGTGAGTATTAGGGTTAGTGTGAGAGTTACGATTATGGTTAGGATTAGGCTTAGGGTCAGATTTAGGTTGAGGTTAGGGTTAGGGTGAGGGTTAAGGTTAGGGTGATGTTTAGGGTGAGGGTGAAGGTTAGCCTGATGGTGAGGGTGAGGGTGAGGGTGAGGGTTAGAGATTGGGTGAGGGCTAGGTTTAAGCTGAGTGTTAGGGTGATGGTGACGGTTAAGGAGACGGTGAGGATAAGGGTTAGGGTTAGGGTTAGAGTGAGGCTAATGGTTGGGGTGAGGTTTAGGGTGAGGGTGAAGGTTAGAGTTCGCGTTAGTGTTAGGGTGAGGGTTACGATGTTGGTTAGTGTTGGAGTTACGTTTAAAGTAAGGGTTAGGGTTAGGCTTCACTTAGGGTTAGGGTGAGGATGAAGGTGAGGTTTAGGGTGAGGGTGACGGTTAGTTTTAGGTTTAGGGTAAAGTTTAGTTTGAGGTTTAGGGTGAGGGGTAGGGTTAGGGTTAGAGTGAGGGTGAGGGTTAGAGTTAGGGTTAGGATTAAGGTGAGGGTTAGGGTGAGGGTAAGTGTTAGGGTAAGTATAAGGATGAGGGTGAGGGTTAGGGGTAATGTTACGGTGAGGGGTAGGGTTAGGGTTACTTTTAGGGTTAGGGTGAGGATTAGGATTAGGGTGAGCATAGGGTCAGGGTGAGGGTTAGTGTGAGGGTGAGGATTACGATTGGGGTTAGGATTAGGGTGAAGCTTAGGATGTGTGTGAGGGTTAGAGTTAGTGTTAGGGTTACTGTGAGGGTGAGGGTGAGAGTTAGGGTTAGGGTTAGGGTTAAGTTGAGGTTGAGGGTGAAGGTTAGATTTAGGATTAGGGTTAGGGTTAGGATTAGGCTTAGGATGAGGTTGAGGGTGAGGGTTCTGTTTAGGGTGAGGGTTAGGTTTAAGTTTAGGGTGAGGGTTAGTGTGAGGATTAGAGTTAGGGTTAGGGTTAGGGTGAGGTTGAGGGTAAGGGTTAAGGTTAGGTTTAGGGTGAGGGTAAGGTTCGGGTGAGGGTTAGGGTTTGGGTTAGGGTTAGGGTTATTGTGAGGGTTAGGTTTAGGGTTAGGGTCGGGGTGGGATTGAGGTTTAGGGTTTGGGTTAGTGTGAGGTTTAGGTTTAGGTTTAGGGTTAGGTTTAGTGTTAGGGTGAGGGTGAGGGTTATGGGGAGAGTGTGGGTGAGGGTAAGGGTGAGTGATAGGGTTAGAGTGAGGGTTAGGTTGAGGGTTAGTGTGACGGTAAGGGTTATTGTGAGTGTTAGGTTAGGGTTAGGCTGAGGTTGAGAGTGAGGGTGAGAGTGAGGGTTAGGGTTAGTGTTAGGGTTAGGGTTAGGGTGAGAGGTAGGATGAGGGTGAGGGTTAGGGGGAGGGCGAGGGTGAGGGTGAGGATTTCGGTTAGGTAAGGCTTAGGGATAGGGTTAGGGTGAGGATTAGGCTGAGGGTGAGGGTTAGGATGAGGGTTAGGGTTTGGGTTAGGGTGAGGGTTCGGTTTAGGGTAATGTATTGAGGGAGGTTGAGGGTTATGGTCACTTTGAGGGTTCGGGTGAGGGTGTGGTGTAGATTATGGGTGAGGTTTAGGAGTACGTTGAGGGTTAGGGTGATGGTGAGGGTTAGGGTTACGGTTATGGTTAGGTTGAGTCTTAGGGTCAGGGTTAGGTTTAGGGTTAGTTTTTGTATTAGGGCGAGGGTCAGGGTTATTGTGAGGGTGTGGGTGAGGGTGAGGATGAGTGTTTGGCTTACAGTTAGGGTTAGGTTGAGGGTTAGTTTTACGATAAAGGTTATTGTGAGTGATAGGTTTAGGGTTATGCTGAGGTTGAGGGTGAGGTTGAGGGTGAGGGTTAGGGTTAGGGTTAAGGTTAGGTTAGTGTGAGGGCTAGGATGAGGGTGAGTGTTAGGGTGAGGGTGAGGGTGAGGATTTCGGTGAGGTAAGGTTTAGGGATAGGTTTAGGGTGAGGATTTGGCTGAGGGTGAGGGTTAGGTTGAGGGCTAGGGTTAGGGTGAGGGTTAGGGTTTGGATTAGGGTGAGGGTTAGTGTTAGGGTGATGTATAGACTGAGGGTGAGGATTAGGGTCAGGGTGAGGTTCGGGTGAGGGTGAGGGGTAGGGTGTGGGTGAGGTTTCAGATTACATTGAGGATTAGGGTGATGATGAGGGTTAGGGTTAGGGTTAGGGTTAGGGTGAGGATTAGAGTTAGCGTGACTTTTAGGGTGAGGGGTAAGGTTAGAATTAGGGTGAGGGTTTGGTTTAGTGTGAGGGTTAAATATAGGATTAAGGTGAGGTTTAGAGTGAGGGTGAGGATTAGGATTAGTGTAAGGGTTAGGGTTAGGATTAGGGTTAGGGTGTGTGCTAGGGTGAGGATGAGGGTTAGGATTAGGCTTAGGGTTAGGGTGAGGTTTGGGGAGACGGTGAGGGTTGAGGTTACGCTTAGGGTTAGGTTGAGGGTTAGGTTAAGGTGAGGGTTAGGGTTAGTGGGAGAGTTTAGGTTAGGGATAGGGTTAGCGTTAGGGTGAGGGTAAGGGTTAGGGAGAGGGTGAGGATGAGGGTTAGGGTTAGTGTTAGGGTGAGGGTTAGGATGAGATTTAGGTTTAGGGTTAGGGTGAGGTTGAGTGTTAGGGTTGGGGTTAGGGTGAGGGTTAAGGTTACGGTTAGGGTTAGGTTTAGGGTGAGGGTGAGGGTTAGGGTTGGGTTAGGTTTAGATTTAGGGTGAGGATGATGGTGCGGGTTAACTTTAGGGTTAGTGTTAGGGTTAGGATTAGGCTTACGGTGAGGGTGAGGGTGAGATTGAGGGTTAGGATTAGGCTTATGGTGAGGGTTAGGGTTAGGGTGAGTTTTAGGGTGACAGTGAGGTTTAATGTAAGTGTGAGTGTTAGGGTTAGGGTTAGGGTGAGGCTGAGGGTTAGTGTCAGGGTTTGGGTTAGAGTTAGGTTTAGTGTGAGGGTGTGCGTTAAGGTTAGTGTTAGGGGTAAGTGAGAGTTAGGGTCAGGGTGAGGGTTAGGTTTAGGGTTAGGGTGAGGGTTAGGGTTTGGGTGATGTTTAGGGTGAAGGTGAGGTTTAGGGTGAGGGTGATTGTGAGGGTTCGGGTTAGGGTTACGGTATGGGTGAGTATTAGGGTGAGGGTGAGTGTGAGGGTTTCGGTTAGGTAATGGTTACGTTTGGGGTTACAGTGGGAATTAGGGTTTGGGATCGGGTGAGGGAAAGGGTTTTGGTGAGGGTTAGGTTTAGGATTAGGGTTAGGGTGATTGATTGGGTTGGGTTAGGGTGAGGGTTAGGGTTAGTGTGAGAGTTACGTTGAGGGACAGGGTTAGGGTTAGGGTGAGGGTAAGGGTTTGGGTTAGAGTTAGGGTGAAGGTTAGGGTTAGGGCTAGCGTTAGGGTTAGTGTGAGGGTTAGGGTGAGGTTTCAGTTTAGATTTAGGGTAAGGGTTAGGGTTAGGGTGAGGTTTAGGGTTAGTTATAGGTTGAGGGTTAGGGTTAGGGTTAGGGTTTTTGTGAGGGTGAGGGTAATGGTTAGGGTGAGGGATAGGGTGAGGGTGACGGTTAGGGTTAGGGTTAGGGTTAGGTTGAGGTTTACGGTGAGGATTAGGGTGAGGGTGAGTGGTAAGGTTAGTGTTAGGTTTAGGGTGACGCTTAGAGTGAGGATTATGTTGAGGGTGAGTGTTAGGGTTAGGGTGAGGGTAAGGGTAACAGTAAGGGTGAGGGTGAGGTTTAGGGTTAGGTATAGGGTTAGGGTGAGGGTGAGGGTTAGGTTTAGGGTTAGGATTAGGATTAGGTTTAGGTTTAAGATTAGGTTTAAGGTTAGGGTGAGGGCTAGGTTGAGGGTGAGGGTTAGGGTCAGGGTGAGGATTATTGTTAGGGTGAGGGTTAGGGTTAGGGTGAGGGTTAGGTTTAGGGTTAGGGTTAGGGCAAGGTTTAGAGTTAGGGTTATGTTTAGGGTGAGCGGGAGGGTGAGGGTTCGGGTTAGGATTAGGGTTAGGGTTAGGGATAGGCTGGGGGTGAGGGTGAGGCTGAGGTTTAGTGTTAGGTTTAGGGCGTGGATGAGGGTGAGGGTTAGGTTTAGGATTAGTGTTATGGTTCTGGTTAGGCTTAGGGTGAGGCTGAAGGTAAGGTGGACGGGTAGCGTTAGAGTGAGCATTAGGGTTAGGGTGAGGGATAGGGTTAGGGTTAGGGTGAGGGTGAGGGTGAGGGGTAGGGTGCAGGTCAGGGTGAGGGTTAGGTTTAGGGTTATTGTTATTTTTAGAGTTAGGCTTAGGGTGAGGGTGAGGGTGAGGTTTAGGATTAGGGTGAGGTTTAGGTTTAGGGTGATGGTGAGGGTTCGGGTCAGGGTTCGGGTGAGGGTTAGGTTTAGGTTTAGGTTTAGGGTTAGGGTTAGTGTTAGGATTAGGGTAAGGGTTAGGGTTAGGTTGAGGGTAAGCATTAGGGTGAGGTTTAGGGTTCGGGTTTTGTTAGCGTTAGGGTTAGGGAGACGGTTAGGGTTAGTGATAGTGTTAGTGTTAGGGTGAGGCTGCGGCTTAGGTTTAGGGTGAAGGTTAGTGTTAGGGTGAGGTTTAGGGATTGGTTCGTGTTAGGGACAGAGTATGGGTTTGCGTTAGGATTAGGCTTAGGGTAAGAGTTAGGTTGAGGGTGAGAGTTAGGGTTAAGATTAGGGTTAGCGTTTGGATTCGTCTGAGGGTGAGGTTAAGGGTGAGGGTTAGAGTTAGGGTTGGGGAGAGGGTTAGGATTAGTTTTAAGATGAGGGTTAAGCTGAGGGGTAGGTTTAGGTTTAGTGTGAGGTTTAGGTTTAAGGTTAAGATTAGGGTAAAGGTCAGGGTGAAGGTGAGGTTTAGGGTGAGGTTTAGGGTGAGGGTGAGGATTAGGGTTACCATTAGGGTTAGTGTGAAGGTGACTTTGAGGGTCAGGACTAGGGTTAGTTGAGGTTGAGTGTTAGGGTTAGAGTTAGTTTGAGGATTAGGGTTAGGGTGAGGGATAGGGTTAGGGTGAGGATGAGAGTGAGCTTTAGGGTTGGGTTATGGTTAGAGTTAGGGTGATGGTGATCATTAGGGTTAGGATTAGGGTGAGGGTTAAGTTTAGTCTGGAGGTGAGGGTGAGGATGATGGTTAGGTTTAGGGTGATGGTTAGTGTTAGAGTTAGGGTTAGGGTTAGGGATAGGGTTAGGATGAGGGTTAGGGTAAGGGGTAGATTTAGGCTTAGGGTGAGGGTTAGGGTTAGTGTGAGGGTTATGTTTAGGGTTAGGGTTAGGGTGAAGTTGAGGGTAATGGTTGGGGTGAGCGTTTGGAAGAGGGTGATGTTTAGGGTTAGGGTTAGATTTAGGATGAGGGTTAGGGTGAGGGTGTGGGCTAGGGTTAGGCTGAGGGTTAGGGTGAGGGTTAGCATTAGGGTGAGGGAAAAGGTTAGGGTGAGTGTTAAGGTGAGTGTGAGTGTTTGGATTTGGGAAAGACTAATTGTTAGGGTGAGGGATTTTGAGAGGGTGAGATTTAGGGTTAGAATTGGGGTTAGGGTGACGGTAGGGTTAGGCTTAGGTTTAAGGTTAGTGTGAACATTAGGGTTAGGTTCAGCGTTAGAGTTAGGTTAGGGTTAGGGTTAGGCTGAGGGGGAGGGTAATTGTGAGGTTGAGGGTTAGGTTAAGATGAGGGTTAGGCTTAGGGTTATGGAAAGGATGAGGTTTAGGGCTAGGATTAAGGTTAGGATGAGAGTTAGGCTGAGGGGTAGGGTTAGGGTTAGGGTGAGGGTTAGGGTTAGTGTGGGGCTTAGGTTTACGGTTAGGGTTAGGGTGAGGATAAGGTTTAGGATGAGGGTTAGGGTGAGGATGAGTGTTTGGTTTAGGGTTAGGGATAGGATGAGGATTAGAGTTAGGGTTAGAGTTGGGTGATGGGTAGGTTGAGGGGTAGGGTTAGGGTTAGGGTGAGCGTTATTTTTAGGGTGAGGGTTGGGGTGAGGGTGAGTGTTAGGGTTAAGCTTAGGGTTAGGGTGAGGGGTAGGGTTTGTGTGAGGGTTAAGGTTAGGGTTAGGTTGAGGAAAAGGGTTAGGGTGAGGGTTAGAATGAGCGAGAGTTTAAGGGTGAGGGTGAGGGTTAGGTTTAGGATTTGGGTTAGGGTTAGGGTTAGTTTTAATGTGAGGGCCAGAGTGAGGGTAAAGGTGAGGTTTAGGGTGAGGGTTTGGGATAGGGTTAGGGTGAGTGTTAGGGTGAGTGTGATGTTTAGGGTGAACGTGAGGGTTTGGGTGAGTATGAGGTTTCGGGTGAAGGTGAGGGTTAGGGTGTGGATTAGGGTTAGGGTTAGGATGAGGGTTAGGGGGATGCTGAGGGTTAGGGTGAGGGTGAGGGTTAGGGTTAGTTTTAGCGTTAGGGTGAGTGGTAGGGTTAGGTTTAGGGTTAGGGTGAGGGTTAGGGTTAGGCTGAGGTTTATGTTTAGGATGAGAGTTAGGCTAGGGATAGGGTTAGGTTTGGGTGAGGCTTAGGTTTAGTGTTAAGCTTAGGTTTAGGGTTAAGGTTAGGTTGAGGATAAGGGTTAGGATGAGGGTTAGTGGTAGGGTGAGTGTTAGGGTTAGGGTTAGGGTGAGGGTGAAGATTAGGGTTAGGGTCAGGGTCAGGCTTAGGGTGACGGTGAGGTTTAGGTTGAGGTTGAGTGTTAGGTTTTGAGTTAGGGATAGGGTGAGGATTAGTGTTAGGGTTAGGGTTGGGTGAGGGGTAGGTTGAGGGGTAGTGTTAGGGTTAGGGTGAGGGTTAGGGTTAGGGTGAGGGTTGGGGTGAGGCTGAGGGTTAGGTTTAGGCTTAGGGTTAGGGTGAGGGGTAGGGTTTGTGTGAGGGTTAGGGTTAGGGTTAGGGTTTGGGTTAGGTTGAAGAAAAGGGTTAAGGTGAGGGTTTGGGTGAACGAGAAGGTAACGGTGAAGTTGAGGGTTAGGTTTAGGATTAGGGTTGGGTTTAGGGTTAGGCTTAGTGTGAGTGTGAGAGTGAGAGTTAGGGTGAGGATTAGGGATAGGGTTAGGGTGAGGGTTAGTGTTAGTGTGATGTTTAGGGTAAGGGTTTGGGTGAGTATGAGGGTTCGTGTGAGGTTAGGGTTAGGGTGTGATTTAGGGTTAGGGTTAGGATGAGGGTTAGAGGGACGGTGAGGGTTAGGGTGAGGGTGAGGTTAGGGATAGGGTTAGCATTAGGGTGAAGTGTAGGGTTAGGTTTAGGGTTAGGGTGAGGGTTAAGGTGAGGGTTAGGGTTAGGCTTAGGTTTAAGGTTAGTGTGAACATTAGGGTTAGGTTCAGCGTTAGAGTTAGGTTGAGGGTAAGGTCTAGTTTGAGGTTTAGTGTGAGGGTGAGCTTTAGGGTAAGCGTTGGGTTTTGGGTTAGATTTAGGGTTAGGGTTATTTTTAGGGTTAGATATAGGATGAGCATGAGGGTGAGAGTTAGGTTTAGGGTTAGGTTTATGGTAAGGGTGATGGTGATAGTTAGGGCTAGGATTAGGGTTAGTGTTAGGTTTACACTGACTGTGAGGGTTAGGGTTAGGGTTAGGGTTAGGTTTAGGCTGAGGCTGAGATTGATGGTGAGGGTGAGCATTAGGGGAACTCTGAGGGTGAGGGTGAGAGTGAGGTTTAAGGTGTGATTGAGGGTTAGGATTAGTGTGATGGTGAGTGTTAGGGTGATGGTGAGGGTTAGGGTGGGGGTGAGTGTTAGGTTTAGTTTTAGGGTTAGTGTGAGGTATATGGTTTGGATTAGGGTTAGTGTGAGGCTTAGGTTGAGGGGTAGGGTTATTTTTAGGGTGAGGGTTAGGGTTAGTTTGAGGGTTAGTGTTAGGGTTAGAGTTAGGGTGAGGGTAATGTTTAGGGTGAGGATTAGGGTGAGGGTGAGGGTTGGGTTAGCATTGTGGTTAGGGGGAGGGTTAGCGTGACGTTGAGGATTAGGGTTGGTGTGAGGTTTAGGTTGAGGGTTATGGTTAGGGTTAGGGTGAGGGTTAGGGTGAGGGTGAGGGGTAGGATGAATGTTAGGGTTAGGTTTAGGGTTAGGATTAGTGTAGGGTTAGGGTGAGGTTTAGGTTGAGGGTTATGGTTAGGTTTAGGGTTAGGGTGAGGGTGAGGTTGAGGGTGAGGGTTAGGATTAGGGTTAGGGTTAGGCTTAGGCTTAGGGTAAGAGTGAGGTTGAGGGTTAGGGTTATGGTGAGGGTTAGGGTGAGGTTTAGGCATAGGGTTAGGGTGAGGAAAAGGGTTAGGGTTAGGGTTAGGGTGATGTTTGGGGTGAGGTTAGGGTTAGGATGAGGGTGAGTGTGAGAGTGAGAGTCATTGTGAGGGTGAGGGTTAGGTTTAGTTTTAGGGTTAGTATGAGGTTTACGGTTTGGGTTAGGGTTAGGGTGAGGGTTAGGGTGAGTGTAGGGTTATTTTTAGGGTGAGGGTTAGGGTTAGTGTGAGGGTTAGGGTTAGGGTTAGAGTTAGGGTGAGGGTAAGTTTTGGGGTGAGGGTTAGGGTGTGATTGAGGGTTCAGGTTAGCATCATGGTTAGGGGGAGGGTTAGTGTGAGGGTTAGGGTTAGGGTTAGGATTAGGGTTAGGTTTAGGTTGTGGCTTTGGGTTAGTGTTAGGGTTAGGGTGAGAGTGAGTTTGAGAGTTATGTTTAGGGTGAGGGTGACGAAAGCATTAGGTTTAGGATTAGGGTTAGAGTTAGGCTTAGGCTTAGGATGAGGGTGAATGTAAGTTTTAGGTTGAGGGTTATGGTGATGGTGAGATTTAGGGTGAGGGTGAGGGTTTGGATTAAGGGGAGCGTTAGGGTTGTTATTATGGTTAGGGTGATTGCTAGCGTGAAGTTGAGGGTTAGTGTTAGGTTGAGGGTTAGGGTGAGGTTTAGGTTTAGAGTTTGCGTGAGGGTTAGGGTGAGGTAACGGTTAGGGTGAGCGTTAGGGTTAGGGTTAGTGTGAGGATTATGGTGAAGTTTCGGGTTAGTGTTAGGCTTAGGGTTAGAGGCAGGTTTAGGGTGAGGATTAGGTTTAGGGTTAGCCTTAGTATTAAGGTTAGGGATACGGTGAGAGTAATGGTTACAGTTAGGGTGAGGGTTAGGGTTAGGGATAGGGTGAGGGTTATGGTTAGGTTTAGTCTTATGGTGAGAGCAAGTGTGAGGGTGAGCTTTAGGGTTAGGGTTAGTGATAGGGTGAGGATTAGTGTTAGGGTTCGGGTTAGGGTGAGTGTTAGGCTGAGGGGTAGCGTTAGGGTTAGGGTGAGAGTTAGGTTAATGTCAGAGTTAGGGTTCGGTTATGGTGAGGGTGAGGGTTAGGTTTAGGGTTAGGGTTAGAGTTAGGGTGAGGGTGAGGGTGAGGGTGAGTGTGAGCATTAGAGTTAGGCTGAAAGTGATTGTGAAGTTTAGGGTGAGGGATTGGTTTAGGGTTATGTTGAGGGTTAGGGTGAGTGTTATGGTGAGGGTAAGGGTAAGGGTTACTGTGAGGGTTAGGGTGAGGTTTAGGTTTAGGGTCAGGTTGTGGTGTAGGGTTAGGGTTATGGTGACGGTTAGGGTTAGTGTGAGGGTCAGATTTAGGGTTAGGGTTAGTGTGAGGATAAGGGTTAGGTTGATGGTGAGGGTTAGGGTTAGCGTTAGGATTGAGATGAGGGTTAGGGTGAGGGTTAAGGTTAGGGTTAGGTTGATCCTTAGGGTTAGGGTTAGGGTTAGGGTTAGGGTTAGGGTTAGGGTTAGGGTTTAGGGTTAGGGTTAGGGTTAGGGTTAGGGTTAGGGTTAGGGTTAGGGTTAGGGTTAGGGTTAGGGTTTAGGGTTAGGGTTAGGGTTAGGGTTAGGGTTAGGGTTAGGGTTAGGGTTAGGGTTAGGGTTAGGGTAAGGGCGAGGGTGAGGGTGAGATTTAGGGTTAGGTTTAGGGTGAGAGTTAGGGTGAGGGTGAGGATTAGGGTTAGTGTTAGGGTGAGGGTAAGTGTGACGGTTTGGTTAAGGTTGAGGGTGATGTTTAGGGTTAGGTTTAGGGATAGGGTGAGGATTAGGTTTAGGTTTAGGGTTACGGTGAGGGTTAGGTTGGGGGGTAGGGTTAGGGTTAGGGTGAGGGTTAAAGTTAGTGTGAGGGTTATGGTTAGGGTTAGGGTTTGTGTGAATGCAAGGTTTAGTGTGAGGATTATGGATAGTGTGAGCGATAGGGTTAGGGTTAGGGTTAGGGTGAGGAAAAGGGTTAGGGTGAGGTTTAGGGGAAGGGGGAGGATTAGATTGAGGGTGAGGGTTAGGTTGAGGATTAGAGTAAGGGTGATGATTATGGTTAGTGTGAGGGTTAGGGTGAGGGTTAGGTTGAGGGTTACGGTGAGCGTGAGGGTAAGTGTTAGGGTGAGGTTTACAGTGAGGGTTAGGGTTAAGGTTAGTATGAGGTTTACGGTGAGGGGAAGGGCCAGGTTTATGGTGAGCTTTAGGATTAGGGTGAGGGTTAAGTTTAGGGTTATGGTTAAAATGAACGTGAGGGTTAGGTTTAGTGTGATATTTAGGGTCAGGGTGAGGGTTAGGGTTAGTGTGAGTGTTCAGGTGAGTGTGAGGGTTAGGGTGTGGGTGAGGGTTATGGTTAATATGAGGGTGAGAGTTATGGTTAGGGTGAGGGTTAGGGTTAGGATTAGGGTTAGTGTGAGGGTTAGGGTAAGGATTAGGGTGAGGTTTATGGTGAGGGTTAGGGTTAGCTTTAGGATGACAGTTACTGTGAAGGGAAGGGAGGTTTATCGTGAGCGTTAAGGTTAGGGAGAGGCTTAGGGTGAGGGTTAGGGTTACTGTTAGGGTTAGGATGTGGGTGAGGGTTAGGGTTAGTGTGATATTTAGGGTGAAGGTGAAGTTTAGGGTGAGTGTGAGGGTTAGGGTTAGGGTGAAGTTAGGGTGAGGATTAGGGTTAGGGTTAGGATGAGGGTTAAGTTCACGGTAAGGGAGGTTTATGGTGAGCGTTAGTGTTAGGGGGAGGCTTAGGGTGAGGGTTACGGTTAAGGTTAGGGTTAGGATGACGGTGAGGATTAGGGTTAGTGTGATATTTAGGGTGAGGGTGAGGGTTAGGGTGAGTGTGAGTGTTCAGGTGTGGGTGAGGGTTAGGTTGTGGGTGAGTGTTAGGGTGACGGTGAGGGTTAGGGTGACGGTGAATGTTAGGGTGACTGTGAGGGTTAGGGTTAATGCTATCGTTAGGGTGAGTGGTATGTTTAGGGTTAGTGTTAGGGTTAGGGTGAGGGTGATGTTGAGGGCTAGGTTTAGGATTAGCGTAAGGATTAGGGTTAGGCTGAGCATGCAGCTGAGGGTGAAGGTTAGGGTTAGTGTGAGGAGTAGGGTTAACGTTAGAGTGAGGGTTACAGTTTGGATTAGTGTTAGGGTTAGTGTTAGGTTTAGCGTGAGCATTATAGTTAGGTTTAGGTTTAGGATGAGGATAAAAGTTACGGTGAGGTTTAGGGTGATGGTTAGCATAAGTGTTAGGGTTAGGGTGAGGGTTAAGGTTAGGATTAGGGATAAGGTGAGGATTAGTGTTAGGGTTAGGGATAGGCTGAGGGTTAGGGTGCGGGATAGGTTTAGGGTTAGGGTGAGAGTTAGGGTTAGTAATGAGGGTTAGTGTTAGGTTTAGGTTTAGATGAGGGTAAGGCTTAGGGTGAGGGTTAGGGTTTGTGTGAGCATTAGGGTTAGGGTTAGGGTGAGGAAAAGGGTTAGGGTTAGGGTTAAGGTGAGGGTGAGTGTTATTGTTGGTGTTAGTGTGAGGGTTAGGGTTAGGGTGACTTTTAGGGTTAGGTTTAGGTTGAGGGTTAGGGTTAGGGTTAGGGTTAGTGATAGAGTTACGATGAGGGTGAGGGTGAGGGCTAGGGTTAGGATTAGGTTTAGGGTTAGGGTTAGGCTGAGGGTGAGTGTGAGAGTGAAGTTTACGGTTAGATTTAGGGTTAGGTTTAGTGTTAGGGTGAGGGTTAGGGTGAGGTTTATGGGTAGGCTTAGGTTTAGGGTTACTGTGAGGATTAGGGTTAGGGTTACGGTTAGGGTTAGGGTGAGGGTAAGGGTTAGGATGAGGTTTAGGGTGAGGGTTAATTAGCGTTAGGGTTAGGGTGAGATTTAGGGTGAGGGTTAGGTTTAGTGTTAGCATTAGGGTGAGGGTGAGGGTTAGGGTTAGGGTTAGGGTGAGGGTGAGGGTTAGGATGAGGTTTTGGGATAGGTTTAGGGTTTGGATGAGTTTGAGGGTGAGGGTTAGTATTAGGGTTAGTGTTAGAGTTAGGGTGATGGTGAAGTTGAGGGTTAGGGTTAGGGTTAGGCTGAGGGTGAGAGTAAGTGTGAGGATGAGGGTTAGGTTTAGGATGAGGTTTAGGGTTAGGGTTCAGGTTAGGTTGAAGGTTAGGTTTAGGGTTATGATTAGGATGAGAGATAGGCTGAGGGGTCGGGTTAGGGTTAGGGTGAGTGTTAGGGATAGTGTGAGGGTTAAGGTTAGGGTTAGGGTTAAGTTGAGGGTAAGGGTTAGGGTGAGGATAGAGTGAGGGTTAGTGTGAAGGTGAGGGTTAGAGTGAGGTTGAGGCTTAGGGTTAGTGTTAGGGTGAGGGCTAGGGTGAGGGTGAGAATTAGGGTTAGGGTTATGGTGAGTGTTAGGTTGAGGTTTAGAGTTAGGGTTAGTGTGAAGGTTAGGGTTAGGGTTAGGTTTAGGGTTCGGGTTAGGGTACGGGTTAGGGTGAGGTGTAGGGTGAGGGTGAAGATTAGGGTTAGCCTTAGGGTTAGGGTGAGGTTTAGGTTAGGGTTAGGTTTAAGTTAAGGGTTACGGTTAGGGTTAGGGTAACAGTTAGTGTGAGGGTGAGGTTGAGGGTAAGCGTGAGGGTGAAGGTTAGATTTAGGTTTAGGGTGAGGGTTAGCCTGATGGTGATGTTTAGGGTGAGCGTGTGCGTTCGGGTGTGGATTAGGGTTAAGGTGTGGGTCAGGCTTACGCTTTGGTTGAGGGTTAGGGTGATGTTGAGTTTTAGGGTGAGAGTGATGTTTAGTGTGAGGGTTAAAGTGACGGTTAGGGTTAGGGTTAGGGTTAGTGTGAGCATTAGGGTTAGGGTTAGTGTTAGGTTGACAGTAAGGGTTAAGGTGAAGTTTAGGTTGAGGGTGAGGTTTACGGTTAGCGTTAGCGTGAGGGTTAGTGTTAGGGTGAGGTTTAGGGTTAGAGTTAGGGTTAGTGTTAGGTTGAGGTTTAGTGTTAGGGTGAGTGTTAGGGTTAGGGTGAGGTTTTTGGTATAGGGTTAGGTTTAGGGTGAGGGTGAATGTTAGGATTAGGGTTACTGTTAGAGTTAGGGTGAGGGTCACGGTGAGGGCTAGGTTCAGGATTAGGGTAAGGGTTAGTGTTAGTCTGAGGGTGCACCTGAGTGTGGGGCTGAGGGTCAGTGTTAGTGTTAGTGTAAGTGTTCATGTGAGGGTGAGGGTTAGGGTGAGGGTTAGGGTTAGGGTGAGGGTTAGTTTTAGGATGAGGGTTACTGTGAGGGGAAGGGAGGTTTATGGTCAGCGTTAAGGTTAGTTTGAGGCTTAGGGTGAGGGTTAGGGTTAGGGTTAGGGTTAGGATGAGGGTGAGGGTTAGGGTTAGTGTGATATTTAGGGTGAAGGTGAGGGTTAGGGTGATTGTGAGTGTTCAGGTGAGGGTTAGGGTGAGGGTTAGGGCGAGGGATAGGGATAGTGTGAGGGTGACGGTAAGGGTTAGTGTGAGGTTTACGGTGAGTGTTAGGGTTAGGGTTAGGATAAGGGCTACGTTCTGGGAAAGGGAGGTTTATGGTGAGCGTTAGGGTTAGGGTGATGCTTAGGATAAGAGTTAGGGTTACGGTTAGGGTTAGAATGATGCTGAGGATTAGGGTTAGTGTGATATTTAGGGTGAGGTTTTGGGTTAGGTTGAGTGTGAGTGTTCAGGTGTGGGTGAGGATTAGGTTGTGGGTGAGGGTTAGGGTTAGGGTGAAGGTGAGGGTTAGGGTGAGGGTGAGGGTTAGAGTTAGGGATAGCGTTAGGTTAAGTGGTATGTTTAGGGTGAGGGTTAGGGTGAGGATTAGTTTTAGGGTTAGGGTTAAGGTTAGTTTGAGGGTAAGGTTTAGGGTGAGTTTTAGGGTGAGGGTGAGAGCGTTAGGGATATGGTGAGGTGAGTGTAAGGGTGAGGGTTAAGTTTAGTGTTAGGGTTGAGGGTGAGTGTGAGGGTTATGGTTAGGTTGAGTGTTAGGGTTAGGGTGAGGTTTTGGTACAGGGTTAGGTTTAGGGTGAGGGTGAGGGTTAGGATTAGGGTTAGTGTTAGAATTAGGTGAGGGTGTTGCTGAGGGCTAGGTTTAGGGTTAGGGTAATGGTTAGGGTTAGGCTGAGGGTGCGGCTGAGGGTGCGGCTGAGGGTGAGTGTTAGGTTTAGTGTGAGGGCTAGGGTTATGGTTAGGGTGAGGGTTATAGTTAAGGTTAGGTTTAGGATGAGGATAAATGTTAGGGTGAGTGTTAGGGAGATGGTTAGCATAACTGTTAGGGTTAGGGTGAGGGTTAGGGTTAGGAATAGGGATAGGGTATGGATTAGGGTTAGGGTTAGGGTTAGGCTGAGGGTTAGGTTGCGGGATAGGGTTAGGGTTAGGGTGAGAGTTAGGGTTAGTAATGAGGGTTAGGTTTAGGATTAGGTTTAGGGTGAGGGTAAAGCTTAGGGTGAGGGTTATGATTTGTGTGAGCATTAGGGTTAGGGTTAGGGTTAGGGTGAGGAAAAGGGTTAGGGTGAGGTTTAGGGTTATTGTTAGGGTTAGTGTTATTGTGAGTGTGATGGTGAGGGTAAGGGTGAAGTTTTGTTCTAGTGTTAGGTTTAGGGTTAGGGTGAGGGTGACGGTTAGGGTTAGGTTTAGTTTAAAGCTGAGGGTGAGGTTGAGGGTGAGGGTGAGGGTTAACGTTAGTGTGATGTTTAGGGTGAGGGTGAGGTTTAGGGTGAGAGTGCGGGTTCACGTAACGGTGAGGGTTAGCTTGATGGTGAGGGTTAGGATTAGGGTGAGGGTTAGGATTATGGTTAGGGTTAGGGTTATTGTGAGAGTAAGGGTTAGGGTGAGGGTTAAGGTGAGGGTGAGGTTTAGGGTTGACGTTAGCATGAGGGTTAGTGTTTGGGTGAGTGTTAGGGTTAGATTTAGGTTGATGGTGAGGGTTAGGGTTGGGGTAGTGTTAGAGTTAGGGTGAGGGTGAGGGTGAGGGCTAGGGTTAGGATTAGGTTTAGGTTTAGGATTAGGCTGAGGGTGAGAGTGAGAGTGAGGGTTAGGGTTAGATTTAGGGTGAGGTTTACGTTTAGGGTTAGGTTAGCGTGAGGGTTACGGTGATGTTTATGGGTAGCTTTAGGGTTATTGTGAGGATTAGGGTTAGATTTCCGGTTAGGTTTAGGGTGAGGGTAAGGGTTAGGGTGAGGTTTAGGGTGAGGGTTAATTAGCGTTAGGGTTAGGGTGAGAGTTAGGGTGAGGGTTAGTTTTAGTGTTAGTGTTAGGGTGAGGGTGAGGGTTAGGGTTAGGCTTAGGGTAAGGGTTAGGTTTAGGAAGAGGTTTTGGGATAGGGTTAGAGTTATGGTGAGGTTGAGGGTGAGGGTTAGGATTAGGGTTAGTGTTAGAGTTAGGGTGAGGTTGAAGGTAAGGGTTAGGGTTAGGGTTAGGATTAGGGTAGGGTTAGGGTTAGGCTTAGGGTGTGGGTAAGTGTGAGGATGAGGGTTAGGGTTAGGATGAGGGTTAGGCTTAGGGTTAGGGTTAGGTTGAGGGTTAGGGTTAGGGTTATAATTAGGATGAGAGATAGGCTGAGGGGTCGGGTTAGGGTTTGGGTGAGGGTTGGGTTTTTGTGAAGGTTAGGGTTAGGGTTAGGTTGAGGTTTACAATTAGGGTTAGTGTGAAGGTTAGGTTTAGGGTTAGGTTTAGGATTAAGGTGAGGGTACGGGTTAGGGTTAGGTGTAGGGTGAGGGTGAAGTTTAGGTTTAGCCTTAGTGTTACGGTGAGTTTTAGGTTTAGAGTTAGGTTTAAGGTAAGGGTTACGGTTAGAGTTAGGGTTAGAGTTAGGGTGAGGGTGAGGGTGAGGGTTAGCGTGAGGGTGAGGGTTAGGTTTAGGGTTAGGGTGAGGGTTAGCCTGAGGGTGATGTTTACGGTGAGCGTGTGTGTTCAGTTAAGGGTTAGGGTTAGGGTGTGTGTGAGGCTTATGTTTAGGTTGAGGGTTAGGGTGAGGGTGAGGGTTAGGGTGAGTGTGAGGTTTAGGGTGAGGGTTAAAGTGAGGTTTACGGTTAGGGTTAGGGTTAGGGTTAGGGTTAGGTTCACAGTAAGGGTTAAGGTGAAGTTTAGGTTGAGGGTGAGGTTTAGGGTTAGCGTTAGCATGAGGGTTAGTGTTAGGGTGAGGTTTAGGTTTAGGGTTAGGTTTAGTGTTAGATTGAGGGTTAGGGTTAGGGTTAGGATGAGGGTTAGGGTGAGGGGTAGGGTTAGGCTTAGGTTGAGGGTTAAGGGTAGTGTGACTGTTAGCGTTAGGGTTAGAGTTATGTTGACGGTAAGGGTTAGGTTGTGGGTTAGGGTGAGGGTGATGATTAGGGTTACGGTTAGGGTGAGGGTGAGTGTTAGTGTTAGGCTTTGGATGAGGGTTTGGTTTAGGGTAATGCTAGGTTAGGGTGAGGGTTAGGGTTAGGGTTAGTGTGAGAATTAGGGTGAGGGTGAGGGTGAGGACTACGGTTAGGATTAGTGTTAGGGTTAGATTTAGGCTGAGGGTGAGTGTGAGGGTGAGTGTTAGGTTTAGGTTTAGGGTTAGGGTTAGTGTTAGGCTGAGGATGAGGGTGAGGGTGAGGGTGAGGGTTAGGATGAGGGTTAGCGTGAGGGTTAGGGTTAGGGTGTGGGATAGGGTTAGATTTACTGTTAGGGTGAGGGTGAGGGTTAGGATGAGGTTTAGGGTGAGCATTATGTTTAGGTTTAATGTAATGGGTAGGGTGAGAGTTAGGTTTAGTGTTAGGGTTAGGGTTAGGGTTAGGGTGAAGGTTAGGGTTAGGTTTACTGTTAGGGTGAGGGCTAGGGGGAGGGTGAGTTTTAGGGTTAGGGTTAGTGATAGGGTGAGGATTAGGGTTAGGGTTACTGTTAGGGTGAGTGTTAGGCTGAGGGTTAAGGATAGGGTTAGGGTGAGGTTTAGCTTAGTGTGAGGGTTAGGGTTATTGTGAGGGTGATGGTAAGCCTTAGGGTTAGGCTTAGGGTGAGTGTGAGGGTTAGGGTTAGCGTTTAGTTTACGGTGACAATTAGGGTGAGGTTTAGGTTTAGGATTACGGTTATGGTTAGGGTTAGGCTTAGGGAGAGTGTGATGGTGAAAGTGAGGGTTATGTTGACAGTGAGGGTTAGGGTAATGTTTAGGGTGAGGTTGAGGGTTAGATTTAGGGTGAGGGTGAGGGTTAGGTTTAGGGTGAGTGTTAGGGTGAGGGTGAAGGTCAAGGTTATGGTTACGGTTAGGGTTAGGGTGAGAGTATGTGTTAGGGTGAGAGTTAGGGTGAGGATGAGGGTTAGTGTTAGCATTTGCGTGAGGTTTAGTATTAGGGTGAGGGTTAGTTTCAGGGTTAGGATTAGGGTGAGGATGAGGGTTAGGGTCAGGGTTAGGGTTAGAATTAGGGTGAGGGTGAGGGTGAGGACTAGGGTTAGGATTAGTGTCAGGGTTAGGGTTAGGCTGAGGTTGAGGTTGAGGGTTTGTGTTAGGATTAGGATTAGGGTTAGGGTTAGTGTTAGGCGTAGGGTGAGGGTGAGGGTGAGGGTTACGGTTAGCGTTAGTGTGATATTTAGCGTGAGAGTGAGGGTTCGAGTAACGGTGAGGGTTAGCTTGATGGTGAGGGTTAGGGTTAGGGGGAGGGTTAGGGTTATGGTTAGGGTTAGGGTTACGGTGAGACTAAGGATCAGGTTGAGGGTTAAGGTGAGGGTGAGGGTTAGGGTTGGTGTTAGCATGAGGGTTAGGGTTTCGATGAGTGTTAGGTTTAGGTTTAGGTTGAGGGTGAGGGTTAGGGTTAGGGGTAGTGTTAGAGTTAGGGTGAGGGTGAGGGTGAGGGCTAGGGTTAGGATTAGGTTTAGGTTTAGGGTTAGGCTGAGGGTGAGAGTGAGAGTGAGGATTACATTAGATTTAGGGTGAGGTTTAGGGTTATTGTTAGGGTTAGGGTGAGGGTTAAGGTGAGGTTTATGTGTAGGGTTAGGGTTAGGGTTAGGGTTATTGTGAGGATTAGGGTTAGGGTTACAGTTAGGGTTAGGGTGAGGGTAAGGTTTAGGGTGAGGGTTATTTAGCGTTAGGGTTAGGGTGAGTGTTAGGGTGAGGGTTAGATTTAGTGTTAGGGTTTGGGTGAGGGTGAGGGTTAGGGTTAGGGTTAGGGTGAAGGTTAGGGTTAGGATGAGGTTTTGGGATAGGGTTAGGGTTAGTGTGAGTTTGAGGGTGAGGGTTAGATTTAGGGTTAGAGTTAGTGTGATGGTTAGGGTTAGGGTTAGTGTTAGGGTTAGAATTAGGGTGAGGGTGAGGGTGAGGGCTAGGGTTAGGATTAAGGTTAGGGTCAGGGTTAGGCTGAGGGTGAGGGTGAGGGTGAGGGTGAGGTTTAGTTTTAGATTTAGTATTAGGGTTAGGTTTAGTGTTAGGCTTAGGGTGAGGGTGAGATTGAAGGTGAGGATTAGGGTGAGGGTTAGGGTTAGGGTTAGGGTGAGTGTTAGGGTTAGTGTGATGTTTAGAGTGAGGGTGAAGGTGTGCATGAGAGTTAGGTTGAGAGGGAGGGGTCAGGTGAGGGTGAGGGTTAGGGTGTGTGTGAGGGTTTGGGTTAGGGTGATGGTTAGGTTGACGGTGAGGGTTAGGGTTAGAGTTAGGGTGATCGTTAGGGTGACGGTTATGGTTATGGTTAGGGTTAGGTTGATGGTTAGAGTTAGGGTTAGGGTTAGGGTTAGTTGAGTGTAAGGTTTTTAGGGTGAGGTTTAGGGTGAGGTTTAGGGTTGGCGTTAAGGTTAGCGTGTATGTTAGGGTGAGGGTAAAGGTTAGTGTTAGGGTTAGGGTGAGGGTGATGGTTAGGGTGAGGTTTCGGCTAGGGTTAGGATTAGGGTGAGGTTGAGGGTTAGGATTACGGTTACCGTGAGGGTTAGGGTTATGGTGAAGATTAGGATTATAGTTAGGCTTAGGGTGTGGGTTAGATTTAGCGTTAGGTGAGGGTTAGAATTAAGGTGAGGGTTACGGTTTGAGTGAGCCTTAGGGTTTGGGTGAGGAAAAGGGTTAGGGTGAGGGTGAGGGTTTGGTTTAGGCTTAGGGTAAGGGATAGCTTTACGATTAGGGTGAGGGTTAGGGTTAGGGTACTGGTGAGGGTTAGGGTGAGGATGAGGGTTAGGTTTAGGCTGAGGGTTAGGTTTAGTGTTAGGGTTAGGGTGAGGGTTAGGGTTAGGGTTATTGTTAGGGTTAGATTTAGGTTAAGGGTGAGGGTGAGGGTGAAGTTTAGGTTTAGGTTTAGGTTTAGGGTGAGGGTGAGGGTTAGTGTAAGGGTGAGGGTTTGGGTTAGCGTTAGCGTGAGGGTGAGGGTTAGGGTAAGGGTGAGTGTTAGGTTTAGGGTAAGGGTTAGGTTGAGGGTGAGGGTTAATGTTAGGGTTCCGTTTATAATTAGGGTGAGGGTGAGGGTGAGGGCTAGGGTTAGGATTAGGTTTAGGTTTAGGATTAGGCTGAGGGTGATGGTGAGGTTGAGGGGGAGGGTTATGGTTAGATTTAGGGAGAGGTTTATTTTTAGGGTTAGGTTTACGGTGAGGTTTAGGGTGAGGGTTATGGGTAGGGTTAGGTTTAGGTTTAGGGCTAGTGTGAGGGTTAGGGTTATGGTTACGGTTAGGGTTAGTTTGAGGGTAAGGTTTAGGGTGTGGTTTAGGGTGAGGGTGAGGTTAGCGTTAGGGTGAGGGTGAGGGTGAGTGTTAGGGTGAGGGTTAAGTTTAGTGTGAGGGTTAGGGTGAGGATGAGGGTTAGGGTTAGGGTGAGTGTTAGGATTAGGGTGAGGTTTTGGTATAGGGTTAGGTTTAGGGTGAGTGTGAGGGTTAGGATTAGGGTTAGTGTTAGACTTAGGGTGAAGGTGATGGTGAGGGCTAGGTTTAGGACTAGGGTAATGGTTAGGGATAGGCTGAGGTTGCGGCTGAGGATGCGGCTGAGGGAGAGGGTTAGTGTTAGTGTGAGGCGTAGGGTAAGGCTTATGGTGAGGATTACGGTTTCATTTAGGGTTAGTGTTAGGGTTAAGGTGAGGGTTATAGGTAGGGTTAGGTTTAGTATGAGGATAAAGGTTAGGGTGAGGGTTAGGGTGATGTTTAGCACAACTGTTAGGGTTAGGGTGAGGGTTAGGGTTAGGTTTAGGGATAGGGTTTGGATTAGGGTTAGGGTTAGTGTTAGGCTGAGGGTTAGGGTGCGGGATAGGCTTAGGGTTAGGGTGAGAGTTAGGGTTAGTATTGAGGGTTAGGGTTAGGTTTAGGTTTAGGGTGAGGGTAAGTCTTAGGGTGAGGGTTAGGGTTTGTGTGAGCTTTAGGATTAGGGTTTGGTTTAGGGTGAGGTTAAGGCTTAGGCTGAGGGTTATAGTTATTGTTAGGGTTAGTGTTAGGGTGAGTGTGATGGTGAGGGTAAGGGTGAGGGTTTGTTTTAGTATTAGGTTTAGGGTAAGGGTGAGGGTGATGGTTAGGGTTAGGTTAATTTTCAGCTGAGTGTGAGGGTGAGGGTTAGCATTAGTCTGTTGTTTAGGGTGAGGGTGAGCTTTAGGATTAGAGTGAGGGTTCGGGTAATGGTGAGGGTTAGCTTGATGGTGAGGGTTATGGTTAGGGTGAGGTTTTGGGTTATGGTTATGGTTAGGTTTCTGGTGAGAGTAAGGGTTAGGGTGAGGGTCAAGGTGAGGGTGAGGGTTAGTGTTGGCGTTACAATGAGGTTTAGGGTTTGGTGGAGTGTTAGGTTTAGGTTTATGTTGAGGGTGAGGGTTAGGGTTAGGGTTAGTGTTAGAGTTAGTGTGAGGGTGAGGGTGAGGGCTAGGGTTATGATTAGGTTTAGGTTTAGGGTTAGGGTGAGGGTGAGAGTGAGAATGAGGGTTACAGTTAGTTTTAGTTTGAGGTTTAGGGTTAGGGTTAGGGTTAGGTTGAGGGTGAGGGTGAAGTTTATGTGTAGGGTTAAGGTTAGGGTTAGTGTTATTGTGAGGATTAGGGTTAGGGTAATGGTTAGGGTGAGGGTGAGGGTAAGGGTTAGGGTGAGGTTTAGGGTGAGGGTTAATTAGCGTTAGGGTTAGGGTGGGATTTAGGGTGAGGGTTAGGTTTAGTGTTAGGGTTAGGGTGAGGGTGAGGGTTAGGGTTAGAGTTAGGGTGAGGGTTAGGTTTAGGATGAGGTTGTGGGATAGGGTTAGGGTTAGAGTGAGGTTGAGTGTGAGGGTTAGATTTAGGGTTAGAGTTAGGGTGAGGTTTAGGTTTAGGGTTAGGGTTAGGGTTGGAGTTAAGGTGAGGGTGAGGATGAGGCCTAGGGTTAGGATTAAGTTTAGGGTTAGGGTTAGGATGAGGGTGAGGGTGAGGGTGAGGGTGAGGTTTAGTTTTTGATTTAGGATTAGGGTTAGGGTTAGTGTTAGGCTTAGGGTGAGAGTGATGGTGAAGGTGAGGGTTAGGGTTAGGGTTAGGGTGATGGTTACGGTTAGGTTTAGGGTTAGGGTTAGATGAGTGTAAGGGTTAGGGTGAGTTTTAGTGTTGGCGTTAGGCATAGGGTGTGTGTTAGTGTGAGTGTTAAGGTTAGTGTTAGGGTTAGGGTGAGGGTAATGGTTAGGGTGAGGGTTTCGGCTAGGGTTAGGATTAGGATGAGGGTGAGTGTTAGGGTTAGGGTTAGCATGAGGGTTAGGGTTAGGGTGAAGGATAGGATTAGAGTTAGTCTTAGGGTGTGGGTTAGATTTAGGTTTAGGTGTGGGTTATTGTTAAGGTGACGGTTAGGGTTTGAGTGAGCCTTAGGATTCGGGTGAGGAAAAGTGTTAGGGTGAGGGTGATGGTTTGGTTTAGGTTTTGTAGTGTGATGGTTAGGGTTAGGGTACAGGTGAGGGTTAGGATGAGGGTGAGGGTTAGGGTTAGTGTTAGGGTGAGGTTGACGGTTAGTGTTAGGGTTGGGGTTTGAGTTAGTGTTAGGGTTAGGGTTAGTGTTAGGTTTAGGGTCAGGGTGAGGGTTAGTGTTAGGTTGTACGTTAGTGTTAGGGTTAGGTGTAGGGTGAGGGTGAGGATGAGGGTTAGGGTTATGGTTAAAGTTAGGGTGAGGGTAAGGGATAGGTTTAGGATTAGGGTTAGGGTTAGGGTGAGGCTGAGAATGAAGGTGAGTTTGAGGGTGAAGGTTAGGTTTAGGGTGAGGTTTAGGGTTAGGGTTAGGGTGAGGTTTAGAGTTAGTGTGAGGTTTAGAGTTAGTTTTAGTGTTAGGGTTAGGTTGTGGGTAAGGGTTAGGTTGAGGGTTAGGGGGAGGATGAGGGTTAGGGTTAGGGTTAGGTTTATTGTTAGGATGAGGATTAGATGAGGGGTAGGTGTAGGGTTAGGTTGAGGACTAGGGTGAAGGTGAGGGTGAGGCTAGGGTTAGGGTTTCCGTGAGGGGGAGGGTGAGAGTAAGGTGTAGGGTAAGTGTTAGGGTTAGGATTAGGGTGAGGGATAGGGTGAGAGTTAGGGTTAGTTTTAGGGTTAGGGTTAGGGTGAGGGTTAGTGTGAGTATTAGGTTTAGGGTTTGCATCAGGGTTATTGTGAGATTTATGGTAAGGGTGAGTTTTAGGGCTTGGGTTAGGGTGAGGGTTAGGTTTAGGGTTAGGTTTAGGGTGAGAGTGAGGTTCAGGGTTAGGGTTAGTGTTAGTCTTAGAGTCAGGGTGAGCGGGAGGATTAGGGTTAGCATTAGGGTTAGGGTTAGGGTTAGGGTGATGCTTAGCGTGAGGGTGAGTGTTAGGGTGAGGGTTATGGTGAGGGTTAGGGTGAGGGTGAGGGTTAGGGTGATGGTGAGGGTTAGGCTGTGGGTGAGGGTTAGGATTAGGGTGAGGGTTTGGGTGAAGTTTAGGGTTTCGGTTAGGTTTAGGGTGAGGTTTAAGTTGGGGTTTAATGTTAAGGTTATTGTTAAGATTAGGGTTAGTGTTAGGTTTAGAGTTAGGGTGAGGTTAAGATTTAGGGTGAGTTTTAGGTTGAGGGTGAAGGTTAGGGTTAGCGTTAGGGTTATTGTGAGGTTTAGGTTTAAATTTAGGTTTAATGTAAGGGTTATGGTTAGAGTTAGGGTTAGAGTTAGGGTGAGGTTGAGAGTGAGGGTTATCGTGAGGGTGAGGTTTAGGTTTAGGGTTCAGGTGACGGTTAAGGTGAGAGTGATGTTTAGGGTGAGGGTTTGGGTTCCGGTGAGGGTTAGGTTTAGGGTGTGGGTGAGGTTTAGTGTTAGGGTGAGGGTTAGGGTTACGGTAAGTGTAAGGGTGAGGGTGAGGGTTAGAGTGAGGGTTAAGATGAGGGTTAATATTAGGGTTAGTGTGAGGGTTAGGGTTAGGGTTAGGGTGAGATTAAGTGTTAGGGTGAGGTTTAGGGTGAGGGTTAGGGTTATGGTTAGCGTTAGCATGCAGTGTAGTGTTAGGGTGAGGTTTAGAGTTAGGGTTAGGGTTAGCGTTAGGGTTAGGTTGAGGTTTAGGTTTAGGGTTAAGGTTAGGATGAGGGGTAGGGTGAGGGGTAGGGTTACGGTTAGGTTGAGGTTTAGGTTTAGTGTGAGTGTTAGGGTTAGGGTGAGGGTGAGGGTTAGGGTTAGGATTGGTGTTAGGGTTAGGGTTAGGGTTAGAGTGAAGATATGGGTTAGGGTGAGGTTTAGGTTGAGCGTTAGGTTAGCGTTAAATTTAGGATGAGGTTTAGTGTCAGGATTAGGTTTAGTGTTAGGGTTAGGGTCAGAGTGAGGGTGAGGGTTAGAGTTAGGGTATGGGTTAGGTTTTAGGTGAGGTTTAGGGATAGTCTTCGTGTTAGGGTGAGGGTGAGGGTTAGGATTAGGGTTAGGGTTAGAGTTCCGGTGAGAGTGAGGGTTAGGCTTAGGATTAGGGTTCGTGTTAGGGTTAGGCTGGGGGTGAGGGTAAGTGTGATGGTGAGGGTTAGGGTTAGGATGAGAGTTAGGGTTAGGGTTACAGTAAGAGCTAGGGTGAGGGTGAGAGTTAGGGTTAGGTTTAGTGTGAGCGTTAGGTTGAGGGTGAGGGTTAGGGTTAGTGTTAGGGTGAAGGTCACGGTAAGGGTGTGATTATGTTTAGGGTGAGGGTTAGGCTTAGGTTTAGGGATAGGTTGAGGATTAGGTTTATGTTTAGGTTTAGTGTGAGGGTTAGCGTGGGGTTAGGGTTAGGGTTAGGGTGATGGTTAGTGTTAGTGTGAGGGTTATGGTTAGGGTTAGATTTAGGGTGAATGTAAGTTTTAGGATGAGGGTTATGGTTTGTGTGAGCGATAGGGTTAGGGTTAGGGTGAGGGTGAGGAAAAGGGTTAGGTTGAGGGTTAGGGGGAGGGGGAGGGTTAGAGTGAGGGTGAGGGTTGGGGTGAGGATTACGGTTAGTGTGAGGGTTAGGGTGAGGGTTAGGTTGAGGTTTAGGTTGAGGGTAAGGGTTAGGGTGAGGTTTAAGGTGAGGGTTAGGGGTAGGGTTAGTATGAGGGTTACGGTGAGTGGAGGGTCATGTTTATGGTGAGCATTAGGTTTAGGGTGATGCTTAGGGTGAGGGTTACGGTTAGGGTTAGTGTCAAGATGAACGTGAGGGTTAGGTTTAGTGTGATATTTAGGGTGAGGGTGAGGGTGAGGTTTAGGGTGTGGGTGAGGGTTAGGGTTAGTGTGAGGGTGAGGGTTACGTGTTGGATGAGGGTTAGGGTTAGGGTTAGCGTGAGGGTGAGGTTGATGATAAGGGTTAAGGTTAGGTTTATGGTGAGGGTTAGGGTTAATTTTAGGATGAGAATTACGGTGAGGGGAAGGGAGGTTTATGGTGAGCGTTAAGGTTTGGGTGAGGCTTAGGGTGAGGGTGAGGGTTAGGGTTAGGTTTAGGGTGAGGGTGAGGATTAGGGTTAGTCTGATATTTAGGGTGAAGCTGAGGGTTAGGGTGATTGTGAGTGTTCAGGGAAGGGTTAGGGTTAGGGTGTGGGTGAGGGTTAGGGTTAGGATGAGGGTTAGTGTGAGGGTTAGGGTGAGGGTTAGGGTTAGGGTGAGGGTGACGGTAAGGGTTAGTGTGAGGTTTACGGTGAGGGTTAGTGTTAGGATTAGAATGAGGGTTACGTTCAGGGGAAGAGAGGTTTATGGTGAGCGTTAGAGATAGGGTGAGGCTTAGGATCAGTGTTAGGGTTAGGATGATGGTGAGATTTATGGTTAGTGTGATATTTAGGGTGAGGGTGAGGGTTAGGGTGAGTGTGAGTGTTCAGGTGTGGGTGAGGGTTAGGTTTTGGGTGAGGGTTAGTGTTAGGGTGAGGGTTAGGGTGACGGTGAGTGTTAGGGTGAGGGTGAGGGTTATGGTTAGGGATAGCGTTAGGTTGATTGGTATGGTTAGTGTTATGTTTAGGGTGAGGTTTTGGGTGAGGATTAGGGTTAGGGTTAGGGTTAGGGTTAGTGTGAGTTTTAGGGTTAGGTTAGGGTTAGAGTTAGGTTGAGGTTAAGGTTTATGGTGAGTTTTAGGGTGAGCGTGAGGGTTAGGGTTAGCGTTAGGGTTAGCGTGAGGTTTAAGGTGAGGGTGAGGATGAGGGTTAGGTTAGGATTAGGGTGAGTGTTAGGACTAGGGTTATTGTTAGGGTTAGATTTAGATTAAGGGTCAGGGTGAGGGTGAGATTTCGTTTTAGGGTTAGGTTTAGGGTGAGGTTGAGGGTGAGGGTTAGTGCAAGGGATAGGGTTAGGTTTAGCATTAGCGTGAGGGTTAGGGTAAGGTTGATGGTTAGGGTTAGTGTTAGGGTTAGGTTGAGGGTTAGGGTTCGGGTTAGGATTAGGTTTAGGTTTAGGTTTAGGCTCAATGCGAGGGTGAGAGGGAGGGGGAGGGTTACAGTTAGATTTAGGGTGAGGTTTAGATTTAGTGGTAGGGTTAGGGTGAGGGATATGGATAGGGTTAGGGTTAGGGTTAGGGATAGTGTAAGGATTAGGGTTAGGGTTACGGTTAGGGTTAGTTTGAGGGTAAGTTTTAGGGTGAGGTTTAGGGTGAGGGTGAGGTTAGCGTTAGGGTGAGGGTGAGGGTGAGGTTTAGGGTGAAGGTTAAGTTTAGTGTTAGGGTTAGTGTGAGGGTGAAGGTTAGGGTTAGGTTGAGTTTTAGGGTTAGGGTGAGGTTTTGGTATAGGGTTAGGTTTAGGGTGAGCGTGAGGGTTAAAATTACAGTTAGTGTTAGATTTAGTTTGAGGGTGATGGTGAGGGCTAGGTTTAGGAATAGGGTAATGGTTAGGGTTAGGCTGAGGGTGTGGCTGAGGGTCGGGTTGAGTGTGAGGGTTAGGGTTAGTGTGAGCGGTAGGGTTAGGGTTAGGGTGAGTGTTACTGTTTGGTTTAGGGTTAGGGTTCGGGTTAGGGTGAGGGTTATAGTTAGGGTTCGGTTTTTGATGAGGATAAAGGTTAGGGTGAGGTTCAGGGTGATGGTTAACATAACTGTTAGAGATAGGGTGAGGGTTAGGGTTAGAATTAGGGATAGTGTTTGGATTAGGTTTAGGTTAGGGTTAGGCTGATTGTTAGGGTGCGGGATAGGGTTAGGGTTAGGATGAGAGTTAGGGTTAGTAATGATTGTTAGGGTTAGGTTTAGGTTTAGGTTCAGGGTAAGGCTTAGGGTGAGGTTTAGGGTTTGTGTGAGCATTTGGATTAGGGTTAGGGTTAGGGTGCGGAAAAGGGTTAGGGTGAGGGTCAGGGTTATTGTTAGGGTTAGTGTTAGGGTGAGTGTGAGGGTGAGGGTTTGTTATAGTGTTAGGTTTAGGGTGAATGTGAGGGTGACAGTTAGGGTTAGGTTTAGTTTTAAGCTGAGGGTGAGGAGGAGGGTAAGGTTGTGGGTTAGCGTTAGTGTGATGTTTAGGGTGAGGGTGAGGTTTAGGGTGAGGGAGAGGGTTCGAGTAATGGTGAGGGTTAGCTTGATGGTGAGGGTTATGGTTAGGGTGAGGGTTAGGGTTATGTTTAGGGTTAGGGTTATGGTGAGAGTAAGGGTTAGGGTGAGGTTTAAGGTGAGGTAAAGGTTAGGGTTGGTGTTAGCGTGAGGGTTAGGGTTTGGGTGAGTGTTAGGGTTAGTTTTAGGTTGATGGTGAGGGTTAGTGTTAGGGTTAGTGTTAGGGTTTGGGTGAGGGTGAGGGTGAGGGCTAGGGTTAGAATTAGGATTAGGTAAAGGTTTAGGCTGAGGTTGAGAGTGAGAGTGAGGGTTACAGTTAGATTTAGGGTGAGGTTTAGGGTTAGGGTTAGGGTGAGGGTGAGGGTTAGGGTGAAGTTTACGAGTAGGTATAGGGTTAGGGTTAGGGTTATTGTGAGGATTAGGTTTAGGGTTACGGTTATGGTTAGGGTGAGTGTCAGGGTTAGGGTAAGTTTTCGGGTGAGGGTTAATTAGCGTTAGGGTTAGGTTGAGAGTTAGGGTGAGGGTTAGGTTAAGTGTTAGCTTTAGGATGAGTTTGAGGGTTAGGGTTAGGGTGAGGGTTAGGTTTAGGATGAGGTTTTGGGTTAGGGTTAAGTTTAGGGTGAGGTTGAGGGTGAGGGTTAGGATTAGGGTTAGTGTTAGAGTTAGGGTGAGGGTGAAGGTAAGGGTTAGTGTTAGGGTTAAGATTAAGGTAGGGTTAGGGTTAGGCTGAGGGTGAGGGTAAGTGTGAGGATGAGGGTTAGGTTTAGGATGAGGGTTAGGGTTAGGTTCAGGGTTAGGTTGAGGGTTACGGTTAGGGTTATGATTAGGATGAGAGATAGGCTGAGGTGTCGGGTTAGGGTTAGGGTGAGGGTTAGGGTTTGTGTGAGGGTTAGGTTTAGGGTTATGGTTAGGTTTAGGGTGAGGGTGAGGCTTAGTGTTAGTGTTAGGGAGAGGGCCAGGGTGAGGGTGAGAATTAGAGTTAGGGTTATGGTGAGAGTTAGGATGAGGGTGAGGGTTAGGTTTAGGATGAGGGTTAGGGTGAGGGGTAGGGTTAGGCTTAGGGTGAGGGTTAGGTTGAGGTTTACAGTTATTGTTATTGTGAAGATTAGGGTTAGGGTTAGGTTAATGGTTAGGGTGAGGGTACAGATAAGGGTGAGGTGTACGGTGAGGGTCTCGTTGAGCGGTAGCCTTAGGGTTATGGTGAGGTTTAGGTTTAGTGTTATGTTTAAGGTAAGAGTTATGGTTAGAGTTAGGGTTAGAGTTAGGGTGAGGGTGAAGGTGAGGATTAGCGTGAGGGTGAGGGTTAAGATTAGGGTTAGGGTGAGGGTTAGCCTGAGGATGATGTTTAGGGTGAGCATGAGCGTTCGGGTGAGGGTTAGGGTTAGGGTTAGGGTGTTTGTGTGGCTTACGGTTAGGATGAGGGTTAGGGTGATGCTGAGGGTTACGGTGAGGGTGAGGTTTAGGGTGAGGGTTAAAATAAGGTTTACGGTTAGGGTTAGGTTTAGGGTTAGTGTGAGGGTTAGGGTTAGGGTTAGGGTTATTTTGACAGTAAGGGTTAAGGTGAAGTTTAGGTTGAGGGTAAGGTTTAGGGTTAGCGTTAGCATGAGGGTTAGTGTTAGGGTGAGGTTTAGGTTGAGGGTTAGGGTTAGAGTTAGGTTGAGGTTTTGGGTTAGGGTTAGGATGAGGTTTAAGGTGAGGGGTAGGGTTAGGCTTAGGGTGAGGTTTAGGGGTAGTGTGAGGGTTAGCATTAAGATTAGAGTTATATTGAGGGTAAGGGTTAGGTTGAGGGTTAGGGTGAGGGTGATGGTTAGGGTTAGGGTTAGTGTGAGGGTGAGTGTTAGTGTTAGGCTTGGGATGAGGTTTTGGTTTAGGGTTAGTGTTAGGTTAGGGTTAGGGTTAGGGTTACAATTAGGGTGAGGGTGAGTGTGAGGACTACGGTTAGGATTAGTGTTAGGGTGAGGGTGAGGGTGAGTGTTAGGTTTTTGATTAGGAGTAGGGTTAGTGTTAGGCTCAGGGTGAGGGTGAGTGTGAGGGTGAGTGTTAGGTTTAGGTGAGGGTTAGGTTTAGGTTTAGGGTGAGGGTTACGGTTAGTGTGATGTTTAGGGTGAGAGTGAGGGTTAAGGTTAGGGTGATGTTTAGGGTTAGGGTTAGGTTGAGAGTAAGGGTTAGTGTGAGGGTTAGCGTGAGGGTGAGGGTAAGGTTAGATTTTGCGTGAGGTTTTGAGTTAGGGTGAGGATTAGGTTAAGTGTTAGGTTTATGGTGAGGGTTAGGGTTAGGGTTAGTGTTAGAGTTAGGGTGAGGGTGAGGGTGAGGGCTAGCGTTAGGATTAAGTGTAGGGTTAGAGTTAGGCTGAGGGTGAGGGTGAGGGTGAGGGTGAGTGTTAGATTTAGGATTAGGGTTAGGTTTAGTGTTAGGCTTAGGGTGAGGGTGAGGGTGAAGGTGAGGGTTAGGGTGCAGGTTAGGTTTAGGGTTACGGCGAGGGCTTATTGTGATGTTTAGAGTGAGGGTGAGTGTGTGGATGTCGGTTAGGTTGAGAGTGAGGGTTCAGGTTATGGTGAAGTTTAGGGTTTGTGTGAGGGTTATGGTTAGGGTGATGTTTAGGTTGATTATTAGGGTTAGGTTTAGGGCTAGGCTTAGCGTTAGGGTGATGGTTAGGGTTAAGGTTAGGGTTTGGGTGATGGTTTGGTACTGGTTAGGGTTTTGGTTTAGGGTTAGTGTGAGTATTAGGGTTAGGTTTAGGGTTAGGGTTAGGGTGAGGGTACGTTTAGGGTGAGGTTTAGGGTGAGGTTAGGGTTATCGTTAGGTTTAGGGTGTGGGTTAGGGTGAGGGTTAAGGTTAGTGTTAGGGTTAGGGTGAGTGTTACGATTAGGGTGAGCGATACATTTAGGGTTAGGGTTAGGTTTAGGTTAAGTGTGAGGGTGAGGGTGAGGGTTAGGTTTAGGGATAGCGTTAGGTTTAGGGTTAGTGTGTGGGTTAGGGTTAGGGTTAGGGTTAGGGTGAGGGTGAGAGTTTGGGTGAGGGTTAGGGTGAGCATTATGTTTTGGGTTAGTGTAATGGGTAGGGTGAGTTTTAGGGTTAGGGTCAGTGATAGGGTGAGGATTAGGGTTAGGGTTAGGGTTAGGGTGAGTGTTAGGCTGAGGGTTAAGTTTAGGGTTAGAGTGAGGGTTAGCTTAAGTTGAGGGTTAGGGTTAGGTTGAAGGTGAGGGTGAGGGTTAGGGTTTGTGTTAGGTGTAGAGTAAGTGTTAGAGTGAGGGTTACAGTGAGTGTGAGGGTTAGGGTTAGCATTTGCGTGAGGTTTAGGGTTAGGGTGAGGGTTAGATTTAGTGTTAGAATTAGCTTAAGTGTGAGGGGTAGGTTTAGGGTTCGGGTTAGAATTAGGGTGAGGGTGAGGGTGAAGGCTACGGTTAGGATTAATGTTAGGTTTAGGCTGAGGGTGAGGGTGAGGTTTAGTTTTAGATTTAGTATTAGGGTTAGGGTTAGTGTTAAGCTCAGGGTGAGGTTGAGGGTTTAGTTGAGTGTTAGGTTGAGCGTTAGGGTTAGGATTAGGGTGAAGGTTAGGGTTAGTGTGATTTTTAGAATGAGGTTGAGGATGTGGATGAGGGTTAGGTTGAGAGTGAGGGGTCAGGTGAGTGTGAGGGTTAGGGTGTGTGTGAGTGTTTGGGTTAGGGTGATGGTTATGTTGACGGTGAGTGTTAGGGTTAGAGTTAGGGTTATCGTTAGGGTCATGGTTAGGTTCAGGGTTAGGGTTAGTTTGATGGTTAGGGTTAGGTTTAGGTTTAGGGTTAGTGTGAGTGTAAGAGTTAGGGTGAGGTTTAGGGTGAGGGTTAGGGTTGGCGTTAGGGTTAGGGTGTGTGTTAGGGTGACGGTTAATATTAGTGTTAGGGTTAGGTTGAGGGTGACGGTTAGGGTGAGGGTTTTTGCTAGGGTTATGATTACGGTGAGGGTGAGGGTTAGGGTTAGGGTTACCGTGAGGGTTAGGGTTAGGGTGAAGGTTTGGGTTAGAGTTAGGCTTAGGGTGAGGATGAGTGTGTGTTTTAGATTTAGGGTTAGGTGAGGGTTAGTGTTAAGGTGAGGTTTAGGGTTTGAGTGAGCCTTACGTTTACTGTTGGGAGCCAAGAAAGTGTATGGAAAGACAAGATTCCTCCAGCCCTAACAAACTACATTTGGCTAACCATAAATATTCCTCCAGCCCTAAGCAGACAACATTTGACTAACCATAAACATTTCTCTTATCTCCAGCCCTCAGCAAATGGCGCCTGGCTAATCATAAATATTTCTTAGAACAACTAGCACAACGGCCAAAGCATGACCCATCCCTGACCCCCAGAATTCTCACCCTTGCTTCTGCAAAGTTTTTTCATTCTTTCCCTTCCCCTGTCCCTTCAGGTATATAAGCCCTCCCTTACTTTAATAAAGCAGAACTTGACGCGACTCAGACTGACTTTGTCTTTCTTTATGCGCTTGGTCTCATTTCTCTTTCACCACCATGGTTCTTAGGAGGTGCCTCCTCGAGTCTAATGAATAACTGAACCTGCTGGACGGGTCTAGTGGCGCCCATCGTGGGGCTCGAGGCGTGGTGAACTACCCGACGGCGCTGGAGATGGGGATCCCCAATCATTTAAGGGTAGAGACGCCCACATCGCATCACTCGTGCACCATGGGAAGTCTTGAGGTAAGTTTGCCGCAATTAACCATGGGAAAAGCAGGCTTTATTTATAAAGGAAATGAAGGAAGCTCTTAGGGAGACAGGAATAAGAGTAAAAAGAAAGGATCTTGTAAAATTTTTTTGTTTTGTTGGGAAAAATGTTCTTGGCTAATTTTGAGTGGCCCCGACCTTCATCCCCTTACCTGTAGTAAAGTAGGGAAAAATATTAATGATTTAGAGGCTAAAGGAGAAGAAATTCCCGAGGCCTTTTTTAGTTTTTATGGGATTATCAGGGACATTTTAAAAGAGGTAGAAAATTGAAGAGATGGTGCCCGCTCATTGATTTTAACGGAGGACACCTGCTGCCTCATGAATGGAATAAGATTGTACAATCGGTCCTGACCAGAGGTCAATATTTAACCTGGAAGGCTGAATTTATAGATAAGGCAGAGGCTCAGGCTATCATAAACAAAAACATGTTCAGATGGCCACTCCCATCTGAAGTTGCTTTTTCTGTTTGCAGTCCTTTGACTGCCGCGCAGCGCCTGTCTGGTTTCCTCTGTTTCTGTTTAGTGTTAATTGTCTCTTTTGTCTGTCTTGTTGTCCTTAAAGGGAAGGGGCGGCAACTAACAACCCCCTTAAGTCTGACTTTAGATCACTGGAAAAAAGTTACAGCTCGAGCCCAGATTGTCAGGTTTTAGGAACTTGCTTTTTTATCAATTATGAAATTGCCACTGACCACCTGCGAGTGGCCCCAGTTAGATCTCAGCCTTGGGCCTTGGTTCAGGGGGTCTGAGTGTGGAGGAGAACCTGTCAGTCTGAGGTGATGGCCTCTAGGGATTTTTCTTTTCCCTTGCCCCAAGATGACTGGGAATTCTCCTCCACCTTGGAAGGCCCCTGGGTCAACGTCTGCAGGAATCTAAGAGAAAAAATCCTCCGGAGGTGAGTAGGGGTCTTGAGTCCCCTGGTAAGTGAATGGTGGTGAGATGTCGCCCCATTCACTGAGACCTGATTTTGTCTTTGTGGCCACTTGTTTGTCCTGTTTAGTGAGTGTGTTTGTTTTATGTTTTCTGAGGTAGGGAAGACATGGGTGAGTGTGACAAGCTCACACAGCAGACTCTGGATTCAGCTTGCTGAATGAGAACAGCACAAAGATTCAAAAGACTAATTAGTGAATTGTCTTTCTAGGTAAGCAAGCTCTGGGAAAATGAAGCCCAACGAAGGTACCTGGTTTAAAAGAAATACTGTCTTAAATTTGGTTTAAAAGAAATACTGTCTTAAATTTTTGTTTAAAAACTTTAAAAGGTGTACATACAACTGATTTTGATTTTTGCGTGCTTTAAGATCTGTGTGAGTGTTTTGTGTGTGTCTGTAAACGTGTTCAAAGATAAAAATTGTCATCATGCTGTAACAATTGGGTGAGCTTAAATTTAAAATTCAAAAAGTTATGAGGTTTGGACATTGACAAAAAAATCTTCGCATTGTTTTAAATGGCTTTGTAAAGATTCTTTAACTTGCAAATTAGAAAATCTGGTATTCTAAAAGAATAATGTTTTAAAATGCATAAGACGGTTTATACTGTAACCAAGTTATCTGGCTTAACAAAAATGCATTGGCTGTTTGGGATCTAGTTCCCTTGGCTAAAATTTGGGGATAAATATTAAAAATTTAAATGTAAAGGTTAGTTTAACACCGTCAAAGATGTTACTTGTTCTGTCTATCTAAAACTGTGTATTTCATTCGAGAACCAAGAGATAAAAAAAGGGATAACTTAAAAACCAACAGAAGACCTTTAGGGGTAAGGGGTGAACAAGCACAAGTGCAGTTCAGCTGGTCATGCATGGTGGGACAGGTCCTGGGAGAAGTCCACGCATGGTGAAAGAGGGCAAGCTGGCACAAACGCAGTTCATCTAACCTACACTTTAAGTCGGATTGGGTGTGTGCCCATTCCATAAAGGGGCTGAGTGGCCCATCTTTGTTCTCTCTTTTCTCTGCAGATAGACACTGAAAACATGGTGGTTAAAATGAGTGATGTGATGATCTGATTAGTATTGCTAAAACTTCCCCTTGGATGTGTTAACATTAAAATTAGGAAGGCCTTAAAAAGAGGGTTAAAAAGTTATTTATATAATGTGGCTTACTTTCAATTATGTTATACAATTAGGATGTTTTTAAAAGTTATAAAGGCGTTAAGTCTAGCTTCGTGGTATAGTGATGGTGACTGTAATTCTTGCATTAAGGAAAAATTGTCATTTGAGTTTAAAAATCTTAATGTGTGTCTGTTTTAAAACAAGCAACCAAGAGGCAATGAGTGACACTTGGCCTCAAGATTTCAAGGGATCTTTTCAAAATGCAAATAAAAACTAAAGTATAAAATGGTAAAGGTGATTAATAAGAGGTTTTAAAAAAATTAGAAATGGATTTTTGGATATAAAGTTTAACTGTAAAATTGTTCTTAACATTTGCCTCAAAGTGCACAAAGAAAGAATTAGGATTACTAAAATAATTTCTATTCAAGTTTGCTCTTATAGGTTTTTTTAAGTTTCCAGCAAGCCCGGAGCAAAGCACAGAGGATTCTTACAAGTTGTCAGATGTAACTTTGACTCTTAATAAGTTTCAGGTAAGAGCATGCTTAAAAGCTACTTCTATGTTGACCACCTAGTTGATTTTAATTGGAGTAAAATGGTCTTTTGTAAGACTCATTGATCTGCAAACTGGTTCAAAGCCAGCCCGGGCGCAAAAAGGTTCCTGTGAGAGTGTCACCTCTATTCAGCCAACAGAGTGCTAACCCTGCACTAAATAGTCAGGGGACAGTACTCAAGCCCCAAGCTCGAGACTCAAAGTGGCAGAGTGCTAGCCTTAAGCTGTAGAGCTGAGGGACAGTGCGCAGGCCCCGAGTTCAAGTCCAGCAACCAGCTAAAAGGAAATGCCAATGAGTCATTTATCCCAATGTGGAGAAGACACTCCTGGGACAAAAGCAATGGAGCAGCATCCAGAGGCAGTAAAGCCACTGCTTGGATGTCAGAAATGTCAGATCCTAGAGTCATTTTGTGGCCCTTCAAAACTGGTCAAAGCCGGGAGGTCATGGGAAGAGTTTGTAAACATGCCTAATGTCCATGACTATCTACCTTGTAAGGGACAGTAACTTGCCAGTCCTCTGTGATAGTAATAAAAAGCTAATGTTATAAAATGTGGGGGATAGTTTAAATCTCAACCCCTTTATGTGCCAAAAAGGTCTAATTGGCAGCTCTAATTGAGCTGACACTAGTTACATGAAGTTCATCTGCTTAGGAAAAAGTTTGTAAACCTGGGAGTGTGTTTCTATTAATATCTGTCTAAAGGCCTGCAAAGGTAACTTAGGCATTATTTGGGATCATTAGAGATCACATTCCTAAGCCATCTAGGACGATGCTTTTGCAAACCAGATTGCTAAACAAGCTACACTGCTGTAGCCGGGGAAAAGGTCTGTGCAGTTGTGAAAAGTTAAACATTGTTCTTAATGATATCTAACCCTGATAGCCTCTTTGTAAAATAGGCTAAAGTTATAGGTTCCTGGCTAGGTAAGATCAACGCCCCTAAAGTCAGCTTGAAGAAGTTACGGAAGATGGACCTTCGCCCTTCTACCCCTATTTTTAAGATCAAAGGTCCAGAGTCAGAAATTTTGGAGAAATGAGGCAAAATAGATGAAAAAAAGGCATAAAGAATAGTGTTAATTGTTGTAGGTGTTCAAGGTGTGGAGACTGCATCTGTCAGAGATGGCTACAAGACTAAGCCTTTTGAGCCTTCTGTGTCTATTTACAAAAATATCTGGTTAGTAAAAAGAGTTGCCATTTTGGAAAATTGTCCTGGGCTATTGTTTAAAGATCTTAAAAACCAGCAGGATCAAAGGCTGCCAAGCCTATGCAATGTATCCTTAACCAGTCTGTGTAGGAATTTACAGCCCAGCATGAGGTGTGACAGTCCCTTGGAGCTACTGAGAGACCCTGCTGCTGCTGCTGCTGCTGCTGCTGCTGCTGCTGCTGCTGCATACCCTGATGGGTAAAGTTCAACGACGGCCTGACAGCCACCTGGAGGAACTCCTGCCTGATTCCATCACCTGAGTCTGCATCCTGGTTGACTGCTGCTAAATCTGAGATCTTATGGGACATTCTTTTAGGTGATATCCAAAAATCCTCTGTATTCCCACAGTGGATACTGAGGACGAGAATATCACTGGCTTGCTTGCCTTAGACACTTCAGTGCATAGTGACTGAAAATCCACTCAATGGTCACAGCCTAGTTTGGCTCTGATATGGTAATAACATGAGTGTATTATCAATGAAGGTAATATGCTTAGCCTTAAAATCTAGCAAGCTTCTGCATCACAGTGGTGCCTTAAGGCTGTTCTAAGATAAAGGTTCCACAAGCCAAAGGAAAATTGAGCAGTTTTTAAACTCCAGCCACAAAGATGCTCAAGAAATTGTAAAAAAAAAAAAAAAAAAAAAAAAAAGGTAGTAAAGAAAGCCTTGGAAAGAGAATTGGGAAAATTTAAAAAGTAAGGATTGTCTTTAAGACAAACCTCAAAAAGTTTAAGTACGTAGCAGATGGTATGAGTATGTCTTCAAATTGGAGCTTACAAGTAAAGCTGGTATAAAATTAAGTTAACTACGATACACGAGTCAGGACTGGTGGAAAAAAAAATGTAAGGGGCTCTGGTACTGTTACTTTTGTTACAATGGGACCTTGTATACTCTACAGACTGGTGTCTTTTGTAAAAGAAAAAGATCAGCGTAGTCCGTCTATTAGTACTGAGATCCAAATACCAAGCATTGAGAACAACTGACACCCCACAAGATAATATAGAGACACCCCTACGACTGAGATAAGAACCCCCTAAATTTTAAGATTAAAATTAGCCCAAAGAAAAAAGAAGGAATAAAAGATTAAAAATTAGAGTTACATTTTACAATTGCTATCTGCTGGTTTTGCTTCTGTAAACTTGCTTGTGCTAGCACTGACCCTTCCCCTCCCTGGAGATATATAGAAAGTTTCGGAGTCTAGATGTCGGCCCTGGGACAAGCTCTGTAGTCGTAAATAAAGGGCTAACAAGTAAATTCCCCAAATGGCCAAATGGGACACAAGATAAGGAACAAAGAGTATGATCCTCCGCATTCCTGTGTAAAAATTCCCGATTTAGGGGGCTCAAAATAAGGGCCATTTGATGAGCCCAGCAGAGTAGGCCAAGTGTTAATCGATCACAAGCCTGTAACACTGTAGATTCCCTAACACTTACCACCCAGAGTGACTACCTCAGTTTGATCATCCACGCTAATTGTTTTATTGCAAAGAGTGTTATAAACTTCCCCAGGTAGTATGACATTGATGATGGGATATCCTCCTTTTCCCTGTGCAACAATGTTATTAATGTTTCTGCTTCCCTATGCTCACAACAGAGCCAGGTTTTTTTTTTGTTTGTTTTGTTTTTTTGTCGGTCGTGGGGCTTGAACTCTGGGCCTGGGCGCTGTCCCTCAGCTCTTCAGCTCAAGGCGAGCGCTCTACCACTTGAGCTACAGCGCCACTTCCGGTTTTCTGGTGGCTTATTGGAGATAGGAGTCTCATGGTCTTTCTTGCCCGGGCTGGCTTTGAACCGCGATCCTCAGATCTCAGCCTCCTGAGTAGCTAGGATTACAGGCGTGAGCCACCAGCGCCCGGCGCAGAGCCAGGTTTTTGTTTGTGGCAATAATATGGCCTACACTGTACTTCCCCAAAATTGCACAGGGCTCTGTATTCCAGCTATTTTGCTCCCAGACATTGACTTGATTTCCGGAGATAAGCCAGTACCCATTCCTGACTTTGATTATTTTGTTCCCCGACATAAAAGGGTGGTACAATTTATTCCCCTACTGATAGGACTTGGAGTGGCTGGTGCTTTAGGCACTGGGACTGCAGGATTAGCCACTGCTGTCTCCTCATACTCCCAGCTTTCACAACAATTAGCTGATGTTATTACTAAAGTTTATCAATCTGTTAAAGATCTTCAGGATCAGTTAGACTCATTAGCTGAGGTGGCTTTACAAAATCGCAAAGGTTTAGATCTTTTAGCTGCTGACAGAGGTGGCATTTGCTTAACTTTACCGAAAAAGTGCTGTTTTTATGCCAATAAGTCTGGCATTGTAAGAGATCGAGTTTAAAAACATCAGGAGGAGATTGAAAGATGGCGACACGAGTTTTTTGAGCGCCCTATTTGGGCTGCTTGAGGGGGACTTTTAACCTATGTTCTTCCCCTCCTGGATCCCCTTGTTGGATTACTTTTGCTTGTTTCCTTTGGCCCTTGGGCTTTTCAGTGCCTTAAGCGCTTTATAAAAAATCAAATAGATTCTGCTCTTCCAAAAATTTGATCTCGGTGCATTATCATCGCTTGGAGACTCAGGAGGACCCCACGGAGCACACCGCAGCCACCCCTAGAGAAGGACTGCAAATCCATACACTTCTTCCCTAATGATTCCTAAAAAAGCTAGAAAACATCCAATGATGGGAGTATTATGAAGCTTACCTGGGTAGCACTACATATAGAGGCCGTACAGGCTGGCTCAACAAGGCATGTAGCCAGTGGTAAGGTGGCCCTCCATACAGCCTAAGATAGGATGTTTTCTCATAACCTGCCTTTGGAAAATTTGTTGATAAAACAGGTGCATGGCTTGCTATAACCCAGGGGAAAACTTCCCCCTGAGGATGATGCCTTTTCTCTTACAGATGCAGCTAGAACTCCAGACTTGGTCCTTCCTGTCTGAATTTATTAAATAACAGATTAATCTCTGGTCTTCTAAGCCCATACAGGTTCATCACCATCACCTCAATATGGCGGACTAAGGCATTGAGATCGAGCATTTACCCTAGGCTTTTAATTAGTCCTTTGCCGTGAGCTTGCTCCAGTGAGAAACAGCCCCCCTTTTCTTTTTCTTATTTAGAAAATCTTTCTTCTTATTCGTAACTTCTGACCATTCAACGGGCAAGACCTTTTGGCATAAGGGATAAGTTCACCCCTCCTCCTATAGGCCCCTCCGCTTGGGGAAGGATGCACCTATGGGAGGAAGAAGAAATGCTCTAATCAAGGGTGCAGGTAAGACTGCAGGGGGATGGATCCGCGATATCCCAAAACCCAAGACCCCTGAGTGTCAAGCTCTGGTGCTTGACGGTTGGCATTCATAAATAAGAGCCGTCTCCTCAAAAAACATGCCAAGGCCTGTAAAACTCCCCTCCCCGAGTGAGGATGCTCACTCGGGAGCGGAAAAAAACACTGGGCCCTTAGAGGAACAGAGCCTCTGTCACCCCCTTAAAAAGAGCAGCCAACAATTGATGTTCACTTTTCTAAATAAGAAAGGGGGATTTGTTGGGAGCCAAGAAAGTGTATGGAAAGACAAGATTCCTCCAGCTCTAAGCAAACTACATTTGGCTAACCATAAATATTCCTCCAGCCCTCAGCAGACAACATTTGACTAACCATAAACATTTCTCTTATCTCCAGTCCTCAGCAAATGGCGCCTGGCTAACCATAAATATTTCTTAGAAAGACTAGCACAACGGCCAAAGGAAAAGCATGAGCCATCCCTGACCCCGGGACTTCTCACCCTTGCTTCTGCAAAGTTTTTTCATTCTTTCACTTCCCCTGTCCCTTCAGGTATATAAACCCTGCCTCACTTTAATAAAGCAGACCTTGACGCCACTCAGACTGACTTTGTCTTTCTTTATGCGCTTGGTCTCGTT
This sequence comes from Dipodomys merriami, assembly GCF_024711535.1. Classification (NCBI taxonomy): domain Eukaryota; kingdom Metazoa; phylum Chordata; class Mammalia; order Rodentia; family Heteromyidae; genus Dipodomys; species Dipodomys merriami. Next base: position 2,353,342 of record NW_027202327.1, read on the forward strand.
TCCCTTTCACCCCCATGGTTCTTAGGAGGTGCCTCCTCGAGTCTAACGAATAACTGAACCTGCTGGACGGGTCATGTTAGGGTGAGGAAAAGGGTTTGGGTGAGGGACAGTGTAAGGGTTAGGGTTAGGGTGAGGGTGAGGGTTAGGTTTAGGGTTAGGGTAATGGTTAGCTTTAGGATTAGGGTGAGGGTTAGGGTTAGGGGACAGGTGAGGGTTAGGGTGATGGTGAGGGTTAGGGTTAGGGTGAGGGTGACAGTTAGGGTTAGGGTTGGGGTAAGGGTTAGTGTTAGGTGAGGGTTAGTGTTAGGGTTAGGGTTAGTGTTAGGGATATGGTCAGGGTGAGGGTTAGTGTTAGGGTGAATGTTAGTGTTAGGGTTAGGTTTAGGGTGAGGGTGAGGATGAGGGTTAGGGTTAGGGTTAGAGTTAGGGTGAGCATGAGGGATAGGTTTAGGATTAGGGTTAGGGTTAGGGTGAGGTTGAGAACGAAAGTGAGGGTGAGAGTGAAGGTTAGGGTTAGGGTGAGGTTTAGTGTTAGGGTTAGGGTGAGGTTTAGGGTTAGTGTGAGGTTTAGAGTTAGTGTTAGGGTTAGGGTTAGGTTGAGGGTAAGGGTAAGGTTGAGGGTTAGGGGTAGGATGAGGGTTAAGGCTAGGGTTAGGGTGAGGGTTAGGTTTAGGTTAAGTGTTAGGGTGAGGATTAGGTGAGGGGTAGGTTTAGGTTAAGTGTTAGGGTGAGGATTAGGTGAGGGGTAGGTTTAGGGTTAGGTTGAGGACTAGGGTGAGGGTGAGGGTGAGGCTAGGGTTAGGGTTACATTGAGGGTTAGGGTGAGAGTAAAGGTTAGGGTGAGTGTTAGAGTTAGGATTAGGGTGAGAGTTAGGGTTAGTTTTAGGGTTAGGGTTAGGGTGAGGGTTAGGGTGAGTATTAGGGTTAGGGTTTGCGTCAGGGTTAGGGTGAGGTTTAGGTTAAGGTTGAGTGTTAGGGTTAGGGTGAGGGTGAGGTTTAGGGTTAGGGTTAAGGTGAGGGTGAGGGTTAGGGTTAGGTTTAAGGTTACGGTTAGAGTGAGGGTGAGAAAGAGCATTAGGTCTAGGATTAAGTTTAGGGTTAGTGTTAGCCTTAAGGTCAGGGTGAGGGTGAGGAATAGGGTTAGCATTAGAGTTGGGGTTATGGTTAGGGTGATGTTTAGGGTGAATGTGAGGGTTAGGGTGAGGGTGAGGTTAGGGTTAGTTTTAGGGTGAGGGTGAAGTTCAAGGTTATGGTTATGGTTATGGTTAGGGTTAGACTAAGTGTTAGGGTGAGAGTTAGGGTGAGCATGAGGGTTAGGGTTAGGGTTTCCATGAGGTTTAGTATTAAGGTGATGGTTTGTTTTAGGGTTAGGATTAGCGTGATGGTGAGAGTTAGGGTTAGAGTTAGGGTAAGGGTGAGGGTGAGGACAAGGTTAGGATTAGTGTTAGGGTTAGGGTTAGGGTTAGGCTGAGGGTGAGGGTTAGGGTGAGTGCTAGGTTTAGGATTAGGGTTAGGGTTAGTGTTAGGCTTAGGGTGAGGTTGAGGGTGAGGGTAATGGTTAGGGTGAGAGTTACCGTTAGGGTTAGGGTGAGGGTTAGTTTTAGTGTGATATTTACGGTGAGGGTGTGGGTTAGGGTTAGGGTTTGGGTTAGGGTTAGATTAAGGTTTAGGGTGAGGGTTACCGTGAGTGTGAGGGTTAGGGTTAGCGTTTGCCTGAGGTTTAGTATTAGGGTGAGGTTTAGATTTAGGATTAGAGTTAGGGTAAGGGTGAGGGGTAGGGTTAGGTTTAGGGTTAGAATTAGGGTGAGAGTGAGGGTGAGGGCTAGGGTTAGGATTAAGTTTAGGGTTAGGGTTAGGCTGAGGGTGAGTGTGAGTTTTAGTTTAGATTTAGGATTATGATTAGGGTTATTGTTAGGATTAGGGTGAGGGTGAGGTTTTAGGTGAGGGTTAGGGTGAGGGTTAGGGTTAGTGTTAGGGTGAGGGTTAGGGGTAGTGTGATGTTTAGAGTGAGGATGAGGGTGTGGATGAGGGTTAGGTTGAGAATGAGGCGTCAGGTGAGGGTGAGGGTTAGAGTGTGTGTGAAGGTTTGGGTTAGGGTTATCGTTATGTTGATGGTGAAGTTAGGGTTAGAGTTAGGGTTATATTTAGGGTGATGTTTAGGGTGAGGGTTAGAGTTAGTGTGATATTTAGGGTGAAGGTGAGGGTTAGGGTGAGTGTGAGTGTTCAGGTGAGAGTTAGGTTAGCGTGTGGGTGTGGGTTAGGTTTACGATGAGGGTTAGGGTGAGGGATAGGTGTAGGGTGAGGGTGACGGTAAGGGTTAGTGTGAGGTTTACTGTGAGTGTTAGAGTTCGGGTTAGGATTAGGGTTACGTTCAGGGGAAGTTAGGTTTATGGTGAGCGTTAAAGTTAGGGTGAGGCTTAGGATGAGGGTTAGGGTTACGTTGAGTGTTAGGATGACAATGAGGTTTAGGGTTAGTGTGATATTTAGGGTGAGGATGAGGGTTAGAGTGAGTGTGAGTGTACAGGTGTGGGTGAGGGTTAGGTTGTGGGTGAGGGTTAGGGTTAGGGTTAGACTGAGGGTGAAGGTGAGGGGGAGATTTATGTTTAGATTTAGGGTGAGGTTTTGCTTTAGAGTTAGGGTTACTCTGAGGGTTAGGGTGAGGGTTATGGGTAGGGTTAGGTTTAGGGTTAGGGCTAGTGTGAGGATTAGGGTTAGAGTTACGGTTAGGGTTACTTTGAGGGTAAGGTTTAGGGTGAGGTATATGGTGAAGGTGAGGTTAGTGTTAGTGTTAGGGTTAGGGTGAGTGTTAGGGTGAGGGTTAAGTTTAGTGTGAGGGTTAGGGTGAGGGTGAGGGTTATGGTGAGGGTTAAGTTTAGTGTTAGAGTTAGGGTGAGGGTGAGGGTTAGGGTTAGGTTGAGTGTTAGGGTTAGGGTGAGCTTTTGGTATAGGTTTAGGTTTAGGGTGAGTGTGAGGGTTAGGATTAGGGTTAGTGTTAGACTTAGGGTGAGGGTGATGGTGAGGGCTAAGTTTGGGGTTAGGGTAAGGGTTAGAGTTAGGCTGAGGGTGGGGCTGAGGGTGTGGCTGAGGGTGAGGGTTAGGATTAGGGTTAGGGTGAGTGTTACCGTTTGGGTTAGGGTTAGGATTAGGGTTAGGGCTATGGTGAGGGTTATAGTTAGGGTTAGGTTTAGGATGAGGATAAAGGATAGGCTTGTGGTTAGCATGTTAGGGTTAGGGTTAGGATTAGTGATAGGGTGAGGATTAGGGCTAGGGTTAGGCTGCGGGATAGGGTTAAGTTTAGGGTGAGAATTAGGGTTAGTAATGAGGGTTAGGGTTAGGTTTAGGTTTAGGGTGAGGGTTAGGCTTAGGGTGAGGGTTAGGTTTGTGTGAGTATTAGGATTAGCGTTAGGTTTAGGGTGAGAATAAGGGTTAGGGTGAGGGTTAGGGTTATTGTTAGGGTTAGTGTTAGGGTGAGTGTGAGGGTAAGCATGAGGGTTTGTTTTAGTGTTAGGTTTAGGTTAAGGGTGATGGTCACGGTTAGGGTTAGGTTTAATTTTAGGCTGAGGGTGAGAGTGAGGGGTAGCGTTAGTGTGATATTTAGGGTGAGGGTGAGGTTTAGGGTGAGAGTGAGGTTTATGGTTAGGGTTAGGGATATGGTGAGAGTAAGGGTTAGGGTGAGGGTTAAGGTGAGGGTGAGTGTTAGTGTTGGCGTTAGCGTGAGGGTTAGGGTTAGGGTGAGTGCTAGGTTTAGGTTTAGGTTGAGGGTGAGGGTCAGGGTTAGGGTTAGTGTTAGAGTTAGGGTGGGGGTGAGGGTGAGGGTAAGTGCTAGGGTTAGGATAAGGTTCAGGTTTAGGGTTAGGCTGAGTGTGAGCGTGAGAGTGAGGGTTAGGGTTAGATTTATGGAGAGGTTTAGGGTTAAGGTAGTGGTTAGGGTGAGGGTTAGGGTGAGGTTTATGGGTAGTGTTAGGGTTAGTGTTAGGGTTATTGTGAGGATTAGGGTTAGGGTTACGGTTAGGGTTAGGGTTAGGGTAAGGTTAGGGTGAGGTTTAGGGTGAGGGTTAATTAGCATTAGAGTTAGGGTGAGAGTTAGGGTGAGAGTTAGGTTTAGTGTTAGGGTTAGGGTGAGGGTGAGGGTTTTGGTTAGGGTTAGGGTGAGGTTTAGGGTTAGGATGGGGTTTTGGGATAGGGTATTGGTTAGGGTGAGGTTGAAGGTGAGGGTTAGGATTAGTGTTACTGTTAGAGTTAGGGTGAGGGTGAAGGTAAAAGTTAGGGTTAGGGTTAGGATTATGGTAGGGTTAGGGTTAGGCTGAGGGTGAGTGTAAGTGTGAGGATGAGGTTTAGGTTTAGGATGAGGGTTAGGGCTAGGGTTAGGGTTAGGTTGAGGGTTAGGGTTAGGGTTATTATTAGGATGAGAAATAGGCTGTGGGGTCGGGTTAGGGTTAGGGTTAGTGTGAGGGTTAGGGTTAGGGTTAGGGTTAGGTTGAGGGTAAAGGTTAGGGTGAGGTTAGAGTGAGGATTAGTGTGACACTGAGTGTTAGGGTGAGGGTGAGGCTTAGGGTTAGTGTTAGTGTGAGGGCTAGGGCGAGGGTGAGAATTAGGGTTAGGGTTATGGTGAGGGTTATGGTGAGGGTGAGGAATAGGGTTAGTTTTAGGGTGAGGGTTAGGTTGATATTTACTCTTAGGGTTAGTGTGAAAATTAGGGTTAACGTTAGGTTTAGGGTTCAGGTGAGGGTACGGGTTAGGGTGAGGGTGAAGTTTAGGTTTAGCCTTAGGGGTAGGGTGAGGTTTAGGTTTAGAGTTAGGTTTAACGTAAGGGTTACGGTTAGAGTTAGGTTTAGCATTAGGGTGAGTTTGAGGGTGAGGGTTAGCGTGAGGGTGAGAGTTAGGTTTAGGGTTAGGGTGAGGGTTAGCCTGAGGGTGATGTTTAGGGTGAGCGTGTGCATTCTGGTGAGTGTTAGAGTTAGGGTGTGGGTGAGCCTTACGGTTAGGTTGAGGGTTAGGGTGAGAGTGAGGGTTAGGGTGAGGGTGAGGTTTAGGGTGAGGGTTAATATGAGGGTAATGGTTAGGGTTAGGGTTAGTGTGAGGGTTAGGGTTAGGGTTAGGTTTAGGTTGACAGTAAGGGTTAAGGTGAAGTTTAGGTTGAGGGTGAGGTTTAGGGTTAGCATTAGAGTGAGGGTTAGTGTTAGGGTGAGGTTTCGGTTAGGGTTAGGATGAGGGGTAGGGTGAGGGGTAGTGTTAGGCTTAAATTGTGTATTAGGGGTTGTGGGAGGTTTAGCGTTAGGGTTAGAGTTATGTTGAGGGTAATGGTTAGGTTGAGGGTTAGTGTGAGGCTGATGGTTGGGGTTAGGGTTAGGGTGAGTGTGAGTGTTAGTGTTAGGCTTAGGATAAGGGTTTGATTTAGGGTTAGTGTTAGCTTAGGGTGAGGGTTATGGTTAGGTTTAGGGTTAGAATTAGGGTGAGGGTGAGGGTGAGGAAAACGGTTAGGATTAGGGTTAGGGTTAGGTTTAGGCTGAGGGTGAGGGTGAGGGTGAGTTTTAGGTTTAGGATTAGGGTTAGGTTTAGTGTTAGGCTCAGGGTTAGGGTGAGGGTGATGTTGAGGGTTAGGGTGAGGGTTAGGTTGAGGGTTAGGGTGAGGGTTAGGGTTAGTGTGATATTTAGGGTGAGAGTGATGGTTAGGGTTAGGGTGATGTTTAGGGTTAGGATTTGAATGAGAGTAAGTGTTAGTGTGAGGGTTAGCGTGAGGGTGAGGGTAGGGTTAGCTTTTGTGTGAGGTTTAGGGTTAGGGTGAGGATTAGGTTCAGTGTTAGGTTTACGGTGAGGGTTAGGGTTAGAGTAAGGCTGAGGGTGAGCGCTAGGGTTAGGATTAAGTGTAGGGTTAGGGTTAGGCTGAGGATTAGGGTGAGGGTGAGGGTGAGTGTTAGATTTATGATTAGGGTTAGGTTTAGTGTTAGGCTTCGGGTGAGGGTGAGGGTGAAGGTGAGGGTTAGGGTGCAGGTTAGGTTTAAGGTTAGGGTGAGGGTTAGGGTTAGTGTGATATTTAGAGTGAGGGTGAGGGTGTGGATGTCAGTTATGGTGAGAGTGAGGGTTCAGGTTATGGTGAAGGTTAGGGTGTGTGTGAGGGTTATGGTTAGGGTTGATGGTTAGGTTGATGGTGAGGGTTAGGTTTAGGGCTAGGCTTAGCGTTAGGGTGATGGTTAGGGTTAGGGTTAGGGTTTGGGTGATGGTTAGGGTACAAATTAGGGTTTTGGGTTAGGGTTAGTGTGAGTGTTAGTGTTAGGGTTAGGGTTACGGTTAGGGTGAGGGTACGTTTAGGGTGAGGTTAAGGGTGAGGTTAGGGTTAGCGTGAGGTTTAGGGTGTGGGTTAGGGTGGGGGTTAAGGTTAGTGTTAGGGTTAGGGTGAGTGTGACGATTACGGTGAGGGATCCTTATAGGGTTAGGGTTAGGGTTAGGTTAAGGGTGAGGGTGAGGGTCAGGTTTAGGGTTAGGGTTAGCGTGAGGTTTAGGGTTATGTTGAGGGTGAGTTTTAGGGTGAGGGTTAGGGTGAGCATTAAGTTTATGGTTAGGGTAATGGGTAGGGTGAGGGTTAGGGTTAGTGTTACTGTTAGAGTGAGGGTTAGGGTTAGGGTTACTGTTAGGGTGAGGGCTATGGTGAGGGTGAATTTTAGGGTTAGGGTTAGTAATAGGGTGAGGATTAGGCTTAGGGTTAGGGTTAGGGTGAGTGTTAGGCTGAGGGTTAAGGTTAGGGTTAGGGTGAGGGTTAGCTTAGTGTGAGGATTAGGGTTAGGGTCAGGGTGAGGGTAAGTTAGGGTTAGGGTTAGGGTGAGTGTGTGGGTTAGGGTCAGCGTTTGGTTTACGTTGACACTTAGGGTGAGGTTTAGGTTTAGGATTAGGGTTACGGTCAGGGTTAGGCTTAGGGTGAGGGTGATGGTGAGGGTGAGGATTATGGTGACAGTGAGGGTTAGGGTAATGTTTAGGGTGAGGGTGAAGTTCAAGGTTATGGTTATGGTTATGGTTAGGGTTAGACTAAGTGTTAGGGTGAGAGTTAGAGTGAGCATGAGGGTTAGGGTTAGGGTTTGCATGAGGTTTAGTATTAGGGTGATGGTTAGTTTTAGGGTTAGGATTAGCGTGAGGGTGAGGGTTAGGGTTAGAATTAGGGTAAGGGTGAGGGTGAGGACTAGGGTTAGGATTAGTGTTAGGGTTAGAGTTAGGGTTAGGCTGAGGGTGAGGGTTAGGGTGAGTGTTAGGTTTAGGATTAGGGTTAGGGTTAGTGTTAGGCTTAGGGTGAGGTTGAGGGTGAGGGTGATGTTTAGGGTGAGAGTTACCGTTAGGGTTAGGGTGAGGGTTAGTGTTAGTGTGATATTTACGGTGAGGGTGAGGGTTAGGGTTAGGGTTTGTGTTAGGGTTAGATTAAGGTTTATGGTGAGGGTTACCGTGAGTGTGAGGGTTAGGGTTAGCATTTGCCTGAGGTTTAGTATTAGGGTGAGGTTTAGATTTAGGATTAGAGTTAGGGTAAGGGTGAGGTGTAGTGTTAGGTTTAGGGTTAGAATTAGGGTGAGAGTGAGGGTGAGGGCTAGGGTTAGGATTAAGGTTAGGGTTAGGGTTAGGCTGAGGGTGAGTGTGAGTTTTAGTTTTAGATGTAGGATTATGATTAGGGTTATTGTTAGGCTTAGGGTGAGGGTGAGGGTTTAGGTGAGGGTTAGGGTTAGTGTTAGGGTGAGGGTTAGGGGTAGTGTGATGTTTAGAGTGAGGATGAGGGTGTGGATGAGGGTTAGGTTGAGAGTGAGGCGTCAGGTGACGTGAGGGTTAGAGTGTGTGTGAGGATTTGGGTTAGGGTTATGGTTATGTTGATGGTGAAGTTAGGGTTAGAGTTAGGGTTATATTTAGGGGGATGGTTAGGGTGAGGGTTAGGGTTAGTGTGATATTTAGGGTGAAGGTGAGGGTTAGGGTGAGTGAGTGTTCAGGTGAGGGTTAGGTTAGGGTGTTGGTGAGGGTTAGGGTTACGTTGAGGGTTAGGGTGAGGGATAGGGGTAGGGTGAGCTTGACGGTAAGGGTTACTGTGAGGTTTACTGTGAGGGTTAGAGTTCGGGTTAGGATGAGGGTTACGTTCAGGGGAAGTTAGGTTTAGGGTGAGCGTTAAAGTTAGGGTGAGGCTTAGGATGAGTGTTAGGGTTACGTTGAGTGTTAGGATGACAATGAGGTTTAGGGTTAGTGTGATATTTAGGGTGAGGATGAGGGTTAGAGTGAGTGTGAGTGTTCAGGTGTGGGTGAGGGTTAGGTTGTGGGTGAGGGTTAGGGTTAGGGTTAGACTGAGGGTGAGGGTGAGGGTGAGGTTTACGGTTAGTTTTAGGGTGAGGTTTTGCTTTAGAGTTAGGGTTACCGTGAGGGTTAGGTTGAGCGTTATGAGTAGGGTTAGGGTTAGGGTTAGGGCTAGTGTGAGGATTAGGGTTAGAGTTACGGTTAGGGTTAGTTTCAGGATAAGGTTTAGGGTGAGGTTTAGGGTGAGGATGAGGTTAGCGTTAGGGTGAGGGTGAAGGTGAGTGTTAGGGTGAGGGCTAAGTTTAGTGTTAGGGTTAGGGTGAGGATGAGGGTTAGGGTTAGGGTGAGTGTTAGGATTAGGGTGAGGTTTTGGTATAGGGTTAGGTTTAGGGTGAGTGTGAGGGTTAGGATTAGGATTAGTGTTAGACTTAGTGTGAGGGTGATGGTGAGGGCTAGGTTTAGGGTTAGGTTTAGGGTTAGAGTTAGGCTGAGGGTGCGGCTGGGTGTGCGGCTGAGGGTGAGGGTTAGGATTAGGGTTAGGGTGAGTGTTACCGTTTGGGTTAGGGTTAGGATTAGGGTTAGGGCTAGATGAGGGTTATAGTTAGGTTTAGGTTTAGGATGAGGATAAAGGTTAGGGTGATGGTTAGCATGTTAGGGTTAGGGTGAGGGTTAGGATTAGGATTAGTGATAGAGTGAGGATTAGGGCTAGGGTTAGGGTTAGGTTTAGGGTTAGGGTGCGGGATATGGTTAAGGTTAGTGTGAGAATTAGGGTTAGTAATGAGAGTTAGGGTTAGGTTTAGGTTTAGGGTGAGGGTTAGGCTTAGGGTGAGGGTTAGGTTTGTGTGAGTATTAGGATTAGCGTTAGGTTTAGGTTGAGGAAAAGGGTTAGGGTGAGGGTTAGGGTTATTGTTAGGGTTAGTGTTAGGGTGAGTGTGAGGGTAAGCGTGAGGGTTTGTTTTAGTGTTATGTTTAGGTTAAGGGTGATGGTGACGGTTAGGGTTAGGTTTAGTTTTAGGCTGAGGTTCAGGGTGAGGGTTAGCGTTAGTTTGATGTTTAGGGTGATGGTGAGGTTTAGGGTGAGAGTGAGGTTTATGGTTAGGGTTAGGGATATGGTGAGAGTAAGGGTTAGGGTGAGGTTTAAGGTGAGAGTGAGTGTTAGGGTTGGCGTTAGCGTGAGGGTTAGGGTTAGGGTGAGTGCTAGGGTTAGGTTTAGGTTGAGGGTGAGGGTTAGGGTTAGGGTTAGTGTTAGAGTTAGGGTGAGGGTGAGGGTAAGGGCTAGGGTTAGGATAAGGTTTAGGTTTAGGGTTAGGCTCAGTGTGAGAGTGAGAGTGAGGGTTACGGTTAGATTTACGGTGAGGTTTAGGGTTAGGGTTATGGTTAGGGTGAGGGTTAGGGTGAGGTTTATTGGTAGGGTTAAGGTTAGGGTTATTGTGAGGATTAGGGTTAGGGTTACAGTTATGGTTAGGGTGAGGGTAAGGGTTAGGGTGAGGTTTAGGGTGAGGTTTAATTAGCATTAGGGTTAGGGTGAGATTTAGGGTGAGGGTTACGTTTAGTGTTAGGGTTAGGGTGAGGGTGAGGGTTAGGGTTAGGGTTAGGGTGAGGGTTAGGGTTATGATGAGGTTTTGGGATAGGGTATTGGTTAGGGTGAGGTTGAAGGTGAGGGTTAGAATTAGTGTTAGTGTTAGTGTTAGGGTGAAGGTGATGGTGAGAGTTAGGTTTTGGATTAGGGTTAGAGTAAAGTTTAGGGTGAGAGTTACAGTGGTGTGAGGGTTAGGGTTAGCGTTTGCATGATGTTTAAGTTTAGGGTGAGGGTTAGATTTAGGGTTAGAGTTAGCTTAAGGGTGAGAGGTAGGGTTAAAGTTAGGGTTAGAATTAGGGTGAGGGTGAGGGTGAGGTCTAGGTTTAGGATTAAGGTTAGGGTTAGGCTGAGGGTGATTGTGAGGTTTAGTTTTAGATTTAGGATTAGGGTTAGGGTTAGTGTTAGGCTCAGTGTGAGAGTGAGGGTTTAGGTGAGGGTTAGGGTGAGGGTTAGGGTTAGGTTTAGGGTGAGGGTTAGGGTTAGTGTGATGTTTAGAGTGAGGGTGAGGGTGTGCATGAGGGTGAGTTTGAGAGTGAGGGTTCAGGTGAGGGTGAGGGTTAGAGTGTGTGTGAGGGTTTGGTTTAGGGTGATGGTTATGTTGAAGCTGAAGGTTAGGGGTAGAGTTAGGGTTATCGTTAGGGTGATGGTTAGGGTTAGGGTTAGGGTTAATTTGATGGTTAGGTTTAGCGTTAGGGTTAGTGTGAGTGAAAGGGTTAGGGTAAGGTTTAGGGTGAGGGTTAGGTTTGGCGTTAGGGTTAGCGTGTGTGTTAGGGTGAAGGTTAAGGTTAGTGTTAGGGTTAGGGTGAGGGTGACGGTTAGGGTGAGGGTTTCCACCAGGGTTAGGATTAAGGTGAGGGTGAGGATTAGGGTTAGGTTTATCATGAGGGTTCGGGTTAGGTTGAAGGTTAGGATTAGAGTTAGGCTTAGCGTGAGGTTGAGGGTGTGGGTTAGATTTAGGGTTAGGTGATGGTTAGTGTTAAGGTGAGGGTTAGGGTTTGAGTGAACCTTAGGGTTAGGGTGAGGAAAAGGGTTTGGGTGAGGGTCAGGGTTAGGGTGAGTGTTAGGGTGAGGGTGAGGGTTAGTTTCAGGTTTTGGGTAACGGTTAGCTTTAGGATTAGGGTGAGGGTTAGGGTTAGGGTACTGGTGAGGGTTAGGGTGATGGTGAGGGTTAGGGTTAGGGTTAGGATTAGGGTGAGGGTGACGGTTAGGTTTAGTATTGGGGTTAGGGTTAGTGTTAGGTGAGGGGTAGTGTTAGGGTTAGGGTTAGTGTTAATGTTAGGATCAGGGTGAGGGTTAGTGTGAGAATTAATGTTAGGGTTAGCGTTAGGGTTAGGGTGAGGGTTAGGGTGTGGGTGAGGGTTAGCGTTAGGGTGAGTGTTCGGGTTAGAGTGAAGGTTAGGGTTAGGGTTAGCGTGAGGCTGAGGGCTAGAGTGAGCGTGAAGGTTACGGTTAGGGTTAGTGCTAGGGTGAGGATTAGGGTTAGAGTTTGGGTTAGTGTGAGGCTTAGGCTGAGGTGTAGCCTTTGGTTTAGGGTTCGGGTCAGGGTGAGGGTTAGGTTTAGGATTAGGGTTACAGTTAGTGTTATGCTTAGGGTGAGGGTGAGGGTGTGGGTTAGGATGAGGGTAAGTGTTAGGGTTAGGGTGACGGTTAGGTTTAGTGTGATGATTAGGTTGAGGGTGAGGATTAGCGTGAGCGTGAGGGTTCGGGTGAGGTTGAGGGTTAGTGTATGGGTGAGGGTTAGGTTTAGGTTGAGGGTTAGGTTTTTGGTTTGGGTTAGAATGAGGGTGAGGTTTAGGGTTAGGGTTAGGGTTACAGTTAGGTGAAGGTGAGGGTGTGGGCCAGGGTTAGGATTAGGGTTAGGGTTAGGGTTAGACTGAGGGTGAGGGTGAGTGTGAGGGTGAGGGTGAGTGTTAGGTTTAGGATTAGGGTTAGGGTTAGGCTTAGGCTTAGGTTGAGGTTGAGGGTGACGGTGAGGTTTAGGGTGAGGGTTAGGATTAGGGTTAGGGTGAAGTTTAGGGATAGTGTGATGTTTAGTGTGAGGGTGAGGGTTAGGGTGTGATTTAGGGTGAGGGTTAGGGTTAGGGTTAGGGTTACGGTGAGGGTTAGGGTGATGGTTAGGGTAAGGGTTAGTGTGAGGTTTAGGGTTAGGGTTAAGGGTGAGGGTTATTTTTAGTGTTAGTGTAAGGGATAGGTTTAGGGTGAGAGTGAGGGTGAGGGTCAGGTTTAGCATGAGGATTAGGGATAGGGTTAGAGTTAGGTTGAGGGTGAGGGTGAGGTTTAGATTAAGCGTTAGGGTCAGAGTTAGGGTGAGGTTGAGGGTGAATTTTAGGGTTAATATGAGAGTTAGGTTTAGGGTTAGATTGAGGGTGAGGGTGAGGGTGAGGGTTAGGCTTAGAGTGAGGGTTAGTATTAGGTTTCGGTTTCTGGTAAGGGTTGGAGTGAGGATTAGGGTTAGGATGAGGTTTAGGCTGAGGGGTATGGTTAGGGTTAGGGTGAGGGTTAAGGTTAGTGTGAGGGTTAGGGTTATGGTTAGGGTGAGGGTTAGGTTTAGGGTTAGGGTTAGGGAGAGGTTGAGGGTGAGGATGAGGGGTAGGGATAGGGTTAGTGTGAGGTTTAGGTTTAGTGTAAGTGTTAGGGTTAGTGTGAGGGTTAGGGTGAGGGTGAGGGTTAGTGTGAGAGTGAGGTTTAGGGTGCTGGTTATGGTAAGGTTTAGGGTTAGGGCTAGCGTTATCGTGAAGCTTATGGTTAGGGTTAGGCTTAGGCTTAGGGTTTGGGTTAGACAGAGGGTTAGATTGAGTGTTAGAGTTAGGGTTAGGGTGAGGTTGAGTGTGTGGGTGAGGGGTAAGGTTAGGGGTAGGGTGAGGTTTAGGTTTAGTGTAAGTGTTAGGGTTATGGTTAGGGTTAGGGTGAGGGTTAGGGTGTGGGAGAGGGTTAAGTTTAGGGTTTCTGTGATGGCTAGGGTGAGGGTTAGTGTTAGGGTGAGGTTTAGGGTGAGGGTGAGGGTGAGGATTACGGTTAGGGTTAGGGTTATGGTGAGGGTGAGGGTTAAGTTTAGGATTACGGTTAGGTTTAGGGTTAGGCTGAGGGAAGGGGGAGGGAGAGGGTTACAATTAGGTTTATGTTTAGGATGAGGGCTTGGGTGTGGCTTTGGGTGAGGGTGAGGGTTTCGGTTAGGTAAGGGTTTATTTAGAGTTAGAGTGAGGAGTAAGTTGAGGATGAGGGTTAGGTTGCGGATTAGGTTTAGGGTGAGATTTATGGTTAGGGTTCGGTTTAGGGTGATATTTAGGGTGAGGGTGAGGGTTAGGGTGAGGGTGAGCGTTAGGGTGTGGATGAGGGTTAGGTTTAGAGTTAGGTTTAGGGTTATTGTTAGGGTTAGGGTGACGGTAAGGGTTAGTGTTAGGGTCAGGGTGAGGCTAGGGTGAGGGTTAGGGTTAGGGTTAGGTTTAGGGTGAAGCTTAGCGGTAGGTTTAGTGTTAGGATTAGGTTAAGGTGAGGATTAGGCTGAGGGTTAGGGTTAGGGTTATTGTGAGGGTACTGTTAAGGGTTAGGGCAAGGTTTAGGGTGAGGTTGAGACTTAGGGTTAGGGTAAGAGTGTGAGGTGTATGGTGAGGGTTAGGTTTAGGGTGAGTGTTAAGTTGAGGCTTATGTTTAGGGTTAGGGTTAGGTTGAGGGTTAGGTTGAGGGTGAGGGTTAGAGTTAGGTTGAGGTATAGGGTTAGGGTGTGGCTAAGGTTTAGGATTAGGGTTATGGTGTGGTCTAGGTTGAGGGTGAGGGTTAGGGATAGTGTGAGGGTAAGGGTGATGGTTCGGGTGACGGGTAGGTTTGGGGTTAGGCTGAGGCTTAGGTTTAGGGTGAGGTTTAGAGTTACGGTTAGGGTTATGGTTAGGCTAAGGATAAGGGTTAGTGTGAGGATTATGGTGAGAATGAGGGTTAGGTTTAACATGAGTGTTAGGGTGAGTGTTAAGGTGAGGGGTAGGGTTAGGATTAGGGTGAGGGTGAGGTTTAGGGTTAGAGTTAGAGTGAGGGTTAGGGTTAGGGTTTCGATTAGGGTTAGGGTTAGGGTGAGGTTTAGAGATAGGATTAGGCTTAGGGTTAGCTTATTGGTAGCATCAGAGTTATTGTTAGGGTTAGGGTTAGTGTGAGGGTGAGAGTGAGGATTAGGCTTAGGGCTAGGTTTAATGTGAGGGTTAGGGTGATGGTTAGGTTTAGGTTTGGGGGATGGTTAGCGTTAGTATTAGGATGCGGGTAAGGCTGAAAGGTAGAGTTAGGGTTAGTTTGAGGGTTAGGGTTAGAGTGAGCTTTCGTGTTAGGGTTAGGGTCAGGGTGAGGGTGAGGTTTAGGGTTAGGATTAGGGTTAGGGTTAGAGTTAGGCTGAGCTGAGTGGGAGGTGGAGGGGGAGGATGAGGGTTAGACTTAGGGTTATGTTTAGGGTGAGGGATAGGGTGTGGGTTTGGGTGAGGGTGAGGGTTTCTGTTATGTAAGGGTTCAGTTAGAGTTAGAGTGAGGATTAGGTTGAGGGTGAGGGTTATGGTGCGGGTTAGCGTTAATGTGAGGTTTAGGGTTAGGGTTAGGCTGAGGTTAAGGGTTAGGGTGAGGATTATGGAGAGAGTGAGATTTAGGGTTAGTGTGAGTGTTAGGGTGAATGTTAAGTTGAGGGTTAGGATTAGGGTTAGGTTTAGGGTTAGGATGAGGTTTAGGTTTAGGGTTAGGGTGAGGTTTAGAGTTAGGGTTAGTGTTAAGGTTAGTGTTATTGTTAGCATTAGGGTTATTGTTTGGGTTAGGGTGAGGTTGAGGATGAGGGTGAGGATTAGGGTCAGGGCTAGGTTTCGGATGAGAGTGAGGGTGAGGGTTAGGGTTAGGGTGAGGTTTATTATTAGTGTAATTATTAGGATTCGGGTTGGGGTTAGGGTTAGGGTTAGGGTGAGTGTAAGGGTTAGGGTGAGGTTTAGGGAGAGAGTGAGTGTTAGGGTGCCAGTGAGGCTAAGGTTTAGGTTTAGGCTTAGGGTTAGCGTGAGGCTTATGGTTAGAGTTAGGCTTAGACTTAGGCTTAAGGTTAGTGTTAGGGTTAGGGAGAGGGTTAGAATGAGTGTTAGGGTTAGAGTTAGGGTGAGGGCTAGGGTGTGGGTTTGGGTGAGAGTGAGTGTGAGGGTGTGGATTAGGGATAGGATTAGGTTGAGGTTTAGGTTTAGTGTAAGTGTTAGGGTTAGGTTTAGGGATAGGGTGAGGGTTAGGGTGTGGGAGAGGGTTAAATTTAGGGTTAGGGTGATGTTTACAGTGAGGGTTAGTGTTAGGGTGAGGGTTTGGGTGAGAGTGAGGGTTAGGGTGTGAGAGACCGTTAAGTTTAGGGTTAGGGTGACAGTTAGTGTGAGGGTTAGTGTTAGGGTGAGGGTTTGGGTTAGGGTTAGGGTGAGGGTTACGGTTGGGTTAGGGTTAGGGTGAGGGTGAGGGTGAGGTTTAGGGTTAGGATTAGGGTTAGGGTTAGGGTTAGACTGATGTAAGGTTAGGGTTAGGGTTAGGATTAGGGTTAGGGTGTGGGTTTGGGTTAGGGTGAGTATGAGGTTGAGGGTTTCAGTTAGGTAAGGGTTTAGTTACAGTTAGAGTGAGGATTAGGTTGAGGGTGAGGGTTAGGATGTGGGTTAGGGTTAGGGTGAGGTTTAGGGTTTGGGTTAGGTTTAGGGTGATATTTAGGTGAGAATGAGGGTTAGTGTGATGGTGAGGGTCTGGGTGAGGTTGAGGGTTAGGGTGTGGGTGAGGGTTAGGTTTAGGGTGAGGTTTAGGGTGACTGTGAGGATTAGGGTGAGGGTTAGGGTTAGGGTTAGGCTGAGGGTAGGATGAGGGTTAGGGTTATGGTTAGGGTTAGGGTGAGGTTTAGGGGTAGGGAAGGTTAGGTTTACGGTTAGGATTAGGGTTAAGGTGAAGATTAGTGAGAGGGTTAGTGTGATGGTAAGGGTAAGTGTTAAGTGGAGGTTTAGGGTGAGCATGAGTCTTAGGATTAGCATTAGGGTTAGGGTGATGGTTAGGGTTAGTGTTAGGGTTAGGATGAGGGTGAATGTTAGGGTTAGGCTTAGTGTTAATGTGAGGTTTAGAGAAAGGATTATGGTTAGGTTGAGAATTAGGGTGAGGCTTATGGTCAGTTTTAGTGTTAGGGTGAGTGTTAGGATGAGGGTAAGTGTTAGGGTTAGGGTTAGTGTTAATGTGAGTTTTAGGGTGAGGATTACGGTTAGGTTGAGAGTTAGGGTGAGGCTTATGGTCACGTTTATGGTTAGGGTGAGGGTTATGTTGAAGGTGAGGTTTAGTGTTATGGTGAGGGTTAGGGTAACAGTGAGGGTTAGGGTTAGGATTAGGGTTAGGGTGAGAGTAAGGGTTAGGATTAGTGTTAGGGTGAGGGTTCGGGTTAAGATTAGGGTTAGGGTGAGGGTTAGGGTAAGGTTTCGTTTAGGCTTAGGGTTAGGGTGAGGGTTAGAGTTAGGGTTAGGGTTAGGGTTAGTGTTAGGGTTATTGTTAGGGTTAATGTTAGGGTTAGGGTGAGGGTGAGGGTGAGGATTATGGTTAGGGTTAGGTTTAGGATGAGGGTGAGTGTGAGGGTTAATGATAGGGTTACGGTGAGTGTTAGGGTTAATGATAGGGTTACGGTGAGTGTTAGGGTTAGTGTTTGAGTTAGTGTGAGTTTTATGCTGAGGGGTAGAGTTAGGGTTAGGGTGAGGGTTAGGGTAATTTTGGGTGTTAGCGTTAGGTTTAGGGTGAGGGTTAGGGTGAGGGTGAGGGTTAGGTTTAGGGTTAGGGTTACCTACAGGGATAAGGGTAAGGGTTAGGGTTAGGGTTAGGGTGAGGGTGAGGGTGAGGGATTGGGTTAGGATTAGGGTAAGGATTAGGGTTTGTCTCACACGGTTAGGGTGAGGCAAAATGTTAGGTTGAGGTTTAGGGTGAGGGTTAGGGTGAGGGTGAGTGTTAGGTTTAGGATTAGGGTTAGGGTTAGGGTTAGGCTTAGGGTGAGGTTGAGGGTGAGGTTTAGGTTGAAGATTAGGGTGAGGGTTAGGGTTAGTGTGATGTTAAGGATGAGGGTGAGGGTTAGGGTGAGTGTGAGGGTTCGGGTGAGTGTTCGGGTTTGGGTGAGGGTTAGGGTTAGGGTTAGCAACAGGGTGAGGGGTAGGGTTAGGTTAGGGTGAGGGTGAGGGTTTGGGTTAGGGTGAGTGTGAGATTTAGGGTTAGGGTTAGGTTTAGGGTGAGGGTTAGGGATAGGGTTAGGTTTAGGTTGAGGGTGAGCGTGAGGGTGAGGGTTAGGGTTAGGGTTAGCATTAGAGTAGGGTTGAGGGTGAGTTTTGAAATTAGGATTAGAGTTAGGATTAGGATTAGAGTGAGGGTTAGGGTGAGGATGAGCGTTAGGATTAGATTTAGGGTTAGGATGATAATTAGGGTTCAGTTTTAGTTTAGGTTTAGGGTTAGAGTTAGGGTTAGGGTGAGTGTCAGGGTTAGGATTAGGGTTACGGTGAGGGTGAGGGTGAGGGGTAGGGTTAGTGTCAGGGTGAGGTTTAGTTTTAATGTATGTGTTAGGGTTAGGGTTAGGGTAAGGGTAAGGTTTAGGTTGAGGGTTAGGTTGAGAGTGAGTTTTAGGGTTAGCGTGAGTGTTAGGGTGAGGGTTAGTGTCAGGGATAAGGTTAGGGTTAGGTGTAGTTTTAGGGTTAGGTTGAGGGTGAGGGTTAACTTTAGGTAAGGGTCAAAGTTAGAGTTATTGTGAGGGTAAGGTTGACTGTGAGGGTTAGTGTGCAGGTTAGGGTTAGGGCGATGTTTAAGGTGAGGGTGAGGGTTAGGGTGAGAGTGAGGGTTCAGGTGAGGGTGAGGGTTTGGGTGTGGGTGAGGGTTAGGTTTAGGGTGAGTGTTAGGATGACTGTGAGTATTAGGCTGAGGCTGAGGGTTAGGTTTAGGGTTAGGTTTAGGGTGAGGGTTAGGGTGAGGGGTATGGTTAGGGTTTAGGTGAGGGTTAGGGTTATTGTGAGGGTTAGTGTTAGGGTTAGGGTCAGGCTGTGGGTTAGTTTTAAGGTGACAGTTTGGGTTAGGGTGAGGATTAGGGTGAGTACGAGGGTTAGGGTTAGGATTAGGCTTAGGGTGAGGTTAGGGTGAGGGTCACGGTTAGGGTTAGGGTGAGGTTAGGGTGAGGGTCACGGTTAGGGTTAGGGTGAGGTTAGGGTAAGGGTCACGGTTAGGGTTATGGTGAGGTTAGGGTGAGGGTTACGGTTTGTGTGAGGGTTAGAATTAGGGTTAGGTTTAGGGTGAGGGTTAGGGTAAGGGTTCGGGTGATGGTGAGGTTAAGTTTTAGGCTGTGTGTTAGGGTGAGGTTGAGACTTAGGGTTAGCACTAGGGTTAGGGTGAGGGTTGGGGTGAGGGTTAGGGTTAGGGTTAGGATTAGGGTGAGGGTGAGTGCTAGGGTTAGGTTTAGGGTTAGTGTGTGGGTTAGGGTGAGGGTTAGGGTTAGCGTGTGTGTTAGGGTGAGGGTTAAGGTGAGGTTTAGGATTTGGGTTAGGATTAGGGTGAGGGTGAGTTTAGGGTTAGGGTTAGGGTTAGGGTTATTGTTAGGGTTAGGGTTAAGGTGAGGGTGCGGGTGAGGGTGAGGTTTAGGGTTCGGGTTAAGGTTAGGGTGAGGGTTAGAGTTAGGGTTAGTCTGAGAGTGAGGTTGAGGGTGAGGGTGATGCTTAGGGTTTGGTTGAGGGTTAGGGTTAGGATTTGTGTTAGGGTTAGTTTGAAGTTTGGGGTTAAGTTTAGGTTTAGGTTGAGGATTAGTGTTTCCGTTAGGGTTAGGGTGAGGGTGAGGATGAGGGTTAGGATTAGTATTAGGGTTAGGTTTATGGTTAAGCTGAGGATGAGGGTGAGGGGGTGGTTGAGGGTTAGGTTTAATCTTATGATTAGGGTTAGGCTGAGGGCTGCGTGAAGGTGAGGATTAGGGTGAGGGTGAGGTTTTCAGTTAGGTAAGGTTTTGGGTGAGGGTTAGGGTTAGTGTGATGTTAAAGGTGAGGATAAGGGTTTGTGTTAGGGTTAGGGTTAGAGTTCAGCTGAGGGTGTGGGTGAGGGTTAGGGTTAGGGTGAGTGTTAGGTTTAGGGTTAGGCTGAGGGTTAGGGTGAGGGTTAGGGTTAGGGTGAGATTTTGGGTTAGGTTTCCGGTTAGGTTAAGTGTGAAGATTATCGTTAGTTTAAGGATGAGGTTTAGGCTGAGGAGTGGTGTTAGGGTTAGGGCGAGGATTAGGCTTAATGTGAGGGTTAGGATTTGGGCTAGGGTGAGGGTAAGGTGTAGGATGAGGTTTAGGGTGAGTGTGAGTGTTAGGGTTAGGGTTATGTTTAGGGTGAGGCTTAGGGTGAGGGTTAAGATTAGGGTTAGGTTTAGGTTGAGGTTTAGGTTGAGGGTGAGGGTTAGGGTTAGGTTTAGGTTTAGGGTGAGGGTTAGGGTTAGATTTAGGGATAAGTTGATGGTTAGGGTTAGGTTTACGTTTAAGGTTAGGGTTAGAGTTAGGGTTAGGGTGAGTGTTAGGGTTAGGATTAGGGTTAGGGTGAAGGTGAGGGTGAGGGTGAGGGATAGGATTGGGGTCAGGATGATTTTTAGGTTTACTGTAAGTGTTAGGCTTAGGGTTAGGTTTATGGTAAGTATAAGGTTTAGGGTGAAGATTATGGTGAGAGTGAGGGTTAAGGTTAGCGTGAGTGTTAGGGTGAGGGTTAGTGTGTGGCTTAGGGTTAAGGTTAGGTTTAGTGTTAGGGTTAGGATGAGGATGAGTGTTAAGGTTAGGTAAGGGTTAGGGTTAGAGTTAGGGTGAGGACTAGGTTGAGGGTGAGTGTTAGGGAGCGGGTTAGGGTTAGGGTGAGGTTTAGGCTTATGGTTAGGGTTTGGGTGATGTTTAACTTGAGGGTGAGGATTAGGGTGAGGATGAGGGTTCGGTTGAGTGTGAGGGTTAGTGTGTGGGTGAGGGTTAGGTTTAGGGTGAGGGTTAGGGTTACTGTGAGTGTTTGGCTGAGGGTGATGGTTAGGTTTAGGTTTAGGTTTAAGGTGAGGGTTAAGGTGAGGGGAATGGTTAAGTTTAGGGTGAGGTTTAGGGTTAGTGTGAGTGTTAGGGTGAGGGTTAGGGTGAGGGTGAGGGTTAGGGTTAAGGTGAGGGTTAAGATGAGGGCTAGGGTGAAGGTCAGGGTTAGGTTTAGGGTGAGGGTTAGGGAGAGGGTGAGGGTTAGGATTAGGGTGAGAGTTGGGTTTAGGGTGAGCGTTAGGGTGAGTGTGAGTGTTAGGGTTAGAGTTAGGGTAACAGTGAGGTTAGGGTGAGGTTTTGGGTTAGGGTTAGGGTGAGGGTGAGGGGTAGAGTGAAAGTTAGTTTTAGGTATAGAGTTAGGGTTAGGGTTATGATCAAGGTTAGGGTGAGGTTTAGGGTTAGCATTAGGGTGTGGGTTGCTTTGAGGGTGAGGGTTAGGGTAAGGGTGAGTGATGAGTTTAGATTTAGGTTTAGTGTGAGGGTTAGTGTGAGGGTTAGGGTTAGCCTTTATGTTAGGGTGAGGTTTAGGATTAGGGTTAGGTAGAGCATTAGGGTTAGGGTTTTGGTTAGGGTTAGGGTTAGGGTGAGGGTTAGAGTTAGGTTTAGGGTAAGGGTTGGGTTTAGGCTGAGGTAGCGGTTTAGGGTTCTGGTTAGGGTTAGGTTTAGGCTGAGAGTGAGGTTGAGGTTGAGGGTGAGGATTAGGGTTAGGTTGAGGTTTAGGGTAAGGGTTATGGTTAGGGTGAGGGTGAGTGTGAGGGTGATGTTTAAGGTTAGGGTGAGGGTGAGGGTTAGGTTTAGGGTTTGGGTAAGGGTTAGTGTGAAGTTTAGGTTTAGGGTTCGGGTGAGGTTGAAGGTTAATATTAGGGTTAAGGTTAAGGTGAGGATTAGGGTGAAGTTTAGGGTTAGAGTTAGGTTTACGTTAAGGATAAGGTCAGGGTTAGGTTTAGAGTTAGGGTGATGGTGAGGGTGAGGTTTAGCGTGAGGGTGAAGGTTAGGTTTCGGTTTTGGGTTAGGGTTCGGGTTCGGGTTAGGGTTAGGGTGAAATTCAGGGTAAGGGTGAGGGTTAGTGTTAGGGTTAGGGTTAGGTTTACAGTGAAGCTAAGGGTGAGGGAGAGTTTTAGGTTTAGGATTAGGGTTAGGGTTAGGGTTTTGTTTAGGGTGAAGGAGAGGGTTAGCGTGAGGGTGAGGGTTCTGATGAGGGTGAGGGATAGGCTGTGGTTGAGTTGTAGCGTTAGGATGAGCGTTTGGGTGATGGTGACGGTTAGGGTGAGAGTGAGGTTTAGGGTTAGGGTTAGCATTATTGTGAAGTTTAGGGTTAGTTTTAGGGTGAGGATGAGGGTTAGGGTGAGGGTTTCAGTTAGGGTTAGCATTAGCTGATGTTTAGGTTTAGGGTTAATGTTACGGTGAGGGTTAGGGTTAGGATTAGGGTGAGGGTTAGCGTTAGGGTGAGGTTTTAGGGTAAGGGTTAGGGTGATGGTGAGGGTGAGGTTTAGGGTGAGGGTGAGGGTGAGGGTTAGGGTTGGGGTTAGAGTTAGGGTGAGGCTGAGAGTGAGAGTTATTGTTCGGATTAGGGTTAGGGTTAATGTTAGGCGGAGGGTGAGGTGAGGGTTAGGGTTAGGGTTATGGTGACACTGAGGTTTCGGGTGAGGATGAGGGTTAGGTTGAGATTTAGGATTAGGATTAGGGTTAGGGTGAAGGATATGGTGAAGGTGAAGTTTAGGGTTAGGGTTAGGGTGAGGTTGGTGGTTAGGTTTAGTGTGAGATTTAGGGTTAGTGTTAGGGTGATCATAAGCGTTAGGGTGAGGGTTAGGGTGAGAATTAAGGTTAGGGTTAGCGTGAGTGTTAGGGTGACGATTAGGTTGAGAGTTAGGGATATGGTTAGGTTTAGGGTTAGGGTGAGGGTGAGGGTGAAGGTTAGCATTAGGTTTAGCGTAAGGGTTAGGGTTAGGTTTAGGGTTAGGGGGAGGGTTAGGTTTGTCTGAAGTTTAGGGTGACGTTAAGGGTTAGGGTTAGGGTCAGGGTTAGGTTGAGGTTGAGGTTGAGGGTTATGTTAGTGTGAGGGTTAGTGTAAGGGTGAGGGTTAGGTTTAGGGTTAGGGTGAGAGTGAGGGTGAGGTTTAGGGTTAGGGTTAGCTTTAGGGTGAAGGTGAGGTTTAGGGTTAGGATTAGGGTTAGGGTTAGAGTTAGGCTGAGTTTGAGGGTGAGGGCTAGGGTGAGGGTTAGGGTTAGGTTGAGAGTGAGGGTGAGTTTGAAGGTGAGGGTTTCGTTTAGGTAAGGGTTAGGGTTAGGGTTAGGGTGAGGATTAGGATGAGGTTGAGCGTTAGCATGAGGGTTAGGGTTAGGGTGAAGTTTTGGTTTTGGGTTAAAGTGAGGGTTAGGGTTAGGGTGATGTTTATGGTGAGAAATAGTGTGTGCGTGAGGGTTAGCGTTAGGTTGAGGGTTAAGCTGCGTGGTAGCTTTAGGGTTAGTGTGTGGTTTAAGCTTAGTGTGAGGGTTAGGCTTAGATTTTGGGTTAGTGTGAGGATAAGGGTTAGGGTGAGGTTTAGGGTTAGCGTTAGGTTTACTGCGAGGGTTATGTTGAGTGTTATGGTTATGGTTAGGGTGAGGGTTAGTGTTAAGATGAGGTTTAGGGTTAGAGTTAGGGTTAGGGTGAGGGTGACGGTTAGGGTTAGTTTACGGTTTGGGTGAGCGTGAGGGAGAGCTTTAGGTTTAGTTTTGGGGTTAGTGTTAGGGCTAGGCTTAGAGTGAGTTTAACGGTTAGGTTTGCGTGTGGTTGAGTTGTAGGGTTAGGGTGAGGCTTTGGGTGATGGATACGGTTAGGGTGAGGGTGACGGTTAAGGTTAGTGTTAGTGTTAGGATGAAGTTTAGGGTTAGGGTGAGGGTTAGGGTGAGGGTTAGGGTAAGGTTTACGGGTAGGGTTAGCATTAGGGTTAGGGTTATTTTTAGGTTGAAGTTTAGGTTTAGGGTTACTGTTAGTTTGAGTGTGAGGGTTAGGGTTAGGTTTCCGTTGAGGGTTAGTGTTAGGTTGAAGATTAGTTTTAGGGTTAGGGTGAGGGTGAGGGTGAGGGTGAGTTTTAGGGTTCAGGTTAGGGTTAGGGTGAGATTGGGGCTGAGGGTGAGGTTGGGGGTGAGGGTTAGGGTTAGGGTTATTGTGAGGGTGAGGTTTAGGCTTAGGATGAGGGTTAGGGTTAGGGTGAGAGTTAGGGTTTGGTTTAGGGTTTGTGTGAGGGCTACGCTGAAGGTGAGGTTTAGGGTTAGGGTTAGATTTAGGGTGAGGGTTATGGTTAGGTTTAGTGTTAGTTAGGTTTAGTGTTAGTGTGAGCATAAATTTTTGGGTGAGGGTTAGGGTGAGAGTGAAGATTAGGGTTAGCGTAATTGTAAGGGTGACTGTTATGTTGAGATTTAGGGTTAGGGTTTGGTTTGGTTTAGGGTGAGGGTTAGGGTTAGGGTTAGGGTGAGTGTTAGGGTTAGAGTTAGGGTTAGGGTGAGTGTTAGGGTTAGGTTTAGGGTTAGGTTTAGGAATAGGCTGAGGTAGGGTTTGGGGTAGGTTTAGGGTGATCTTTAGTTTTAGGGTGAGGGATAGGGTGAGGGTGAGGTTTAGGGTTAGGGTGAAGGTGAGTGTGAGGTTGAGGCTTAGGGTGAGTGTGAGGGTTCGGGTAAGGGTGAGGGTTAGTGTGTGGGAGAGGGTTATGTTTAGGGATATGGGGACGGTTTGGGTTAGGGGGATATTTAGGGTGAGGGTGAGGGTTAGGGTGAGTGTGAGGGTTAGGGTGTGGTTGAGAGTTAGTGTTACGATGAGATTTAAAGTGAGGGTGAGTGTGAGGGTTAGCGTTAGTGTTAGGGTGAGGTTTAGGGTAAGTGTAAAGGTTAGGGTTATGGTTACTGTTAGGGTGAGGGTTAGGGTTAGTATGAGGGTGAGTTTTAGGGATTGGGGGAGGTTTAGGGACAGATTTAGGATTAGGGTGAGGGTGAGGGTGAAGGTTAGGGTTAGGTTTAGGGTAAGAGTTAGTGTGATGGTGATGGTGAGGTTTAGGGTGTGGGTGAGAGTTAGCATTACGGTGAGGTTTAGGGTGAGGTTGAGCGTTAGGTTTAGCATTAGGATTAGGGTGAAGGAAAGGGTGAGGGTTAGAGTCAGGGTTAGAGTTAGGGTTAGGTTGAGTGTTAGGGTTAGGATGAGGGTTCAAGTTAGGTTTAGGGTAAGAATGAAGGTTAGGCTGAGGGGTATGGTTAGGGGTAGGCTGAGGGTAAGGGTTAGGTTTAGGGTGAGTGTTAGGATTAGGATGAGGGTTCAGGTTAGGTTTAGGGTAAGAATGAAGGTTAGGCTGAGGGGTATGGTTAGGGGTAGGCTGAGGGTAAGGGTTAGGTTTAGGGGGAGTGTTAGGATTAGGGTTGGGGTTAGGATTAGGGTGAGGTTTAGGGTTAGGTTTAGGGTTAAGGTGAGGGCTAGGGTGAAGGTGAGGGTTAGGGTTAGATTTAGGGTTACGGTTAGGGTGAGGGTGAGGGTTAGGTTTAGGGTTAGGGTTAGGAAGAGGGTGAGGGTGAGGGTTAGGGTGAGGGTTGGGTTTAGGGTGAGGGTGAGGGTTAGGATGAAGGTTAGGGTTAGGGTTAGGGTGTCGGTTAGGCTGAGGGTTAGGGTGAGGGTTAGGGGTAGTGTGAGCGTGAGGGTTAGGGTTAGGTTTAGGGTGAGGTTTAGAGTTAGGTTTAGGGTGAGGGTTAGGGTTAGGCTGAGTTTTAGGGATAGAGTTAGGGTAAGGGTGAGGGTGAGGGTGAGGGTTAGGTTTAGGGATAAGTTTAGAGTTAGTGTGAGGGTGAGGGTGAGTGTTAGGTTTAGGATTAGGATTAGCGTTAGGTTTAGGATGAGGGTGAGGGTTAGGTTTACGGTTAGGTTGAGTATTAGGGGAAGGTTTAGGTTGAGTGTTAGGGGTAGAGTTAATGTTAGGATTAAGGTGAGGGTTAGGGTTAGGTTTAGAGTTAAGTTGAGGTCTAGGTTGAAGGTGAGGGTTAGGCTTAGGTTTAGTGTTAGGGTTAGGTTGAGGGTGAGGGTTAGGGTTAGGCTTAGGGTTTTTGTTAGGGTTTGGGTTAGTGTGAGGGTTGGGGTTAGTGTGAGGGTGAGGTTAGGGTTAGTGTTAATGTTAGGGTTATTATTAGTGTTAGGGTTAGGGTGATGTTTAGGGTGAGGGTGAGGATGTGGGTGATGGTTAGGTTTAAGGTTAGGGTTAGGGTTAAAGTTAGGCTGAGGTTTAGGGTTAGGGTTAGGGTGAGGGTTAGGGTTAGGGTGAGGGCTAGGGTAAGGTTGAGTTTTAGGTTGAGGGTGAAGGTGAGGGTGAGGGCGAAGATGAGGTTTAGGGTGAGGGTTAGGTTGAGGGTAGGGTGAGGGTTAAGTTTAGGGTTATGTTTAGGGTGAGCGTGAGGGTTATTGTGAGTGTGAGGGTGAGGGTGAGTGTGAGGGTAAGGACTAGATTTAGGGCTACGGTTAGGGTGAAAGTGAGGGTGAGGGTGAGGCTTAGGGTTATGGCTCAGGTTAGGTTTAGGGTTAGGGTGAGGGTTAGTTTTAGGTTGATGTTTAGGATGATGGTGAGTGTTAGGGTGAGGGTGATGGTTCGGGTGAGGGTGAGGGTTAGGTTGTGGGTGAGGGATAGATTTAGGATAAGGGTTAGGGTGACGGTTAGGGTTAGGGTGAGGGTGAGTGGTAGGGTTAGGGTTAGCGTTAGGGTGAAGTTTAGGGTTACGGTGAGGTGAGGGTGAGGTTGAGGGTTAGGGTTAGGGTTAGTGTGAGGATTAGGGTTAGTGTTTGGGTGAGGGTGAGGGTAAGGTTTAGGGTGAGGTTTAGGGTGAGGTTGAGGTTGAGGAATAGTTTTAGGGTTATCGTGAGGGTGAGGTTTAGGGTGAGGGTGATGGTAAGGGTTAGGTTTAGGGTTACAGTTAATGTTAGGCTGAGGGTGAGTGTTAGGGTTAGGGTGAGGGCTAGGGTAAGTTTGAGTTTTAGGTTAAGGGTGAAGGTGAGGGTGAGGGCGAAGGTGAGGTTTACGGTGAGGGTTAGCTTTAGGGTAGGGTGAGGGTTTAGTTTATGGTGATGTTTAGGGTGAGCGTGAGGGTTAGTGTGAGTGTGAGGGTGAGGGTGAGTGTAAGGGTGAGGGTTAGATTTAGGGCTACGCTTAGGGTGAGGGTGAGGCTTAGGTTTAGGGCTCAGGTTAGGTTTAGTGTTAGGGTGAGGGTTAGGTTTAGGTTGATGTTTAGGATGAGGGTGAGTGTTAGGGTGAGGGTGATGGTTCGGGTGAGGGTGAGTGTTAGGTTGTGGGAGAGGGATATATTTAGGGTGAGGGTTAGGGTGATGGTGAGTGTTAGGGTGAGGGTGAGTGCTACGGTTAGGGTTAGCATTAGGGTGAAGTTTAGGGTTACGGTTAGGTGAGGGTGAGGTTCAGGGTTAGGGTTAGTGTGAGGATTAGGGTTAGTGTTCGGGTGAGGGTGGGGGTAAGGTTTAGGGGGAGGTTTAAGGTGAGGGTGAGGTTGAGGGTTAGGGTTAGGGTTATCGTGAGGGTGAGATTTAGGGTGAGGGTGAGGGTAAGGGTTAGGTTTAGGGTTACTGTTAGTGTTAGGCTGAGGGTGAAGGTTAGGGTTAGCTTGAGGGCTAGGTTTATGCTTAGGGTTAGGGTTAGGGTGAGGGTTACCGTTAAGGTGATGTTTAGTGTGAGGATGAGGCTTAAGGTGAGTGTGAGGGTCAGGGTTTGGGTGAGGGTTAGGTTGAGGCTTAGGGTTATGGTTAGGGTTAGGGTGACGGTTAGGGTTAGGGGTATATTTAGGGTGAGGGTGAGTGTGAGTGTTAGGTTGTGGGTGAGGGTTAGGGTTACGGTGAGATTTACGGTGAGTGTTCCGGTTAGTGTTTGGGTTAGGGTTGGGGTGAGGGTTAGGGTGAGTGTTAGATTTAGTATTAGAGTTAGGGTTAGGATTAGGCTGAGGGTGAGGATGAAGGTGAGGGTGAGGTTTAGGGGAATGTTTATGGTTAGGTTTAGGGTGAGGGCTAGGGTGTGGGTGAGGGTTATGGTGAGTGTGAAAATGAAGGTGAGGGTTTCGGTTAGGTAAGGTTTAGGGTTATGGTTAGGGTGAGGGTTAGTTTTAGGGTGATGTTCAGGGTGAGTCTGAGGGTTAGGGTGAGAGTGAGGGTGAGGGTGAGGGTTAGGGTTAGGGTTAGGTTTGGGGATAAGCTTAGGGTGATGGTTAGTGTTAGGATGAGGGTTCGGTTTAGGGTAAGTGTTAGGATGAAGGTTAGGCTGAAAGGTATGGTTAGGGTAAGGCTGAGGGTTAGGGGTAAGGTTAGGGTGAATGTTAGGTTTAGGGTTAAGATTAGGATTAAGGTGATGGTTAGGGTTACGTTTAGGTTTAAGGTGAAGGCTAGGGAGAAGATGAGGTTTAGGGTTAGGATAAGCGTTAAGGTTAGGTTTAGGGTTAGGTTGAGGGTGAGGGTTTGGGTTAGGGTGAGGATTTGTGTTAGGGTTAGAATTATTGTTAGTGTTAGGGTTAAGGTGAGGGTTAGGGTGTGGGTGAGGGGTAGGGTTAGATTTAGGGTTAGGCTGAGGGTGAGGGTTAGGTTTAGGGTGAGAGTTACGGTTAGGGTGAGGGCTAGGGTGAGGGTGAGGGTTAGGCTGGGGGTGAAGGTGAGGTTGAGGGTGAGGGTGAGGATTAGGGTGAGGGTTAGTGTTAAGTTTAGGGTGAGAGTTATGGTTAGAGTGATGTTTAGGGTGAGGGTGAGGGTTAGGGTGAGTGTGAAGGTTGGGATGAATATGAGGGTTAGGTTGTGGGTGAGGGTTAGGGGGAGGGTTAGGGTTAGGTTTAGGTTTAGTGTGAAGGTGAGGGTTAGGCTTAAGGTTAGGTTGAGGTTTAGGTAGAGGGTTAGGGTTAAAGTTAGGGTTAGGGTTATATTTAGGGTTAGGGTTAAGGTTAGGGTGAGGGTGAGCGTGAGGGTGAGGTTTAGGGTTAGGTTTAGGGTTAGGCAGAGTGTGAGGTTTAGGGTTTGGGTAAGGGTTAGGTTTTGGGTGAGGGCTAGCGTGAGGGTGAGGGTTAGGCTGAGGGTGAAGGTGAGGGTGAGGGTGAGGGTGAGGATTAGTGTGAGGGTTAGTGTTACAATTATTGTGAGGGTTATGGTTAAGGTGATGTTTAGGGTGAGGGTGAGGGTTAGGGTGAGTGTGAGGGTTGGGGTGACCGTGAGGGTTAGGGTGTGGGTGATGGTTAGGGTGAAGTTTAGGGTTCTGTTTAGGTTGAGGGTTAGGGTTAGGGTGATGTTTAAGGTGAGGGTCAGGGTTCTGGTTAGTGTGAGGGTTCAGATGAGGGTGAGGATTAGTTTGTGTGTGAGGGTTATGGTTAGGGTGAGGTTTAGGGTGAGGTTGAGGGTTAGTGTGAGGGTGAATGTTAGGGTTAGATTTAGGGTGAGGGTTAGGGTTAGGATGAGGGTTCGGATTAGGGTTAGGGTTAAGATGAAGGTTAAGCTGAGGGGTAGGTTTAGCATTCGTGTGAGCGCGGGGCTAATGGTGAGGGTTTCCATTAGGTAAGGGTTAGGGATAGGGTTAGGGTGAGGGTTATGGTTACGGTGATGTTTAGCGAGAGGGTGAGGGTTAGGGTGAGGGTGAGGGTGAGGGTGAGGGTTTCGGTTAGGTAAGTGTTAGGGATAGTGTTAGGGTGAGGGTTATGGTTAGGGTGATGTTTATCGGGAGGGTGAGGGTGAGGTTGAGGGTTAGGGTGAGGGTGAGTTTTAGGGTAAGGATGAGGGTTCGGGTGTGGGTTAGGTTTAGGATGAAGTTTAGGATCAGGGGTATGGTTAGGTTTAGTCTGATGATTAGGGTTAGGGTTAGGGTGAGTGGTAAGGTGGGGGTGAGGGTTAGGGTGAGAGTGAGGTTTAGGGTTTAGGTTATAGTTAGGGTTAGGGTTAGGGTGAGGATGCGGGGAGGGTGAGGGTTATGGTTAGGGTTAGGCTGAGGGAGAGGGTTAGGGTTAGGGTTAAGGTGAGGGTTTGGGTTAGGTTTAGAGTTAGGGTGAGGGTGAATTTGAAAGTGAGGGTGAGGGTTTCGATATGTTAAATGTTAGGGTTAGGGTTCAGGTGAGGACTAGGTTAGGGTGAGGGTTAGCCCGAGGGTTAGGTTTAGGGAGAGGTTTAGTGTTAGTGTTAGGGTGAGGGTTAGGGTAAGGGTTAGCGTTAGGCTTAGGTTGTGGGTGAAGTGTAGGTTTAGGGTGAGTGTTAGGGTTACAGTGAGGGTTAGGGTGAGGTTGAGGGTTAGGGTTCGGGTTAGCGTTAGGGTGAAGTTTAGGGTAAGGTTTATGGTGAGGGTCAGGTGGAGAGTTAAGTTTAGGTTTCAGTTAATTTGAGGATTAGGTTTAGGTTTAGGTTTAGGGTTAGTGTGAGGGTAAGGGTTAGGGTGAAGTTTAGGGTGAGGGTGAAGGTTAGGGTTAGGGTGAGGGTTAGGGTTAGAGTTAGGTTTAGGGTAAGAGTTAGGGATAGGGTTAGGGTTTGAGTTAGGGTGTGGGTGAGGGTGAGGTTTAGGGTGAGGGTGAGGGTTAGGTTTAGGTTTAGGGTTAGGGTTAGTGTTAGGGTGAGGGTTAGGCTGAGGGTGAGGCTGAGGTTGAGGGTTAATATTAGGTTGAGGTTTAGGCTTAGGGTGAGGGTTAGGGTTAGAGTTAGGTTTAGGGTGTGGGTTAAGTTTAGGGTTAGGGTTAGGTTGAGGGCTAGGGTGAGGATTAGGGTTAGGGTTAGTGTAAGGGATTGTGTGAGCATTAGGATTAGGGTTATGGTTATGGTGAGGCTTAGGCTGAGGGGTAGGCTTGGGGTTAGGGTGAGGGTTAGGATTACTGTGATTGTTAGCGTTAGGATTAGGGTTAATGTCAGGGTGAAGTTAAGGGTTAGGGTTAGTGTTAGGGTGAGGGTGAGAGTTAGGGTTAGGTTTAGGGCGAGGGTTACCTTTAGGGTGAGGTATAGGGTTAGGGTTAGGGTGAGGGTGAGGGTGAGGTTTTGGGTGAGTGTGAGGGTGAGCGTGAGGGTTAGGGTTAGTGTTAGGCTTAGGGTGAGGGTGAGGGTGAATGTTAGGGTTAGGTTTATGGTGACAGTGAGGCTTAGGGTGAGGGTGACCGTAAGGGTTAGGTTTAGGGTTACTGTTAGGGTTAGGCTGAGGGAGGTTAGGGTTAGTATGACGGTTAGGTTTAAGGTGAGGGGTAGGTTGAGGGTGAGGAATAGGGTGAGGGTGAATAGTGGGAAAGGGTGCAGTTGAAGGTGAGGGTGAGGGTGAGGGTTAGGGTGAGGGTTAGGGTTAGGGTTAGGGTGAGGTTTAGGGTTAGGGTGAGGTTTAGGGTGAGGTTTAGGGTTAGCGTTAGGGTTAGGGTGAGGTTAGGGTGAGTGTTAGGGTTAGGGTTAGGTATAGTGTGAGGGTGAGGGTTAGAGTTAGTGTTAGCGTGAGGGTTATGTTTAGGGTGAGACTTAGGGATAGTTAGGGTTATGGTGAAGTTGATTGGTGACGATTAGGTTTAGGGTTAAGGTTAGAGTTAGTGTGAGGGTGAGGGTGAGGGTTAGGGTTAGGATTAGGATTAGGTTTAGGGTTAGGCTAAGGTTGAGGGTGAGTGTGAGGGTGAGGTTTAGGGTTAGGGTGAGGGTTATGGTTGGTGTTAGGGTTAGGCTGAGTGTGAGGGTGAGGGTTAGGGTTAGGGTGAGGGTGAGGTTTAGGGTTAGGGTTAAGGTTAGTGTTTGGTTTATGGTTAGGGTTAGGTTTAGTGTTAGGGTGAGGGTTCGTGTTCATGTTACGGAGTGGTGAGGGTGAGGGTGAGTGTTAGATTTAGTATTTGGTTTAGGGTTAGGATTAGGCTGAGGGTGAGGATGAGGGTGAGGGTGAGGATTAGGGAAAGTGTTAGGGTTAGGTTTAGGGTGAGGGTGAGGGATTTGGTGAGGGTGAGGTTGAAGCTGAGGGTTTCCTTTAGGTAAGGTTTAGTGTTAGGGTTATGGTGAGGTTTAGTTTTAGGGTTATGTTTAGGGTGAGGCTGAGGGTTAGGGTGAGGGTGAAGGTGAGGGTGAGGGTGAAGGTTAGGGTAAGGGTGAGGGTTGGGGATAGGTTTAGGGTGAGGGTTATGATGAGGGTTAGGCTGAGGGGTATTGTTAGGGTAAGGATGAGGGTTAGGGTTAGAGTTAGGTTGAGTGTTAAGTTTAGGGTTAAGGTTAGGATTAGGGTGAGGGTTAGGGTTAGTGTGAGAGTGAGGGTTAGCGTTAGGGTTAGTGTGAGTGTTAGAGTTAGGGTGAGTTTTAGGGATAGAGTTAGACATAGGCTGATGTTGAGGGTGAGGGTTAGGGTTAGGGTAGGGCTTAGATTTAGTGTGAGGGTGAGGGTGAGGGTTAGGATTAGGATTAGGATTAGGGTTAGTGTTAGACTGATGTTGAGGGTGAAAGTGAGGTTTAGGGTTATGGTGAGGGTTAGGAGTAGGTTTAGATTTAGGCTGAGCGTGAGGGTGAGTGTGAGGGTTTGGTTTAGGGTGAGGTTGAGGGTTAGGTTTAGGGTTAGGGTTAGTATGAGGGTTAGGGTTAGGGTGAGGGTAAGTTTTAGTGTGAGGGATAGGATGAGCGTGAGACTTAGGGTTGGCATTAGTGTTAGGTTGAGGGTTAGGGAGAGAGTTATGTTTAGGGTGAGGGTGAGTTTATGGGTTAGGGTTAGGGTTAGTGTGAGGTTTACGGTGAGGGTTAGGTTTAGGGCTAGGGTGAGGGTTAGGGTGATTGTGAGGGTTAGGTTTAGGGTGAGGGTGAGGGTTAGGTTTAGGGTAAGGGTGAGGTCTAGGGTGAGGGTGAATATTAGGGCTAGGGTGAAGGTTAGGGTGAGGGTTATGGTGACCGCTAGGGTTAGTGTTAGGGTCAGGATTAAGTTTAGTGTGAGGATTAGGTTTAGGGTTAGGTTTAGGGTGAGGGTAAGGATTAGGGTGAGG
The DNA here is from genome assembly GCF_024711535.1 of Dipodomys merriami. Lineage (NCBI taxonomy): Eukaryota > Metazoa > Chordata > Mammalia > Rodentia > Heteromyidae > Dipodomys > Dipodomys merriami. The sequence goes on from NW_027202327.1 coordinate 2,385,114, forward strand.
ATTAGGGTGAGAGTGAGGTTTAGGTTTAGAGTGAGTGTTGGGGTGAGTGTTAGTTTGAGCATTAGGGTTATGTTTAGGGTTAAGGTGAGGGTGAGTTTAGGGTTAGGGTTAGGGTGAGGGTTAGGATTAGGGTTTCGGTTAGGGTTAGGGTCAGGGTGAGGGTTAGAGTTAGGCTGAGGGTGAGGGTTAGGTTGAGGGTGAGGGTTAGGGTTATCGTTAGGGTTAGGGTGAAGGTTAGGGTTAGTGTGAGGGTTAGGGTTATTATTAGGTTGTGGGTAAGGTTTATGGTTTGGGTAAACTTGTGGGTTAGGTTGAGGGTGAGTGTAAGGGTTAAGGTTAGGGTAAGGATTAGGTGGATGGTGTGGGTTAGGGTTAGGGTGAAGTTGACTGTGACGGTGAGGGTTAGGATTAGGGTTAGTGTTATTGTGAGGGTGAGGGTGAATGTTAGGGTTAGGATTAGGGTTTGGGTTTTGGTTACGATGAGGGTGAGGGTGAGGTTGAGGGTGAGGGTTACGGTTAGGGTGAGGTTGATGATAAGGGCTATAGTGAGGGTGAGTTTTAAGGTGATGGTTAGGGTGAGAGTGAGGGTTTTTTTTAGGGTTTGGGTTGCTGTGAGGATGAAGTTTAGGTTTAGTGTTAGGGAGAGGATCAGGGTTTGGGTGAGGGTTAGTCTGAGTGTAAGTGTTAGGATTTGGGTGAGGGTTAGGTTTAGGGTGAAGCTGAGGTTGAGGGTTTTGTTTAGCTAATGTTTAGGGTTAGGGTTAGTGTTAGGGTTAGATTTATGGACATGTTGTAGGTTAGAGTGAGTGGTAGGGTTAGCGTTAGGGTGAGGGTTAGGGTTAGTGGGAGGGTTAGGTTTAGGGATAGGATGATGGATAGGGTGAGGGTAAGGGTTCGGGTGAGGGTTAGGATGAGGGTGAGGTTTACTGTTAGTGTTAGGGTTAGGGTGTTGGTTAGGGTGAGGGTTAGGGTCAGGTTTAGGTTGAGGGTGAGGGTAAAGTTTAGGGTTAGGGTGAGGGTGAGGCTTAGGTTTACGGTTAGGGTGAGGGTGAGGGTTAGGTTTAGGATTACTGTTAGGGTTAAGGTTAGGGTGAGGGTTTTGGTTAGGTTTAGGGTGAGGGTTAGGGTGAGGGTAAGGGTTAGGGTGGTGGTTAGGTTAGGGTTAGGTTTAGGTTGAGAATTAGGGGGATGGGTATGTTTAGGGTTAGTGTGAGCCTTAGTGTTAGTGTGAGGGTTAGAATTAGGGTTAGGGTTACCGTGAGGGTAAGGGTAAGGGTGAGGGTTAGGATGAGTGTGAAGGTTTGGTATACAGTTTGGGTGAGGGTGAGTGTTAGGGTGAGGATGAGGGTTAGGGTTAGGATTAAGGTGAGGGTTACGGTTAGGGTGAGGCTTAGGTTTAGGTTTAGGTTTAGGATGAGGGTGAGGGTCATATTTAGGTTAAGGGGTAGGGTTAGGTTTAGGGTAAGTGTTAGGTTTAGGCTTTGGGTGAGTGTTAGGGTTAGGGTGAGGGTGAGGGTTAGGGTTAGGGTTAGGGTGAGTGTGAGGGTGAGGTTTACTGATAGGTTTAGTGTTAGGGTGAGGGTGAGTGTTGGGTTTAGGATTAGTGTTAGGGTTAGAGTTAAGCTTAGGATTAGGGTGAGGGTTAGGTTTAGGGTGCGGGTAAGGTTTAGGGTGATATTTAGCGTGAGGGTGAGGGTTCAGGTGAATGTGAGCGTTCAGGTGAGGTTGAGCTTTAGGGGTGCGTGAGGGTTTGTGATAGGTTGAGGTTTAGACAGGGGGTGAGTGTTAGTGTTAGCGTTAAGCTTACGGTGAGGGTTAGGGTGAGGATTAGGGTTACGGTTAAGGTTAGTGTGAGGTTGAAGTTTAGGGACAGTGATAGAGTGAGGGTTAGGGTGAGGGTTAGGGTTAGGGTTAAGGTTAGTGTGAGGTTGAAGGTTAGGGATAGTGATAGGGTGAGGGTTAGGGTTACGGTGAGGTTTAGGGTTAGGGTTAGGGTTAGGGTGAGGGTTGGGGTTAGGATGAGGTTTCGGGTTAGGGTTAGGGTTAGGATGAAGGTTAGGTTGAGGGGTATGGTTACGGTTAGGGTGAGGGTGAGGGTGAGGGTGAGGGTTTCGGTTAGGTAAGTGTTAGGGATAGTGTTAGGGTGAGGGTTATGGTTAGGGTGATGTTTATCGGGAGGGTGAGGGTGATGTTGAGGGTTAGGGTGAGGGTGAGTTTTAGCGTGAGGATGAGGGTTCGGTTGAGGGCTAGGTTTAGGATGAAGTTTAGGCTCAGGGGTATGGTTAGGTTTAGTCTGATGATTAGGGTTAGGGTTAGGGTGAGTGGTAAGGTGGGGGTGAGGGTTAGGGTGAGTGTGAGGTTTAGGGTTTGGGTTATAGTTAGGGTTAGGGTTAGGGTGAGGATGCGGGGAGGGTGAGGGTTATGGTTAGGGTTAGGCTGAGGGAGAGGGTTAGGGTTAGGGTGGTGCTTAGGGTTAGGGTTAAGGTGAGGGTTTGGGTTAGGTTTAGGGTTAGGGTGAGGGTGAATTTGAAAGTGAGGGTGAGGGTTTCGTTATGGTAAATGTTAGGGTTAGGGTTCAGGAGAGGACGAGGTTAGGGTGAGGGTTAGCCCGAGGGTTAGGTTTAGGGAGAGGTTTAGTGTTAGTGTTAAGGTGAGGGTTAGGGTAAGGGTTAGCGTTAGGCTTAGGTTGTGGGTGAAGTGTAGGTTTAGGGTGAGTGTTTGGGTTACAGTGAGGGTTAGGGTGAGGTTGAGGGTTAGGGTTCGGGTTAGCGTTAGGGTGAAGTTTAGGGTAAGGTTTATGGTGAGGGTCAGGTGGAGAGTTAGGGTTAGGTTTCAGTTAGTTTGAGGATTAGGTTTAGGTTTAGGGTTAGGGTTAGTGTGAGGGTAAGGGTTAGGGTGAAAGTTAGGGTGAGGGTGAAGGTTAGGGTTAGGGTGAGGGTTAGGGTTAGAGTTAGGTTTAGGGTAAGAGTTAGGGATAGGGTTAGGGTTTGAGTTAGGGTGTGGGTGAGGGTGAGGTTTAGGGTGAGGGTGAGGGTTAGCTTTAGGTTTAGGGTTAGGGTTAGGGTTAGGGTGAGGGTTAAGCTGAGGGTGAGGCTGAGGTTGAGGTTAATATTAGGTTGAGGTTTAGGCTTAGGGTGAGGGTTAGGGTTAGAGTTAGGTTTAGGGTGTGGGTTAAGTTTAGGGTTAGGGTTAGGTTGAGGGCTAGGGTGAGGATTATGGTTAGGGTTAGTTTTAGGGATTGTATGGGCATTAGGATTAGGGTTATGGTTATGGTGAGGCTTAGGCTGAGGGGTAGGCTTAGGGTTAGGGTGAGGGTTAGGATTACTGTGATTTTTAGTGTTAAGATTAGGGTTAATGTTAAGGTGAAGTTAAGGGTTATGTTTAGTGTTAGGTTGAGGGTGAGAGTTAGGGTTAGGTTTATGGCGAGGGTTACCGTTAGGGTGAGGTTTAGGGTTAGGGTTAGTGTGAGGGTGAGGGCGAGGTTTAGGGTGAGTGTGAGGGTGAGCGTGAGGGTTGGGGTTAGTGTTAGGCTTAGGGTGAGGGTGAAGGTGAATGTTAGGGTTAGGTTTATGGTGACAGTGAGGCTTAGGGTGAGGGTGACCGTAAGGGTTAGGTTTAGGGTTACTGTTAGGGTTAGGCTGAGGGAGGTTAGGGTTAGTATGACGGTTAGGTTTAGCGTGAGGGCTAGGTTGAGGGTGAGGAATAGGGTGAGGGTGAATATGTGGGAAAGGGTGCAGTTGAAGGTGAGGGGGAGGGTGAGGGTTAGGGTGAGGGTTAGGGTTAGGGTTAGGGTGAGGTTTAGGGTTCGGGTGAGGTTTAGGGTGAGGTTTAGGGTTAGCGTTAGGGGTAGGGTGAGGTTAGGGTGAGTGTTAGGGTTAGGGTTAGGCATAGTGTGAGGGTGAGGGTTAGAGTTAGGGTTAGAGTGAGGGTTATGGTTAGGGTGAGGCTTAGGGATAGTTAGGGTTATGGTGAAGTTGATTGGTGACGGTTAGGTTTAGGGTTAAGGTTAGAGTTAGTGTGAGGGTGAGGGTGAGAGTTAGGGTTAATATTAGGATTAGGGTTAGGGTTAGGATAAGGTTGAGGGTGAGTGTGAGGGTCAGGTTTAGGGTTAGGGTGAGGGTTATGGTTGGTGTTAGGGTTAGGCTGAGTGTGAGGGTGAGGGTTAGGGTTAGGGTGAGGGTGAGGTTTAGGGTTAGGGTTAGGGTTAGTGTTTGGTTTATGGTTAGGGTTAGGTTTAGTGTTAGGGTGAGGGTTCGTGTTCGTGTTACAGAGTGGTGAGGGTGAGGGTGAGTGTTAGATTTAGTATTAGGTTTAGGGTTAGGATTAGGCTGAGGGTGAGGATGCGGGTGAGGGTGAGGGTTAGGGAGAGTGTTAGGGTTAGGGTTAGGGTGAGGGTTAGGGATTTGGTGAGGGTGAGGTTGAAGGTACGGTTTTCCTTTAGGTAAGGTTTAGTGTTAGGGTTATGGTGAGGGTTAGTTTTAAGGTTATGTTTAGGGTGAGGGTGAGGGTTAGGGTGAGGGTGAAGGTGAGGGTGAGGGAGAAGGTTAGGGTAAGGGTGAGGGTTGGGGATAGGTTTAGGGTGAGGGTTAGGATGAGGGTTAGGCTGAGGGTTATTGTTAGGGTAAGGATGAGGGTTATGGTTAGAGTTAGGGTGAGTGTTAAGTTTAGGGTTAAGGTTAGGATTAGGGTGAGGGTTAGGGTTAGGTTCAGGGTTAAGGTGAAGGCTAGGGAGAAGGTGAGGGTTAGGTTTAGTCTTAGCCTTAGTGTTAGTGTTAGGGTTAGGGTGAGAGTGGAGGTTCGGGTTAGGGTGCGGGTTTGCCTTAGGGATAGGGTTATTGTTCGGGTTAGGGTTAAGCTGAGGTTTAAGTTTAGTGTGGGGGTTAGGTTTAGGGTAAGGGTTAGGGTGAGTGTGAAGTTTAGGGTTAGCGTGAGTGTTAAGGTGAGGTTTAGGGTGAGGGTTAGTGTGAGGGATAGGGTTAGGGTTAGGGTGAGGTTTAGTATTAGGGTGAGGTTTAGGGATAGAATTATTGTTAGGGTGAGGGTGAGGGTGTGGGTTAGGGTTAGGGTTAGAGTTACTGTGAGAGTGAGGGTTTGTGTAAGGGTTAATGTGAGTGTTACAGTTAGGGTGAGTTTTAGGGATAGAGTTAGACTTAGGGTGAGGGTGAGGGTGAGGCTGAGGGTTAGGGTAAGGCTTAGGTTTAGTGTGAGGTTGAGGGTGTGGGTTAGGTTTAGGATTATTATTATGGTTAGTGTTAGACTGATGGTGAGGGTGAAAGTGAGGTTTAGGGTTATGGTGAGGGTTAGGGGTAGGTTTAGGTTCAGGCTGAGGGTGAGGGTGAGTGTGAGGGTTAGGTTTAGGGTGAGGGTGAGGGTTAGGTTTAGGGTTAGGGTTAGTATGAGGGTTAGGGTTAGGGTGAGGGTATGTTTTAGGGTTAGGGATAGGGTGAGGGTGTGACTTAGGTTTAGCATTAGTGTTAGGTTGAGGGTTAGGGTGAGGGTTATGTTTAGGGCGAGCGTGAGTTTATGGATTAGTGTTAGGGTTAGTGTGAGGTTTAGGGTGAGGGTTAAGTTTTGGGTTAGGTTGAGGGTTAGGGTTAAGATTAGGTTTAGGTTTACGGTCAGGGTTAGGCTTAGGTTGAAATTTAGGATGACGGTGAATGTTAGGGTGAAGGTGAGTTTGAGGGTGAGGGTGAGGGTGAGGGTCATGGTGAGGGTGATGGTGGGGATTATTTTTAGGGTTAGGGTTAGGGTGAGTGTGAAGATTAGGGTTAGCATTAGGGTTTGGTTAAAGGTTAGGCTGAGTATGATGGTGAGGGTGAGGGTTAGGATTATGGTTAGGGTGAGGGCTAGGTTTAGTGTGAGGGTTAGGGGGAGGGGGAGGTTGAGGGTCAGGGTTAGGGTGATGGTTACAGTGAGCGTGAGGTTTAGGGTTATGATTAGGGATAGGGTGAGTTTTAGGTCTAGGTTTAGGGTTAGGGTGAGGGTTAGGATTAGGATTAGGATTAGGGTTAGGGTTAACATTAGGGTTATGGTTAGTGTTAGTGTGAGTGAAGGGGTGAGGGTTAGGTTTAGGGTTAGGGTTAGGTTTAGGGTTAGGCTGAGGATGAGGGTGAGGGTGAGGGTGAGGGTTAGTGTTAGGGTGTGGGTTAGGGTTAGGGTTAGAATGAGGGTTAGGTTGAGGGTTATGGTTAGGATGAGGGTTATTGTTAGGTTTAGGGTGAGGGTTAAGGTGAGGGTTAGGGTGAGGGTTAGGGTTAGGGTTAGGTTTAGGTTTAGGCTGAGGGTTAGGATTAGGGGGAAGTTTAGGTTGACGGTGAGTGTTAGGGTAAGGGTGAGTTCGAGGGTGAGGGTGAGAGTGAGGGTGATGGAGAGGATGATTGTGAGGGTTATTGTTATGGTTAGGGTTATGTTGAGTGTGAAGGTTAGGGTTAGGATTAGGGTTTGGTTAAAGGTTAGGCTGAGTATGAGGGTGAGGGTGAGGGTTAGGGTTAGGGTGAGGGTGAGGTCTATGTTTAGTGTGAGGGTTAGGTTGAGGATGAGGTTGAGGGGCAGGGTTAGGGTGATGGTTACAGTGAGGGTGAGGTTAAGGGTTAGGATTAGTGTTAGGGGGAGTTGTAGATTTAGGTTTAGGTTTAAGGTGAGGGTTAGGCTTAGGATTAGGGTTAGGGTTAGGGTTATTGTTAGGGCTAGGGTTAGGTTTAGGGTTAGGGTAAGAGTGAGGTTTAGGGTTAGGGTTAATGTGAGGTTTAGGTTTAGGGTGAGGTCTATGGTGACGGTGAGGTTTAGGGTGAGTATGAGTGTGAGGGTGAGGGTAAGGGTTACGATTTGTGTGAGGGTTATGATAAGGCTGAGGGTGACGGTGAGGGTGAGGGTGAAGGTTAGTGTTAGGGTTAGGGTTAGGGTTTGGGTTAGGGTTAGGCTGAAGTTGAGGGTGAGGGTGAAGGTTAGGTTTAGGGTTAGGGTGAGTGTTAGGGTTACATTGAGGTTTAGGGTGAAGGTGAGTTTGAGGGTGAGGATTAGGTTGAGGGTTAGGATTTGGATTAGGGTTAGGCTTAGGTTTAGGGTTAGGGTGATGGTGAGGGTGAGGGTTATGTTTAGGGTTAGGGTAAGGATTAGGGTTAGGGTGAGGGTTAGGGTGAGGGTGAGGGTTAGGGTTAGGTTAAGGTTTAGGGTTAGGGCTAGGTTTTGAGTGAGGGTGTGGGTTAAGGTTAGGGTGAGGGTGAGGGGCAGGTTTAGTGTTAGAGTAAGGGTAAGGGTTAGGGTGAGGGTTAGGGGTAAGTTTAGGGTTAGGTTGAGGGTGAGGGTGAGGTTTAGGGTTAGGGTTATGGTGAGGGTTACAGTGTGGGTGAGGATTAGATTTAGGGTGAGGTTTAGGGTGACTGTGAGGTTTAGGGTGTCCGTGAGGGTTAGGGTTAGGATTAGGATTACGTTGAGGGTTAGCGTTAGGTTTAGGGTTAGTGTGAGGTTTAGGGTGAGGTGTATGGTTAGTGTTAGGGTGAGGGTTAGGTTAGTTTAAGGGTTAGGGTTAGGTATAGGGTTAGGGTTATGGGAGGATGAGGGTTACTGAGAAGGTGAGGGTTTGGGTTAGCGTTAGGCTTAGGCTGAGGGTTACGGTGAAAGTTAGGGTTAGGTTTATTGTTAGGGTTATGGTTAGGGTGAGGTTTAGGTTTAGGGTGATATTTTGGTTGAGGGTGAGGGTTAGGTTTGAGGGTTAGGGTTAGGGTGAGGGTGAGGTTCATTGTTAGGTTTAAGGTTAGGGTTAGGGTGAGGGTAAGGGTTAGGTTTAGGGTTAGGGGAAGGGTTAGGTTTAGTGTGAGGTTTAGAGTTAGGGTTAGGGTGAGGGTTAGGGTTAGGTTTAGGTTAAGGTAAGATTTAGGGTGAGGGTTAGTGTTAGGGTTAGGGTGAGGTTTAGGTTGAGGCTGAGGTTTAGGGTGAGGTTGAGGGTTCAGGTGAGTTTGAGGGTGAGGGTTAGGGTGTGGTTTAGGGTTAGGTTTAGGGTGAGGGTTATAGTTAAGATGAGGTTTAGGGTGAGGGTGAGGGTTAGGTTAGGGTTAGGTGAGGTTAAGTTTTAAGTTTAAGGTTTGGGTGAGGGTTAGGGTGAGGGGTAGGGATAGGTTTAAGTTTAGTGTTAGTGTGAGGATAAGGGTTAGGGTTAGGTTTAGGTTGAGGTTGAGGGTTAGGTTTAGCTTTAGGGTTAGGGTGAGTGTTAGAGTGAGGGTTAGGTTAAGGTGTGGGTTTGGGGTAGGGTTAGGGTGAGGGTTAGCGTTAGGTTTAGGGTTTGTGTGAGTTATAGGGTTAGGTTTAAGGTTAGTGTGAGGGTTAGCGTTATGATTGGGTTTAGGGTTATGGTTACAGTTATTGTTAGGGTTAGTTTGAGTGTAAGGGTAAGGGTTAGGTTTAGGATTAGATTGAGGGTTAGGGTTAGGGTGATTTTAAGGGTGAGGCTGAGGGTTAGGGTGAGGTTGACAACTCGGGTGAGGGTGAGGGTGAAGGTTAGGTTGTGGTTTAGGGTTAGGTTTATGGTGAGGGTTAGGGAGACAGTGAGGGTTAGGGTTAGGTTTAGGGTAAGGTTTAGGGTTAGGGTGAGGTTTAGGTTCAGGGTTAGTGTTAGGTTGAGGGTGATGGTGAAGTTGAGGGTTACGGTTAGGTATAGGGTTAGGGTGAGGGTTAGGTTTCAGGTTAGGGTTAGGTTGAGGGTGAGGTTGAGGGTTAGGGTTAGGGTTAGTCAGAGGATAAGGGCTAGGGTGAGGGTTAGTGTGAGGGTTAGGGTTAGGGTTAGGGTAAGTATTAAGGTTAGAGTGATGGTTAAGTTTAGGTGTAAGGTTAGGGTGAGGGTGAGGTTTAGTGTTAGGGTTAGTGTGAGGATATGGGTTAGGGTGAGGTTTCGGGTGAGGGGGAGGGTTAGGGTTAGCATTAGGGTTAGGGTGAGTTTTAGGCTTAGGCTGAGGGTTAGGTTTAGGCTTAGGGTTAGGGTTAGGGTGAGTGTGAGGTTAGGCTTAGGGTTAGGGTTAGTGTAAGGGTTTGTCTTAGGTTGAGGGTTAGGGATAGGGTGATGTTCAGGGTGACTGTGAGGGTTAGGGTGAGGGTGAGGGTGAGGGTGAATGTTAGCGTTAGGGTTAGGGTTAGGGTGAAGCTGAGGGTTAGGGTTAGGGTTATGGTTAGGTTAAGGGATAGGATGAGGGTGAGGGTGAGGATGAGGGTGAGGGTTAGGGTTAGGGTTAGGGTAAGGGTGAGGGTTATGGTGAGGGTTAGGGTTAGGGTTAGGGTGAGTTTAGGGTGAGGGTTAGGGTGAGGGTTAGGGTGAGGTTTAAGGTGAGGATTAGGGTGAGAGTTAGGGTTAGATTGAGGTTTAGGGTTAGGGTGAGGTTTAGGCTTTGGTTTAGGCTGAGGGTTAGGTTTAGGGTGCGGGTGAGGGTGAGTGTTAGTGTTTGGGTTAGGGGTACTGTTAGGCTGAGGGCGAGGGTGAGGATGAGGGTTAGGGTTAGGGTTACGTTGAGCGTGAGGTTTTGGGTGAGGCTGAGGGTTCGGTTGAGGATGAGGGTTAGGGTGTGGGTGAGGGTTATGGTTCGGGTGAGTTTTTGGTTGTAGATGAGTGTTAGGGTTTAGAGTTAGGGTGAGCGTGAGGGTGAGGGTGAGGGTGAGGGTTAGGGTTAGTTTTAGGAGGAGAGTGGGCTTGAGGGTTTGGTTTAGGATTAGAGTTAGGGTTAGGTTTAGGCTTAGGTGGGGTTTGAGGGTGAAGGTGAGGGTTAGGGTTTTGGTGAGGGGAAGGTTTAGGGTTAGGGTTAGGGTGAGCGTAAGGGTTATGGTGATTATTAGGGTGAATGTCAGGTTTTGGGTTGGCATTAGGGTTAGGGTTAGGATGAGCGTTAGGGTGAGGGTGAGAGTGAGCGTGAGGGTGAGGGTTTCGGTTAGGTAAGGGATAGGGTTAAGGTGAGGATTAGGGTCAGGGTGAGGGTTAGGTTGAGGGTGAGGGTTAGCATGAGGGCTAGGGTGAGGGTCAGCATTATGGTGAGTGGGAGGGGGAGGGTGGTGGTGAGGGTTTCCGTTAGGTAAGGGTTAGGGTTAGGGTGATGATAAGGGTGAGGGTGAGGGTTAAGTTGAATGTTAGATTTAGGGTGAGGGTTAGTGTTGGGGTTAGGGTGAAGGTTAGGGTTAGGGTGAGGTTTAGGTGCAGGGTGTGGGTTAATGTGAGGGTGAGGGTTCGGGTTATGTTGAGGATGAGGGTTGAGTTGTGTGTGAGGATTAGGTTCGGGTGAGTTTTAGGGAGACAGTGAGGGTTAGGGTGAGGGTGAGGGTTAGGGTTAAGGTTATGATTAGGGTGAGGGTTAGCATTAGGTTTAGGGTTAGGATGAGGCTTAGGGTGAGGGGTAGGGTTAGGGTTAGGGTTAGTGTGAGGGTTAGGGTTATGTATAGGATTATTGTTAGTGTAAGGATAAGGGTTAGGTTTATGGTTAAGGTGAGGGTGAGGGTTAGGGTTAGGGTTAGCGTTAGGGTTAGGGTGAGTTTTATGATGAGGGTTAGGGTTAGGGTGAGTGTTAGGGTTAGGGTTAGGGTGATTGTTAGGGTTAGGATGATATTTAGGGTGAGGTTTGGTTTAGTGTGAGGGATAGTGTTATGTATAGGATTAATGTTAGTGTGAGTATAAGGGTTAGCGTTAGGGTTAGTGTTAGGGTGAGGGTTAAGGATAGGGTTAGGGTAAGGCTTAGGTTTAGGGAGAGGTTTAGGGTTAGAGTTAGTGTGAGGATGGGGTTGAGGGTTTGGTTTAGGATTAGGGTTAGGTTTAGGGTTAGGCTTAGGACGAGGTTGAGGGTGAGGGGTAGGGTTAGGGTAAGGGTGAGGGGTAGGGTTAGGGTTAGGGTGAGGTTAAGGGTTATGGTGATGGTTATGGTGAGGGTCCCAGTTAGGGTTAGCATTAGGGTTAGGGTAAGGGTTAGGGTGAGGTTTAGGGTGAGGGTTGAGGGTTAGCAGTAAGGTTAGGGTGAGGGTGAGAGTTAGAGTTAGGTTTAGAGTTTTGTTGAGGCTGAGGGTTAGTTAGGATTAGGTTTAGGTTATGGTTAGGCTGAGGGTGAGTGTGTTGATGAGTATTTGGGTTAGGATGAGGGTTAGGGTTAGGGTTAGGATTAGGATGAGCCTTAGGCTCAAGCTTAGGTTTAGGGTTAGTGTGAAGGTTAGGGTTAGGGTTAAGGTAAGTGTGAGGGTAAGTGTTACGGTGAGGGTTAGGGTGAGTTTGAGGTTAGGGTGAGGTTTAGGTTTAGGGTTAGGGTTAGGGTGAGATTGAGTGTGAGGGTTAGGGTTAGGCTTAGGGTTAGTTTAATGTGCCGTTAGGGTGAAGGTAATGGTAAGAGTGAGGGTTTTTGTGAGGGTGAGGTTTAGGGTTAGGGTGAGGGTATGGGTAAGGTTGAGGTTGAGGGTGAGGGTTAGAATTAGGGTTAGGTTGAATGTGAGCGTTAGGGTGAGGGTGGGGGGAGGTTTACTTATAGGGTTAGGGTTAGTGTTAGTGTGTGGGTGAGAATGAGGGTTAGGATTAGGATTAGGGTTAGGATTAGAGTTAGGGTGAGGTTGAGGGTGAGCTTGATGTTTAGGGTTAGCATTAGGGTTAGGGTGAGGGTGAAGGTGAGGGTGAGGGTTTCACTTAGGTGAGGGTTAGTATTAGGGTGAGGATTAGGGTGAGGTTGAGGGTTAGATTGGGGGTGAGGGTTGGGGTTGGGGTTTGGGTGAGGGTTAGTGTGAGGGGTAACGTTCGGGGTAGGGTGAAGGTTAGGGTTACAGTGAGGGGTAGGGTTAGTGTTAGGGTTAGTGTGAGTGTGAGGGTTAGGGTGAGGGTGACACTGAGGTTGAGGATTAGGGTTAGGGTGAGAGTTAGGGTTAGGGTTAGGTTGAGGTTTAGGGTTAGGGTTAGGTTTAGGGAGAGGGTTAGATTTAGGGTGAGGGTGAGGGTTAGGGTGAGGGGTAGGTTTAGGGTTAGGGTAAGGGTTAGTGTTAGGGTGAGTTTTCGGATTAAGGTGAGGGTTAGGGAGACCGTGAGGGTTAGCGTGAGGTTGAGGGTTAGGATTAGGGTTAGGATTAGTGTTAGGGTTAGCGTGAGGTTTAGGGTAAGATGTAGGGTTAGTCTTAGGGTGAGGGTTATGTTAGTGTGTGGGTTAGGGTTAGGTATAGGGTTAGGGTTAGTGTGAGGATGACGGTTAGGATGAGGGTGAGGGTATGGGTGAGCATTAGGGCTAGGCTGAGGGTTACGGTGAGGGTTTGGGTTAGGGTTAGTGTTAGGGTTAGGGTTAAGGTGAGGGTTAGGGTTAGGATGATATTTAGGGTGGGCTTGAGGGTTAGGTTTAGGGTTAGGATTAGGGTGAGAGTGAGGGTGAGGGTTAAGTTTATGGTGAGGGTGAGGTTGAGTGTTAGGGTTAGAGTTAGGGTTAGGGTGAGGGTAAGGGTTAGGGTTAGGGTTAGGGTAAGGGTTAGGTTTAGCGTGAAGGTTAGTGTTAGGGTTAGGGTGAGGGTTAGGGTTAGGGTTAGGGCAAGACTTAGGGTTAGGGTGAGGGTAAGTGTTAGGGTTAGGGTGAAGGTTAGGATGAGGGTTAGGTTTAGAGTGAGGTTTAGGGTTAGGGTTAGGGTGAGAGTGAGGGTTAGGGTGAGGGGTAAGTTTAGGGTTAGGGTAAGGGTTTGGGTTAGGGTGAGGGTTAGGGTTAGGGTTAGGGTTAGGGTGAGGGTGAGCATGAGGGTTGGGGTTATGTTTCGTGTTAGGGTGAGGTTTAGTGTGAGGGTTAGGGTTCGGGTAAGTGTTATGGTTAGGGTGAGGGTTAGGGTTAGGGTTAGGTTTAGGGTGTTGGTGAGGGTGAGGTTAAGGGTTAGGGATAGGGTTAGCGTGAGGATAAGGGTTAGGGTGAGGGTGAGGGTTCGCGTTAGCGTTAGGGTTAGGGTTAGTGTTAGGGTGAGGCTTAGTGTTAAGGTGATGTTTAGGGTGAGATTTTGGGTGAGGGTGAGGGTTCCGGTGAGGGTGAGGGTTAGTGTTAGGTTTAGCATTAAGGTGAGTGTTTGGATTAGGGTTAGGTTTAGGGTCAGGGTTAGTGTGAGGGCTAGGGTGAGTGTTAGGGTGAGGGTTAGTGTGAGGGTTAGGGTTAGGGTTAGGTTTAGGGTTAGTGTGAGGATAAGGGTTAAGTTTAGGATTAAGTTGAGGGTGAGGGTTAAGGTTAGGTTTTTGGTTCGTATGAGGGTTAGGGTTAGTATTAGGTTTAGGGTTAGGGTTACAGTTATTGTAAGGGTTAGGGTTAAGTTGAGTGTGAGGGTGAGGGTTAGCATTAGGGTTATGGTTAGGATTAGGATGAGGGAGGCGTTGAGGTTTAGGTTTAAGATTAGGGTTAGGATTAGCGTTAGGCTGAGGGTGAGGGTGAGGGTGAGGATGAGGGTTAGGTTTAAGGTGAGGGTTAGGTTTAGAGTTAGGATGAGGGTTAGGTTGAGGGGTAGGGTTAGGGCTAGGGTGAGGGTTAGGGTCAGGGTGAGGGTCAGCGTGAGGGTTAGGGTGAGCTTTAGGTTTAGGATTAGGGTTAGGGTTAGGGTGAGGTTTAGGATTAGGGTGAGGATTAGAGCTAGGGTGATGGTTAGGGTGAGGGTGAGGGTTAGGGTGAGGGTTAGGGTAAGGGTTTGGTTTAGGGTTAAGATGAGGGTTATGGTAAGGGTTAGGTTTAGGGTTAGATTTAATGTGAGGGTGAAGGTGAGGTTTAGTGTTAGGGTAATTGTGAGTGTTTAGGTTGAGGACTAGGGTGAGGGTGAATGTTAGGGTGAGGGTGAGGGTGAGCATTTTGGGTAGGAAATTGTTACACTTTCGGTGATGCTGAGGATTGGGTTGAGGGTGAGGGGTAGGTTGAGGGTTAGGGTTAGGGTTAGGGTGAGGGTTAATGTTATGGTGATGTTTAGGGTGAGGGTTCGGCTGAGGGTTCAGGTGAGGGTGAGGGTTTTTGTTAGGGTTAGGATTAGGGTGAGGGTTAGGATTAGGGTTAGGTTTAGGGTCAGGGTTAGTGTGAGGGGTAGGGTTAGTGTTAGGGTGAGTGTTAGGGTTAGTGTGAGGGATAGTGTTAGGGTTAGGTTTAGGGTTAGTGTGAATGTAATGCTTAGGGATAGGGTTAGGTTGAGGGTGAGTGTTAGGTTTAGATTTAAGGTTCGGATGAGGGTTAGGTTTAGGGTGAGGTTTAGGGGTAGGGTTATGGTGAGGGTTAGTTTTAGGGTGAGGGGCAGGGTTACGTTTAGGTTTAGGGTGAGTTATAGGGTTAGGTTTAGGGTTAGTGTGAGGGTAAGCGTTATGATTAGGTTTAGGGTTGGGGTTACAGTTATTGTTAGGGTGAGGGTTCGGGTTAGGTTGAGGGTGAGGGTGAGGGTTATCTTTAGGGTTATGGTTAGTGTTAGGGTGAGTGAGGGGGTGAGGGTTAGGTTTAGGGTTAGGGTTAGGTTGAGGGTTAGGCTGAGGCTGTGGGTGAGGTTGCGGGTGAGGTTTAGGGTTAGGGTGGGGGTTATGGTTAGGGTAAGAGTTAGAGTTAGGGTGAGGGTTATGGTTAGGATGAGGGTTATTGTTAGGTTTAGGGTGAGGGTTGGGGTGAGGTTTAGTGTGAGGGTTAGTGTTAGGGTTAGGTTTAGTGTTAGAGGGAGGGTTAGGGTTAGGATGAAGTTTAGGGTGATGGTGAGGGTTAGGGTGACTGTGAGGTTGAGGGTGAGGGTTAGGGTGAGGGTGAGGGTGAGGGTGATTTTGAGGGTTATTGTTAGGTATAGGTTTAGGGTGAGTGTGAGGGTTAGGGTTAGGATTAGGGTTTGGTTAAAAGTTAGGCTGAGTGTGAGGGTGAGGGTTAGGGGTAGGGTTAGGGTTATGGTGCGGGCTAGGGTTAGAGTGAGGGTTAAGGTGAGAGTGAGGTTGAGGGTCAGGGTTAGGGTGAGGGTTAGGGTGAGGGGGATTGTGAGGGTTATTGTTAGGTATAGGGTTAGGGTGAGTGTGAAGTTTAGGGTTAGGATTAGGGTTTGGTTAAGGTTTAGGGTGAGTGTGAGGGTGAGGGTGAGGGTTAGGGTTAGGATTAGGGTTAGGGTGAGTTTTAGGTTTAGGGTTAGGGTTAGGGTGAGGGTTAGGGTTAGGGTTAGTGTTATTTTTAGTGTTAGGTTTAAGGTTAGGGTTAGGGTAAGAGTGAGGTTTAGGGTTAGGGTTATTGTGAAGTTTAGGTTTAGGGTGAGGGCTATGGTGAGGGTGAGGTTTATGGTGAGTGTGAAGGTGAGGGCGAGGGTAAGGGTTACGATTTGGGTGAGGGTTACGGTAAATCTGAGGGTGACGGTGAGGGTGAGGGTGAAGGTTAGGGTTAGGGTTAGGGTTATGTTGAGGGTGAGGTTGATGGTTTGGTTTAGAATTAGGGTTAGGTTTAGGGTTATGCTGAGCATGACAGTGAGGTTCAGAGTGAAGGTTATTTTTAGGGTGAGGGTTAGGGTTACGGTGAGGGCTAGCATGAGTGTGAGTGTTAGGGTGAGAATGAGGGTGAAGTTAAGTGTTTTGATTAGGTAAGAGTTAGACTTATTGTTAGGGTGAGAATTAGGTTGAATGTGAGGGTTAGTGTGAGGGTTAGGGTTAGGGTGGGGGTTAGGGTTAGAGTTAGGGTGAGGGTTAGGGTCAGGGTTAGGGTGAGGGTGAGTGTGAGGGTTAGGGTGAGGGTGAGGGTTAGGGTTAGGGTTAGGGTAGGGTGACGATTTATGTGAAGGTTAAGATTAGGGTTAGGTTTAGGTTGAGGTGAGGGTGAGGGTTAGGGTGAGGTTTAGGGTTAGGGTTAGTGTGAGGGTGAGGGTGAGGTTTAGGTTTAGGGTTAGGGTGAGGTTTAGGTTTAGGCTCAGGTCTACAGTGAGGGTATGGGTTACAGTGAGTGTGAGGGTGAGGGTGATGTTTTCAGTTAGGTAATGATTAGTGTTAGGGTTAGGGTGAGGATTAGGTTGAGGGTGATGGTTAGTTTGAGGGTTAGGTTTAGGGTGAAGGTTAGGGTTAGGGTTAGATTGAGGTTTGGGGTTAGGGTGATGTTTAGGGTGAGGCTGAGGGTTACGGTGAGGGTGCCGGTTCGGGTGAGGGTGAGGGTGAGGGTTAGGGTGAGGTTTAGGGTTAGGTTTATGGTGAGGGTTAGGGTGACGGTGAGTGTTATGGTGAGGGTGAGGGTGAGGATTAGGGTTAGAGTGAGGGTTAGGATTAGGGTTAGGTTTTCGGTGAGGGTTAGGTTGAGGGGTAGGATTAGGGTCAGGGTGAGGGTTAGGGTTAGTGTGACAGTTAGCGTTAGTGTTAGTGTTAGGTTTAGCATGAGGATAAAGCTTATGGTAAGTTTTAGGGTGAGCGTGAGGGTAAGGTTTATCCTTAGTGTTAGGGTGTGTGTTAGGGTTAGAGTTAGGTTTAGGGTTAGGGTGAGGGTTAGGTTTAGGGTGACGTTTAAGGTGACGGTGAGGGTTAGGGTGTGGGTGAGTTTGAGGGTAAGTTTTAGGGTGAGGGTGAGGGTGAGGGTGATGGTGAGGGATATTGTTAGGATTAGTGTTAGAGTGAGTATGAGTGATAGAGTTAGGATTAGAGTTTGGTTAAGTGTTAGGCTGAGTGTGAGGGTGAGGGTGTGGTTTAGGGTTAGGGTTAGGGTGAGGGCTAGGGTTAGTGTGAGGGTTAGGGTGAGGGTGAGGTTGTGGGTCAGGGTTAGGATGACTGTGACAGTGAGGGTGAGTGTTAGGGTTAGGATTAGGGTTATGTTGAGTTTTAAGTATAGGGTTAGGGATAGGGTGAGGGTTAGATTTAGAATTAGGGTTAGGGTTAGTGTTATTATTAGGGTTAGGGTTAGGGTAAGAGTGAGGTTTAGGTTTAGGGTGAAGTTTAGGTTTAGGTTTAGGTTTAGGGCTACAGTGAGGGTGTGGTTTAGGGTGAGTGTGAGGGTGATGGTGAGGTTTTCAATTAGGTAATGGTTAGGGTTAGGATTAGGGTGAGGATTAGGTTGAGGGTGACGGTTAGTTTTAGGATTATGGTTAGGTATATAGTGAGGGTTAGGGTGACGGTTAGGTTTAGGGTTAGGTTTAGGATAAGGTTTAGGGTTAGGGTGAGGGTTAGGGTTAGTGTTAGGGCTAGGGTGAGGGTGAGGGTGAGGGATAGGGTTAGGGTTAGTGTTAAGGTGAGGGTGAGAGTTACAGTTAGGGTTAGGGTTAGTTTGAGGGTTAGGTTTAGGGTTAGGGTTAGTGTAAGTGTTAGGGTTAGGTTGAGGGTCAGTGTTAGGGTGATGTTTAGGGTGACTGTGATACTTATGGTGAGCGTGATGGTGACAGTGAATGTTGAGTTTAGGGTTAGTGTTAGGGTGAGGGTGAGAGTTAGGGTTATGTGTAGGGTTTTGGTTAGGGTAATGGTTAGGTTAGGGTGAGGGTAAGGTTCAGGTTTAGGTTTAGGGTCAGGGTGAGGGTGAAGGTGAGGGTTAGGGTTAGGTTTATGTTTAGAGTGAGGCTTAGTATGAGTGTTAGTGTTAGGGTTAGTGAAAGGGATATTTTAAAGGTTAGTGAAAGGGTTAGGTTTAGGGTGAGGGTAAGGTTTCAGGTTAGGGTTAGTGTGAGGGTGATGTTGAGGGTTAGGATTAGGGTTAGTGTGAGGATAAGGGTTAGGGTGAGTGTTATTGTGTGGGTTAGTGTTTGGGTTAGAGTAAGTGTTCAGTTTAGAGTGGGGGTAAGTTTAGGTTTAGGTTTAGGGTGAGGGTGAGGGTGAGGTTTAGGGTTAGTGTGAGGATAATTTTTAGGGATCGGTTTAGGGTGAGGGTAAGTGTTAGGGTTAGCATTAGGGTTAGGGAGAGGGTTAGGGTTAGGGTTAGGTTTAGGGTTTAGTTGAGGGTTAGGGTTAGGGTTAGGGTTCGTGTAAGGGTTAGGGTTAGGTTGAGGGTTAGGGTTAGGGTGATGTTTAGGGTGACGGTGAGGGTGAATATGACAGTGACGGTGAATGTTGGGGTTAGGCTTAGGGTTACGGTGAAGGTGAGGGTTAGGGTTATGGTTACGCTTAGGGTAAGGGATAGGATGAGAGTGAGGGTGAGGGTGAGGTTGAAGGTTAGGGTTAGGGTTAGGGTGAGGGTGAGAGTTAAGGTTAGCGTTAGGGTTAAGGTGAGGATGAGGGTTAGGGTGAGAGTTAGGGTTACGGTTAGGGTTAGGATTAGGGTGAGGTTTACGGTGAGGGTTAGGGTTAGGGTTAGGATTAGGGTGAGGGTTAGGATTAGGGTTATGTTGAGATTTAGGTTTAGGTTGAGGGCTACGGTAAGGGTGAGGGTGAGGGTTAGGGTGAATGTGAGGTTGAGGCTGTGGTTTTTGGTTAGGTAAGTGTTTGGGGGTTATGGTTAGTGTTAGGGTTATGATTAGGTTTAGAGTGAGGGTTCGGGATAGGGAGATGTTTAGTGTGAGGATAATGGTCAGGGTGAGGTTTAGGGTGAGGGTGAGTGTTAGGGTTAGCATTACAGTTAGGGTGGGGGTTAAGGTTATTGTTAGGGTTAGGGTTAAGTTGAGGTTTAGGGTTAGGGTTAGAGTTAGTGTAGGGGTTAGGGTTAGGTTGAGGGTTAAGTTTAGGGTGATGTTTAGGATGACGGTGAGTGTTAGGGTGAGGGTGAGGATGAAGGTGAAAGTGACGGTGAATGTTGGGGTTACGGTTAGGGTTACCATGAAAGTGAGGGTTAGGGTTATGGTTACGGTTAGGGTAAGGAATAGGATGAGGGTTAGGGTGAGGGTGAGGGTGAGGGTTAAGGTTAGGGTTAGGGTGAGTCTGAGAGTTAGAGTTAGCGTTAGTGTTAGGGTGAGGGTGAGGTTTAGGGTGAGTGTTAGGGTTAGGGTTAGGGTGAGGGTTAGGGTTAGGGTTATGTTGAAGTTTAGGTTTAGGGTGAGGGCTACGGTGAGGATGATTGTTAGGGTGAATGTGAGGGTAAGGGTGTGGTTTTCGGTTAGGTAAAGGTTTGGGTTATGGTTAGTGTTAGGGTTATGGTTAGGTTTAGAGTGAGGGCTAGGGTTAGGGAGATGTTTAGTGTGAGGCTGAGAGTTAGGGTGAGGTTGAGGGTTCAGGTGAGGTTGAGGGTTTGGGTTCGGGTGAGTGTTAGGTTGTGGGTTAGTGTTAGGTTTAGGGTGAGGGTTACGCTGACAGTTACGGTGAGGGTGAGGGTTAAGGTTAGTTTGAGTGTTAGGGTTAGGGTTAGGATTAGGGTGAGTGTGAGGGTGATGTTTAGGGTGAGGGTCAGTGCTAGGTGAGGGTTAGGGTTCAGGTTAGCATGAAGTTTAGGGTGTGGGAGTGGGTTAGGGTTAGGGTGAAGTTTAGGGTGAGGGGTAGGGTTAGGGTTAGTGTTATGGTGAGGGTTAGGATGAGGATGATGGTGAGCGTTATTGTTACGGTTAGGGTTAGAGTTAAGGTTAGTGTGAGGGTTAGGGTTAGGGTTAGGGTGAGGGTTAGGGTTAGTGTGAGGATTAGTGTGAAGTTGAGTTTGAGGGACAGGGTTAGGGTGACAGTGACTGTGAGGGTGAGGTTTAGGGTTAGGATTAGGGTTACGGTGAGTTTTAGGTTTAGGTTTAGGTTTAGGGTTAGGGTTAGGTTTAGGGTTAGGTTTTGGGTTAATGTTAGGGTTAGGGTTAGGGTTAGGGTAAGGGTAAGGTTCAGGGTTAGTGTTAGGGTGAGTGTGAGGGTGAAGGTGACAGTTAGGCTTAGGTTTAGGGTCAGGGTGAGGCTTAGTGTGAGGTTTAGGGTTAGGGTTAGTGTAAGGGTTAGGGTTAGCGTGAAGGTTAGGTTTCAGGTTAGGGTTAGGGTGAGGGTGAGGTTGAGGGTTAGGCTTAGTGTTAGGGTTAGGGTGAGGGTGAGGGTGACGGTTAGCATTAGGGTTAGTGTGAGGATAAGTGTTAGGGTCAGGGTTAGGGTTATGTTTAGGTTTTGAGTTAGGTTTAGGTTTAGGGTTAGGGCGAGGGTAAAGGTTTTGATGAGGGTGAGGTTGAGGGTGAGGGTGGGGGTGATCTTGAGGGTTAGATTTAGGGTGAGGATGAGGGTTATGGTGAGGATTAGGGTTAGTTTTAGGGATAGGGTAAAGGTGAGGGTGAGGGTGAGGGTGAGGGTTAGGATTAGTTTTGGGTTAGGGTGAAGGTGAAGTTGACGGTGAGTGTTAGGATGAGGTTGACAGTGAAGGTGTGGGTTAGGGTTAGGATTAGGGTTAGGGTGAGTGTGAGCATTAGGGTTAAGTTTAGGGTGAGGGTGAGGTTGAGCGTTAGGGTTAGGGTTAGGGTTAGTGTGAGGGTAAGGCTTAGATTTAGGGTTAGGGTAAGCGTTAGGTTTAGGGTGAGGGTTAGATTTAGTGTTAGGTAGATGGTTAGTGTTAGGGTTAGGGATAGGGTAAGAAATAGGGTTAGGGTGTGGGTTAGTGTTTGGGTTAGGGTGAGGGTGAGGGTTAGGGTTAGGTTTAGGTTTAGGGTGAGGGTTAGGGTTGGGGTGAAATTTAGGGTGATGGTGAGGGTTAGGGTGAGGGTGAGGGTGAGGGTTAGGGTGAGGGTGAGGTTGAGGGTGAGGGTGATGGTGAGGTTTATTGTTGGATTAGGGTTAGGGTGAGTGTGAGGGTTAGGTTTAGGATTAGGGTTTGGTTAAGTGTTAGGCTGAGTGTGAGGGTGAGGGTGAGGGTTAGGGTTAGGGTTACGGTGAGGGCTATGGTTAGTGTGAGGGTTAGGGTGTGGGTGAAGTTGAGGGTCAGGTTTAGGTTTACTTTTATATTGAGGATAAGGCTTAGGGTTTGCATTAGGGTCAGGGTGAGTTTTAGGTAGAGGGTTAGGGTTAGGATTTGGGTTTGAATTAGGATTAGGGTTAGGGTTACGGTTATTGTTAGTGTTAGGGTTAGGGTTAGGGTAAGAATGAGGTTTAGGTTTAGGGTTAGGGTGAAATTTAGGTTCAGGGTTAGGTCTATGGTGAGGGTGAGGTTTAGGGTGAGTGTGAGGGTGAGTGTGAGGGTAAGGGTTACGATGTGGGTTAGGGTTATGGTAAGGCTGAAGTTGATGGTGAGGGTGAGGCTGAAGATTAGGGTTAGGGTTAGGGTTAGGGATAAGGTGACGCCTAGCGTTAGTGTGAGTGTTATGTTGAGAATGAGGGTGAAACTTAGGGTTTCAGTTAGGTAAGAGTTAGCGTTATTGTTAGTGTGAGTATTAGGTTGAATGTGAGCGTTAGTGTGAATGTTAGGGTTAGGGTGAGTTTTAGGTTCAGAGCTAGTCTGAGGGTTAGGGTTAGGGTTAGGTTTAGGGTTAGGGTGAGAGTGAGGTTTAGGGTGAGAGGTAGGGTTAGGGTTAGTGTGAGAGTTAGGATTAGTGTGAGGGTTAGGGTTAGGGTTAGGGTCAGGTTGAGGGTAAGGGTTAGGATGAGGGTTAGGGTGAGGGTGAGGGTTAGGGTGAGGGTTATTTTAGGGTTAGGGTTACGGTTAGGGTGAGGGTTGAGGGTGAGTTTTAGGGTTAGGGTTAGGGTTAGGGTAAGAGTGAGGTTTAGGTTTAGGGTTAGGGTAAGGGTTAGGTTGAGTGTGAGGGTTGGGGTTAGGATTAGGGTTTGTTTAAGTGTTAGGCTCAGTTTGAGGGTGAGCGTGAGGATTAGGGTTAGGGTTAGGGTGAGGGCTACGGTTAGTGTGAGGGGTAGGGTGAGCATGAGGTTAAGGTTCAGGGTTAGGGTGACAGTGACAGTGAGGGTGAGGGTTAGGGTTAGGATTAGGTTTAGGGTGAGTTTTAGGTATTGGCTTAGGGTTAGGATGAGGGTTAGATTTAGGATTAGGTTTAGGGTTAGGGTCATTATTAGGGTTAGGGTAAGTGTTAGGGTTAGGGTAAGAGTGAGGTTTAGGGTTAGGGTTAGGGTGAGGTTTAGGTTCAGGGTGAGGGCTATGGTGAGGATGAGGTTAAGGGTGAGTGTGAGGGTGAGTGTGCGGTTAGGGTTACGATTTGGGTTAGGGTTTTTGTAAGGCTGAGGGTGACAGTGAGGGTGAGTGTGAAGGTTAGGTTTAGGTTTAGGGTTAGGGTGAGGGTGAGGTTGAGGGTTAGGTTTAGGATTAGGGTTAGGGTTAGGTTTAGGCTGAGGGTGACGGTGAGGGTGATTGTGAAGATTAGGTTTAGGGTTAGGGTTAGGGTTAAGGTGAGGGCTAGCGTGACTGTGAGTGTTAGTGTGAGAATGAGGGTGAACGTGAGGGTTTTGGTTAGGTAAGAGTGTTATTGTTAGGGTGAGGATTAGGTTGAGTGTGAGGGTTAGTGTGAGGGTTAGGTTTAGGGTGAGTGTTAGGGTCAGAGTTAGGGTGAGGGTTAGGGTTAGGGTTAGGTTGAGGGTGAGGGTTAGGTTGAGAGGTAGGGTTAGGGTTAGGGTGAGGGTTGGGTTAGTGTGAGGGTTAGGTTTAGGGTTAGGGTTAGGGTCATGTTGAGGGTAAGGATTAAGTTGAGGGTTAGTGTGAGGTTGAGGATTAGGGTTAGGGTTAGGGTAAGGGTGAGGGTGAGGTTTAGGGTGAGGTTTAGGTTTAGGGTTAGGGTGAGGGTGAGGTTTAAGGTTAGGGTTAGGATGAGGATTAGGTTGTGGATGAGGTTTAGTTTGAGGGTTAGGGTTAGGGTGGGGATTAGGTATAGGGTTAGATTGAGGGTTAGTATTAGGTTGTGGTTTAGGGTGAGGCTGAGGTTTAGGTTGAGGGTGACAGTTCAGGTGTGGGTGAGGGTGAGGGTGAGGTTTAGAGTGTGGTTTAGGGTTAGTTTTATGCTGAGGGTTAGGGTGACGGTGAGGGTGATGGTGAGAGTGAGGTTTAAGGTTAGGGTTAGGGTGAGGGTTAGGGTTAGGGTTAGGTTTAGGGTGATGGTTAGATTGGGGGGTAGGATTAGGGTTAGGGAGAGGGTTAGGGTTAGTGTGACGGTTAGCCTTAGGTTTAGTCTTTGAGTTAGTATGAGGCTAAAGCTTAGGGGGAGTTTTAGAGTGAGCATGAGGGTAAGGTTTTTCGTTAGGGTTAGGGTGACGTTAGGGTGAAGTTTAGGGTTAGGGTTAGGGTTAGGGTGAGGGTGAGGGTTTGGGTTAGGGTTAGGGTTAGGGTTAGGGTGAGGGTTAGGGTTAGGGTTAGGGTAAAAGTTAGGGTTAGAGTGAGGTTTAAGTTTAGGGTTAGAATTAGGGCGATGGTGAGGGTTAGGGTTAGGGTTAGGGTTAGAGTGAGGATAAGGGTTAGGGTGAGGTTTAGGGTTAGGGTGAGTATTAGGGTTAGGGTTAGGGTTAGGATAAGGGTTAGGGTGAGGTTTTGGTTGAGGGTTAGGGTTAGGGTTAGGAATAGGGTGAGGGTGAGTGTGAGGGTGATGGTTAGGGTTAGGTTTAGGGTGAGGGCTAGGGTTAGGGTGAGGGTTAGGGTGAGGGTGAGGTTGAGGTTCAGGGTTAAGGTGATGGTGACAGTGAGAGTGAGGTTTAGTGTTAGGGTTAGGATAAGTGTTAGTATTGGGGTTAGAGTTATGATTAGGTTTAGGTTTAGGCTTATTGTTAGGGTTAGGGTTAGTGTTAGGTTTAGGGTAATAGTGAGGTTTAGGGATAGGGTTAGGGTGAGGTTTAGGTACAGGGTGAGGGCTATGGTGAGGGTGTGATTTAGGTTGAGTGTGAGGTTGAAGGTGAGGTATTCAGATAGGTAAGGATTAGGGTTAGGGTTAGGATGAGGATTAGGATGAGGGTGAGGATTTGTTTGAGGTTTAGGGTTAGGGTGACGGTAAGGGTTATGGTTAGATTGAGGGTTAGGTTTAGGGTGACGTTTAGGGTGAGGCTGAGGGTTAGGGGGAAGGTGACATTTCGGGTGAGGTTGAGGGTGAGGGTTAGGGTGTGGTTTAGTGTTAGGTTTATTGTGAGGGTTATGTTGACGGTGAGGTTTAGGGTGAGGTTGAGGTTTAGGGTTAGGGCGAGGATTAGGGCTGGGTTAGGTTTAGGGTAACAGTTAGGTTGCGGGTTAGGATTAGGGTTAGGGAAAGGGTTAGGGTTAGTGTGACCGTTAGCGTTAGGGTTTCAGTTAGGGTTAGTATGAGGATAAAGCTTAGGGTGAGTTTTAGGGTGAGCATGAGGGTAAGGTTTATCATTAGGGTTAGGGTGAGGGTTAGGTTTAGGGTTAGGGTGAGGGTGAGGGTTATGTTGAGTTGTAGGGTGAGGGTTAGGTCTAGGGTTAGTGTGAGTGTTAGGGTTAGGGTGAGGGTGAGGTTGAGGCTTAGGATTAGGGTTAGTGTGAGTGTTAATGTTAGGGTGAGGGTTAGAGAGACTGTGAGTGTAAGGGTTAGTGTGAGGGGTAGGTTTAGGGTTAGTGTTAGGGTGAGGTTTAGGTTTAGGTTGAGGGTGAGGGTGAGGCTTAGTTTTAGGACTAGGCTTAGGTTTAGGGTTAGGCTGAGGGTCAGAGTTAGGTTTAGGGTGAGGGTTAGGGTTATTGTTAGGGTGAGGGTGAGGGTTAGGGTGAGGGTGATGGTGAGGTTGAGGGTGAGGGAGAGAGTTAGATTGAGGTTTAGGGTTATGGTTAGTTTTAGTTTAGGTTTTGGGTGAGGGCTAGGGTGAGGTTGAGGTCTAGGGTTAAGTTTAGGATTAGGGTGAGGGTTATGTTTAGTGTGAGGGTTAGGGTTACAGTTAGGGTTTGTGTGAGGGTAAGAGTTAGGGTGAGTTTTAGGGTGAGAGTTAGGGTTAGGGTTAGCCTGAGTGTTAGGGTGAGGGTTACGGTGAGGGTTAGGTTAAGTGAGAGTGAGGGTGTGAGTTATGGTTAGGGTTAGGGTTAGTGTGAGGGTTAGGGTTAGATTTAGGGTGAGTGGTAGGGTTAGAGCGATGTTTACGGTGAGGGTGGGGCTTAGGGTGGGGTTGAGGTTTCAGGTGAGGGTGAGGTTTAGTGTGTGTGTGAGGGTTAGGGTTAGGGTGAGGGTTAGGGTGACGGTGAGCGTTAGGTTGAGGGTAAGGTTTAGGGTTAGGGATAGGGTGAGGATTAGGTATAGGTTTAGTGTTAGGGTGAGGTTTAGGCTGAGGGGTTGGGTTAGGGTTAGGGGGATAATTAGGTTTAATATAAGTTAGTGTTAGGTTAAGGATTAGAGTGAGGGTAATGGTTAAGGTGATGGTTAGGCTGAGGGTGAGGGTTAGGGTTTGAATGAGGTTTAGGGTTATGGTTATGGTGAGGTTTAGGGTTAGGGTTAGGGTTAAGGTGAGGGTGAGGGTGAGGTTGAGGGTTATGGTGAGGGTGAGGGTTAAGTTAAGGGTAGGGTGAGGGTGAGGGTTAGGATGAGGGTGAGGTTTCGGGTGAGGGTGAGGTTCAGGAGAGCGTAAGGGTTAGTGTGTGGGTGAGGATTCGGGTTCTGGTGAGTGTTAGGGTGACAGTGAGGGTTGGGTGAGGGTGAGAGTTAGGTATAGGCTTAGGGTTACGGTGAGGGTTAGGGTGAGGGTTAGGTTTAGGGTGAGGGTTAGGGTTTGTGTTTGGGTGAGGGTTAGGGTTAGGCTGATGTTTAGGGTGTGGGTGAGCGTTAGGGTGAGGGTGAGGGTTAGGGTTAGGTTTAGGTTTAGGGTAAGGGTGAGGGCGAGCATGAGGGTTAGGTTTAGGATTAGGGTTAGGGTTAATGTTAGGGTGAGTGTTAGGGTGAGGGTGAGGGTGAGTGTTAGGTTGAGGGTGAGGGTTAGGGTTAGTTTGAGTATTAGGTTTAGTGTTAGTGTGACGGTACGGGTTAGGGTGAGGGTTAGGGTGAGGGTGAGGTTTAGGTTTAGGGTTATGGTTTGGTTTAGGTTGAGGGTAAGTGTTAGGGTTAGGGTGAGTGTTAGGTTTAGTGTGAGTGTTTTGATTAGTGTGAGGATAAGGGTTAGGGTGAGGTTTAGGGTGAAGATGAGGGTTAGGGTTATTGTTAGGGTTAGGGTGAGGTTTAGGTTGAGCGTTAGGGTTAGGGTGAAGGTTAGGGTTAGTGTGAGTTTTAGGGTTGGGGTTAGGTTGAGGGTTAGGGTGAGGGGTAGGGTTGGGATAAGGGTGAGTGTTAGGGTTCGTGTGAGGGTTAGGGTTAGTGTGAGGATAAGGGTTAGAGTGTGGGTGAAGTTAACGGTTATAGTTAGGTTTAGGGTGAGGGTTAGGGTGAAGGTTAGGGTTAGGTTGAGGGTTAGTGTTACGTTTAGAGTGAGTGTTAGGGTTAGGGTGATGTTAAGGATGAGAGTGAGGGTTAGAGTGAGGGTGAGGGTGAGAGTGAGGGTGTGAGTTATGGTTAGGGTTAAGTTTAGGGTGAAGGGTAGGGTTAGATTTAGGGTGAGTGTTAGGGTTAGGGTGAGGTTTACGGTGATGATGAGTCTGAGGGTTAGATTTAGGGTGAGGGTGAGGATGAGGTTTAGCGTGTAGGTGAGTTTTAGGGTTAGGGTGAGAGTTAGGGTGACGGTAACGATTAGGGTGAGGGTGAGGTTTAGTGTTGGGGTGAGGGTTAGGTTTAGTGTGAGGGTTAGTGTTAGGGTTAGGGTTAGGGTTAGTTTGAGTATAAGGGATAGGTTGAGGTTTAGGTTGAGGTTGAGGTTTAGGGTTTGTGTTAGGGTTAGGGTGACTGTTAGGGGGAGGGTTAGGGTTAGATTTAGGATTAGGTTTAAGGTTAGGGTTAGGCTTAGGGTGAGGGTGAGCATGAGGGTTAGGATTAGGGTTAGGGTTTGCATTAGGGTGAGGGTAAGGTTTAGGGTGAGGGTTAGGGTGAGGGTGAGGGTTAGAGTAAGGGTTCGGATTAGTGATAGGGAGCGGATTAGGGATAGGATAAGGTTGAAGGTGAGGGGTAATGTGAGGGTTAGGTTTAGGGTTAGGAATATGGTGAGGATTAGGTTTAGGGTAAGTGTTAGTGTGAGTTTTAGGTTGAGGGGTTAGGTTAGGGTTAAGGTGAGTATTAGGTTTAATGTGAGTTATTGTTAGTTTAAGGATTAGTGTGAGGGTAAGGGTTAGGGTGATGGTTAGGCTGAGGTGAGGGTTAGGGTTAGAATTAGGGTTAGGGTTAAGGTGAAGGTGAGGGTGAGGGTGAGGGTGAGGGTTAGGATGAGGGTGAGGTTTCAGGTGAGGGTGAGGTTCAGGAGAAGGTGAGGATTAGGGTGTGGGTGAGGGTGAGGGTTCAGATGATTGTTAGGGTGACAGTGAGGGTTAGGGTGAGGGTGAGGGTTAGGGTTAGGCTTAGGGTTCCGGTGAGGGTTCCGGTGAGGGTTAGGGTTAGGGTGAGGGTTATGGTTAAGTTTAGGGTGACGGTGAGGTTTAGGGTGAGGTGAGGGTTAGGGTTAGGCTTAGGGTTACGGTGAGGATGAGGGTTACGTTTAGGGTTAGGGTGAGGGTTACGGTTAGGGTTAGGGTGAGGGTTACGGTTAGGGTGATGTTTAGGGTGAGGGTGAGGGTTAGGGTGAGGGTGAGGGTTACGTTTAGGTTTAGGGTTAGGGTTAAGGTGAGGGTGAGCATGAGGGTTAGGTTTTTAATTAGGGTTAGGGTTAGTGTTATGGTGAGTGTTAGGGTGAGGGTGAGGGTGAGGATGAGTTTGAGTGTTAGGGTGAGGGTGAGGGTTAGGGTTATGGTGAGGATTAGGGTTAGGTTTAGGGTTAGGGTTATGGTGAGGTAAGGGTTAGGATGAGGTTTAGGGTGATGGGTAGGTATAGCGTTAGAGTTAGGGTGAGGGTTAGGGTGAAGATGAGGGTTAGGGTTAGAATTAGGGTTAGGGTTATTGTTAGGGTGAGGTTTAGGGTTAGTGTTAGTGTTAGGGTGAGGTTGAGGGTGAGGGTTAGGGTTAGGGTGAGGGTTAAGGTTCTGTGAGGGCTAGGGTGAGGGTGAGGGTTAGGTTGACGGTGAGGGTGAGGGTTTCAGTTAGGTAAGGGTTAGGGTTATGGTGATATTAAGTGAGGGTGAGGGTTAGGGTGTGGGTTCGGGTTCGGGTTCGGGTGAGTGTTAGGGTGACGTTGAGGGTTAGGATGAGGGTGAGGGTTAGTGTTAGGGTTAGGGTTCTGGTGAGGGTTAGGTTAGGGTTAGGTTTCGGGTGAGGCTTAGGTTGAGAGGTAGGTTCAGGGTTAGGGTGAGGTTTAGGGTTAGCGTTAGTGTTAGAGTGAGCGTTAGGGTGAGTGTTAAGGTTAGGGTGAGGGTTAAGGTTAGGGTTAGAGTGAGGGTTAGGTTAGGGTGATGTTTAGGGTGAGGGTGAGGGTTAGCGTGAGGGTGAGGTTTAGGGTATGGTTTAGGGTTAATGTAATGGTGAGGGTGAGCATGAGGGTTAGGTTTAGGATTAAGGTTAAGGTTAGCGTTAGGTGAGTGTTAGGGTGAGGGTGAAGGTGAGGGTGAGTTGAGTGGTAGGGTCTGGGTGAGGGTTAGGGTTAGGTTGAGGATTAGGGTTAGGGTTAGTGATAGGGTTATGGTGAGGGTAAGGGTTAGGATGAGGTTTAAGTTGAGGGTGAGGGATAGGGATAGCTTTAGCGGTAGGGTGAGGGTGAGGATGAGGGTGAGGAATAGGGTTAGGATTAGGGATAGGGTGAGGATTGGTGTTTGTGTGAGTGTTAGTGTTAGTGTTAGGGTGAGGGTTAGGGTTCGGGTTAGGCTTAGGGTGAGGGTGAGGGTTAGAGTTAGTGTTAGGGTGAGGTTTAGGGTTAGGGTAAGTGGTAGGGATAGGTTTAGGGTTAGGGTGAGGCTGAGGGTGAGGGTTAGTGTTAGGATTAGGGTTAGGTTTAGGTTTAGGCTTAGGCTGAGGCTGAGGGTGAGTGTGAGCTTAGGGTAGGGTGAGGGTTAGGGTTAGGGTTAGGATTAGTGTGAGGGTAAGGTTGAGGGTAAGGTTTAGGTTGAGTTTTAGCTTGAGGCTGAGCCTTAGGGTTAGAATGAGGGTCAGAATTAGGTTGAGGGTTAGGGTAAGGTGAGGGTTAGGGTTATCATTATTGTTATAAGGGGAGGGTGAGGGTGAGGGTTAGGGATAGGGTGAGGTTTAGGGTTAGTGTGAGTTTTAGGGTTGTGTGAGGATAAGGTTTAGGGTGAGGGTTAGTGTAGGGTTAGGGTGATGGTTTGGGTTAAGTTTAGAGTGAGGGTTAGGGTTAGGGTGATATTTAGGGTGAGGGTGAGTGTAAGGGTGAGGGTGAGATTGAGAGTGAGGGTGAGGTTTAGGTTGAGGGTGAGAGTGAGTTTGACGGTTACGGTTAGGGTTAGGATTAGGGTGAGGGTTAGTGTTAGAGTTAGGGTGAGGGTTAAGGTTAGGGTGATGTTTATGGTGAGGGTGGGTTTTTACGTGAGGTTTAGGGTTCGGGTTCGGGTGAGGTTTAGGGGTAGGTTGAGTGTGAGGGTTAGTGTGAGTGTTAGGGTGAGAGATAGGGTGAGGGGAAGGGTTAGGTTTAAGGTGAGCGTTAGGGTTAGTGTGAGGGTAAGGGTTTTGGATAGGGTTAGGTTTAGTGTGATGATAAGGGTTAGGGTGATGATTAGTGTGATGGTGAGTATAAGGGTTAACGTTAGAGTTGGGGTGAGGGTTAGGGTGAGCGTTAGGGTTACTGTTCGGGTGAGGGTTAGGGTGAGCATTAGGATTAGGGTTAGGATGAGGGCGAGGGTTAGGGTTAGTTTTAGTGTTAGGGTGACAGTGTGGGTTAGATTTAGGATTAGGGTTAGGATTAGGCTTAGGGTGAGGGTGAGGGTAAGGGTGAGGCGTAGGATTAGGGTGAGGTTTAGGGTTAGGGTTAGCATTAGGGTGAGGGTAAGGGTTATGGTGAGGTTGAGCGTAAGGGTTAGGGTTAGGGTTAGGAATAGTGATAGGGTGTGGATTAGGGTTTGGGTAAGTGTTAAGGTGAGGGTTAGCGTGAGGGTTATGATTAGGCTTAGGGATAGGGTGAGGATTAGAGTTATGGTTAGGGTTAGTTTGAGGTTTAGGCTGAGGGGTAGGTTTAGGGTTAGGGTGAGGGTTAGGTTTAGTGTGAGTGTTAGGGTTATGGTAAGGTTTGGGGTGAGGGTAAGTGTTAGGGTGATGGTTAGGGTGAGGGTGAAGATTATGTTAGCATTAGGTTTAGCGTTAGGGTTAGGGTGAGTGTTAGGTTTAGTGTTAGGGTTATTGTAAGGGTGAGGGTGAGGGTGAATTGAGGGTTAGGATTAGGGTGAGGTTTAGGGTTAGGGTGAGGGCTATGGTGAGGGTGAGGGTTAGGTTGAGGTTGAGGGTGGTGGTGCGGGTGATTATTTCAGTTAGGTAAGGGTTAGGGTTAGGGTTATGGTGAGGATTCGTGTGAGGTTGAGGGTTAGGTTTTGGGTGAGGTTTATGGTGGGGTTTAGCGTTAGGGTTATGTTTAGAGTTAGGGTGAGTTTTAGGTTGAGTGTGAGGTTTCAGGTGAGGGTGAGGGTTCAGGAGAGGTTGGGGGTTAGTGTGTGGGTGAGGGTTCAGGTTCGGGGGAGTGTTAGGGTGACGGTGAGTGTTAGGGATAGTGTGAGAGTTAGGGTGACGGTGAGGGTTAGGGTGAGGGTGAGGGTTAGGGTTGCGGTGAGGGTTAGGGTTAGTGTGAGGTCAGTGTTAGGGTTAGGGTTAGCGTTAGTGTGAGGATAAGGGTTAGGGTGACGGTTAGGGTGAGGTTGAGGGTTAGGGTTTGCGTTAGGGTTAGGGTGAGGGTTAGGGAGAGGGTTAGAGTTAGATTTAGGATTAGGGTGAGGGTTCAGGAGAGGGTGAGGGTTAGGGTTTGGGTGAGCGTTCGGGTTTGGGTGATTGTTAGGGTGATGGTAAGGGTTAGGTTGAGGGTGAGGGTTAAGATTAGGGTTAGGGTTACAGTGAGGGTTAGGTTTAGTGTTAGGTTTAGGATGCGGCTTAGTTTGAGGGGTAGGGTTAATGTTAGTGTTAGGGTTAGTGTGAGTATAAGGGTTAGGGTGAGGTTTAGGGAGAGGTTCAGATTTAGGGTTTGCATTAGGGTTAGTGTGAGGGTTAGGGTGAAGGTGAGGGTTAGATTTAGTGTTAGGTCTAAGGTTAGGGTTAGGCTTAGGGTGAGGGTGAGGATGAGGGTTAGGTTTAGGGTGAGGGTGGGGGTTAGGGTTAGGGTTAGGGTGAGGGTTAGGGTGATGGTGAGGGTTAGGCTTAGGTTTAGGGTTAGGGTGACAGTGAGGGTTAGATTTAGGATTAGGTTTAGGGTTAAGGTTAGGCATAGGGTGCGGGTAAGTGTTAGGATTAGGGTGAGGTTTAGCGTAAGGGTTAGCATTAGAGTGAAGGTAAGGGTTAGGGTGAGGGTTAGGGTGAGGGTTAGGGTTAGGGTTAAGGTTAGGGTTAGGATTAGTGATAGGTTGAGTATTATGGTTTGGGTAAGGGTTAAGGTGAGGGGTAGGGTGAGGGTTAGGGTTAGGCTTAGGCTTAGGGTTATGGTGAGGGTTAGGGTGAGGTTTAGTTTTAGGGTGAGGGTTAGGTTTAGGGTGATGTTTAGGGTGTGGGTGAGCGTTAAGACGAGGGTGAGGGTTAGGGTTAGGTTTAGGGTTAGCATTAGGGTGAGGGTGAGCATGAGGGTTAGGTTTAGGATTAGGGTTAGTTTTAGGGTTGGGGTGAGTGTTAGGGTGAGGGTGAGGGTGAGGGTGAGTGTTAGGGTGAGGGTGAGGGTTAGGGTTAGGTTGAGGATTAGGGTTAAGGTTATGGTTAGGGGTATGGTGAGGATTAGGGTTAAAATAAGGTTTAGGGTGACGGGTAAGAATAGCTTTAGAGTTAGGGTGAGGGTTAGGGTGCGGGTTAGAGTGAGGTTGAGGGTTATGGTTAGGGTTACGGTTAGGGTGAGGGTTAGTGTTAGAGTCAGGGTGAGTATTAGGGTTAGGGTGATCTTTATGGTGAAGGTGAATTTTAACGTGAGGTTTAGGGTTCGGGCGAGGGTGACTTATAGGGTTAGGTTAAGGGTGAGAGTTAGTGTGAGTGTTAGGGTGAGTGTTAGGGTGAGGGGCAAGGTTAGGTTTAGGGTGAGCCTTAGGGTTAGTGTGAGGGTTACGGTTAGGGAAAGGGTTAGGGTTAGTGTGATGATAAGGGTTAGGGTGATGGTTAGTGTGATGGTGAGGGTAAGGGTTAGCGTTAGGTTTGGGGTGAGGTTTAGGGTTAGCGTTAGGGTTAGGGTTAGGGTGAGGGTGAGGGTTAGGGTTAGGGTTAGGGTTAGGGTGATGGTGAGGCTTAGTTTAGAATTAGGGTTGGGATTAGTCTTAGGGTGAGGGTGAGGGTTAGGTTTAGGCTTAGGTTTAAGGTGAGTGTTAGGGTTAGGGTAAGGTATAGGGAGAGGGTAAGTGTTAGGGTGATGTTTAGGGTAAGGGTGAGGATTAGGGTTATCATTAAGGTTAGCATTAGGGTTAGGGTTAGGGTGAGGTTTAGGGTTAGTGTTAGGGTTAGGATAATGGTGGGGGTGAGGGTGAGGTTTAGGGTTAGGGTGAGGGTGAGGTTTCGGGTGAGGATAAGGGTGATGGTGAAGGTGAGGGTTAGGGTGTGGGTGAGCATTCAGTTTAGGTTGAGTGTTAGGGTGACGGTGAGGATTAAGGTGAGGGTGAGTGTTAGGGTGACGGTGAGGGTTAAGGTGAGGGTGAGGGTTAGGGTTAGTGTGTGGGTTAGGTGTAGTGGTAGGGTTAAGATTAGGTTGAGGGTTAGGCTTAGTGTGAGTGTTAGGGTCAGGGTAAGTTTTAGGGTGAGGGTGAGGGTTAGGATGATGGTTACGGTGAGGGTGAGGGTTAGGTGTAACATTAGGGTTAGGGTTAGGTTTAGGGTGAGCGTTAAGGTTAGGGTTAGTGTTAGGGTGAGGGTGAGGGTTAGGGTTAGGGTGAGGGTGAGGGTTAGGGTAATTGTGAGGGTTAGGTTGAAGGAGAGGGTGAGGGTGAGGGTGAGGATTTCAGTTAGGTAAGGGTTAGGGTTTCGGTTAGGTTGAGGGTGAGGGTTAGTTTGAGGGTTAGTGTTAGGGTTAAGGTTAGGGTTAGGGTGAGGGTGAGGTTTAGGTTTATATTTAGTTTTAGTGTTAGGTTAGGGTGAGGGTGAGGTTTCTGGTGAGAATAAGGGTTTGGGTAAGGGTGGGGTTAGGGTGTGGGTGAGCGTTCAGGTTCGGTTGAGTGTTAGGGTGATGGTGAGTTTGAAAATGAGGGTGAGGTTTAGGATTAGGGTTATGGTGAGGGTTAGGGTTAGGTTTAGGGTTAGTGTGTGGGTTAGGTTGAGGGGTAGGGTTAGGGTTAAGGTGAGCATTAGGGTTAGTGTGAGGGTTAGGGTTAGGGTTAGTGTGAGGATAAGGGTTAGTGTGAAGTTTAGGGTGAGGGTTAGGGTTAGCATTAGGGTTAGGTTGAGGGTTATTGTAAGGGTTAGGTTTAGGTTGAGGTTTAGGGTAAGGGTTATGGTGAGGGTTAGGGTTAGGGTGAGGGTGAGGGTTAGGTTTAAGGTTAGGATTAGTGACAGGTTGAGGATCAGGTTTTGGGTAAGGGATAATGTCGGTGTTTGGGTGAGGGTTAGGCTTAGGGTTAGGGATAGGGGTAGGATTAGGCTTAGGGTTAGGATTAGGGTGAGGTTTAGGCTGAGGTGTAGGTTTAGGGTTAGGGTGAGTTTAGGTTTAGTATGAGTGTTAAGGTTAGGGTAAGGATTAGGGTGAGGGTAAGGGTTAGGGTGATGGTTAGTCTGAAGGTGAGGGTTAGGTGTAGCATTAGGTTTAGGGTAGGGTTAGGGTGATGGTTACGGTTAGGGTTAGGGTGAGGGTGAGGTTGAGGGTGAGTGTTAGGGTTAGGATTAGGGTGAGGGTTAGGGTTATTTTGAGGGTTTGGGTTAGAATGATTGTTAGGTTTAGGGTTAGGGTTAGGTTGAGGGGTAGGGTTAGGGTTAGGGTGATGGTTAGGGTTAGTGTGAGGGTTAGGTTTAGGTTTAGGGTTAGTGTGAAGATAAGGGTGAGGGTGAGGTTTAGGCTGAGGCTGAGGGTTAGGGTTAGCCTTAGGGTTAGAGTGAGGGTTAGGGTTAGTGTGAGGGTGAGTGTTAGGGTTAGGGTGATGTTTACAGTGAGGTTGAGTGTTAGGGTGAGTGTGAGGGTTAGGGTTAGGACTTTGTTTAGGGTTAGGGTTAGGATGAGGGTTAAGTTTATTGTGAGGGTTAGGGTTAGGGTTAGGTTTAGGATGAGGTTTAGGGTTAGAGTTCGGGAGACGGTAAGTGTAGGGTGACGTTTAGGGTGAGGTTGAGGCTTAGGTTTAGGCTTAGGGTTAGGGTGAGTGTTAGTGTTAAGGTTAGGTTTAGGGTTAAGGTACAGTTTAGGGTCAGAGTAAGGGTTAATGTGAGGGTTAGGGTGAGGGTGATGAATAGGTTAAGTTGAGGGTTAGGGTGAGGGCTAGGGTTATTGTGAGTTTTAGGTTTAGAGTTAGGGTTAGCGTTTGGGTGAGGGTTAGGATTAGGTTTAGGTTTAGGGTTAGTGTTAGTGTGAGGGGTAGGGTTAGGTTTAGGGTGAGGGTTAGGGTTAGTGTGAGGGTTAGGGTTAGGGTGAGGGTTAGGTTGAGGGTGAAGGAAAGGGTTAGCGTTAGGCTTGGGGTTAGCGTTAGGGTTAGGGTTAGGTTTAGGTTGAGGGTGAGTGTTATGATTAGGTTTAGGTTAATGGTTAGGATTAGGGTTAGGTTTAGGGTGAGGGTTAGGGTGAGAGTTAGAGTGAGGGTTAGTACTTGGGTGAGGGTTAGTTTTAAGATTAGGGTTACGGTGAGTTTAAAGTTAGGGTTATGGTTAGGGTAAGTGTTAGGGTTAGGATTAAGGTTAATTTTAGGGTTAGGAATATAATTAGGGTTAGGGTGAGGGTGAAGGTGAGGCTGAGGGTTGGCGTTAGGGTTAGGCTTAGGTTTAGGGTCATGGTGGGGGTAATGGGTAGGTTTCGGATTAGGGTTATGGTTAGGATGAGCGGCAGGCAGAGGGTGAGGGTGAGGTTTAGGGTTAGGTTTAGGTTTAGAGTTATGGTGAGGGCTAGGTTGAGGGTGAGGTTTAGGTTGAGGGTTAGGCTTAGGTTGAGGATTAGGGTTAGGATTAAAGTGAGGGTTAGGGTTAGGTTGATGTTTAGGGTGAGGGTTAGGGTTAGGGTTAGTTTGAGGGTTAGGGTTAAGTTGAGAGCTAGCGTGAGTGTGAGTGTTAGGGTTAGGGTTAGGGTGAGGGTTAGGTTTAGATTTAGGGTTAGGGTGAGGGTTAGGGTGAGGTTGAGGGTTAGTGATATAGTTAGGGTTAGGATGAGGGTTAGGGTGAGGCTTAGGTTTAGGTTGAGGGTTAGGTTTAGGGTTAGGGTGAGAGTTAGGGTTAGGGTACTGTTTAGCGTGAGGGTGAGGGTTAGGGTGAGGGTGAGGGTAAGCGTTAAGGTTATTGTTAGGTTTACGGTGAGGGTGGGGGTGAGGGGTAGTTTTAGGATTAGTGTTAGGTTTAGGGTTAGGCTTAGGTGGAGGGTGAGGGTGAGGGTAAGGATTAGGTTTACTGTTAGGGTTAGGGTGGGTGTTTAGTTTAGGGTGAGGTCCAGGGTGAGGGTGAGGGTTAGGGTCAGGGTTAGTGTGAGGGGTAAAGTTAGGATTAGGGTGAGGGTTTGCGTTACTGTGAGGGTTAGGGTCAGGGTTAGGGTTAGGATTAGTGTGAGAATAAGGGTTAGGGTGAGGGTTAGGTTGAGGGTGAGGCTTAGGGTTAGCTTTAGGGTTAGTGTGAGGATTAGGTTTAGTAATAGGGTTAGGGTTATAGTTAAGGTTATTGTTAGGGTTAGGATTAGGGTTTGGGTGAGGTTGAAGGTGAGGGTTGGAGTTAGTGTTAGGGTTAGAGTTAGAGTGAGGATGGGGTGAGGGTTAGGTTTAGGATTAGGGTTAGTGTGAGTGTGAGGGTGAGTGTTTCTGTTAGGTAAGTTTTAGGGTTATGTTTAAGGTGAGGATTAGGGTGATGGTGAGGGTTAGGTTGAATATTAGGTTAAGATTGAGGGTGAGGATTAGGGTTAGGGTGAGGGTTAGTGTTAGGGTGATGTTTAGTATGAGGTTGAAGTTTAAGGTGAGGGTGAGGGTTCGGGTTCGGGTGAGGATTAGGTTTAGTGTTAGGGTTAGGGTTAGTTTGAGGGTTAGGATTAGGTTTAGGGTTAGGGTTAGGGTTAGTGTTAGAGTTAGGGTTTAGGTTTAGGATTATGGTTAGTGTGAGGATAAGGGTTAGGGTGAGGGTTAGGTTGAGGGTGAAGTTTAGGGTTAGACTTAGGGTTGGGTTTAGCGTTAATGTTAGGGTGAGGGTTAATATAAGTGTTAGGGTTAGGGTGAGGGTTAGGTTGAGGGTGATGTTTAGGTTGATGGTTAGGTTTAGGGTTAGGTTTAGGGTGAGGGTTAGGGTGAGGGTTAGAGTGAGGATTAGTGTTAGGGTGAGGGTTAGGATTAGGATTAGGATTACGGTGAGTTTTAGGGTTAGGGTTAGGGTTAGGGTAAGGGTTAGGATTAGGATTAAGTTTAGATTTAGGGTAGGGTTATTGTTAGGGTTAGGGTTAGAGTTAAGGTGAGGGTTGGGGTGAAGGTTGGCGTTAGGGTTAGGGTTTGGTTTAGGCTGATGGTGCGGGTGAGGGGTAGGTTTAGGATTAGGATTATGATTCGGCTAATGGGGAGGCAGAGAGGGAGGGTGAAGTTTAGGGTTAGGTTTAGGTTTAGAGTTATGGTGAGGGCTAGGGTGAGGGTGAGGTTTAGCTTGAGGGTTACCGTTAGGGTGAGGGTTCGGGTGAGGTTTAGGGTGTGGCTTAGGGTTAGGGCTAGGGTGAGGGTTAGGGTGAGGTTTAGGGTTAGGGTTAGGATTAGGTTGAAGGTGAGGGTGAGGATTAGGGTTAGGGTTATACTGAGGGTTAGGGTTAGGTTGTGGGCTAGGTTGAGGGTGAGAGTTAGGGTGAGGGTTAGGTTTAGAGTTAGGGTTAGGGTGAGTGTTAGGGTGAGGGGTATTGTTAGGGTTAGGGTGAGGGTTTGGGTCAGATTTAGGGTTAGTGTGAGGTTAAAGTTTAGGGTGAGGGTTAGGGTGAGGGTGGAGGTTAGGGTTATCGTTAGGGTTAGGTTGATGGTTAGGGTAAGGTTTAGGTTTAGTGTGAGGGTTAGGTTTAGGGTTAGGGTGAGAGTTAGGGTTAGGGTACTCTTTAGCGTAAGGGTGAGGGTTAGGGTGAGGGTTAGGTTTAGGGTGAGTTGAGGGTTATGGTGAGGATGATGGTGAGGGTTAGGGTTAAGGTTAGGATTAGGGGTTGGGTGAGGGTGATGTTCAGGGTTAGGTTTAGGATTAGGTTTAGAGTAAGGTGAGTGTTAGGGTGAGGGTAAGGATTCGGTTTTTTCAGGTGTGGGTGAGGGTTAGGTTTGGGGTGAGGATTAGGGTTAGGGTTAGGACTATGGTGAGGGAAAGTATTAGGGTTAGGTTTAGGGGGAGGTTGTGGTTTTGGGTTAGCGTTAGGGATAGGGTGAGGGTTAATGTGAGGAATAGG
Organism: Dipodomys merriami; assembly: GCF_024711535.1. NCBI lineage: Eukaryota > Metazoa > Chordata > Mammalia > Rodentia > Heteromyidae > Dipodomys > Dipodomys merriami. The sequence continues at coordinate 2,422,441 of NW_027202327.1, forward strand.
GTTAGGTTTAGGGTTAGGTGAGGGTGAGGTTTAGAGTTAGAAATAGGGGGAGGCTTAGGTTTAGGTTTAGGGTGATGGTAAGGGTTAGGTGGGGGTTAGGGTGAGTTTGAGTGTTAGGGTTAGCATTAGGGTTAGGGTGAGTGTGAGGGATAGGGTGAGGGTTAGGTTTAGGGTTTGGGTTAGGGTAAGGATTAGGGTTAGTGTGAGGGTTAGCTTTAGGTTTGGTGTGAGGATAAGTGTTAGGTGGACGGTTAGGGTGAGGGTGAGGGTTAGGGTTAGCATTAGGGTTAGGGTGGAGCGTAAGGATGAGAGTTAGCTTTAGGTTGAATGTTAGGGTTAGGATTAGTGTGAGGGTTAGGGTTAGGGTTAGGAAGAGGGTGAGGGTTAGTTATAGGGTTAGGGTGAGGGTTAAGATTAGGGTGAGGCCTAGATTGAGGGTGAGGTTTAGGGTGAGGGTGAGTGTGAGGGTTTCGGTTAGGTAAGGGTTAGGGTTAAGGTTATGGTGAGGATTAGGGTGAGGGTGAGGGTTAGTGTTAGGGTTAGGGTGAGGGTTAAGTTTAGGGTGAGAGTTAAGTTTAAGGTGAGGGTTAGGGTGAGGGTGAGGGTTAGGGTGAGGGTGAGGGTTTGGGTTAGAGTTAGGGTTAGGGTTAGTTTGAGGTTAAAGTTTAGGGTGAGGTTTAGTGTGAGGGTGAGGGTTAGAGTTATCGTTAGGGTTAGGGTGAGAGTTAGGGTGAGGGTTAGGTTTAGGGTTACGGTGAGAGTTAGGGTTAGGGTACTGTTTAGCGTGAGGGTGAGGGTTAGGGTGAGGTTTAGGGTTAGGGTGATGTTTAGGGTGGGATGAGGGTTACAGTGAGGATGAGGCTGAGGGTTAGGTTTAGGGTTAGCGATAGTGTGTGGGTGAGGGTGATGTTGAGGGTTAGGTTTATGATTTTGTTTATAGTAAGGTGAGTGTTAGGGTGTGGGTAAGGATTCGGATGAGGGTGAATTTTAGGGTGTGGGTTAGGGTTAGTTTTAAGGTGAGGATTACGGTTAGGGTTAGGGTTATGGTGAGGGTAAGTATTAGGGTGAGGTTTAGGGTGGGGTTTTGGTTTGGGTTAGCGTAAGCGTTAGGGTGAGGGTTAGTGTAAGGGTTAGGGTTCAGTTTAATGTTAGGGTGAGGGTGAGGTTTAGAGTTAGGGTTGGGGGAGGGTTACGTTTAGGGTTAGGTTGATGGTAAGGGTTAGGGTGAGGGTTAGTGTGAGTTTGAGTTTAGGTTTAGCATTAGGGTTAGGGTGAGAGTGAGGGTTAGGGTGAGGGTTAGGATTTTGTTTTGGTATAGGGTGAGGATTAGGGTTAGTGTGAGGGTTAGGGTTAGGTTTAGTGTTAGGATAAGTGTTAGGGGGAGGGTTAGGTTGAGGGTGAGGGTGAGATTTTCGGTTAGGTAAGGGTTAGGGTTAAGGTTATGGTGAGGATTAGGGTGAAGGTGGGGGTTAGGTTGATGATTAAGGTTAGGGTGAGGGTTTGGGTGAGGGTTAGGGATAGGTTTAGGGTTAAGGTGATGGTGGGGGTGAGGTGTAGGTTTAGGATTAGAGTTAGGGTTAGACTAAAGGTGAGGGGGAGGTTGAGGGGGAGGTTTAGGGTTAGGTTAGGGTTAGGTGAAGGCTAGGTTGAGGGTTAGCGTTAGGGAGAGTGTGAGGGTGAGGGTGAGAGTGAGGGTTAGGGATAAATTTATGGTTAGTGTGAGGGTTAGCATGAGGGTTAGGTTTAGGTTTTGAGTTAGGGTGAGGGGAGAGTTAGGGTTCAGTTTAGGGATATGGTTAGGGTTAGGGTTAGGGTGAGGTTTAGGGTTAGGGTTAGGGTTAGTTTGAAGGTGAGAGTAAGTGTTAGGGTGAAGTTGAGTGTTAGGGTTAACATTAGGGTTAGGGTGATGGTTAGGGTGAGGGTTAGGGTAAGAGTTAGGGATAGGGTGAGGATTAGTGTTAGTGTGACGGTTAGGGTTAGGTTTAATGTGAGGATAAGTGTTAGGCTGAGGTTTAGGTTGAGGGTGAGTTTTAGGGTTAGCATTAGGGTTCGGGTGAGCGTTAGGGTGAATGTTAGCGTTATGGTGAGGGTTAGGGTTAGTGTTAGGGTGATGGTTAGAGTTAGGGTCAGGGTTAGGGAGAGGGTGATGGTTAGTAATAGGGTTCGAGTGAGGGTTAATTTTAGGTTGAGGATTAAGTTTAGGGTGGGGTCTATGGTGAGGGTGAGGGTTAGGGTGAGGCTGAGTGTGAGGGTTTCCTTTAGGTAAGGGTGAGGGTTAAGGTTTTGGTGAGGATTAGGTTGAGGTTGAGGATTAGGGTTAGGGTGAGGGTTAGAGTGAGTGTTAGGGTTATGGTTAGGGTTATGGTGAGGGTTAGGGTGAGGGTTAGGGTTAGAATTAGGTTTAGGGTGAGGGTGAGGGTTAGAGTTAGGGTGAGGGTTAGGGTTAGTTTGAGGGTTAGGGTGAGGGTGAGGTTGAGGGTCAGTGTTAGGGTGATGGTGACAGTGAGGGTGAAGGTTAGGGTCAGGATTAGGGTTACGGTGAATTTTAGGTTTGGGGTTTGTGTTTGGGTGAGGGTTAGGGTTAGGCTTAGGGTTAGGTTTAGGGTTATTGTTAGGGTTAGGGTTAGGGTAAGAGTGAGGTTTACGGTTAGGTTTAGGGTGAGGTTTAGGTTTAGGGTGAGGGCTATGATGAGGGTGTGGTTTAGGGTGAGTGTGAGGTTGAGGGTTAGGGTAAGGGTTACGATTTTGGATAGGGTTATGGTAAGGCTGAGGATGACGGTGAGAGTGAGGGTGAAGGTTAGGTTTAGGGTTAGTGTTAGGGTGATGGTGAGGTTGAGCGTTAGATTTAGGATTAGGGTAAAGGTTACGGTTAGGCTGAGGGTAACGGTGAGGGTGAGTGTGAAGATTAGGGTTAGGGTTAGGGTTAGGGTTAAAGTGAGGGCTAGCGTGAGTGTGAGTGTTAGGGTGAGAATGAGGGTGAACGTGAGGGTTTCATTTAGGTAAGAGTAAGGGTTATTGTTAGGGTGAGGATTAGGTTGAATGTGAGGGTTAGTGTGAGAGTTACGGTTAGGTTTAGGGTTAGCGATAGGGTGAGGGTGAGGTTTAGGATGAGGGTTAGGGTTAGGGTTTGGGTGAGTATGAGGGTGAGGTTTAGGGTTAAGGTTAGGGTGACATTTAGGTTTAGGGTGAGGGCTATGGTGATGGTGTGTTTTAGGGTGAGTGTGAGGGTGAGGGTGAGGTTTTCAGTTAGGTAAGTATTACTGTTAAGGTTAGGGTGAGGATTAGGTTGCGGATGAGTCTTAGTTTGAGTGTTAGTGTTAGGGTGAGGGTTAGGGTTAGGGTTACATTGAGGATTAGTGTTAGGGTGATGTTTAGGGTGAGCCTGAGTGTTAGGGCTAGGTTGACGGTTCGGGTGAGGTGGACGGTGAGGGTGAGGGTTATGGTGTGGTTTAGTGTTAGGTTTATGGTGAGGGTTAGGGTGACGGTGAGGATTAGGGTGAGGGTGAGGGTTAGGGTTAGGGTGAATATTAGGGTAAGGGTTAGTGTTAGGTTTAGGGTTACTGCTACTTTGAGGGGTAGGATTAGGGTTAGGTAGAGGGTTAGGGTTAATGTGATGTTTAGCATTAGGTTTAGAATTAGGGTTAGTATGAGGATAAAGTTTAGGGTGAGTTTTAGTGTGAGCGTGAGGGTTAGGTTTATCGTTAGGGTTAGGGTGAGGGTTAGGGTTAGGGTGAGGGTTAGGGTGAGGGTGAGGGTGAGGGTGAGGGTTAGGGTTAGGTTTAGGGTGATGTTTAGGGTGAGGTTGAATATTAGGGTGAGGGTGAGGTTGAGGGTGAGGGTTAGGGTGAGTGTGAGGGTGAGGGTGACGTTGAGGGTTATGTTTAGAGTGAGGGTGAGGGTTAAGGTTAGGATTAGGGTTAAGTTTAAGTTTAGGCTGAGGGTGAGGGTTAGGGTGGGTGTTAGGGTGAGGGTTAGGGTGAGGGTTTGGGTTAGTTTGAGAGTTAGGGTGAAGGTGAGTTTGAGGGGGAGGGTGATGGTGAGGGTGACGGTGAGGGTGAGGATTAGGGTTAGTATTAGGGTTAGGGTAGGGTGAGGGTTAGTTTAGGGTTACGGTTAGGGTGAGGGTCAGGGTGAGGGTTAGGGTTAGGGTTAGGGTGAGGTTTATGGTTAGAGTAAGGGTTAGCGTTAGGGGTAGGTTTGGGCGAGGGTTAGGGTTAGGGTTAAATTTAGGGTAAGGGTTAGGGTTAGGGTGAGGGTTAGGGTTAGGGTTAGGGTGAGGATTCAGTTAGGGTTAGGTTTATGGTGAGGGTTAGGTTTTGGTATAGGGTGAGGGATAGGGTTAGTGTTAGGGTGAGGATTAGGGTTAGGGTTAGGTTTAGGGTTAGGGTTATGGTTAGGGTTAGGGTGAGGTTTACGGTGCGGGGTAGGGTTAGGGTTAGGGTAAGGGTTAGGGTTAGGGTGAGGATTTGGTTCAGGGTTAGGTTTAGGTTGAGGGTGAGGGTGAAAGTGAGGGTTAGGTTTAGGGTTACGGTTAGGGTGAGAGTTTGTGTGACGGTTATGGTTAGGGTTATTGTAAGGGTGATGGTTAGGTTTAAGGTTAGGTTTAGGGTGAGGGTGAGGTTGAGCATTAGGGTTAGGGTTAGTCTGAGGATAAGGGTTAGTGTGTGGTTTAGTGTGAGGTTTAGGGTTAGGGTTACGGTAAGTGTTAAGGTTAGAGTGAAGGTTAAGTTTAGTGTTAGGGTTAGAGTGAGGCTGATGGTGAGGGTTAAGGTTAGTGTTAGTGTGAGGATAAGGGTTAGGGTGAGGTTTTGAGTGAGGGTGAGGGTTAGGGTTAGCATTAGGGTTAGGGGTGAGGATTAGGATTTAGCTTAGTGTTAAGGTTAGGCTGAGGGTGAAGTTTAGCGTGAGGGGTAGGGTTAGGGTTAGGGTAAGCGTTAGGGTTAGGGTGAGGGTTTGGTTCAGGTTTAGGTTTAGGTTGAGGGTGAGGGTGAAGGTGAGGGTTAGGGTTAGGGTTACGGTTAGGGTAAGAGTTAGTGTGAGGGTTATGGTTAGGGTTAGTGTAAGGGTTAGGGTTAGAGTGAGGGATAGGTTTAAGGTTAGGGTCAGGGTGAGGGTGAGATTGAGCATTAGGGTTTGGTTTAGTGTGAGGATAAGGGTTAGGGTGTGGGTTAGTGTGAGGGTTAGGGTTAGCGTTAGGGCAAGTGTTAAGGTTAGAGTGAGGGTAAAATTTATTGTTAGGGTTAGATTGAGGGTGAGGGTGAGGTTTAGGGTTAGTGTTAGTGTGAGGATAAGGGTTAGGGTGAGGTTTAGTTTGAGGGTGAGGGTTAGGGTTCGCATTAGGGTTAGGGTTTGGGTTAGGGTTAGGTTTAGGGTTAGGGTTAGGGTGAGGGTTCGGATTAGGTTTAGGGTAATGTTTAGGGTTAGGCTGAGGTTTAGTGTTAGGGTTAGGGTTAGTGTGAGGCTGACTGTGAGGGTTAGGTTTAGAGTTAGGGTGAGGGTTAGGTTTAGGGTTAAGTTTAGTGTAAGTGTTAAGGTTAGGTTGAGGGTTAGGGTTAGAGTGATGTTTAGGGTGACAGTGAGGTTTAGTGTGAGGGTGAGGGTGAGGGTGAGGTTTAGTGTGAGGGTGAGTGTGAGGGTGAGGGTGAAGGTGCATGTTGCGGTTAGGGTTAGGTTTAAGGTGAGGGTTATGGTTGGGATTATGGTTAGGGTAAGGTTTAGGATGTGGGTGAGGGTCAGGGTGAGGTTGAGGGTTAGGGTTAGTGTTAGGGTGAGGGTGAGGGTTTGGGTTAGGGTTAGGGTTACGGTGAGGGTTAGGGTTAGGGTGAGGGTGAGGTTCAGGGTGAGGTTTAGGGTTAGAGTTAGGGTGAGGGTTAGGTTTAGGGTTAGGGTGAGGTTTAGGTTTAGGGTGAGGGCTACGGTGAGGATGAGGGTTAGGGTGTGTGTGGAGTGAGGGTGAGATTTTTGGTTAGGTAAGGGTTTGGGTTAGGTTTAATGTTAGTGTTAGGATTAGGGTTAGAGTGAGGGTTAGGGTTAGTGTTAGGCTGATGTTTAGGGTGAGGCTGAGGGTTAGGGTGAGGGTGAGGGTTCAGGTTAGGGTGAGAGTTCGGGTGAGGTAGAGGGTTATGTTTTGGGTTAGGGTTAGGTTTAGGGTGTGGGTTAGGCTGATGGTGAGTGTGAGGGTGAGGGTTAGTGTTAGGTTGAGGGTTAGGGTTAGGGTTAGGGTGAGGGTGAGGTTGATGTTTAAGGTGAGGGTGAGGGCTAGGGTGAGGTTTAGGATTCAGATTAGGGTGAGGTTTAGGGTGTGGGAGAGGGTTAGGGTTAGGGTGAAGTTTAGGGTGAGGGGAAGGGTTAGGATTAGAGTTAGGGTTATGGTAAGGCTGAGGGTGACGGTGAGGGTGAGGGTGAAGTTTAGGGTTAGGATTAGTGTGAGGGTGAAGTTGAGGGTTAGGTTTAGGATTAGGGTTAGGGTTAGTGTTAGACTGAGGGTGCTGGTGAGGGTGAGGGTGAAGATTAGGATTAGGGTTAAGTTTAGGGTTAAGGTGAGGGCTAGGGTGAGTGTGAGGGTTAGTGTGAAACTGAGGTTGATGTTGCGGGTTTCGGTTAGGTAAGAGTTATGGTTCTTTTTAGGGTGAGGATTAGGTTGAATGTGAGGGTTAATGTGAGGGTTAGGGTTAGGGTGAGGTTTAGGGTTAGATTTAGGGTGAGGTTTAAGGTTAGGGTTAGGTTTAGGATGAGGGTGAGTGTTAGGGTGAGAGGTAGGGTTATGGTTAGTGTGAGAGTTAGGGTTAGTGTGAGGGTTAGGGTTAGGGTTAGTGTTAGGGTCAGGTTGAGGGTAAGGGTTAGGTTGAGGGTTAGGGAGAGGGTGAGGGTTAGGGATAGGGTTAGGGTTAGGTTGAGGATTAATGTGAGGGTTAGGTTTAGGGTTAGGTTAAGGTGAGGGTGAGGGTAAGGGTGAGGGTTAGGGTTAGGTTGTGGGTGAGGTTTAGGCTTAGGGTTAGGGTTAGTGTAATGTTGAGGGTTAGCATGAGGGTTAGTGATAACGTTACCGTTAAGGTGAAAGTAAGGGTTAGGTGAGCGTTAGGTTGAGGGTGAAGTTTAGGGTTAGGGTTAGGGTTAGGATTTGGGTGAGGGTGAGGGTGAGGTTGAGGGTTAGGATTAGGGTGAGGGTTAGGGTTAGTGTGAGGGTTATAGTTAGGGTTAGGGTTGGTATGAGGATAAGGGTTAGGGTGAGAGTTAGGTTGAGGTTGAGTGTTAGGGTTAGCGTTAGGGTTAGGGTGAGTTTTAGGGTTAGGGTGAATGTGAGGGTTAGGGTGTGGTTGAGGGTTAGGTTTAGGGTGAGGATTAGTGTGATGGTGAGTGTTAGGGTGAGGGTGAGGTTTAGGTTTAGCGTTAGGGTTATGGTGAGGTTTAGTGTTAGGGTTAGGGTGATGGTGAGGGCGAGGCTGAGGGTTTTTGTTAACGTAAGCGTTAGGGTGACGGTAAGGATTAGGGTGAGGGTTCGCGTGAGGGTGAGGGTTAGGGTGACTGTTAGTGTTAGGGTTAGGGTGAGGGTTAGGGCTAGGGTGAGGATTATGGTTAGGGTTGGTGGTAGGGTGAGTGTTAGGGTTACGGTTAGGGTTAGTGTGAGTGTGAGAGTGAGGGTTAGAGTTAGTGTTCAGGTTAGGTTTAGGGTGTGGGTTAGGTTATGTTTAGGGTTATGCTGAGGGTTAGGTTTAGTGTGAGGGTTAGGGTTACCGTTAGGTTTAAGGTGAGGGTTAGGGTGAGTGTTAGGGTTAGGGTCAGGGTTAGGTTTAGGGTGAGGGTTAGGGATAGGGATAGGTTTAGGTTAAGGGTGAGGTGTCAGGGTGAGCATTAGGGTTAGGGTTAGTGTGAGGGTGAGAGGTAGCGTTAATATTCGATTTAGGGTGAGGGTTAGGGTTAGGATGAGGGTTAAGGTGAGGGTGAGGGTGAGGGTGAGGCTTAGAGTTAGAGTTAGGGTTAGGGTTATGTTGAGAGTAAGGGGTAGGGTGAGGTTCAGTGTGAGGGTTAGTGTGAGGGTGAGAGGTAGGGTTAGCATTAGAGTTAGGGTGAGGGTTAGGGTTAGGATGAGGGTTAGGTTGAGGGTTAGGGATGGGGTTAGGGTGAGGGTGAGGGTTAGTGTTAGGATTAGTTTTAGGGTTAGGGTGAGGGTTAGGGTTAGGATGAGGGTTAGGGTTAGGGTGATGTATATTGTGAGGTTGAGGGTTAGGGTGAGGGTGAGTGTTAGAGTTCGGGTGAGGGTTCGGGTGAGTGTGATGGTTAAGGTGTGGTTCATGGTTAGGGTTAGGATGAGGGTTAGGGTAATGGTGAGTGTTAGGTTGAGGGTGAGGTTTAGAGTTAGCTTTAGGTTTATGGTGAGGTTTAGGGTTAAGGTTAGAGTTAGTGTGAGCGTGAGGGGGAGGGTTAGGGTTAGGGTTAGTGTTAGGGTGAGGAAGAAGATGAGAGTTAGGCTGAGGGTGCGGGTGAGGGTGAGAGTTAGGTTTAGGTTTAGACTCAGGGTGAGGTTGAGAGTCAGGGTGAGGGTGAGTGTTATGGTTAGGATTAGGGTTCATGTTAGGCTGAGGGTGAGGGCTAAGGGGAGGTTAAGGGATATGGTTATGGTTATGGTTATGGTTAGGTTGAATGTTATGGTTAGGGTTAGGGTGAGGATTAGACTAATGGTTATGGTTAGGTTTAGTGTGAAGTTTAGGGTTAGGGTTAGGATTAGGTTTAGGGTGAGGTTTAGAGTTAGGTTTAGGGTTATGATAAGGGTTAGGCAGAGCGTTAGATTTAGGGTAAGTGTGAGGGTTAGGTTTAGGGTTAGAGTAAATGTTAGTGAGAGGGTAAAGTTTAGGGTGAGTGTTAGGGTGAGGGTGAGGCTAAGGGTTAGATTGAGGGTTAGGGTGAAGGTTAGGTTTATGGTTAGATTTAGGGTGAGTGTTAGTGTGTGGGTAAGTTTTAGGGTGAGGGTTAAGGTGAGTGTGAGTGTTAAGGTTCGGGTCAGGGTAAGATTAACTGTGAGGGTTAGGTTGAGAGTGAGGGATGGGTTGAGGGTTTGGTTTAAGGTTAAGGATAGGGTGAGGATTTGGGTTAGGTTTAGGTTTAGGATTAGAGTTAGGCTGAGGGGTAGGTTTAGGTTAACGGTGAGGCTTAGGTTTAGTGTGAGGGTTTGGATTAGGGTTAGGGTGACGGTAAGTGTTAGGGTGAGGGTTACGGTGAGTATGAGATTTAGGGTTAGAATTAGGTTTAGGGTTAGGGTTAGGATGAGTGTTAGGGTTAGGTTTATTGTTAGGGTTTGGGTGAGGGCGAGGGTTAGGGTTAGGGTTAGGGTGAGGGTTAGTGTAAGCGTGAGTGCTAGGGTGAGGTTTAGGGGGAGGGTAATGGTGAGGGTGAAGTTGTGGGTTAGGTAAGGGTTAGAGCTAGGTTTAGGGTGACTATTAGGGTTAGGGTTTGGGTTAGGGTTATGTTGAGGGTGAGGATGAGGGTGAGGGTTAGTGTTAGGATGAGGCTTAGGGTGATGGTGAGGGTGAGGGTGAGGGAGAGGGTTAGGGTTAGGGTTAATGTGCGGGTTTGGATTACGGTGACGGTTATGGTTAGGGGGAGGTTTAGAATTAGGGTAAGTATTAGTGTGAAAGTTAGGGGTAGGGTGATATTTAGTGTGAGGGTTAGTGTGAGCGTGAGTTTTCAGGTCAGAGTTAGGGTTAGGGTTAGGTTTAGGGATAGGGTTAGGTTGAGGGTTAGGGTGAGGGTGAGGGTTAGGGTTAGTGTTAGGTTTAGGGTGATGTTTAGGGTGAGCATTAGGGTTAGGGTTAGTGTTAGTTTGCGGGTTAGGGTGAGGGTAAGCGTTAGGGTGAGATTTAGTGTGAGGGTGTGGGTTAGGTTGAGGGTTAGGGATAGGGTGAGGATTAGAGTTAGTGTGAGGATAAGTGTTAGGGTGAGGGTTAGTATCAGCGTGAGGTGTAAGGTTAGAGTTAGGGATAGGGTGACCGTTAGGGTGTGGTTTAGGTTTAGGGTTAGGGTTAGGGTTAGGTTTAGAGTGAGGGTAAGGGTTAGGGTGATGTTTATGGTGAAAGTGAGTGTTAGGGTGAGAGTGAGGGTGAGGGTGAGGATTAAATTTAGGGTTAGGGTTAGGGATAGGGTTAGGTTGAGCATGAGGGTGAGGGTGAGGGTTAGGTTTAGGATTATTGTTAGGGTTAGGGTTAGTGTGAGTGTTAGGGTGAGGATGAGGGTTCGGGTGATGCTGAGTGTTAGGGTGTGAGTGAGGGTTAGGGTTAGTGTGAGGATTAGGGTTAGAGTTAGGGTTAGTGTTATGGTGAGGGTAAGGGTTAGGGTGAGGTTTAGGGTGAGGGTGAGAGGTAGGGTTAGCATTAGAGTTAGGGTGAGGCTGAGGGTTAGGATGAGGGTTATGTTGAGGGTTAGGGATAGGGTTATGTTTATGGTGAGGGTGAAGTTGAGGGATAGTGTTAGGATTAGGTTTAGGGTTAGGGTTAGGGTGAGGGTTAGTGTTAGAGTGATGTATATTGTGAGGGTCAGTGTTAGGGTGAGGGTTCGGGTGCGGGTGAGTGTGAGGGTTAGGGTGTGGTTGAGGGTTAGGGTTAGGGTGAGGGTTAGGGTGATGGTGAGTGTTAGGGTGAGGGTGAGGTTTAGATTTAGCATTAGTGTTATAGTGAGGTTTAGGGTTAGGGTTAGGGTTAGTGTGAGGGTGAGGGTGAGGGTTAGGGTTAGGGTTAGTGTTAGTGTGAGGATGAAGGTGAGTGTTAGGCTGAGTGTGAGGGTGAGGGTGAGAGTTAGGGTTAGGTTTAGGCTAAGGGTGAGGGTGAGAGTGAGGGTGAGGGTGAGTGTTCGGGTTAGGATTAGGCTGAGGTTTAGTTTTAGGGTGAAGTATATTGTGAGGGGAGGGTTAGGTTGAGGGTTAGATTTAGGGATAGGGTTATGGTGACGTTTAGGGTGAGGGCTAATGTGAGGGTTAGTGTGAGGATGAAGGTGAGGGTGAGGTTTTCGGTTAGGTAAGGGTTAGGGTTAGGTTTAGGGTGAGGATTAGGGTGACGGTTAGTGTTAGGATGAGGGTTAGTTTTAGGGTTAGGGTAAGGGTGAGTGTGAGGGTGAGGGTTAGGGTTAGGTTTATTTTGAGGGTTAGGGTTACGGTGAGGGTAGGGTTAGGGTGACTGTTAAGGTTAGGGTTAGTGTGAGGGTTAGGGTTAGGGTGATTTTTGGTGTTAGGGTGTGGGTTAGGGTGAGGGTGAGTGTTCAGGTGAGAGTTAGGGTAGGTTTAGGGTTAGCGATAGGGTTAGGTTGAGGGTAAGAATTAGGGTGAGGGTTAAGTTGAGGGTGAGGGTTAGGGTTAGGGTGAGGTTTAGGGTTAGTGTTAGGGTTAGGGTGAGGGTGAGGGCTAGGGTTAGGTTTAGGGTTAGGATGAGGGTTAGGCCGAGGTTAGGGTTAGGGTTAGTGTGAGGGTTAGGGTTAGGGTTAGGGTTAAGTTTAGGGTTATGGTGTGGGTCAGAGTTAGGGTTAGGTTTAGGTTTAGGATAAGGGATAGGCTGAGGGTTATGGTTAGGTTTATTGTGAGTGTTAAGTTTAGGGTTAGGGTTTGGGTTAGGTTGAAGGTAAAGTTGAGGGTGATGGTTAGGGTGAGGGTGAGGGTGACGGTGAGGGTGACGGTGAGATTGAGGGTGAGGATTAGGGTGTGGTTGAGTGTTAGTTTTAGGGTGAGGGTTAGAGTGATGGTGAGGAATAGGGTGAGGGTGAGGGTTAGCTTTATGGTTAGGGTTAGGGTGAGTGTTAGGGTGAGTGTTAGTGTTAGTGTTAGGGTTACGGTTAGGGTTAGGGTGAGAGTTAGGGTGAGGTGTCGGATAGGGTTAGGGGGTGGGTTAGTGTTAATGTGAGGGTTAGGGTTAGGGTTAGATTTAGTGTGAGGATAAAGTTTAGGGTGAGGGTTGGGGTGAGAGTGAGGGTTAGGTTTCTCGTTAGGGTTAGGGTGAAGGTTAGGATTAGGTTTAGGGTGAGTGTTAGTGTTAGGGTGATGTTTAGGGTGAGGTTGAGGGTTACTGTGAGGGTGAGTGTGAGGGTGACGGTTTGGTTGAGGGTCTGGGTGAGGTTGAGGTTAAGGGTGAGTGTTAGGGTTAGGGTTAGGTTGAGGGTGAGGTTTAGGGTTAGGATTAGGGTTAGGGTTAGGGTTAGGCTTAGGGTGAGCATGAAAATTTGGTGAGGGATAGGGTTAGGTTTAGGGTGAGGGTTAGGGTTAGTGTGATGGTTAGTGTGGTGGTGAGGGTCAGGGTGAGGGTGAGGATAAGTTTTAGGGATAGGGTGAGCATTAGGCTTAGTGTTAGGATAAGGGTTAGGGGGAGGGTGAGGGTTAGGGTTAGGGTTAGGGTTAGGGTTAGGGTGAGGGTGAGGGTTAGTGTTAGGGTTAGGTTTAGGGTTAGGGCGAGGGTGGTGTTGAGTGTTAGGGGTAGGATTAAGGCTAGGTTTAGTGTAAGCCTGAGGTGGAAGGTGTGGTTGAGGGTGATTGTTAGCATTAGGGTTACGTTTAGGGTGAGGGCTAGGGTGAAGTTGATGGTAAAGATGAGGGTGAGGGTTTCGGTTAGGTAAGGGTTAGGGTTAGGGATAGGATTAGGGTGAGGGTGAGGGTTAATCTGAGTTTAGGTTTAGGGTGAGGGATAGGGTTAGGGTTAGGGTGAGGGTTAGGTTTAGGGTGTTTAGGGTCAGGATGGGGGTTAGCGTGAGTGTCAGGGTTAGGGTGACATTTAGGGTGAGGGTGTGGGTGAGTGTTAGGATTAGGTTTAGGTATAGGGTGAGTGTGAGTGTGAGGGTGAGATTTAGGATTAGGAATAGGGTTAGGATTAGGTTTAGGCTGAGGGTGACGGTCAGGGTGAGGGTGAAGGTTAGTGTTAGTGTTAGGGTGAGGGTGAGAGTTACGGTTAGTGTGAGGGTTATGGTTACGTTAATGGTTAGGGTTAAGTTGAGGGTAAGGGTTAGGTTGTGAGTTAGGGTGAGGGTGAGGGTGAGGGTTAGGGATAGGATTAGGGTTAGTGTTTGGGTTAGGGTTTGGGTGATGTTTAGGGTGAGGGTGAGGGTTAGGGTGAGGATGAGGGTTCAGGGGTGGGTTCTGGTGAGGGTGAGGGTGTGGTTGAGGATTAGGCTTAGCATGAGGGTTAGCGTTAGGTTTAGGTTTAGTGTGAGGGTGAGTGTTAGGGGTAGAGTTAGGGTTAGGTTGAGGGTTAGGTTTAGGGTGAGGTTTATGGAGAGGGGTAGTGGTAGGGTTAGGGTGAGGTTTGGGTGAGTGTGAGGATTAGGGTGAGGGTTAGGGTGAGGGTGAGTGTTAGTGTAGGGTTAGGGTTAGGGTTAGGATTAGGGTAAGGCTGAGGCTGCTGGGGAGGTTAAGGGTGTGGTTTAAGGTTATTGTGAGAGTTAGGGTTAGGGCATGGTGAGGGTTAGGGTTAAGTTTAGGATTAGTGTTATGATGAGGGTTAGGTAGAGGGTTAGTGTTAAGGTTAGAGTTAGTGTGAGGGTTAGTTTTAAGGTTAGGATACGGGTTAGGGTGAGGGTAAAAGTCAGAGTGAGAGTTAGGGTGAGGGTGAGGGTTAGGGTTAAGTTTAGGATTAGTGTTATGATGAGGGTTAGGTTGAGGGTTAGTGTTAAGGTAAGAGTTAGTGTGAGGGTTAGTTTTAGGGTTAGGATACGGGTTAGGGTGAGGGTAAAAGTCAGAGTGAGAGTTAGGGTGAGGGTGAGGTTTAGGATTAGGGGTTAAGTTAGGGTGAGTGTTAGCATTAGGGTTAGTGTGACGGTTAGGTTGTGGGTGAGTGTTAGGGTTAAGGTGAGGGTAAGGCTTAGGTTGAGGTTTAGGGTGAGGGTGAAGGTTAGGGTTAGCATTAGGTTAGGGTTAGTGTTAGGATGAGGGGTAGGGTAAGTATTAGTGTTAGGTTGAGGGTGAGGGTGAGGGTTTGGGTTATTGCTGGAGTGAGGGTTAGAGTTAGTGTGAGGGCTAGTGTGAGGTTGAGGGTGAGGGTGAGGTTTTCGGTTAGGTTAGGGTTAGAATTAGGGTTAGGGTGAGGATTAGGGTGAGGGTGTGGGTTAGGGTTAGGTTTAGGGTGAGGGTGAGGGTGAGGTTTGGGTTAGGATGTGGTTGAGGGTTAGGGTTAGGGTGAGGGTGAGGGTGAGGTGCGTGTTAGGGATAGGGTTACTGTGAGGGTTAGGGTTACTGTGAGGGTTAGGGTTAGGATGAGGGTGAGGGTGAGGTGCGGGTTAGGGATAGGGTTACTGTGAGGTTTAGGGTTACTGTGAGGGTTAGGGTTAGGGTGAGGGTTAGGGTTAGGATTAGGGTGAGAGTTTGTGTGAGGGTGATTTTTTGTTTGAGGTTGAGGGTTAGGGTGAGGTTGAGTGTTCGAGTGAGAGTTAGTGTTAGGTTTAGAGTCAAGGATAGGGTTAGATTGAGTGTAAGGTTTAGGGTGAGTGTTAGGTTGAAGGTGAGTATTAGGGTTAGAGTGAGGGTTTGGGTTAGTGTTAGGTTTAGGGTGAGGGTGAGGGTAAGGATTAGGATTAGGGTAAGGATTAGGGTTAGGCCGAGGGTTAGGATTAGGGTGAGGGTGAGGTTGAGGGTGAGGGAGAGTGTTAGGGTTAAGTTTAGTGTGAGGGATATTGATAGGGTGAGGGTTACGTTTAGGGTGAGGGTTAGGGTTAGGGTAAGGATTAGGGTGAGGTATAGGGTTAGGGGGAGAGTAAGGTTGAGGTGCCGTAATAGGTTTAGGGTGAGGCTTAGGGTGAGGGTTAGTATTACGGTGAGGGTTAGGGTGAGGGTTAGGGTAAGGGTCAGGGTTAGGGTGATGTTTAGGGTGATGTTGATGGTAAGTTTGAGGGTGAGGGTGAGGGTTAGGGTGAGGGTCATGGTGAGGGTGAGGGTTAGGGTTAGGTTTAGTTTGAGGTTCAGTGTGAGAGTTAGAATTAGAAATAGTGTTAGGGTTAGCGTTAGGCTGAGGGTGAGGGTCAGAGCGAGGGTGAAGGTTAGGGTTAGGGCTAGCATTAGTGTTAGAGTGAGGGTTATGGTTAGTGTGAGGGTTATGGTTAGGGTTATGATTAGGAATAGGGTGAGTGTAAGGATTAGGGTGAGGTTTAGGATGAGGGTTAGGGTTAGGGATAGGATTAGGGTGAGTGTTAGAGTTTGGGTGATGTTTAGGGTGAGGTTGAGGGTTAGGGAGAGGATGAGAGTTCGGGTAAGGGTTCGGCTGAGGGTGAGGGTGAGGGATCCGTGGGGGTGAGGATTAGGGTTAGGGTGAGAGTTAGCGTTAGGTTTAGGTTTAATGTGAGGATAAGTGTTAGGGGTAGGGTTAGTGTTAGGTTGAGGGTTAAGGTTAGGGTTAGGGAAAGGGGTAGGGTTAGGGTTAGGGGGAGTTTTAGGGTGATTGTGAGGGTTAAGGTGAGGGTGAGGGTGAGGGTTAGGGTTAGGGTTAGGGTGAGTTTGAGGGTGAGGGTTAGGTTTAGGATTAGGGTTAGGATTCGGATTAGGGTGAGGGTGATGGGGAGGGTGAGGTTGTGGGTTATGGTTAGGGTGAGGGTTAGGTTAGGGCAGGTTGAGGGTGAGGGTTAGGGTTAATATTAGGGTTAGGATGAGGTTTAGGTTGAGGGTTAGGGTAAGGTTTAGTGTGAGTGTTAGGGTAAGGTTTAGGGTAGGTTTAGATTGAGGGGAAATGTCAGGGTGAGGGTGAGGTTTAGGGTTAGGATGAAGGTTAGGCTTAGGTTTAGGCTGAGGGTTAGGCTGAGGGGTAGGGTTAGAGTTAGTTTGTGGTTAGCTTTAGTGTGAGGGTTAGGGTTAGGGTTAGGGTGTCGGTAAGGGTTAGGGTGAGGGTTAGGGTGAGTTGAGTTTTTGGTTTAGCATTAGGTTTAGGGTTAGTGTTAGGATGAGGGTTAGGGTTTGGATTAGGGTTGGGTTCAGGGTGAGGGTGAGGGTTAGGTTTAGGGTTAGGGTGAGGGTTAGATTTAGGGTGAAGGCTAGTCTGAGGGTTAGGGTGAGGGTGAGTGTGAGGGTGAGGTTTTTGGCTAGGTAAGGGTTAGGGTTAGGTTTAGGGTGAAGATTAGGGTGAGGGTGTGGGTTAGGGTTAGCCTTAGGATGAGGGTGAGAATGAGGGTGAGGGTGAGGGAGAGGGTTAGTGTTAGGAAGAGGGTTAGGGTTAGGGTTAGGGTGAAGGTTATTGTGAGGGTGAGGGTTAGAGTTAGGTTTAGTGTATGGGTTAGGTTTATGGTGAGGGTAGGGTTAGGGTGAGGCTTAAGGTTAGTGTTAGGTTGAGTGTTAGTGTTAGGGTGATTTTTGGTGTTAGCCTGTGGGTTAGCTTGAGGGTGAGTGTTCGGGTGAGAATTAGGGTTAGGTTTAGGGTTAGCGATAGGGTTAGTTTGAGGGTAAGGATTAGGGTGAGGGTTAGCGTGAGGGTGAGGGTTAGGGTTAGGGTGAGGGTTAGGGTTAGTGTTAGGGTTAGGATGAGGGTGAGGGTTAGGGATAGGATTAGGGTTAGGATGAGGGTTAGGCTGAGTTTTAGGGTTAGGGTTAGTGTGAGGGTTAGGGTTAGGGTTAGGTTTAAGTTGTGGTTTAGGGTTAGGGTTAGGTTTAGGCTTAGGATAAGGCTTAGGCTGAGGTTTAGATTTAGGGTTAGTGTGAGTGTTAGGTTTAGGGTTACGGTTTGGGTTAGATTGAAGGTAAAGTTTAGGGTGAGGGTTAGGGTGAGGGTGAGGTTTAGGGTTAGGTTGAGGGTTACGGTGAGGGTTAGGTTTAGGGTTATGGTTAGGGTTAGGGTGAGGTTTAGGGTGAGGGTTAGGTTTAGGCTTAGGGTGAGGGTTAGGGTGTGTGTAAGTGTTAGGGTGAGGGTTAGCCTGAGGGTAGGTTGAGGGTTAGGTTTAGTGTGAGGTTTAGGGTTGGCGGTAGTGTGAGGGTTAGGTTTAATTTGAGGGTTATGTTTGGGGTTAGGGTGAGGGTGAGTTTTAGGTTTAGCATTAGGTATACGGATAGGGTTAGGATGAGGGTTAGGGTGAGGGTGAGGGTGAGGTTGAGGGTGAGGGTGAGTGTTAGGGTTAGGTTTAGTGTGAGGGTTAGTGTTAGGGTGAAGGTTAAGTTTAGGGTGAGGGTTAGGGTTAGGGTAAGGGTTAGGGTGAGGGTTAGGTTTAGGGTTAGGGTGAGGGTCAGGGTGAGGATTAGGGTTCGGTTGAGGGTTAGGGTTAGGTTGAGGGTTAGTGTTAGTGTTAGGGTGAGAATTAGGGTTAGGGTGATGTTTATTGTGAGGGTGAGTATTAGAGTGAGGGTGAGTGTTCGGGTGAGGGCTAGGGTTAGGGTGTGGTTCAGAGTTAGGGTTAGGGTGAGTGTTAGAATGACGGTGAGGATTAGCGTGAGGGTGAGGGTTAACATTATGGTTATGGTTAGGGTGAGTGTTAGGGATAGGTTTAGGGTTATGGTTAGGGTGAGAGTTAGGGTGAGGTGTCGGGATAGGGTTAGGTTGTGGGTTAGGGTGTGTGTGAGGGTTAGGGTTAGGGTTAGGTTTAGTGTGAGGATAAAGTTTGGGGAGAGGGTTAGGGTGAGAGTGAGGGTTACGTTTAACATTAGTGTTAGGGTGAAGGTTAGGATTAGGGTGAGGGTTAGGATTAGGTTTAGAGTGAGTGTTAAGGTTAGTGTGATGTTTACTGTGAGGTTAAGGGTTAGTGTGAGGGGACGGGTGAGGGTTTGGTTGAGGGTGAGGGTGAGTTTGAGGTTGAGGGTGAGTGTTAGTGTTAGAGTGAGGGTGAGAGTTAGGGTTAGGATTAGGGTTAGGGTTATGGTTTGGCTGCGTGTGAGTCTGAATGTTTGGGTGAGGATTAGGTTTAGGTTTAGGGTGAGGGTTAGGGTTAGTGTGATGGTTAGTGTGATGTTGAGGGTCAGGGTGAGGGTGTGGGTTAGGATGAGGGTGAGGGTGAGGGTTAGGGTTAGTATTAGGGTTAGGGTGAGTTTTAGGGTTAAAGTTAGGGTTAGGGCTAGAGTTAGGGTTATTGTTAGGGTTAGGGATAGTGTTAGGGTGAGGGTGAGGGTGAGGGTAAGTGTTAGGGTTAGGGTTAGGGTTAGGGTGAGGGTGGTGTTTAGTGTTAGTGTTAGGGATATGGTTAGGCTGAGTGTGAGCCTGAAAGTTTGGGTGAGCTTTAGGCTTATGTTGAGCTTGAGGGTTAGGATTAGGTTTAGGTTTAGAGTGAGGGCTAGGTTGAGGGTGATGGTTAGGGTGAGGGTGATGGTTTTGATTAGGTAAGGGTTAGGGATAGGGATAGGATTAGGGTGTGGGTGAGGGTTAAGCTGAGGTTGGGTTTAGGGTGAGGGATAGGGTTAGGGTTAGGGTGAGGGTTAGGTTTAGGGTGATGTTTAGGGTGAGGATTAGGGTTAAGGTTAGTGTTAGGTTTAGGGTGAGGGTGAGGGTGGGAGTGAGGGTTTGGGTTAGGTTTAGATTTAGGTTGAGGGTGAGGGTGAGGGTTGGGGCTAGGTTGAGTGTTAGGGTGAGGGTGAGGGTGAGGGTGAGGGTGTGGTTGAGGGTTAGGTTTTTCGTTAGGTTTAGGGTGAGGGTGAGGGTGAGGGTTAGGATTAGGAATAGTGTTTGGGATAGGTTAGGCTGAGGGTGACGGTCAGGGCGAGGGAGAAGGTTCGGGTTACTGTTAGGGTGAGGGTGTGGTTTACGGTTAGTGTGAGGGTTATCGTTAGGTTAATGTTTAGGGTTAAATTGAGGGTAAGGGTTAAGGTGTGAGTGAGGCTGAGGGTGAGGGTTAGGGATAGGGTTAGGGTTATTGTTTGGGTTAGGGTTTGGATGATGTTTTGGGTGAAGTTTCGGGTTTGGGTGAGGATGAGTGTTCTGATGAGGGTTAGGGTTAGTGTGTTGGTTACTGTAATGTTGAGGGTCAGGGTGTGGGTGAGGGTTAGGATGAGGGTGAGGGTGGGGGTTAGCGTTAGGTTTAGGGTTAGTGTGAGGGTTTGGGTTAGCGGTAGAGTTAGGGTTATGTTGAGGGTTAGGGTTAGGGTGAGGGTTATGGAGAGGGGTAGGGTTAGGGTTAGGGTGCGGATAAGTGTTAGGTTGAGGGTGAGGGTTAGGTTTAGGATCAGGGTAAGGGTTAGGGTGAGGGTTAGGGTGAGTGTGAGGGTTAGGATTAGCATTAGGTTTAGGGTGAGGGTGAGGGTTAGGATGAGGGTTTGTGTTAAGTTTAAGGATAGGGTGTGGATTAGGGTTGGGTAAGGTTTAGGGTGAGGGTTAGGCTGAGTGTTAGGGTTAGAGTTAATTTGAGGGTTAGGTTTAGTGTGAGGGCTAGGGTTAGGGTTAGGGTGACCGTAAGGGTTAGGGTGAGGTTTAGAGTGAGTGTGAGTTTTAGGCTCAGCATTAGGTTTAAGGTTAGTGTTAGGATGAGGGTTAGGGTTAGGTTTAGGGTTAGGGTGAGGCTGAGGGTGAATTTTAGGGTTAAGGTTAGGTGAGGGTTAGTGTTAGGATGAGGGTTAGGGATAGGGTTAGGGTGAGGGTGAGGGTGAGGGTTAGTGTTAAGGTTAGGGTTACGTGGAGGGTTAGGGTTACAGTGAGGGTTAGGTTTATTGCAATTTTTAGGGTGAAGGTGATGTTTAGGGTGAGAGTGAGAGTTCGGGTACGAGTTAGGGTTAGGTTTAGGTTTAGGGATAAGGATAGGTTGAGGGTAAGGTTTAGGGTGAGGGTTAGGTTAAGGATGAGGTTTAGGCTGAGGTTTAGGGTTACGGTTAGTGTGAAGGTTAGGGTTAGCGTTAGGGTTAGGGGTATGGTGAGGGTTAGGTTAAGGGTTAGTGTTAGGGTGAGGGTGAGGATTAAGGTTAGGGTTAGGGTTAGGATGAGAGTTAGGCTGAGGGTTAGGGTTAGGGTAAGTGTGAGGGTTAGGGTCAGCGTTAGGTTTAGAGTTATGGTGAGTGTTAGGGTTAAGTTTAGGGTTATGGTGAGGGTTAGGTTTAGGGTGAGGGTGAGGGTGAGGGTTAGAGTTAGGGTTAGTATGAGGGTAAGGGTGAGGGTTAGGTTTAGGGTTAGGGTGAGGGTTAGGGTGAGGGTTAGGATTAGGGTTATGGTTATGGTTAGGGTTAGGGTTAGGTTTAGGGTTAGGGTTAGATTTGGGGTTAGTGTGAAAATCAGCTTTAAGGTTAGGGTTAGGGTTAGGGTTAGGGATAGGGTTAGGGTGAGGTTTAGGGTGAGGCTTGTTTTTAGTGTGTGGTTAAGGTTTAGGGTGAGGGTTAGGGGTATGTTGAGTTTTAGTGTGAGGTTGAGTGTTAGTGTGAGGGTGAGGGTGAGGGTGAGGGTTAGGTTGAGGGTGCGGGTGAGGGTGAGGTTGAGGGTCAGGGTTAGGGTTAGGGTTAGGGTGAGTGTGAGGGTTAGCGTTAAAATTAATGTTAGGGTTAGTGTTAGGCTGAGTGTGAGGTTGAAAGTAAGTGTGAGGGTTAGGGTTAGGGTTAGGGGGAGGGTTAGGGTTAGTGTGAGGGTTAGTGTGATGGTAAGGGTTAGGTTGAGTTTTAGGGTTAAGATTAGGGTTAGGGTGAATTTTAGGGTTAGGGTTAGGGTAGGTTTATTGTTAGGATTAGGGTCAGTGTGAGGGTGAGGGTGAGGGATAGCATTAGGGTTAGGGTTAGGGTTAGGGTGAGGGTGGGGTTTAGGTTTAGGTTTCAGATTAGAGTTAGGGTTAGGGTAATGCTGAGGGAGAGGTGGAGGTTGAGGCTGAGGGTTAGGGTTAAGGTTAGGGTGAGGGCTAGGGTGAAGGTGAAGGTTAGGTTGAGGGTGAGGGTTTCGGTTAGGTAAGGATTAGGTTTTCGGTGAGGATTAATGTGAGGGTGAGGGTTAAGCTGAGGTTTTCTTTAGGGTGAGGGTTAGGGTTTGGGTGATGTTTAGGGTGAGGATGAGGGTTAGTATTAGAGTGAGTGTGAGGGTGAGGGTTAAGATTAGGGTTAGATTTAGGGTGAGGTTGAAGGTGAGGGTTAGTATTAGGAATAGGGTTAGGGTTTGGGTTGGGCTGAGGTTGAAGATCAGTGTGAGGGTGAAGCTTAGCTTTAGGGTTAGGGTTAGGGTGAGGGTGAGGGTTACGGTTAGTGTGAAGGTTATGGTTAGGGTTAGGGTGAGGATAGGGGTTATGGTGATGGTTAGAGTGTGGATGATGTTTAGTGTTTAGTGTTAGGGTTAGGGTGTGTGTTAGGGTTTGGGTGAGGTTTAGGGTGAGGGTGAGGGTTAGGGTTAGGATGAGGGTTCGGGTGAGTTGAAGGTTCGGGTTTGGGTGAGGTTTAGCGGTGGGTTAGGATTAGGGTTAGGGTTAGGGTTAGGTTGAGAGTTAGGAAGAGGGGTAGGGGTAGGGGTAGAGTGAGGTTTAGGATGTGGGTAAGTGTTAGGGTGAGGGTTAGGGTGAGGGTCAGGGTTAGGGTGAGGGTGATTGTTAGGGTTAGGGTGAAGGTAAGGGTTAGGTTGAGGGTTAGGGTGAGGGTTAGGGTGAGTGTTTGGGTTAAGGTTAAGGATAGGGTGAGGATTAGGGTTAGGGTTAGGGTTAGTTTTACGCTGAGGGTTAGGCTGAGGGGTAGCGATAGGGTTAGTTTGAGGGTTAGGTTTAGTGTTAGGGTTAGGGTTAGGGTTAGGGTGATGGTAACGGTTATGGAGAGGATTAGGGTTTCAGGTTTAGGGTTAGCATTATGTTGAGGGTTGGGGTTAGGATGAGTGTTAGGGTTAGGTTTAGGGTTAGGGTTAGTGTGAGGGTGAGGGTAAGTGTTAAGGTGAGGGCTAGGTTGACGGTGAGGTTTAGGGTGAGGGTGAGGTTGAGGGTGAGTTTTTCAGTTAAGTAAGTGTTAGGGTTAGGGTTAGGGTGATGATTAGGGTGAGGGTGTGGGTAAAGGTGAGGGTTAGGGTTAGGATTAGGGAGAGCGTGAGGGTAAGGGTTAGGGTGAGTGTGAGGGTGAGGGTTAGGGTTAGGATTAGTGTGAGTTTTAGGGTTACAATTAGGGTTAGGGTTAAGGTGAAGGTTATGGTTAGGGTTAGGGTGAGTGTTAGGGTTAGGGTGATGTTTAGTGTGAGTGTGAGGGTTAGGGTGAGGGTAAGTGTTCTGGTGGGAGATAGGGTTAGGGTTAGGGATATGGTTAGTGTGAGGGTAAGGGTAAGGGTGAGGGTTAGGTTGAGGGTGAGGGTTAGGTTTAAGGTGAGCGTTAGAGTTAGGGTGAGGGGGAGGGTGAAGGTGAGGGTTAGGGTGAATGTTAGGCTTAGGATTAGCTTTAGTTTGGGGGTTAGGTTGAGGGTAATGGTTAGGGTGAGGTTTTGGTTGAGGGTGAAGTTTATGGATATGGTGAGCTTTAGGGTTAGTGTGAGGATAAGGGTTAGGGTGAGGGTTAGGGTGAGGGTGAGGTGTAGGGTTAGCGTTAGGGATAGGGTGAGTGTTAGGGTGAGGGTTACGTTTAGGGTTAGGGTTATGGTTAGGTTTAGGATGAGGGTTAGGGTTACTGTGATGTTTGTGGTAAGGATGAGTTTTATTGTGAGGGAGAGGGTGAGGGTTAGGTTTAGGGTTAGGGTTAGTGTGAGGGTGAGGGTGAGTCTTAGGTTTAGGATTTGCCTTATGGTTATGGTTAGTGTGAGTGTTAGGGTGAGGATGAGGTTTCGGGTCATGGTGAGGGTTGGGTGTAGGCGAGGGTTAGGGTTAGGGTGAGGATTAGGTAAGGGTTAGGGTTAGGGTTATGGTGAGGGTAAGGGTGAGGGTGAAGTTTAGGGTGAAGGTGAGGGTTAGGGTTAGCGTTAGGGGTAGGATGAGGGTTAGGGTGATTGTTAGGGTTACGGTTAGGGTTAGGGTTAGGGTGAGGTTAAGGGTTAGTGTTAAGATTAGGGTTAGGGTTAGGATTAGGCTGAGCGTGAGGGTGAGGTTTAGGGTGAGCGTTAGGGTTAGGGTTAGGTTTAGTTTGCAGATTAGGGTTATGGTTAGGTTTATGGTTAGGGTTAGTGTGAGGGTAAGGGTAAGGGTGAGGGTTAGGGTGAGGGTGAGTGTTAGGGTGAGTGTTAGGGATAGGGTGAGGGTTAGGGTGAGGGTGAGAGTTAGGATTAGAATTAGAGTTAAGGTGAGGGTTAAGGTTACGGTGAGCGATAGGGTTAGGGTTAGGGATAGGGTTAGCATTAGGGTTAGTGTGAGGATAAGGGTGAGGGTGGGGTTTAGGGTGAGGATAAGGTGTAGGGTGAGGGTTAGGCTTAGGTTTAGGGTGAGGGTTAGGGTGAGGTTGATTGTGAGTGTTAGGTTTAGGGTTAGGGTTAGTGTGAGGGTGAGGTTGAGGGTTAGGTTTAGGATTAGCTTTATGGTTATGGATAGTGTGAGTGTTAGGGTGAGGATGAGGGTTCAGGTGATGGTGAGGGTTAGGGTGTAAGCGAGGGTTAGGATTAGCGTGAGGATTAGGATAAGGGTTAAGGTTAGGGTTATGGTGAGGGTAAGGTTTAGGGTGAGGTTTAAGGTGAACATGAGGTTTAGGGTTAGCGTTACGGTTACGGTGAGTGTTAGGTTTAGGGTGAGGGTTAGCTTTAGGGTAAGGGTTAGGGTTAGGATTAAGTTTAGTGTTAGGTTTAAGGTGAGGGTCAGCGTGAGGGTTACGGTTATGTTGAGGGTTAGGGTTAGGCTGAGGTTTAGGGCTACGGTGATATTTATTGTGAGAGTGAGGGTTAGGGTGAGGATGAGTGTTAGGGTGAGAGTGAGGGTTCGGGGGAGTTGAGGGTTAGGGTATGCTTGAGGGTTAGTTTTAGGTTTAGGGTTAGGGTGAGGGTTAGGATTATGGTTAGGGTTAGGGTGAGAGTTATTGTGAAGTGTAGGGATAGGGTAGTTTAAGGGTTATGGTGAGGGTGAGGGTGAGCATTAGCGTTAGGGATAAGGAGAGGGTTAGGTTGAGGTTTAGGTTTAGGGTGAGGGTGAGGGTTAGGGTGAAGGTGAGGGTGAGGGTTTCTGTTATGTAAGGGTTAGCGTTATTTATAGGGTGAGGATTAGGTTGAGGTTGAGGGTTAGTGTGAGTGTTAGGGTTTGGGTGAGGGTTGGGGTTAGGATTTGGGTGAGGGTTAAGGTGTGGGTGAGGGTTAGGGTTAGGTTGAGTGTTAGGGTGAGGTTTAGTTTGAGGGTGAGGGTTAGGATTATCGTTGGGGTTAGGGTAAGTATAGGGTGAGGGTTAGGGTTAGGGTTAGGGTGAGGGTGAGGGTTAGAGTTAGGGTGATGTTTAGGGTGAGGGTGAGGATTAGGGTGAGGATGAGGGTGAGGGTTAATTTGAGGGAGAGGGTGAGGGTGAGGGTTACAGTTAGGGTCAGGGTTAGGGTGAGGGTGAGGGTTAGGGTTAGGATGAGGTTTAGGTTTACTGTGAGGGTTAGGGTTATTATTACGTTTAGGGTTAGGGTGAGGGTGAAGGTTAGGGTCACTGTTAGGATGAGGTTAAGGGTTAGGGTCAGGGTTAGGGTGAGGGTGAGGCTTAGGGTAAGGCTTAGGGTGAGGGTGAGGGTTAGGGTTAAGGTTAAGGTTAGGGTGAGGGTGAGTGTTAGCCGTAGGTTTAGGGTGAGCTTTAGGTTTAGGTTTAGGTTTATTGTTAGGATTACAGTTAGGATGAGAGCTAGGGTGAAGTTGAGGGTTAGGGTTAGGGTTAGGGTTAGGATGAGGGTTAGGTTTAGGTGAGGGTTAGGGTTAGTGTGAGTGTTTAGGGTGGGGGTTAGGGTTAGTGTGATGTTTAGTTTGAGGGTGAGGGTTAGGGTCAAGTTGAGGTTTTGGGTTAGGTTTAGTGTGAGGGTAAGTGTGATCATTAGATTTAGAATTAGGGTTAGATTTAGGGTTAGAGTTGAGGTGAGGGTTAGGTTTAGTGTGAGGGTTAGGTTTAGGGTTAGGGTGAAGGTAAGTATTAGGGTGAGGGTTAGGGTGAGAGTGAGGGTTAGGATTATCGTGAGTGTAAGTGTGAGGGTTAGTGTGAGGTTTAGGTTAGAGTTAGGGTTATGGTGAGGGTGAGGGTTATTGTTAGTGTTAGGGTTAGTGTTAGGTTGAGTGTGAGTGTGAGGGTGAGGGTGAAGGTGAGGGTTAGGGTTAGTGTGAGGGTTTGGATTATTTTTAGAGTTAGGGTGAGGGTGAGGTTTAGGGTGAGGATGAGGGTTCGGGTGAGGATGATGGTAAGGGTGAGAGTTAGGGTTTCTGTGAGGGTTAGGGTAAGGGTGAGGGTTCGAGTTAAGGGTAGCATTAGCATGAGGGTTAGGGATACGGTTCAAATTAAGGTGAGGTTTAGGGAGAAGGATGGGGATAGGGTTAGGGTTATGGTTAGTGTGAGGAATAGGGTTAGGGTTAGGGTTAGGGAGAGGTTTAGAGTTAGGGTTAAGGTGAGGATTAGGGTGATAGGTAGGTTTAGGGTTAGGGTGAGGGTTAGGCTTAGTGTGAGGGTTAGGGTTAGGGTTAGGATTAGGGTTAGGGTGAGTATAAGGGTTAGGGTGAGGGTTAGGTTGAGAGTGAGGGTTAGGGTTAGTGTGAAGGTTAGGGTGAAGGTTAGAGTGGGGGTTAGGTTGAGGGTTATGGTTAGGGTTAGAGTTGAGGATAGGGTGAGGATTAGGGTGAGCGTAAGGTTTAGCATGAGGGTTAGGGTGAGGGTGAGGTATAGGGTTACGGTCAGGGTAAGGGTTAGGGCGAGGGTTAGGGTAAGATTGAGGGTTAGGTTAGCATTTTTATTAGGGTGAGGATGAAGGTTAAGGTGAGGTTTAGGGTTGGGGTTAGGGATAGAATGAGGATTAGGGTTATGGTTACGTTTAGGGTGAGGGTTAGGCTAAGGGGTAGGGTTAGGGTTAGGGTTAGTGTGAGAGTTAGGGTGAGGGTTATGGTTTGGGTCAGGGTTAGGATGACGGTGAGGGTGAGGTAGAGGTTAAGTTTTAGGGTGAGGGTTAGTGTGAGGGTGAGGTTTAGGGTTAGCATTAGGGTTAGGGTTAGGGTTAGGTTGAGGGTTAGCGTTATGGTTGTGGTTAGGGTGAGTGTGAGGTTTAGGTTTAGCATTAGGGATAGGGTTAGTGTTAGGGTGAGGTTTAGGGTTAGGCTTATGTTGACTGTGAGGGTGAGGGTTAGGTTTAGAATTAGGGTTAGGGTTAGGTTGAGAGTGAGGGTGAGGGTGCGGATGAGGGTTAGGGTAAGGGATAGGTTTAGCTTGAGGGCGAGGGTCAGTGTGAGGGGTAGGTTTAGGGTTAGGGTGAGGGTGACGGTTTTGGTTAAGAAAAGGTTACAGTTAGGGTTATGGTGAGGATTAGGGTGAAGTTTCCGGTGATGGTTAGGGTTAGGGTTAGTGTGAGGTTTAGGGTTTGGGTGAGTGTTAGGGTGACGGTGAGGGTTAGGGTTAGTGTAAGGGTTAGGGTTAGGGTGAGTGTTAGGGTGACGGTGAGGGTTAGGCTGAGGGTTATGGTGAGGGTGAGGGTTAGGGTTAGGGTTAACGTGAGGTTTAGGGTGAGGTTTAGGGTGAGGGGCAGGGTTAGGTTTAGTGTGAGGGTTAGGGTTAGTGTGAGGCTTAGCGTTTGGGTTAGGGATAGTGTGAGGATAAGGGTTAGGTTGAGGGTCAGGGTGATAATGAGGGTTTGTGTTAGCGTTAGGATTAGGGTGAGGGTTATGGTGATGGTTAGGGTTAGAGTTAGGGTTAGTGTGGGGGTGAGGGTTAGAATTAGTATTACGGTGTGGGTTAGGGTTGGTTGAGGATTAGGGATAGGGTTAGGTTTAGTTTGAGGGTTCGGGTGTAGGTGAGGGTTAGGGTCTGGGTGACGGTTAGGGTTAGGGTGAGGGTTCACGTAACAGTAAGGGTTAGGGTGAGGGTGAGGATTAGGGTTAGGGTGAGCGTTCGGGTGAGGGTGAGGGTTAGGGTTAGTGTGAGGATTACGGGTAGGGTTAGGGTTATGGATATGTTGAGGGTAAGGGTTAGGGTGAGGTTTAGGGTGAGGGTTAGGGTTAGTGATAGGGTTTGGGTGAAGGTTAGGGTGAGGTTTAGGGTTAGGGTGAGGGTGAGGGTGAGAGTTAGGGTTAGGGTTAGTGTGAGGTTTAGGGTTAGGATGAGGGTTAGGGATAGGTTTAGGGTTAGGGTGAGAGTTAGAGTAAGGGTTAGAATTAGAGTTAGGGTGAGAGTATGGCTTAGGGTGAGGTTTAGGGTTAGGTTGAGGGTGTAGGGTGAGGGTGAGGTGAGAGTAAGTGTTAGGGTGAGGGCTAGGGTAAGGGTTATGTTTTGGGTGAGTGTTAGATTTATCGTGAGTGTGAGGGTGAAGGTTAGGTTTAGGATTAGTGTTAGGGGTAGGGTGAGGCTTATGGTTAGGGTTAGGGTTAGGGTGAGCATTAGGCTGATGGGTTGGGGTAGCGTTAGGGTGAGGGTGAGGGTAAAGTTAACGGTGATGGTTGGGGTTTGGGTGAAGATTAGGGATAGCATTAGGATTAGGGTTAGGGTTAGGGTGAGTTTTATGGTTAGGTTTAGGGTGAGGGTGAGGGTTTCTGTTAGGAAAGGCTTAGGGTGAGGGTGAGGGTGATGGTGAAGGTGAGGGTATAGTTGAGGGTTAGGATTAGGTTGAGGGTAGGGTGACGGTGAGGGTTAGGGTGAAGGTGAGGGTTAGGGTTAGGTTGAGGGTGAGGGCTAGGGTTAGGTTTAGGGTGAGGGTTAGGGTTAATGTTAGTGTGAGGATAAGAGTTAGGGTTAATGTTAGTGTGAGGATAAGAGTTAGGGTTTGGGTTAGGGTGAGATTGAGGGTTAGTTTTAGCGTTAGGGTTAGGGTGAGCGTTAGGTTGAGGGTTAATGTGAGGTTTAGGGTTAGTATGAGGGTGAGTGTTAGAGTTAGGTTTAGGGTGAGGGTTAGGTTTAGGGTGAGGTTTAGTGTAAGATTATGGTGAGGGTGAGAGTTCGGGTGAGGGTGAGTTTTAGGGTGTGGGTGACAGTTAGGGTTATGGTAAGGGTTAAGGTGATGGTGAGGGTTAGAGTGAAGGTGAGGGTGAGGGTTAGGGTTGCGGTAGGATTGGCGTTAGTGTTAGGGTTAGGGTTATGGTGAGGGTAAGGGATAAAATGAGGTTTAGGGTGAGGGTGAGGTTTAGGGATCAGCGTTAGAGTTAGGGTGAGAGTTAGGGTGAGGGTTAGGGTTCAGGTAAGGGTTAGGTTTAGGGAGAGGGTTAGAGTTAGGGTTAGGGTTAGGGTTAGGGTTAAGTTAAGGTTTAGGGTGAGGGTTAGGGAGAGGGTACGGGTTAGAGTTAGTTTGAGGGTTAGGGTGGGCCTTAAGGACAGTGTTAATTTTAGGCTTAGGGTTAGGTTGAGGGTTAGGGTGAGGTTTAGTGTTAGTGTAAGGGTTAGGGTTAGGATGAGGGTTGGGGTGAGGGTAAGGGTTATAGTGAGGGTTAGGGTAAGGGTGAGGGTTAGGGTTAAGCATTAGGGTTAGGTTTAGGGTTAGGGTGAGGTTTAGTGTTAGGGTTAGGGTGAGTGTTATGGTTAGTTTGAGGGTTAGGGATATGGTTGGTGTTAGGATGAAAGTCAGCTTTAGGGTTAGGGTTACAGTTAGGGTTAGTGGGAGTGTGAGGGTTAGGGTTAGGATTAGGGTTAGGGTTAGGTTTAGGCTGATGATGAGGCTGTGGGTTAGGGTGAGGTTTAGGGTTAGGGTGAGGGTCAGGTTTAGGGTTAGGGTTAGGGTTATACTGAGGTTGAGGTTGAGGGTTAGGCTGAAGGGCAGGGTTAGGGTTAGGGTTAGCATGAGGGTTAGGGTTAGGGTTAGGGAAGGGTAGGGTGAGGGGTAAAGTTAGGGTTAGGGTGAGTTTTAGCATTAATGTGAGGGTTAGGGTTAGGGTTAGGATTACTGTGAGTATAAGGGTTAGTTTGAGGTATAGAGTGAGAGTGAGGGTTAGGTTTAGCATTAGGGTTAGGTTGAGGGATAAGGTGAGCGTTTGGTTGAGGGTTAGGTTTAGGTTTAGGGTTAGTGTAAGGATTAGGGTGAGGGTAAGATTTAGAGTGAGGGTTAGGTGAGAGTGAGAGTTAGGGATAGCATTAGGGTTAGGATTAGGTTTAGGTTGAGGGTTAGGGTAAGGTATAGGGTGAGGGTTAGTGTTAGGTTGAGGGTTAGAGATAGGGTTGGGGTTAGGGTTAGGGTCAGGCTTAGGGATAGGGTTAGACTTAGGGTGAGGGTGAGTGTGAGGGTTAGGGTTACGATTAGGTTTATGGTTAGGGTTAGGCTTAGAGTGAGGTTGAGGTTGAGGGTGAGGTTTAGGTTTAGGCTGAGAATTAGGTATAGGGTTAGTTTTAGGGTTAAGTTGTTGGTTAGGCTAAGGGTTAGGGTGAGGGTTATGGTTAGTGTAAGGGTTAGGCTTAGGGTTAGGGTTAGGATTAGGGTGAGCGAAAGTTTTAGGTTTAGGGTGAGGGTTAGGGTGGGCGTTTGGGTGAGGGTTAGGGTTAGGTTACGGTTAAGGTGAGGGTTAGGTTGAGGTTTAGATTTTGGGTAATGGTTAGGCTTAGGGTGAGGGTAAGGGTTAGAGTGAGATTTAGGGTGACGGTGAGGGTTAAGGATACATTAGGGTTAGGGTTAGGGTTAGGGTGATGATTAGGTTTAGGGTTAGGGTTAGGATGAGGGTGAGGGTGAGGGTTAGTGTTAGTGTTAGGGTGAGGTTTATGGTTAGGGTGAGGGTCAGGTTTAGGGTTAGGGTTAGGGTTATACTGAGGTTGAGGGTGAGGGTTAGGCTGAAGGGCAGGGTTAGGGTTAGGGTTAGCATGAGGGTTAGGGTTAGGGTTAGGGAAGGGTAGGGTGAGGGGTAAAGTTAGGGTTAGGGTGAGTTTTAGCATTAATGTGAGGGTTAGGGTTAGGGTTACGATTACTGTGAGTATAAGGGTTAGTTTGAGGATTAGAGTGAGAGTGAGGTTTAGGTTTAGCATTAGGGTTAGGTTGAGGGATAAGGTGAGCGTTTGGTTGAGGGTTAGGTTTAGGTTTAGGGTTAGTGTAAGGATTAGGGTGAGGGTAAGATTTAGAGTGAGGGTTAGGTGAGAGTGAGAGTTAGGGATAGCATTAGGGTTAGGATTAGGTTTAGGTTGAGGGTTAGGGTAAGGTATAGGGTGAGGGTTAGTGTTAGGTTGAGGGTTAGAGATAGGGTTGGGGTTAGGGTTAGGGTCAGGCTTAGGGATAAGGTTAGACTTAGGGTGAGGGTGAGTGTGAGGGTTAGGGTTACGATTAGATTTATGGTTAGGGTTAGGCTTAGAGTGAGGTTTAGGTTGAGGGTGAGGTTTAGGTTTAGGGTGAGAATTAGGTATAGGGTTAGTTTTAGGGTTAAGTTGTTGGTTAGGCTTAGGGTTAGGGTTAGGATTAGGGTGAGCGAAAGTTTTAGGTTTAGGGTGAGGGTTAGGGTGGGCGTTAGGGTGAGGGTTAGGGTTAGGTTACGGTTAAGGTGAGGGTTAGGTTGAGGTTTAGATTTTGGGTAATGGTTAGGCTTAGGGTGAAGGTAAGGGTTAGAGTGAGATTTAGGGTGACGGTGAGGGTTAAGGATACATTAGGGTTAGGGTTAGGGTTAGGGTGATGATTAGGTTTAGGGTTAGGGTTAGGATGAGGGTGAGGGTGAGGGTTAGTGTTAGTGTTAGGGTGAGGTTTATGGTTAGGGTGAGGGTTAGAGTGACGGTGAGGGTAAGGGTTAGGGTGAGGGGTAGTGTTAGGGTTATTGTTAGGGTGAGGGTTAGGTTTAGTGTGAGGGCTACGGTTACGGTTAGGGTTAGGGTGAGGGTTAGGGTGAGAGTGAGGATTAGGGTTAGCCTGAGTGTTAGAGTTAGGGTTAGGGTGTGGGTGAGGGATAGGGTTAGAGTGAGGGTTAGGGTGACGGTGAGGTTTAGAGTGAGGTTGAGGTTTAGTGTTATTGTTAGGGTTAGGATGAGTGTTAGGGTTAGGTTTATGTTAAACTTAGGGTTAGGGTGACATGTACGGTTAGGTTTAGGGTGAGGGTTAGGGTTAGTGTGAGGATTAGGGTTAGGGTTAGGGTTAAGGTTAGGTTGAGGTTTAAGGTTAGGGTGAGGGTTAGGATGAGGTTTAGGCTGAGGGTTAGGGTTAGGGTTCGGGGGAAGGTAAGGTTTAGGGTGAGGGTTAGAGTAAGTTTAAGATAAGGGTTAGGGTGAAGATGAGGGTTAGGATTAGGATTAGGGTTAGGGTTAGGGATAGGGTTAGGGTGAGGGTTTTGGTTATATTTAGGTTCAGAGTTAGGTTGAGGGTGAGTGTGAGGTTTAGGGTTTGGATTAGGTTTAGGCATAGGCTTCAGCTGAGGCTGAGGTTGAGTGTGAGGGTGAGGGTTAGGGTTAGGGTTAGGGTGAGGGTGAGTGCTAGTGTTAGTCTTAGTGTTTCAGTTAGGGTTAGGTTGAGTTTGAGGGTGAGGGTTAGGGTTAGGGCTAGGATTAGGGTGATGGCTAGGGTGAGCGTGAGGGTTAGCGTGAGGGTTTCAGTTAGGAAAGGTTTAGTGTTAGGGGTAGGGTGAGGATTAGGGTGAGGGTGAGTTTTAAGGTGAGGGTTATGGTTAGGGTGAGGATTAGGTTTAGGGTTAGAATCAGGGTTCGGGTTAGTGTGATGTTTAGGTTGAGGGTGAGGTTGAGGGTGAGGGTGAGGTTTAGGGTGAAGGTTAGGGTGTAGATGAGGGTTAGGTTTAGGTTGAGGTTTAGGGTGACGGTGAGGTTTAGGATGAAGGGGAGGGTTAGGGTTACTTTTAGGGTGAGTGTTAGGGTGAGGCTTAGTGTGAGGATTAGGGTTAGGTTTAGGGTTATGGAGAGGGTAAGGATTAGGGTGAGGTTTAGGGTGAGGGTGAGGGTTAGGGTTACCGTTAGAGTAAGGGTGAGGTTTAAGGTGAGTGTTAGGGTTAGGGTGAGGTTGAGGTTTATGTTTAGGGTGAGGGTTGGGGTTAGGATGAGTGTCAGGGTTGGTGTTAGAGTTAGAGTTAGGGTGATGGTGAGGGTTAGGGTTCAGATTAGGGTTAGGGTTAGGGTTAGGCTGAGGGTTAGGGTGAGGGTTTGGTTTAGGTTGAGGGTTAGGTTTAGGGTTATTTTTCGGGTTATTTGTGTGTTTCAGTTAGGGTTAGGAAGAGGGTTTGGCTGAGGGTTGGGGTTAGTTTTGGGGTTATGGTGAGGGTAAGGTTTAGGGTGAGGGTTAGGGTGAGGGTAAGGGTGAGGATTAGGGTTAGGTTGAGGGATAGGATGAGCATTAGGGTGAGGGTTAGTTTTAGGTTGAGGGTGAGGATGAGCGTTAGAGTGAGGTTTAGTGTTAGTGTTAGGCTTAGGGTTACAGTGAGGTTTAGGGTGAGGGTAAGGGATAGAGTGATGGTTAGGTTGAGGGTGAGGGAGAGGGTGAGGGTGATGGTGAGGGTTAGGGTGAGGGTGAGGGTTTTAGTTAGAAAAGGCTTAGGGTAAGGTTTCGGGTAGGGATTATGGTGAGGGTGAGGTTTAAGGTGAGGGTTAGGGTTAGGGTGAGGATTAGGATTAGGGTTAGGGTGAGGGTGAGGGTGATGGTGAGGGTGAGGGTGTAGGTGAGGGTTAGCGTTAGGGTGAGGGTACGGTGACGGTGAGGGTTAGGGTGAAGGTGAGGGCGAGGGTTAGGGTTAGGGTGAGGGTTAGGTTTAGGGTTAGGGTTAGGGTCAGGGGTAGGGTGAAGGAAAGGGTTAGGGTTAGTGTGAGGGTTAGGGTTAATGTGAGGTTTAGGGTTAGGGTTAGGGTTAGTGTGAGTAAAAGGTTTAGGGTGAGGGTTAGGGTGAGATTGAGGGTTAGGGTTAGCGTTAGGTTTATGGTAAGGTTTAGGGTGAGAGTTACGGTGAGTTTTAGGGTTAGTATGAGGATGTGGGTTAGAGTTAGGTTTAGGGTGAGGGTTAGGTTTAGGGTGAGGTTTTGGGTAAGGTTATGGTGACAATGAGGGTTCAGGTGAGGGTGAGTTTTAGGGTGTGGGTGATGGTTATTGTTAGGGTGAGGGTTAAGGTGACGGTGAGGGTTAGGGTGATGGTGAGGTTTAGGGTTGTGGTGAGGATTAGAGTTACTGTTAGGTTTAGGGTTACTGTGAGGGTATGGGATAGAATGAGGTTGAGGTTGAGGTTGAGGATGAGGTTTAGGGACTGCGTTACATTTTGCGTGAGGGTTAGGGTGAGGGTTAGAGTTAGGTTTAGGGTTAGGGTTAGAGTGAGGGTTAGGTTTAGGGTGAGGGTTAGGGTGAGGGTGAGGGTTAGGGTTAGGTTGAGGGTTAGGATGGGCGTTAGGGTGAGTGTTAGGTTTACTTTTAGGGTTAGGGTGAGGGTTAGGGTGAGGTTTAATGTTAGTGTTTGGTTTAGGGTTAAGGTTTGGGTTAGGGTGAGGGTAAGGGTTAGCGTGAGGTTGAGGGTTAGGGATAGCATTAGGGTTACGGTTATGTTTAGAGTGAAGGTTAGGGTTATTGTTAGGGTGAGGGTTAGGTTTAGGTTCAGGGTTAGGAATACGGCTGGGGTTAGTGTGAAAGTCAGCTTTAGGGTTAGGGTTAGAGTTAGGGTTAGCGTGAGTGTGAGGGTTAGGGTTAGGATTAGGGTTAGCGTTAGGGTTAGGCTGAGGGAGAGTGTGAGGGTGAGGGTGAGGTTTAGGGTTAGGTTGAGGGTTAGGCTGAAGGTGAGGGTGAGGGTGTAAGTGAGGGTTAGGGTGAAGGTGAAGTTTAGGGTAAGGTTTAGGGTAATGGTTAGAGGTAATGTGCGGGTTAGTGTTAGGGTTAGGTTTAGTGTGAGGATAAGGGTTAAGGTGAGGCTTAGGGTGAGAGTGAGTGTTAGGGTTAGCGTTAGGGTTAGGGTGATGGTTAGGATGAGGGTTAAAGTGAGAGTTAGTGTTGGTATGTGGGTGAGGGTTAGAGTTAGAATTAGGGTTAGGTTAGGATTAGGATGAGGTTTAGGCTAAGGATAGGGTGATTGTGAGGGTTCGGGTGAGGGTGAGTTTTAGGGTGTGGGTGATGGTTAGAGTTAGGGTGAGGGTTAAGGTGACGGTGATGTTTAGTGTGAGTGTGAGGGTTAGGATTGCGGTGAGGATTAGGGTTAGGGTTAGGTTTAGGGTTATGGTGAGTGTAAGGGTTAAGAATAGCTTTAGGGTGAGCGTGAGGTTTAGGGATAGCGTTAGAGTTAGGGTGAGGGTTAGGATTCAGGTTATGCTTAGGGTGAGGGTGAGGGTTAGGATGAGGTTTAGTTTAAGTTTTAGGGATAGAGTTAGGGTGAGGGTAAGGGTTAGAGTGAGGGTTAGGGTGAGGGTGAGGTTTAGGTATAGCATTAGGATTTAGGTTAGAGTTGGGGGAGGGTTAGGTTTACGGTTAGGGTTAGGGTGAGGGTGAGGGTGAGGGTTATGTTGAGTCTTAGGGTCAGGGATAGTGTTAGGGTGAGGGTTAGGTTTAGTGTGAGGGTTAGGGTTAGGGTGAGGGTAAGTGTTTGGGTGAGAGTTAGGGTGAGTGTGAGGGTTAGTGTTAGCGTTAAGGTTAGGGTGAGGTTTAAATTGAGGGTTAGTGTTACTATGAGGGTCAGCGTTAGACTTAGCTTTAGCGTGAGTGTTAGGGTTAAGGTTAGGTTGAGGGTTAGGGTTAGGGTTAGGAAGAGGGTTTTGCTGAGAGTTACGTTTAGGGTTAGGGTGAGTGTTAGGGTTAGAGTAAGGGTTAGGATTAGGGTTAGGGTTAGGATTAGGGGAAGGGAAAGTTTTAGGGTCAGTGTTAGGGTGACTGTGAGGGTTAGGGTTAGGGTGAGGTTTAGGGTGATTGTTAGGGTTAGGTTTCGGGTTAGGGTGAGGTTAAGGGTTAGAGTGAGGGTTAGGGTGAGGGTGAGGTTCAGGGATAGCATTAGGGTTTATGTTAGTGTTAGGGGGAGGGTTAGGTTTACAGTTAGGGTTAGGGTGACGGTGAGGGTGAAGGTTATGTTGAGGGTTAGGGTTAGTATTAGTGTTAGGGTTAGGGTTAAGGTTAGGGTGAGGGTGAGGGTTAGGATTAGTGTGAGGGTTAGGGTTAGGGGTAGTGTTAGGGTGAGGGTAAGGGTTAGGGTGAGGGTTAGGGTGAGTGTGAGGGTTAGGGTTAGCGTTAAAGTTAGGGTGAGTTTTAGTGTGAGTGTTAAGTTGAGGGTTAGGTTTAGTATGAGGGTGAGCGTTAGGCTTAGGTTTCGGGTGAGGGTTAGGGTTAGGGTGAGGTTTAGGTTTAGGTTGAGGGTTAGGGTTAGGGTGTGGGTAAGGGTTAGAGTGAGTGTTAGGGTGAGGGTGAAGGTTAGGGATAGCTTTAGGGTTAGGTTTAGGGTGAGGGTTAGGGTTAGGGTGAGAATTAGGGTTAATGTGAGTGTTAGAGTGACGGTGAGGGTAAGGGTTACAGTGAGGGCTAGGGTAAGTTTAGGGTGAGGGTGAGGGTTTGGGTGAGGGTTAGTTTTAGGGTGTGGGTGACTTTTAGGTTAAGGGTGAAGGTTAAAGTGACGGTGAGTGTTAGCGTGAGGTGAGGATTAGGTTGGCGGTGAGGATTAGGGTTAGGGTTATGAATAGGGTTATGGTGAGATTAAGGGTTAGGATGAGGTTTAGGGTTAGGGTGAGGTTTAGGGATAGCGTTAGAGTTAGGGTGAGGGTGAGGTTGAGGGTTAGGGTTCAGTTTAGGCTTAGGGTGTGGGTGTGGCCGAGAGTTAGGGTGAGGTTTAGGGTTAGAAAGAGGGTTTGGCTGAGGGTTAGGGTTAGGGTTAGCATGTGGGATAGGGTTAGTGTGAGGGTTAGGCTTTGGGTTAGGGTTAGGATTAGGGTGAGGGAAAGGTTTAGGGTGAGGGTTAGTGTGATGGTGAGTGTTAGGGTTAGGGTGAGGGTTAGGGTGAGCGTTAGGGAGAGGGTTAGTGTTAGGTTTAGTGTTAGGTTGAGTGTTAGGGTGAAGTTTAGTTTTAGGGTTAGGCTTAGGGTTAGGGTGAGGGTAAGAGTTAGAGTGAGATTTAGGGTTAGGGTGAGTGTTAAGGATAGCATTAGGGTTAGGGACAAGGTTATGGTGAGGGTTAGGGTTACGGTTAGGTTTAGGGTGAGGGTGAGGTTGAGGGTTATGTTGAGAGTTACAGTTTGGGTTAGGGTTGGGTTTAGGGTGAGGGTGAGGGTTAGGTTTAGGCTTAGGGTGAGGGTTAGGGTTACCTTTAGGATTAGGTTGAGGGTGAGGGATATGTTGAGGTGTAGGGTTACCGTTAGGGTTAGGGTTAAAGTGAGGGTTAGTTTTAGGGTTAGGTTGAGGGTGAGGGTGAGGGTTATGGTTAGGGTTAGGGTGAGTGTTAGGGTTAATGTGAGGGTTAGAGTGATGGTGAGGGTAAGCGTTAGGGTGAGGGCTAGGGTTAGGGTTAGGGTTAGAGTGAGATTTAGGTTTAGGGTGAGGTTGAGGGTGAAGGTTAGGTTTAGGATTAGGCTTAAGATTAGGGTTAGGCTTAGGATGAGGGTGAGGGTGAGGGTCAGAGTCAGGTTTAGGGTGAGGGTTAGGGTTATGGTTAGGGTTAAGGTGAGGGTGAGGGTGAGGGTGAGGGTGAGGATCATCATCACGGTGAGGATGAGGGTGAGGGTGAGAATTAGGTATTTAGGGTTAGGGCTATGGTTAGTTTTAGGTTTAAAGTTAGTGTGAGGGTAGGGTGAGGCTGAGGTCTAGGCTTAAGGTTAGGATTAGTGTGAGGATTAGGGTTAGGGTGAGTGTTTGGTTGAGGGGTAAGTTTAGTGTGAGGGCTTTGGTTAGGGTTAGGGTTAGGGTGAGGTTTAGGTTAGGGTTGAGGTTTAGGTTTAGTGTGACAGTGAGTGTAAGGTTTAGGTGATTGCTAGGGTTAGGCTTAGGGTTAGGCTGAGTTTTAGGTTTGGATGAGGGTGAGGGTGAGGGTTAAGTTTAGGATTAGTCTTAGGTGTAGGGTTAGGCGTAGGGTGAGGTTGAGGGTGAGGGTCAGAGTTAGGTTTAGGGTGAGGGTTAGGGTTATGGTTAGGGTTAGGGTGAGTTTGAGGGTGAGGGTTAGGGTGAGGGTCATGGTGAGGGTGAGGGTGATGGTTAGTATTAGAGTGTGGGTTAGGGTTATGATTAGGGTTAGGGTGAGGGTGATTGTGAGGGTATGTGTAGGGTTAGGGTGAGGGTAAACGTGAGGCTGAGGGTGAGGGTGAGGGTTAGGGTTTTATTGAGGGTTAGGGTTAGGGTTAGGGTTAAGGTTAGGTTTAGGGTTAGGTTTAAGGTTAGGGTTAGTATGAGGGTTAGGCTTAGGGTTAGGCTTAGGGTTAGAGTGAGGGTAAGGGTTAGGGTGAGGGTGAGGGTTAGGTTTAGGATTAGGTTTAGGGTTAGGGTGAGTGTTAGGGATAGAGTTAGTGTTAGCGTGATGGTTTTGGTTAGGGTTAGGTTTAGAGTTATGGTGAGGTAGAGGATTAGGGTTTGAATTAGGGTTTGGGTTAAGGTTTGGCTGAGGTTGAGCTTGAGTCTGAGGGTGATGTTTAGGCATAGGGTGAGGGTTAGGGTGGGGGTGAGGGATAGGATTAAGGTGAGGGTAAGGGTTAGGGCGAAGTTTGGGGTGAGGTTGAGAGTTAATGTTCGCATTAGATTTATGGTGAAAGTGAGTGTTAGGGTGAGGGTTAGCGTTAGGTTTAGTTATAGGGTAAGGATTAGAGTAAGGGTTAGGGTTAGGGGGAGGTTTAGGCTGAGGGGTAGGGTTACGGTTAGGGTTAGGGTGAGTCTTAGGGGAGGGTTAGGGTTAGGGTTAATGTTAGGGTTAGGTTTAGGTTGAGGTTGAGGGTAAGGGTTAGGGGGAGGGTTAGGGTGAGGTTGAGGTTTAGGGTTAGCATTAGGGTTAGGGTTAGGTTGAGGGTTAGGGTTAGGCTTAGGTTGAGGGTGGGGGTGAGGTTGATGGTGAGGGTTACGGTGAGGTTTAGGGTGAGGATGAGGGTTAGGGTTAGGGTGAGGCTAGGGTAACAGTGAGGGTTAGAGTGAAGGTGAGGGTTAGGGTTAGGGTGAGGATTAGGGTTATGGTTAAGGTGAGGGCTAGGTTGAGGAGTAGGGTTAGGGTTAGGGTGAGGGTTAGGTTTAATGTGAGGGTTAGAGTTAGGGTTAGGGTTAGTGTGAGGATAAGGGTTAGGGTTAGATTGAGTGTTAGGGTTAGCGTTAGGGTTAGGGTGAGTGTTAGGGTGAGGGTTAAGGTGAGGCTTAAGGTTAGTATGAGGATGAGTGTTAGAGTTAGGTTTAGGTCGAGGGTTAGGTTTAGGGTGAGGTTTAGGGTAAGGTTATGGTGAGCGTGAGGGTTCGGGTGAGGTGAGTTTTAGGGTGTGGGTGATGGTTATGGTTAAGGTGAGGGTTAAGGTGACGGTGAGGGTTAGGGTGAGGGTGAGAGTTAGGGTTGCGGTAGGATTAAGGTTAGGGTTAGGGTTAGGGTTAGGGTGAGGGTAAGGGTTAGAATGAGGTTTAGGGTGAGAGTGAGGTTTAGGGACAGCTTTAGGGTTAGGGTGAGTGTTAGGTTGAGGGTTAGGGTTCAGGTTAGGGTTAAGTTGAGGGTGAGGGTTAGAGTTAGGGTTAGGGTTAGGATTAATGTTAGGGTAAGGTTTAGGGTGAGGGTTAGGGTGAGGGTGAGGGTTAGGGTTAGGTTGAGGGTTAGTGTGGGCGTGAAGGAGAGTGTTAGGTTTAGGTTTAGGGTTAGGATGAGGGTTAGGGTGAGGTTTAGTGTTAGTGTTAGTGTGAGGGTTAGGGTGAGGGTTAGGGTTAGGGTTAGCATTAGGGTTAGGGTTAGGATTGTGGTGAGGTATAGGGTTAGGTTTAGGGTGAGGGACAGGGTTAGGATGAGGATTAGGAATAGGGTTGGTGTTAGGGTGAAATTCAGCGTTAGGGTAAGGTTTAGATTTAGGTTTAGGGGGAGTGTGATGTTTAGGGTTAGGATTAGGGTTAGGATTAGGTTTAGGCTGAGGGTGAGGGTGTGGGTGAGGTTGAGGTTTAGGGTTAGGGTGAGGGTCAGGTTTAGGGTTAGGTTTAGGGTTACGCTGAATTTGAGGGTGAGGGTGTAGATGAGGATTATGGTGACGGTGAGGGTTAGGGTTAGGTTTACGGTGACGCGTAGGGTGAAAGGTAGGATTAGGGTTAGTGTGAGGATTAGCCTTAATGTGCGGGTTAGGGTTAGGCATAGGGTTACTGTGAGGATAAGCATTAGTGTTAGGATTAGGGTGAGAGTGAGGGTTAGGGTTAGCGTTAGGGTTAGGTTGAGGGATAGGGTGAGCGTTAGAGTGAGCATTAGGTTTAGGTTTAGGCTTAGGGTGAGGGTAAGTGTTAGAGTGAGGGTAATGGTGAGCGTGAAGGTTAGGGATAGCATTAGGGTTAAGGTTAGGGTTAGGGTGAGGGTTAGGGCAAGGATTAGGGTGAGGGTTAGAGTTAGGTTGAGGGTTAGGGATAGGGTTGGGGCTAGGGTGAGGGTCAGGATTAGGGTTAGGGTTAGAGTTAAGGTGAGGGTGAGTGTGAGGGTTCGGTTTAGGATTTGGGTTAGGGTTAGGGTTAGGCTGAAGGTGAGGAAGAGTGTGAGGGTGAGGTTTAGGGTTATTGTGAGAATCAGGTTTAGGGTTAAGGTTATGAAGAGGTTACAGTTAGGGTTAGGAAGAGGGTTTGGCTGAGGGTATGGGTTAGGGTTAGGGTGAGGGTAAGGGTTAGAGTGAGGGTTAGGGTAAGGTTGAGGTTTAGGGATAGCATCAGGGTTTAGGTTAGAGTTAGGGGGAGGATTAGGTTTAGGGTTAGGGTTAGGGTGAGGGTGAGGGTGAGGTTTATATTGAGGTTTAGGGGTAGGGTTAGGAATAGTGGTTAGGTGAGGGTTAGGTTTAGTGTGAGGGTTTGGGTTAGGGTTAGGGTTAGGTTGAGTGTAAGGGTTAGAGTGAGAGTTAGGGTGAGTGTGAGGGTTAGGGTTAGCGTTAAGGTTAGGGTGAGGGTTAGGGTGAGGATTAAGTTGAGTGTTAGTGTTAGTATGAGGGTGAGCATTAGACTTAGGTTTAGGGTGAGGGTTATGGTTAGGATGAGGTTTAGGGTAAGTTTAGGGTGAGGTGAGGGTTCTGGTGAGCGAGAATTTAAGGGTGTGGGTGACGGTTAGGGTTAAGGTCACGGTGAGGGTTAGGGTGAGGGTGAGGCTTATGGTTGTGGTGAGGATTAGGGTTAGGGTTAGGTTTACGGTTATGGTGAGAGTAAGGGTTAAGATGAGGTTTACGGTTAGGGTGAGGTTTAGGGATAGCGTTACAGTTAGGGTGAGGGTGAGGGTGAGGGTTAGGGTTCAGGTTAGGCTTAGGTTGAGGGTGAGGGTTAGGGTTAGGGTGATGTTTACGGTGAGGGTGAGTGTTAGGGTGAGGGTGAAGGTGAGCGTGAGGGTTAGGGTGAGGATTAGGCTTAGGGTTAGTGTGAGGGATAGGGTGAGACTGAGAGTTAGGGTGAGCTTTAGGGTTAGGGTGAGGGTGAGTGTTAGGTTGCGGGTTAGGGTTGTGGTTAGGATTAGGGTGGAGTGAGGGTGAGGTTTAGGCCAAGGGTGATTTTGAGGTTGAGGGTGAGGGTTAGGGTTTGGGTGAGGGTTAGGGTTAGGGTTAAGGTTAGGGTGAGTGATAGGGTTAGGTTTAGCGTTAAGATGAGGGTTAGGCTGAGGGTTAGGCTTAGGGTTAGTGTGAGGGTAAGGGTTAGGGTGAGGGTGAGGTATAGGTTTAGGATTAAGTTTAGGGTTAGGGTCAGGATTAGACATAGGGTTAGGTATAGGGTTAGGGTGAGAGCTTTGGTTAGGGTTAGGATTAGAATTAGGGTGAGGGTGAGGGTTAGGGTTTGAATAAGTGTTAGGTTTAGGGTTAGGCTGTGATTTAGGTTGAGGCTGAGGGTGAAGTTTAGGGTGAGGGTGAGGGATAGGGTGAGGGTTAGAGTTAAGGTTAGTTTGAGGATTAGGGTTAGGGTTAGATTTAGGATGATGTTTAGGCTGACGGCTAGGGTTAGGGTTCAGATAAAGGAAAGGGTTAGGGTGAGGGTTAGGGTGAGGGTTAGGGTTAGGATTAGTATTAGTTTGAAGTTGAGAGTGAGGGTATGGGTTAGGGTGAACGTTAGTGTGAGGTTTAGGTTTAGGGTTAGCATTAGGTTTAGGGTGAGGGTTAGGGTTAGGATTAGGGTTAGGGTTGGGGTCAGGGCTAGTGTTAGCATTAGTGTTAGGCTTAGGGTGAGGGTGAGGGTGAGGGTGAGAGTGAGGGTTAGGGTTTGTTTTAGGATTAGGATTAGGGTTAGGGTTAGACTGAAGTTGGGGGTGAGGTTGAGGGTGAGGGTTAGGGTTAGAGTTAGTTTTAGGGTGAGAGCTAGGGTGAGGGTGAGTGTTAGGGTGAGGGTCAGGGTGAGGGTCAGGGTTTCGGTTTGGAAAGGCTTAGGGTTAGGTTTAGGGTGAGGATTAGGGTGAGGGTGAGGTTTAAGGTGAGGGTTATGGTTATGTGAGGATTAAGGTTAGGGTTAGGGGGAGGATTAGGGTTAGGGTGTTGTTTACGGTGAGGGTGAGTGTTAGGGTGAGAGTGAGGCTGAGGGTGAGG
Source organism: Dipodomys merriami (assembly GCF_024711535.1). Lineage (NCBI taxonomy): Eukaryota > Metazoa > Chordata > Mammalia > Rodentia > Heteromyidae > Dipodomys > Dipodomys merriami. The sequence goes on from NW_027202327.1 coordinate 2,463,878, forward strand.
GTGAAGGTGAGGGTGAGGGTTAGGGTGAAGATTAGGGTTAGGGTTAGGGTAGGGATAGGGTGAGACTGAAGGTTAAGATGAGCTTTAGGGTTAGGGTGAGGGTTAGGGTGAGGGTTAGGGTGAGGGTTAAGGTGAGGGCTAGGTTTAGTATGAGGGTGAGGGTTAGAGTTAGTTTTAGGGTGAGAGTTCGGGTTAGGGTGAGGTTTAGTGTGTGTGTGTAGGTTAGTATTAGAGAGAGGTTTAAGGTGATGGTGAGGGTTAGGGTGAGGGTGAGGGTTAGGGTTTTGTTGAGGATTTGGTTTAGGGTTAGTTTTAGGTTTATGGTGACAGTAAGGGTTATGATGAGGTTCAGGTGAGTGTGAGGTTTACGGATATGGTTAGAGTTAGGGTGAGGGTTAGGGTTCAGGTTAGGCTTAGGGTTAGCATGAGGGTAAGGGATAGGGTGAGGGTGAGGGTGAGGGTTAGGGTTATGGTTAGGGTTAGGGTGGGGGTGAGGTTGAGGTTTAGGGTGAAGGTGATGGTGAGGTTGTGGGTGAGGTTGAGGGTTAGGGTTTGGGTGAGGGTTAGGGTTAGGTGAGGGTTAGGGTTAGGGTTAGCATGAGGGTAAGGGATAGGGTGAGGGTGAGGATTAGGTTTAGGGTTAGGTTGAGGTTGAGTGTTAGGGTAAGGTTGAGGGTTAGGGTGAGGGTTAGGGTGACGGTAAGCTTTAGAGTGAGGGTTAGTGTGAGGGAGAGGGTTAAGGATAGCATTGGATTAGGATTGGATTAGGATAGCTAGGATTAGGCTTAGAGGTAGGTTTTGTCTTAGGGTGAGACTGAGGGAGAAGATTAGGGTGAGGGTTGGGGTGAGGGTGAGGGTTTCGTTTAGGAAAGGCTTAGGGTTAGGTTTAGGGTGAGGATTATGGTGACGGTGAGGTTTAAGATGAGGTTTAGGGTTAGGGTGAGGATTAGGGTTAGGGTTAGAGTGAGGGTTAGGGTGTGGGTTAAGGTTAGGGTTAGGGTTAGTATGAGGATGAGGGTTAGAGTTAGGTTTAGGGTGAGGGTTAGGTTTAGGGTGAGGTTTAGATTAAGATTATGGTGAGGGTGAGCTTGAGGGTGAGGTTGAGTTTTAGGGTTTGGGTGACAGTTAGGGTTCGGTTGAGGTTTAAGGTGACAGTGAGGGTTAGGGTGAGGGTGAGTGTTAGGGTTGTGGTGAGGAGTAGGGTTAGGCTTAGGGTTAGGGTTATGGTGAGGGCAAGGGTTAGAATGAGGTTGAGGGTGAGGGTGAGGTTTAGGGACAGCGTTAGAGTAACGGTGACGGTTAGGGTGAAGGTTAGGGTTCCGGTTTCGTTTAGGGTGAAGTTGAGGGTTAGAGTTAGGGTTAGGATTAGTGTTAGGGTGAGGGTAAGTTTTAGGGTGAGGGTTAGGGTTAGGGCGAGGGTTAGGGTTAGTTTTAGTGTTAGTGTTAGTGTGAGGTTTAGGGTGAGGGTAAGGGTGAGGGTAAGGGTTAGGGTTAGGGTTAGGGTTAGGGTTAGGATGAGGGTGAGGGTTAGGTTTAGGCTTAGGGTGAGGGTTAGGGTTAGATTGAGGGTTAGGGATAGGGTTGGGGTTAGTATGAAAGTCTGCTTTAGGGTTAGGCATAGAGTTAGGGTGAAGGTGAGTGTGAGGTTTAGGGTTAGGATTAGGGTTAGGTTTAGTTTTAGGCTGAGGGTGAGGGTGAGTGTGAGGGTGAGGTTTAGGGTTAGGGTGAGGGTTAGGTTTAGGGTTACGTTTAGGGTTAGGCTGAGGGTAAGGGTGAAGGTGTAGGTGAGGGTTAGGGTGAAAATGAGCGTTAGGGTTAGGGTTAGAGTGAAGGTTAGGTTTAGGGTTAGGGTGAGGTGTAGGGTTAGGGTTTGGGTGAGGGTTAGCATTAATGTGTGGTTTAGGGTTAGGGTTAGGGTTAGTGTGAGGATAAGCGTTAAGGTGTGGCTTAGGGTGAGAGTGGGGGTTAAGGTTAGCTTTAGGGTTAGGGTTATGTTTAGGGTGAGCGTTAAGGTGAGGGTTAAGTTTAGTATGTGTGTGAGGGGTAGAGTTAGAATTGCGGTGAGAGTTAAGGTTAGGATGAGGTTTAGGTTAAGGTTAGGGTGAGTGTGACGGTTCGGCTGAGGGTGAGATTTAGTTTGTGGGTGACGGTTAAGGTTTGGGTGAGGGTTAAGGTGACGGTGAGGGTTAGGGATAGTGTGAGGGTTAGGGTTCGGTGAGGATTAGGGTTAGGGTTACGGTTAGTCTTACGGTGAGGGTAAGGGTTAGGAATAGCTTTAGGGTGAGGGTGAGGTTTAGGGATAGCATTAGAGTTAGGTTGAGGGTTAGGGTGAGGTTTAGGGTTCAGGTTAGGCTTAGGGTGAGGGTGAGGGTTAGAGTTAGGATTAAGGTAAGTGTTAGTGTAAGGGTAAAGTTTAGGGTGAGGGTTAGGTTGAGGGTGAGGGTTAGGGTTAGGTTGAGGGTTAGGGTGAGTGTTAGGGTGAGAGTTAGTTTTAGGTTTAGGGTTAGGGTGAGGCTTAGGGTGAGGGTAAGGTTTAGAGTGAGGGTTAGTGTGAGGGAGAGGTTTAGGGATAGCATTGGGGTTAGGTTTAGGGTTAGGGTGAGGTTTAGGGTTAGGGGGAGGGTTAATGTTAGGTTGAGGGTTAGGGACAGAGTAGGGGTTAGGGTGAGGGTCAGTGTTAGGGTTAGGGTTAGAGTTATGGTGATGGTGAGTGTGAGGGTTAGGGTTAGGATTAGGGTTAGGTTTAGGTTTTGCCTGAGGGTGAGGGTGAGGGTGAGGGTGAGGTTTAGGGTTAGGGTGAGGGTTAGGTTTAAGGTTAGGGTTGGAGTTAGGCTGAGGGTGAGGGTGAGGATGTAGGTGAGGGTTAGGATGAAGGTGAGGGTTAGGGTTAGGGTTAGTGTGAGATTTAGGTTTAGGTTTATGGTGAGTTGTAGGGTGAGGGGTAGGCTTCCGGTTAGGGTGAGGGTTAGGGTTCATGTGAGGGTTAGGCATAGTGTTAGGGTTAGAGTTAGGATAAGGTTTAGGGTGAGGGTTAGGGTGAGAGTGAGCGTTACTGTTAGCCCTAGGGTTAGGGTGAGGGTTGGTGTGAGGGTTTAGGTGAACGTTAGGGTTAGTATGATGGTGAGGGTTAGAGTTAGGTTTAGGGTAAGGGGTAGGGTTAGGTGAGGTTTAGGGTAAGGTTAGGGTGAGTGTGAGGGTTTAGGTGAGGGTGAGTTTTAGAGTGTGGATGACGGTTAGGGTTAGGGTGAGGGTTAAAGTGACGGTGAGGGTTAGGGTGAGGGTAAGGGTTAGGGTTGCGGTGAGGAATAGGATTAGGGTTAGGGTTTTGGTTATGGTGAGGGTATGGGTTAGGATGAGATTTAAGTTGAGGGTGAGGTTTAGAGATAGCATTAGAATTAGGGTGAGGGTTAGAATTCAGGTTAGGCTAAGGGTGAGGATGAGGGTTAGAGTTAATATTAGGGTTAGTGTTAAGGTGAGGGTAAGGTTTAGGGTGAGGGTTAGGGTAAGGGTTAGGGTTAGGGTTAGGGATAGAGTGAGGATTAGGGTAAGGGTTAGGTTTAGGGTGAGACTGAGGGTTAGGGTTAGCCTTAGGGTTAGGGTGAGGGTTAAGGTGAGGGTTAAGGTGAGGGTTAGGGCTAGTATGAGGTTGATGGATAGAGTTAGGTTTAGGGTGAGGTTTAGTGTTAGGGTGAGGTTTATGGTAGGGCTAGGGTGAGGGTGAGGGTTCAGGTGAGGGTGAATTTTAGGGTGTGGGTGGCGATTTGGTTTAGAGTGAGGGTTAAGGTGATGGTAAGTGTTAGGGTGTGGGTGAGGCTTAGTGTTATGGTTAGGGTTAGGGTTATGATTAGGGTAAGGGTTAGGTTGAGGGTAAGGGTTAGGATGAGTGAGGGTGAGTTTTAGGGATAGCGTTAGAGTTAGGGTGAGGGTAAGGGTGAGGGTTTGGGTTCACATTAGACTTCGGGTGAGGGTGAGGGTTAGAGTTAGGTTTACTGTTATAGTTAGGGTGAGGGTAAGGTTTAGGTCGAGGGTTAGAGTGAGCGTTACGGTGAGGGTTAGGTTTAGGTTTAGGTTTAGGGCCAGGATGAGGGTGAGGATTAGTGTTCGTGTTAGGGTTAGGGTTAGGGTGAGGGTTAGGGTGAACGTAAGGGTTAGAATGAAGTTTAGGGTGAGGGTGAGGGTGAGGGATAGTATTAGGTTTAGGTTTAGGATTAGGGTGAGTGTTAGGGTTAGGGTTAGGGTTAGGTTGAGGGTGAGGGTGAGGGTTAGGTTTAGGGTTAGTGTTAGGTTGAGGGTTAGGGATAAGATGATGGTGAGGGTAAGGGTTAGGGTCAGGGCTAGGGTTATGGTTAGGGTTAGGGTGAGCTTTAGGTTTAGGGTGAGTGTGAGGGTGAGATTTAGGTTTATGATTAGGCTTAGGCATAGGGTGAGGCTTGGGATGATGTTGAGGGTGAGGGTCAGAGTTAGGTTTCACGTGAGATTTAGGGTTATGGTTAGGGTGAGGGTGATGGTGAGGTTGAGGGTGAGGATGAAAGTTAGGTTTTGGGTGAGGGTTAGGTTTAAGGTTAGGGTGAGTTTTATGGTTAGGGTAAGGGTTCGGATGAGGGTTAGGCTGAGGGTTAGGCTTAGGGATAGCGTGAGGGTAAGGTTAGGTTTAGGGTGAGGGTTAGGTTTAGGATTAGGTTTAGGTTTAGGGTGAGGTTTAGGGACAGGGTTAGGGTTAGAGTGAGAGTTTTGCTTAGGGTTAGGTTTAGAGTTAGGGTGAGGGTGAGGGTGAGGTTTTGAATTAGGGTTAGGGTTAGGGTTAGATTGATTTTGAGTTTGAGGCTGAGGGTGAGGGTAAAGGTTAGGGTGAGGGTTAGGATTAGGGTTAGGGTTAAGGTTAGGTTGAGGATTAAGTTTAGGGTTAGGTTAAGGATGAGGGTTAGGCTGATTGTTAGGGTTAGGGTACAGGGGAGGATGAGGGTTAGGGTGAGGGTTAAGGTGGGGTTGAGGGTTAGGGTTAGGCTTAGTTTTAGGGTGAGGATTAGGGTGATGGTTTGTGTTAGGGTTAGAATGAGGGTTAGGGTAAGGCTTAGGGTTAGGGTTAGTGTTAAATTTAGGGTGAGGTTGAGGGTGTGGGTAAGGGTTAGTGTGAGGGTTTGGGTGAGGTTGAGGTTTAGGGTTAGCATTAGGGTTAGGGTTAGGGTTAGTGTGAGCGTTAGGGTTAGGGTTAGGTTGAAGGTGGGGTGAGGTTGAGGGTGAGGGTTAGGGTTGGGTTTAGTTTAGGGTGAGGGCTTGGGTGAGGGTGAGGTTTAGGGTGAATATTAGAGTGAAGACGAGGTTTAAGGTGAGGGTTGGGGTTTTGGTGAGGTTAGGGTTAGGGTTAGGGTGAGGGTTAGTGTTAGGGTGATGTTTAGGGTGAGGGTGAGGTGTAGGGTGAGGGTGAGGGGGAAGGTGAGGTTGAGGTTGTAGATGAGGTTTACAGTTAGGGTGAGGGTTAGGGTAACAGTGAGGGTTAGGGTGAAGTTGAGGGTTAGGTTTAGGGATAGTGTGAGGATAAGAATTAGGGTTAGGGTTAGGGTGAGATTGAGGGTTAGGGTTAGCGTTAAATTTAGGGTGAGAGTTAGGGTGACTGTTAAGTTTAGGGTTAGGGTTAGTATGAGGGTGAGGGTTAGAGTTAGGTTTAGGGTGAGGTTTAGGGTTAGCGTGAGGTTTATGTTAGGGCTAGGGTGAGTGTGAGTGTTCGGATGAGGGTGAGTTTTAGGGTGTTGGTGGCAGTTAGGTTTAGATTGAGGGTTAAGCTGACAGTAAGGGTTAGGATGAGGGTGAGGGTTAGGGTTATAATGAGGATTAGGGTTAGGGTTAGGGTTAAGGTCATGATGAGCTAAAGGGTTAGGGTGTGGTTTAGGGTGAGGGTGAGGTTTAGGGATAGCATTAGAGGTAGGGTGAGGGTGAGGTTAGGGTTCAGGTTATGCTTAGGTTGAGGATGAGGGTTAGGGTTAGGTTTAGGGTTATTGTTAGGGTGAGGGTAAGGTTTAGGGTGAGGGTTAGGGTGAGGGTGAGGTCGAGGGTTAGGGTGAGCATTAGGATTAGGGATAGGTTTAGGGTGAGGGTTAGGGTTATAGTTAGATTTAGGGTGAGTGTCAGGTTGAGGGTTAGGGGGAGCGTGATGGTGAGTTTGAGGGTGAGTGTGAGGGTTAGGGTTTTGGTTAGGGTTAAGGTTAGGGTGAGGTTTAGGGTTAGGTTTAGGGTTAGGATGAGGGTTACGCTGAGGGTTAGGCTTAGGGATAGGGTGAGGGTAAGGTGTAGGTTGAGGGTGAGGGTTAATTTTAGGATTAGGTTTAGGGCAAGGGTGAGGTTTAGGGACAGGTTTAGGGTTAGCGTGAGGGTTATGGTTAGGGTTAGGTTTAGAGTTAGGTTGAGGGTGAGGGTTAAGATTTGAATTAGGGTTAGGGTTAGGGATAGTGTTGAGTTTGAGGTTGAGGCTAAGGGTGAGGGTGAGTGTTAGGGTGAGGTTTAGTGTGAGCTTGAGGTTTAGGGTTAGCATTAGTGTTAGGGTTAGTGTGAGGTTTAGGTTAAGTTTAGGTTGAGGGTGGGGTGATGTTGAGGGTGAGGGTTAGAGTTAGTATTAGTTTTAGGGTGAGGGCTAGGGTGAGAGTGAGGGTTAGGGTGAGCGTGAGGGTCTCGGTGAGGAAAGGCTTAGGGTTATGGTTAGGGTGAGGATTAGGGTGAGGGTGAGATTTAAGGTGAGGGTTAGGGTTAAGGTGAGGTTAGGGTTAGGGTTAGGGTAATGGTTAGGGTTAGGGTGATGTTTATTGTGAGGGTGAGGGTTAGGGTGATTGTGAGGGTGAAGGTGAGGTTGAAGGTGTGGATGAGGTTTAGGGTTAGGATGAGGGTTAGGGTGACAGTGAAGTTTAGGGTGAAGTTGAGGGATAGAGTTAGGGTTAGGGTGAGGGTTAGGGTTAGGGTTATGGTGAAGGCTAGGGTGAGGGTTAGGGTTAGGTTTACGTTGAGGGTTAGGGTTAATGTGAGTTTTAGGGTTAGGATTAGGCATAGTGTGAGAATCATGATTAGTTTAGGGTTAGGGTGAGAGTGAGGGTTTGGGTTAGCATTTGAGTTAGGGTGAGAATTAGGGTGAGGGTTAAGGTGAGGGTTAGGTTTAGTATGAGGGTGAGGGTTAGAGTTAGGTTTAGGGTGAGGGTTAGGTTTAGGGTGAGGTTTAGGGAAAGTTAAGGGTGGGGGTAAGGTTTCAGTTGTGGGTGAGTTTTAGGGTATGGTTGACGGTTAGGGTTAGGGTGAGGGCTAATGTGACGGTGAGGTTTAGGGTGAGGGTGAGGGTTAGGTTTGCGGTGAGAATTAAGGTTAGGGTTAGGGTTATGATGAGGGTAAGTGTTAGGATGAGGTTTAAGGTGAGGATGAGGTTTAGGGATAGCGTTAGAATTAGGGTGAGGTTTAGGGTAAGGGTTTGGGTTCAGGTTAGGCTTAGGGTGATGGTGAGGGTTAGATTTAGGGTTAGGGTTAGGCTTAGGGTGCGATAAGGTTTAGGGTGAGGTTTAGAGTGAGGGTGAGGCTTAGGGTTAGGTTGCAGTTTAGGGTGAGCATTACGGTGAGGGATATCTTTAGGTTTAGGGTTAGGGTGAGGTTTAGTGTTAGGGTTAGGGTGAGGGTTAGGGTGATGGTTAGGGTGAGGGTAAGGTTTAGAGTGAGGGTTAGGGTGAGGGTGAGGTTTAGGGATAGCATTAGGGTTAGTGTTAGGGTGAGGGTGAGGGTTAGGGTTAGGGTTAGTGTGAGGGTTAGGGTTAGTTTGGGGGTTAGGGCTAGGTTTGGGGTTAGGGTCAGGGTCAGGGTTAGGGTTAGGGTTAGAATTAGTGTGAGGGTGAGTGTGAGGGTTAGTGTTTGGAATAGGGTTACGGTTAATATTAGGCTGGGGGTGAGGGTGAGGGTGAGGGTGATGTTTAGGGTTAGGTGAGGGTTACGTTTAGGGTTAGGGTTAGGGTTAGGTTGAGGGTTATGGTTAAGTTTAGGAAGACGGTTTGGCTGAGGCTTAGGGTAAGGTTTAGGATTAGGGTGAGGGAAAGGTTTAGGGTTAGGTTGAGGGTTAGGGTTAGGGTGAGGATTAAGGTTAGGGTTAGGTTAAGGGTGAGGGTTAGGATGAGGTTTAGTTTTAGGGTTAGGGTTAGGTTGAGGGTAAGAGTTAGAGTGAGGGTTAGGGTGAGGGTGAGGGTTAGGGATAGCATTAGTGTTAGTGGTAGGTTTAGGGTGAGGGTTATGGTTACAGTTAGGTTTAGGGTGAGGGTGAGGGTGAGGGTGAGTTTGAGGGTTATATTGAGGGTTAGGTTTAGGGTTAGGTTTAGGGTGAGTGTTAGGATAAGGTTTATGTTTAGGGTGAGGGTGAGGGTTAAATTTAGGCTTAGTGTGAGGGTTAGGGTTACGATGAGCTTTAGAGTGACGGTCAGGGTAAGGGTTAGGGTGAGGGCTATTGTTAGGGTTAGGGTTAGAATGAGGTTTAGGTTTAGGGTTAGGGTTAGGGTTAGGGTGAATTTAAGGGTTAGAGTGAGGGTTAGGGTGAGGGTGAGGATTTGGGATAGCATTAGGGTTAGGGTTAGGGTTAGGGTGAGTTTTAGGGTTACAGTTAGGTTTAGGGTGAGGGTGAGGTTTATATGGAGGGTTAGAGTTAGGGTTCAGGTGAGGGTTAGTGTGAGGATTAGGGTTAGGGTTAGGGTGAGGGTGAGGCTGAGGGTTAGGGTTAGGGTAGGGTGAGGGTGATGATTAGGGTTAGGGTGATGGTGAGGGTGAGTGTGAGGGTTAGAGTTCGGTTTAGGGTTAGTTTTATGGTTAGGGTTAGGGTGAGGATTAGGGTTAGGGTGAGGGATAGGGTTAGCATTATTGTTAGGGTGAGGGTTAGGTTTTGTGTGAGGGTTTGGGTTAGGCTTAAGTTTAGGGTGAGAGTAAGGTTTAGGGTGAGTGCTAGGCTGAGATTGAGGGTTAGTGTTAGGCTGAGTGTTAGGGTGATGGTTACGGTGAGGGTTAGGTTTAGGGTTAGGGTTAGGTTTAAGGTTAGGGTGAGGGTGAGGTTTATGATTAGTGTTAGGGTGAGGTTTAGGGTTAGGGTGATGTTTAGGTTGAGGGTGACGGTTAGGGTGAGGTTTCATGTTCGGGGTAGGTTGAGGGTTAGGGTATGGGTGAGGGTTAGGTTTAGAGTGAGGGTTAGGGTGACCGTGAGGGTTAGGGTGAGTTTGAGGTTTAGGGTGAGGATTAGGGTTAGTGTGAGGATTAGGGTTAAGTTTATGGTTAGTGTGATTGTAAGGGTTAGGAAGAGAGGGTAACGGTGAGGTTTAGGGTTAGCATTAGTGTTAGGGTGAGGTTTAGGGTGAGGAATAGGGTTAGGTTTAGGGTTAGCGTTAGGGTGAGGGTTAGGGTTAGTGTGATGGTTAGGGTTAGGGTTAGGGTAAGGTTGAGGTGAGGATGAGGGTGAGGGTTAGGGTTAGGTTTAGGTTTAGTTTTAGGGTGAGGGTTAGGTTTTGGATTAGGGTTAGTGTTAGGTTTAGGCTAAGGATGAGGGTGAGGGTGAGGGTGAGGGTGAGGGTGAGGGTTAGGTTTAGGGTGAGGATTAGTGTTAGGGTTAGGATTAGGGTGAGGATGAGGGTGAGGATTAGGGTTAGCGTGAGGGTGAGCGTGAGGTTTAGGGTGTGGGTATGGGTTAGTGTTAGTTTTACGTTTAGGATTAGGGTGAGGGTTAAGTTGAGGTTTATGTTTATGTTTAGGTTTAGGGTTAGTGTGAGGATTAGGGTTAAGGTCAGGGTTAGATTTAGGTATAAGTTTAGGGTGAAGGTTAGTGTTAGGGTTAGGATTAGGGTGAGGGTTAATGTGAGGTTAAGGGTTATGTTTAGGTTTAGGGTTAGTGTGAGGATTAAGGTTAGGTTTAGGGTTACGGTTAGGGTGAAGGTGACGGTGAGGTTTAGTCTAAGGGTTAGGTTAAGAATTAAGTTTAGGGTGAGAGTCAGGGTGAGTGTAAGGGTTAGGATGAGGATGAGGGTGAGGCTGAGGTTTAGGCTTTGCATTAGGGTTAGGGTTAGCGTTAGAGTTAGGTTTAGGGTAAGTGTAAGGGTTACGCTGAGGGTTAGGCTGAGAGTGAGGGATAGGGTTAGCGTGATTGTGAGGGTGAGGGTCAGGGTGAGTTTCAGGGTTAGGGTTAGGGTGAGGGTGAGAGTTATGGTTAGTGTGAGGGTGAGGGTTAGGGTTATGGTGATGTTTAGGGTAAGGATAAAGGTTAGAGTAACGGTGAGGGTGAGGGTGAGGGTGAGGGTTAGGTTGTGCGTGAGGGTTTGATTTAGGCTGAGGTTTATGGTTACGGTGATTGTTAGGGTGAGGGTGACGGTTAGGTTAGGGTTAGGGTGTGGTTTAGGGTTAGGTTTAGGTTTGGGGTGAGGTTTAGGTTGATGGGTAGGGTCAGGGTTACGGTGAGGCTTAGGGTTACTGTGTGGGTTAGGGTTAGGTTTAGGGTTAGTGTTACGATAAGGGTTAGGGTGAGTGTTAGGGCTATGGTGAGGTTTAGGGTTAGCCTTAGGTTTAGGGTGAGGGTTAGGGTGAGGGTGAGGGTTTGCGTTAGGGTTAGGTTGAGTGTGAGGTTAAGGGTTAGGTTTAGGGTGAGTTTTAGGGTTAGGGTGAGGGTTACGTTGAGGGGTAGGTTAAGGGTTAGGGTGAAGTTGAGATTTAGGGTTTGGTTTAGGGTGAGGGTGAGGTTGAGGGTTAGGTTTAGGATTAGGGTTAGGTTTAGGGCTAGGCTTAGGGTGAGGATGAGGTTGAGGGTGAAAGTTAGGGTTAGGGTGATAATTAGGGTTAAATTTAGGGTTAGGGTGAGGGTGAGGTTTAGGTTGAGGGTGAGGATGAGGGTGATGGTGAGCTTTAGTGTGTGGGTGAGGCTTAGAGTAAGGTTTAGGGTGAGGGTAAGGGTTAGGGTGAGGCTTAATGTGAGGGTGACGGTTAGGGTGAGGGTGAGAGTGAGGGTTATGGTTAGGGTTAATGTGAGGGTTAGTTTTAGGGTCAGGGCTAGGATGAGGGTGAGAGTTAGCCTGAGAGTGATGGTTAGGTTTAGGGTGAGGGTTTCAATTAAGTAAGGATTAGGGTTAGGGTTAGGATGAGGATTAGGTTGAGATTGAGGCTTAGTTTGAGTGTTAGGTTTCGGGTGAGGGTTAGGATTAGGGTTAGGGTTAGGGTTAGGATGAGGATTAGGTTGAGGGTGAGGCTTAGTTTGAGGGTTAGGGTTCGGGTGAGGGTTAGGGTTAGTGTAAGGGTTAGGGTTAGGGTGATGTTTAGGGTGATGGTCAGGGTTAGGATAAAGGTGTGGTATCGGCTGAGTGTGAGGGTTCAGGAGAGGGTGAGTGTTAGGGTGTGTGTGAGGGTTCGGGTTCGGGTGAGTGTTAGGGTGATGGTGAGGTTTAGGGTGAGGTTGAGGGTTAAGGTTAGGGTTAGGTTACAGTGAGGGTTAGGGTTACTGTTGGGTTAAGGGTGAGGCTTAGTTTGAGGGGTAGGGTTAGGGTTGAGGTTAGGGTTAGCGTGAGGATAAGTGTTAGGGTGAGGTTTAGGGTGAGGGTGAGGGTTTGGTTTAGCGTTAGAGTTAGGGTGAGGGCCTAGGTGAGGTTTCGGGTTAGAGTGAGAGTTATGGATAGGGTTAGGTGAGGGTTACGGTTAGGGTTAGGGTGAGGGTTGGGATTAGGGTGATGTTTAGCGTGAGGTTGAGGGTTAGGGTGAGGGTAAGGTTTAGTGTTAGATTTAGGGTTAGGGTTAGGGTGAGGGTGAGTGTGAGGGTTAGGTTTAGGATTAGGGTTAGGGTTAGAGTTAGGGTGAGTTTTAGGGTGAGGGTGAGGTTGAACGTGAGTGTTAGAAGATGGGTGAGGGTTAGGGTTAGGGTGAGGATTAGGTTTAGGGTTAGGGTTTGGGTTATGGTGAGGGTAAGCATTAGGCTGAGGTTTAGGGTGAGGGTGAGGGTGAGGGATAGCGTTAGAGTTAGGGTGAGGGTTAGGTGTAGGGTTCAGGTTATGGTGAGGGTGAAAGTGTGGGTTAGGTTAAGGGTTAGGGTTAGAGTTACGTTGAGGCTGAGGGTGACACTTAGGGTTAGGATTAGGATTAGGTTTAGGGTTAAGCTGAGGCTGAGGCTGAGGCTGAGGCTGAGGGTGAGGTTAGGGTTAGGGTGAGGGTTAGGTTAGTGTTAGGTTTAGGGTGAGGGTAAGGGTGAGGTTTAGGTTTAGGGTGAGGCTTAGGGTTAGGATAAGCGTAAGGGTTAGGGTGAGGGTTAGGGTGAGGGTTAGGGTTAGGGTTAGCATTAATGTTAGTGTGAGGGTGAGAGTTAGGGTGAGGGATAGGGTTAGGGTTAGGGATAGGTTGAGGGATAGGGTTAGTGTGAGTGTTAGGGTTAGTGTGAGGATAAGGGTTAGGGTCAGGTTTAGGTTTAGGGTTAGAGTGAGGGTTAGGGTTAGGGTGATGTTTAGGGTGTGGGTGAGTGTAAGGGTGAGGGTGATGTTGAGCGTGAGGTTTAGGGTGAGGATGGGAGTCAGGTTGAGGGTTACGGTTATTGTTAGGGTTAGGGTGAGGGTTAGGGTTAGGGTTAGAGTGATGATTAGGCTTAGGGTGATTTTTAGGGTGAGGGTGAGTGTAAGGGTGAGGGTTATGGTGAGGGTGAGGTTTAGGGTGAGGGTGAGAGTTAGGGTGAGGATTACAGTTAGGATTAGGGTTAGGGTGAGGTTTAGGGTTAGAGTTAGGTTGAGTGTTAGGGTTAGGGTGATGTTTATGGTGAGTGTGAGGTTTAGGTTGAAGTTTAGGTTTTGGGTGAGTGTGAGGTTTAGGGTTAGTTTTAGGGTGATGGTTAGGGTGAGTGTTAGGGTGAGGGGTAGGCTGAGGGGTAGGGTTAGGGTTCAGGTGAGCATTAGGTTTAGTGTGAGTGTTAGGGTTAGGGTTAGCGTTAGGGTTAGGGTGAGGTTTAGGGTTAGGGTTAGGGTGAGGGTGAGTGTTAGGGTTAGGGTTATGTTTAGGGTGATGGTGAGGGTTAGATTTAGGATTAGTGTTAGGGTTAGGCTTAGGGTGAGGGTGAGGGTGAGGGTGAGGGTTACGATTAGGTTGATGGTTAGGGTTAGGATTAGGATTAGTGTGAGGGTAAGGGTTATGGTTAGGTTTAGGGTGAGGGAAAGGGTTAGGGTAAGGCTTAGGGTGATGTTGAGAGTTAGGGTTAGGGTGAGAGTGAGGGTTAGGTTTAGGGTGAGGATGAGGGTTAGGTAAAGGGTCAGGGCTAGGGTGAGAGTGAGAGTTAGGTTGAGGGTGATGGTGAGGTTGAGGGTGTGGGTTTCAATAAGGTAAGGGTTAGGGTTAGGGTTAGGATGAGGATAAGGATCAGGGTGAGGCTTAGTTTTAGAGTTAGGGTTCGGGTGAGGGTTAGGATTAGGGTAATGGTTAGGGTTAAGGTGATGTTTAGGGTGAGGGTAATTGTTAGGGTGAAGGTGACATTTCGAGTGAGGGTGAGGTGTCGGGAGAGGGTGAGGGTTAGGTTTTGGGTGAGGGTTCGGGTTCCGGTGAGTGTTTGGATGAAGGTGAGCTTTAGATCAGGTGGATGGTTAAGGTTAGGGTTAGGGTTACAGTGAGGGTTAGTGTTAGTGTTTGGTTTAGGATGAGGCTTAGTTTGAAGGGTATGGTTAGGTTTAGGTTTAGGGTTAGGGTTAGGGTTAGTGTGAGGATAAGTGTTACCGTGAGCTGTCGGGTGAGTGTGAGGGTTAGGGTTAGCGTTAGGGTTAGGGTGAGGGTTAGGGTGAGGGTGAGGTTTAGGGTGAGGGTGAGAGTGAGAGTGAGGGTTACGGTTAGGGTTAGGGTTAAGGTGAGGTTTAAGGTTAGAATTAGGGTGAGTGTTAAGTTTAGGTTGATGTTTATGGTGCGGGTGAGGTTTAGGGTGAGGTTTAGGTTTCGGGTGAGGGTGAGGTTTAGTGTGAATGTTAGGGTGAGTGTTAGGGTGAGGGGTAAGCTGAGGGGTAGTGTTAGGGTTCGGTTGAGCATTAAGTTTAGTGTGAGGGTTAAGCTTAGGGATAGGAGTAGTGTTAGTGTGATGATAAGTGTTAGGTTGAGGGTTAGTGTGATGGTGAGAGTTAGGGTTAGCGTTAGGGTTAGGGTGAGGGTTAGGGTGTGGGTTAGGTTTTGGTTTAGTGTGACGGTGAGAGTTAGGGTTAGGATTAGGGTGATGGTGAGGGATAGATTTAGGATTAGGGTTAGGGTTAGGCTTAGAGTGAGGGTGAGGTTGAGGGTTAGGATTAGGTTTAGCATTAGTGTGAGGATAAGGATTAGGGTAAGGGTTAAGGTGAGGGAAAGGATTAGGCTGAGGCTTAGGTTGAGGGTGAGGGTTAGGGTGAGGGTGAGAGTGAGGGTAAGGATTAGGGTTAGGGTGAGGGTTAGGTTTAGGATCAAGGCTAGGGTGAGGGTGAGAGTTAGGCTGAGGGTGATGGTGATGTTGAGGGTGAGGGTTTCAGTAAGGTAAGAGTTAGGTTTAGGGTTAGGATGAGGATTAGGTTGAGGGTGAGGCTTAGTTGGAGGGATAGTGTTCGAGTGAGGGTTAGTATTAGGGTAAGGGTTAGGGTTAGGTTGATGTTTAGGTTGAGGGTCAGGGTTAGGGTGAAGGTGAGTTTTCGGGTGAGAGTGAGGGTTCGGGAGAGGGTGATATTTAGGTGTGAGTGAGGGTTCGGATTCGGGTGAGTGTTAGGGTGATGGTGAGGGTTAGGATGAGTGTGAGGGTTAAGGTTAGGTTTAGGGTTACAGTGAGTTTTAGGGTTACTGTTAGGTTTAGAGTAAGGCTTAGTTTAAGGTGTAGGGTTAGGGTTAGGGTTAGGGTTACTGTGAGGCTAAGTGTTAGGGTGAGGTTTAGGGTGAGGGTGAGGTTTAGGGTTAGCGTTAGTGTTAGGGTGAGGGTTAGGGTTAAGGTGAGGGTTCCGGTTAAGGTTAGGGTGAGGGTTAGGTTTAGGGTGATGTTTAGGGTAAGGATGAGGGTTAGGGTGAGTGTTAGGGTGAGGGTTAGGATGAGCATTAGGTTTAGTGTGAGGTTTAGGGTTAGGGATAGGGGTAGGGTTAGTGTGATGATAAGTGTTAAGGGTTAGTGTGATGATAAGTGTTAAGGTGAGGGTTAGTGTGATGGTGAGGGTTAGGGTTAGCGTTAGGGTTAGGGTGAGGGTTAGAGTCAGGGTTACGGTTAGGTTTAGGGTGAGGTTGAGGGTTAGGTTTAGGGTTACGTTTAGGGTGATGGTGAGGGTTAGATGTAGGATTAGGGTTATGGTTAGTCTTAGGGTGAGGGTGATGGTGAGGGTTAGGGTTAGGTTTAGGGTGAGGGTTAGGGTTAGGGTTAGCATTAGTGTGAGGGTAAGGGTTAGTTTAAGGTTTAGAGTGAGGGTAAGCTTTAGGTTTAGGCTTAGGGTGAGTTTGAGGGTTAGGGTGAAGGTTAGGTATCTGGTGAGGGTGAGGGTTCTGGAGAGGGTGAGGGTTAGGGTGTGTGTGAGGGTTCGGGATCGGGTGAGTGTTAGGTTGACGGTGAGAGTTAGGGTGAGGCTTAGTGTTAAGGTTAGGGTTAGGGTTACAGTGAGAGTTAGGGATAGTGTTGGGTTTAGCGTGAGGATTAGTTTGAGTGTTAGGGTTAGGGTTAGGGTTAGTGTGAGGATAAGTGTTAGGGTGAGGTTTAGGGTGAGGGTGAGGGTTAGGATTAGCATTAGGTTTTTGGTGAGGGTTAGGGTGAGTGTTAGGGTTAGGGTAAGGGTTACGGATAAGTTTAGGGTGAGGGTTACGGTCAGGGATAGGGTGCGGGTTAGAATTAGGGTGATGTTTAGGGTGAGGGTGAAGGTTTTTGTGAGTATTAGTGTGAGGGTTAGTCTGAGGGGTAGGGTTATGGTTAGGGTGAGCATTAGGTTTAGTGTGAAGGTTAGGGTTAGGGATAGAGGGAGGATTAGTGTGATGAAAGGTGTTAGGGTGAGGGTCAGTGTGATGGTGAGGTTTAGGGTTAGCGTTAGGGTTAGGGTGAGGGTTAGGGTGAGAGTTAGGTTTAGGGTTAGTGTGAGGGTGAGGGTGAAGGCTAGATTTAGGGTTAGGGTTAGGGTAATGGTGAGGGTTATTTTTAGGATTAGGGTTAGGGTGAGGGTGATGGTGAGGGTTATGTTGAGGGTTAAGATTAGGGTGAGGATTAGGGTTAGGTTTAGAATTAGTGTGAGCGTAAGGGTTAAGGAAGGGGTTCGGGTGAGAGTAAGGGTTACTGTGAGGCTTAGGGTGAGGGTGAGAGTTAGGGTGACGGTGAGGGTGAGGGGTAGGGTTAGGGTTATGGTGAGGGTGAGAGTAAGCCTGAGGGTGATGGTGAGGTTGAGTGTGAGGGTTTCAATTAGGTAAGGGTAAGGGTTAGGGTTAGGATGAGGATTAGGTTGAGGGTGAAGCTGAGTTTTAGGATTAGGGTTCAGGTGAGGGTTAGTGTTAGGGTAAGGGTTAGGGTTAGGGTGATGTTTAGTGTGATGGTCAGGGTTAGGGTGAATATGAGGTTTTGGGTGAGGGTGAGGTTTCGGGAGAGGGTGAGGGTTAGGGTGTGTGTGAGGGTTCAGGTTCTGGTGAGTGTTAGGGTGATGGTGAGGTTTAGGTTGAGGTTGAGGTTTAAGGTTTGGTTTAGGGTTACAGTGAGGGTTAGGGTTGGTGTTAGTTTTAAGGTGAGGCTTAGTTTGAGGGGTAGGGTTAGTATTAGGGTTAGGGTTAGGGTTAATGTGAGGAGAAGTGTTAGGGTGAGGTTTAGGGTGAGGGTGAGGTTTAGGGTTAGCGTTAGGGTTAGGGTGAGGGTTAGGGTTAGGGTGAGGCTTAGGATTAGGGTGATGTTTAGGGTGATGGTGAGGGTTAGGGTGAGGGTTAGGTTTATTTTTAGGGTTATGGTTAGGTTGAGGGTGAGCGTGAGGATTAGCTTTAGGATTAGGGTTAGGGTTAGAGTTAGGGTGAGTGTTAGGGTGAGGGTGAGGATGAGAGTGAGTGTTAGGTGATGGGTGAGGTTTAGGGATAGGGTGAGGATTAGGTTTAGTGTTTGGGTTATGGTGAGGGTAAAGGTTAGGATGAGGCTTAGGGTGAGGTTTAGAGATAGCGATAGAGTTAGGGTGAGGGTTATGGTGATGGTTAGGTTTCGGATTAGGCTTACGGTAAGGGTGAGGGTTAGAGTCAGGGTTAGGGTGAGAGTTACGGTTAGGGTTTGGGTGATGGTTAAAGTTAGAGTTAGGGTGAGGATTAGTATGTTTGTGAGGGTTAGGCTTAGGATGAGGGTTAGGGAGACGACGAGAGTAAGTGCTAGGGTGAAGTTTAGGGTTAGGTTTAGCGTTCGTGTGAGGGTAAGGGTTAGGATGAGGGTAAGGTGAGGGTGAGGGTTAGGGTTAGTGTTAGGTTTAGGATTAGGGTGAGGGTGAGGGTTAGGGTAGGGTCAGGTTTAGGGTTAGGGTGAGGGTTAGGGTTAGGGTTAGTGTTAGGGTGAGGTTGAGGGTGAGGATGAGGTTTAGGGTTTGGGTTAGGGTTACGTTTAGGTGAGGGTGACGGTGAGGGTTGGGTTTAGGATTAGGGTGTGGTTTAGGTTTAGACTGAGGGTGAGGATGAGGTTGAGGGTGATTGTTAGGGTTAGGGTTAGTGTTAGGGTGAGAGCTAGGGTGCGGGTGAGAGTGAGATTTTCGGTTAGGTAAATGTTAGGGATAGGGTGAGGATTAGGGTGAGGGTTAGTTAGGATTAGGGTGAGGATTAAGGTGAGGGGTAGTGTTAGGGTTAGGGTGAGGGTTAGGGTTAGTGTGAGGGTTAGGGTTAGGTTTAGATTTAGGGTTAGGGTTAGGGTTATTGTGAGGATAAGGGTTAGGATGAGGGTTAGTGTCAGGGTGAGGATTAGGGTTAGCGTTAGGGTTAGGGTGAGGGTCAGGTTGAGGGTTAGGTTTAGGATTAGGGTGAGGGTGAGGTTTAGTGTTAGAGTTAGGGTTAAGGCGATGGTGAGGGGTAGAGTTAGGATTAGGGTTAGGGTTAAGGTTATGCTTAGGGTGAGGATGAGGTTTTGGATTATCGTGAGGTTTAGGGATAGGGTTAGCATTAGGGTGAAGGTAAGGGTTAGTGTGAGGGTTCGGGTTTGGGTTAGCATTAATGTTTGGGTGAGGGTGAGTTTTAGGTTGAGTTTTAGGCTTATTCTTAGGGTTAGGGTGAGGTTGAGAGTGAGGGTTAATCTGAGGATTAGGGTTAGGGTTAGAGTTAGTGTGAGGGTGACTGTGAGGGTTAGTGTTAGGGTGAGGGTTAGTGTGAGAGTTAATGTGAGGGGTAATGTTAGTGTGAGGGTTAGGGTTAGCGTTATTGTTAGGGTGATGGTGTGGGTTAGGGTTAGCGTTAGAGTTAGGGTGAGGGTTAATGTGAGGGTAAGGGATTGGGTGTGGGTAACGTGAGGGTCAGGGTCAGGGTTAGGGTTAGGGTGAGGGTGAGGATTAGATTTAGGATTAGGGTTAGGGTTATGGTTAAGCTTAGGGTGTGGGTGAAGGTGAGGGTGAGGGTTAGGATTAGGATGAAGGTTAGGGTTAGGATTAGCATTAGGGTGAGGATAAGGTTTAGGGTTAGTTTTAGGGTGAGGGTGAGTGTTAGGTTTAGAGCTCGAGTTAGGATTAGTGATATGGTGAAGATTAGGGTTTGGGTAACGGTTAAGGTGAAGGTTAGGGTGAGGGTTAGATTGAGATTTAGGCTGAAGGGTAGGTTTAGTGTTAGGCTGAGTGTTAGGTGTAGTGTGAGTGTTAGGGTTAGGGTACGGGTTAAGGTGAGGTTAAGGTTTTGGGTGAGGGTAAGGTGAGGGTGAGGGTTAGGGTAAGCATTAGGGTTAGGGCTAGTGTTAGGGTGGGGTTTAGGCTTAGGGTAACGGTTAGGGTGAGGGTGAGGGTGAGGGTTAGCGTTAGGGTTATGGTATTGGTTAGGTTTACAGTGAGGGCTAGGGTGAGGGTGAGAATTAGAATGAGGGTGATGATGAGGGTGAGGGTGAGGGTTGCAGTTAGGTAAGGGTTAGGGTTAGGGTGAGGATTAGGGTGAGGGTAAGTCTTACTTTGATGGTTAGGGTTAAGTTGAGGGGTAGGGTTAGGGTGAAGTTTGGGGTGAGGGTGAGGGTTAGGGTGACTGTGTGGTTTCGGTTGAGGGTGAGGTTCAGGATAGGGTGAGGTTTAGTTTGTGGGTGAGGGTTCGGGTTCGGGTGAGTGTTAGGGTGACGGTGAGGGTTAGGGTGAAGGTGTCGGTTAGGGTTATGGTTAGGGTTAAGGTGAGGGTTAGGGTTAGGGTTAGGTTTAGGGTGAGGTTTAGGTTGAGGGGTAGGGTTAGGGTTAGGATGAGGGTTAGGGAATGTGTGAGGGTTAGGGTTAGTGTTAGGGTTAGTGTGAGGATAAGTGATAGGGTGAGGTTTAGGGTGAGGGTTGGGTTAGGGTTAGCATTAGTGTTAGGTTGAGGGTTAGGGTGAGGGTTAGGGCTACAGTGAGAGTTTTGGTTAGGGTTATGGTTAGGGTTAGGGTTAGGGTGATGTTTAGGGTTAGGGTGAGGGTTAGGGTGAGGGTGAGGGTTAGGGTTAGGTTTAGGGTGAGGGTGAGCTTGAGGGTTAGGCTTAGGATTAGGGTTAGGGTTAGGGTTTGGGTGAGTGTTAGGGTCAGGGTGAGGGTGAGTGTGAGTGTTAGGGTGTGGGTTCGGGTTAGGGTTAGGGTGAGGATTAGGGTTAGGTTTAGTGTTAAGGTTATGGTGAGGGTAAGGGTTAGGATGAGTTTTAGGGTGAGGCTGAGGGTTAGGGATAGCGTTAAAGTTAGGATGAGGGTTAGGGTGAGGTTTAGGATTCGTGTTAGGCTTAGGGTTAGGCTGAGGGTTACAGTTAGTATTAGGCTGAGGGTTAGATTTAGGGTGAGTGTTAGGGATAGGTTTAGGTTTAGGGTGAGGGTGAGGTTGTTGGTAGGTTTAGAGTGAGGGTTAGAGTTAGGGTGAGGCTGAGGGTGAGGGTTAGGGTTAGGATTATGGTTAGGGTTAGGTTTATGCTTAGGCTGAGGCTGAGCCTGAAGCTGAGGGTGAGGTTTGGGTTAGGGTGAGGGTTAGGGTTAGTGTTAGGATGAGGTTAAGGGTTAGGGTGAGGTTCAGGTTGAGGGTGAGGCTTTGGGTTAGGATGAGATAAGGGTTATGGTGAGGGTGAGGGTTAGGGTTATCAATAGTGTTAGGGTGAGCGTGAGGGTTAGGGTGAGGGATAGAGTTAGGGTTAGGGATAGGGTGAGGGTTAGGGTTTGGGTAAGTGTTAAGGTGAGTGTTAGGGTGAGGGTTAGTGTTAGGGTTAGGGATAGGGTGAGGATTAGGGTTAGGATTAGGGTTAGGTTGAGGTTTAGGCTGAGGGGTAGGTTTAGGTTTAGGGTTAGGTTTACAGTGAGTGTTAGGGTTAGGGTAATGTTTAGGGTGAGGGTAAAGTTTAGGGTGATGATTAGGGTGAGGGTGAGGATTAGCTTTAGCATTAAGGTTAGGTTTAGGGAAAGGGTGAGTTTTAGGGTTAGGGTTAGGTTTAGGGTAACAGTGAGGTTGAGTGTGAGGGTTAGGTTTGGGGTTAGGTTGAGTTTTAGGGTCAGGGTGAGGGCTATGGTGAGGTTGAGGTTTAGATTGAGGGTGAGGGTGAGGGTAGGTTTTCAGTTAGGTAAGGGTTAGGGTTAGGGTTAGGGTTAGGTTGAGGTTTATTTTGAGGGTTAGTGTGAGGGTGAGGGTTAGGAGTAGGGTGATGTTTAGGGTGAGGGTGAGGGTTAGGATGAGGGTGAGGGTAAGGGTGTGGGTGAGGGTTCGGATTCGTGTGAGTGTTAAGATGACGGTGAGGATTAGGTTAAGGGTGAGGGTTAGGTTTAGGTTTATGCTGAGCGTTAGGGGTAGGGTGATGTTTAGGGTGATGGTGAGGGTTCGGGGGAGGGTGAGGGTTAGGGTCTGGGTGAGGGTTCGCATTCGGGTGAGTGTTAGTGTGACGTGAGAGTTAGGGTTAGGGTGAGGGTTAGGCTTAGGGTGAGGTTTGGGGTTAGGGTGAGTGTTAGGTTTAGGATTAGGGATAGGGTTAGGGTTAGGCTTAGGGTGAGGGTTAGGGTTTGGGTGAGGGTTAGGCTTAGGGTGAGGGTTAGGGTGACAATGAGGGTTAGGGTGAGGGTGAAGTTTAGGGTTAGGGTTAGCTTTAGTGTGAGGGTAAGGGTTAGGATGTGGGTAAGGTGAGGTTGAGGGTTAGGGTTAGTGTTATGGTTAGGATTAGGGTTAGGGTAAGGGTTAGGTTTAGGGTCACGGTTAGACTTAGGGTGAGGTTTAGTGTTAGTGTTATGGTGAGGGTGAGGGTGAGTTTTAGAGTTTGGGTAAGATTACGTTTAGGGTGAGGGTGACAGTGAGTGTTAGGATTAGGGTTAGGTTTAGCGTTACACTCAGGGTGAGGGTGAGGGTGAGGGTGAAGTTTAGGGTTAGGGTGAGGGTGAGGATTAGGATAAGGTTTAGGTTTAGGGATAGGTTTAGGGTCAGTGTTAGGGTGAGAGCTAGGGTGAGGGTGAGGTTTAGGGTTAGGTGGAGGGTGAGGATTAGTATAAGGTTTAGGTTTACAGTTAGGGTGAGGGTTAGGGTGAGGCTTAGGGTTAGGATTAGAGTGAGGGTTAGGGTTAGTGTGAGGGTTAGGGTTAGTGTGAGGATAAGGGTTAGGGTGAGGTTTA
This sequence comes from Dipodomys merriami, assembly GCF_024711535.1. Taxonomy (NCBI): domain Eukaryota; kingdom Metazoa; phylum Chordata; class Mammalia; order Rodentia; family Heteromyidae; genus Dipodomys; species Dipodomys merriami. The sequence goes on from NW_027202327.1 coordinate 2,485,573, forward strand.
GGGTGAGGGTGAGGGTTAGGGTTAGCGTTAGGTTTAGGGTGAGTGTCAAGGTGAGGGTTAGGTTTGGGGTGAGGTTGAGGGTGAGGGTTTGTATTATGTTTAGGGTTAGGGTGATGATGAGGGTGAGGGTGAGGGTTAGTATTAGGGTTCGGTTAGAGTTATGGTGAGGGTGATGTTGAGGGTTAGTGTGAGGGTGAGGATTAGGGTTAGGGTTATGGTTAGGGTGAGGGTGTGGGTTAGGGTTAGCGTTAGAGTTAGGGTGAATTTTTGGGTGAGGGTTAGGTTTAGGGTTATGGTGAGGATGAGGTTTCGATTTATGTTATGGTTAGGCTTAGGGTGACGGTGAAGGTGAGGGTGAGGGTTAGGATTAAGGTGCGGGTTAGGCTTAGGGTTAGCATTATGGTGACGGTAAGGTTTAGGGTGAGGGTTAGGATTAGAGTTAGTTCTAGGGTTAGGATTAGTGATATGGTAAGGATTAGTGCTTGTGTAATGGTTAAGGTGAGGTTTAGGGTGAGGGTTAGGTTGAGGGTAAGTGTTAGGGTGAGGGTAAGGTTTTGGGTGAGGGTTAGGGTTAGGGTGAGGGTGAGGGTAAGCATTAGGGTTAGGGCTAGGGTTAGGGTGAGGTTTAGGTTTAGGGTTAGGGTTACGGTGATGGTGAGGGTGAGGGTTAGGTTTACGGTGAGAGCTAGGGTGAGGGTTAGCATTATGGTGAGGGTAAGGTTTAGGGTGAGGGTTATGATTAGAGTTAGTTCTAGGGTTAGGATTAGTGATATGGTAAGTATTAGTGCTTGTGTAATGGTTAAGGTGAGGTTTAGGGTGAGGGTTAGGGTGAGGGTAAGTGTTAGGTGAGGGTAAGGGTTTGGGTGAGGGTTAGGGTTAGGGTGAGGGTGAGGGTAAGCATTAGGGTTAGGGCTAGGGTTAGGGTGAGGTTTAGGTTTAGGGTTAGGGTTACGGTGATGGTGAGGGTGAGGGTTAGGTTTACGGTGAGAGCTAGGGTGAGGGTGAGAGTTATACTCAGACTGATGATGAGGTTGAGGGTTAGGGTTTTAGTTAGGTAAGGCTTAGGGTTAGGGTTAGGTTGAGGATTAGGCTGAGGGTGAGGCATAGTTTGAGTGTTTGGTTTTTGGTGAGGTTTAGGGTTAGTGTTAGGTTGAGGGTTAGGGCTAGGGTGATGTTTAGGGTTAGGCTGAGTGTTAGGGTTAGGGCGAGGGTTACGGTTAAGGTTATGGTGAGCGTTAGGTTTAGGGTGATGTTTAGGGCGAGGGTGAGGTTTAGGGAGAGGGTGAGTGTTAGGGTTAGGTTTAGGGTTAGGTTTAGGGTGAGTGTCAGCGTTAGGATTAGGTTTAGGATTAGGGTTAGGGTTAGGGTTTGGCTGTGTGTTAGGGTGAGTGTGAGGGTGAGTGTTAGGGTGTGTGTGAGGGTTAATGTTAGGGTGAGGATTAGGGTTAGGTTTAGTGTTAGGGTTATGGTGAGGGTAAGGGTTAGGATGAGGTTTATGTGGAGGGTGAGGGTTAGGGATAGTGTTAGAGTTAGGGTTAGGGTTATTATGAGGATTAGGGTTCGGGTTAGGCTTAGGGTGAGGGTGAGGGTTAGATTTAGGGTTAGACTTATGGTTAGATTTAGGGTGAGTGTTAGGGATAGAGTTAGGCTTAAGGTGAGGGTGAGGGTGTTGGTTAGGGTTATGGTTAGGGTGAGCCTGAGGGCGAGGGTTAGGTTTAGGATTATTGTTAGGGTTAGGCTTAGGCTTAGGCTGAGGTTGAGGATGAGGGTGAGGGTGAGTTTAGGGTTAGGGTGAGGGTGAGGGTTAGGGTTAGGGTTAGGGTGAGGGTAAGGGTGAGGGTTAGGGTTAGGCTTAGAGTGCTGGTTAGGGTGAGGGTAAGGGTTAGGGTGAGGTTTATTTTGAGGGTGAGTCTTAGGGTTAGGATGAGGGTAAGGGTTATGGTGAGGGTTAGGGTTATCATTAGTTTTAGTGTAAGGGTGAGGTTTAGGGTGTGGCATAGGGTTAGGGTTAGGGATAGGGTGAGGTTTAGGGTTAGTGTGAGTGTTAGGGTTAATGTGAGGATAAAGGTTAGGGTGTGAGTTTGGGTGAGGGAGACGTTTAGAGTTATCGTTCGGGTTAAGTTGAGGGTTAGGGTGAGTGTTAGGGTTAGGATTAGGTTTAGGGTTAGGGTTAGAGTGAGGGTTAGGGTTAGGGTGATGTTTAGGGTGAGGGTGAGTGTAAGGGTGAGGGTGAGGTTTAGGTTGAGGGTGAGAGTGAGTGTGAGGGTTCTGGTTAGGGTTATATTTAGGGTGAGGCTTAGGGTTAGAGTAAGGGTGAGTGTTAGGGTTAGCGTGATGTTTATGGTGATGGTGAGTTTAGGGTGAAGTTTAGGGTTCGGGTTCTGGTGAGGTTCAGGTTTAGGTTTAGGGTGAGGGCTAGTGTGAGTGTTAGGGTGAGGGTTAGGGTGAGGGGTATGGTTAGGGTTAGGGTGAGCATTAGTGTTAGTGTGAGGGTTAGGGTTAGGAATAGGTTTAGGTTCAGTGTGATATAAGGGTTAGGGTGAGGGTTAGTGTGATGGTGAGGTTTAGGGTTAGCATTAGGGTTAGGGTGAGTGTTAGGGTGAGGTTTAGGGTGGGGTTAGGGTTAGGGTTAGATTGAGGGTGAGGGTTAGTTTTAGGGTTAGGGTTAGTGTGTCGGTGAGGGTTAGATTTAGGATTGGTGTTAGGGTTAGGCTTAGGGTAATGGGAGGATTAGGATTAGGGTGAGGGTTAGGGTTAGGATTAGCATCAGGGTGAGGGTAAGGGTTAGGGTGAGGGTTAGGGTGAGGGTTAGGGTTAGTATTAGGGTTAGGGTGAGTGTCAGGGTGAGGGTTAGGTTTAGAGTTATGTTGAGGGTGAGGGTTAGGGTTAGGGTTAGTGTTAGGGTGACTATGAGGGTTAGATTTAGGATTAGGGTTAGGGTTAAGGTTACTCTTAGGGTGAGGGTGAGGGTTAGGATTAGGTTGAGTGTTAGGTTTAGGGTTAGCATTAGAGTGAGTGTAAGGGTTAGGATGAGGGTTAGGGTGAGGGTGAGGATTAGGGTTAAGATTAGGGTTAGGGTTAGTGATAGGTTGAGTATTAGGGTTTGGGTAAGAGTTAAGGTGACGGGTAGGGTGAGGTTTAGGGTTAGGATTAGGGTGAGGTTTAGGCTGACGGGTAGGATTAGGGTTAGGGTGAGGGTTAGGTTAATTTGAGTGTTAGGGTCACTGTAAGGGTTAGGGTGAGGGTAAGGTTTAGGGTGATGTTTAGTATAACTGTGAGGGTAAGGTCAGGGTGAGGGTTAGGTTTAGGGTTAGGTTTAGGGTGACGGTGAGGGTGATGGTGAGGGTGAGGGTTAGGTTTAGGGTTAGGATTAGGTGAGGGCTTGGGTGAGGGTGAGGGTTAGATGAGGCTGAGGGTGAGGGTGAGGTTTTCACTTAGGTAAGGTTTAGGGTTAGGGTTAGGTTGAGGATTAATGTGAGGGTGAGCATTAGTTTGAGGGTTAGGTTTAGGGTGAGGGTTAGGGATAGGGTTGGGATGAAAGTTAACGTTAGGGTTAGGGTGAGGGTTAGGTTTAGGGTTAGGGTGAGGGTTAGGGTGCAGGTGAGGCTCAGGCTTAGGTTTAGGGTTAGGGTGACAGTGAGGGCTAGATTTAGGATTAGGGTTAGGGTTAAGGTTAGGCTTAGGGTGATGGTGAGGGTTAGGATTATGGTGAGGGTTAGCGGTAGGGTTAGCATTAGTGTGAGGGTAAGGGTTAGGGAGAGGGTTGGGGTGAGGGTGAAGGTTAGGGTTAAGATTTGGGTTAGGATTAGTGATATGTTGAGTATTAGGGTTTGGGTAAGTGTTTAGGTGAGGGGTAGGGTGAGGGTTAAGGTTACGGTTAAGGCTTAGGTTTAGGGTGAGGGTTAGGGTCAGGTTTAGAGTTAGGACGAGGGTTATGTTTTGGGTTAGGGTGACGGTTAGGTTTAGAGTGATGTTTAGGGTGTGGGTGAGCGTTAGGGTGAGGGTGAGGGTTAGGGTTAGGTTTAGGGTTAGGGTTAGGGTGAGGGTGAACATGAGGGTTAGGTTTAGGATTAGGGTTAGGGTTAGGGTTAGGCTGAGGGTGAGGGTGAGTTTTAGGGTGAGGGTGAGGGTTAGGGTTAGGTTGAGGATTAGGGTTATGGTTACTGTTAGGGATATGGTGATGGTAAGGGTTAGGATGCGGTTTAGGGTGACGGGTAGGGATAGCATTAGTGTTAGGGTGAGGGTTATGGTGAGGGTTAGAGTGAGGGTGAGGGTTATGGTTAGAGTTAGAGTTAGGGTGAGGTTTAGTGTTAGAGTTAGGCTGAGTGTTAGGGTTAGGGTGATCTTTATGGTGAAGGTGAATTTTAACGTGAGTTTTAGGGTTCAGGCTAGGGTGAGGTTTAGTGTTAGGTTTAGGTTGAGGGTTAGTGTGAGTGTTAGGGTGAGTGTTGGTGAGGGGTAATGTTAGGTTTAGGGTGAGCATTAGGGATAGTGTGAGGGTTACGGTTAGCGATAGGGTTAGGTTTAGTGTGATGGTAAGGGTTAGGGTGATGGTTAGTGTGATGGTGACTGTTAGGGTTAGTGTTAGGGTTGGGGTGAGGGTTAGGGTGAAGTTTAGGGTTAGGGTTAGGGTGAAAGTGAGGGTTAGGGTTAGGGTTAGTGTTAGGGTGACGGTGAGGATTAGATTTAGGATTAGGTTTGGGATTAGTCTTAGGGTGAGTGTGACGGTAAGGGTGAGGCTTAGGTGTAGTGTGAGGGTTAGGGATAGGGTAGGGTTTAGGGAGAGGGTAAGTGTTAGGGTGATGTTTAGGGTGAGGGTGAAGATTAGGGTTAATATTAGGGTTAGCATTAGGGTTAGGGTTAGGGTTGGTATAATGTTGGGGGTGAGGGTGAGTGTTAGGTTTAGGGTGAGGGTGAGGATAAGGTTGAGGGTGAGGGTGAGGGTTAGGGTGTGGATGAGCGTTCAGGGTCTTTTGAGTGTTAGGGTGATGGCGAGGGTTAAGGTGAAGGGGAGGTTTAGGGTTAGGGTTAGGTTAAGTGTTAGGTTTAGGGTTAGTGTGTGGGTTATGTTTAGGTGTAGGGTTAGGATTAGGGTGAGGCTTAGGCTTAGTGTGATTGTTAGGGTCAGGGTAAGTTTTAGGGTGAGGGTGAGGGTTAGGATGATGGTTAGGGTGAGGGTGAGGTTTACGTGTAACATTATGGTTAGGGTTAGCCTTAGGGTGAGTGTTAGGGTGTTAGGGTTAATGTTAGGGTGTGGGTCAGGGTGAGGGTTAGGGTTAGGGTGAGGGTGAGGGTGAGGGTTAGGGTTAGGGTGAAAGCTAGGGTAATGGTGAGGGTTAGGTTGAAGGTGAGAGTGAGGGTGAAGTTGAGGGTTTCAGTTTGGTAAGGGTTAGGGTTTGGTTTAGGTGGAGGATTAGGGTGAGGTTGAGGGTTAGTTTGAGGGTTAGGGTTAGGGTTAAGATTACGGTTAGGTTTAGGCTGACGTTGAGGTTTACGGTTATGTTTAGGTTGAGGGTTAGGGTTAGGATGAGGCTGAGGTTTCGGGTGAGAATAAGGGTTCGGTTTAGCGTGAGGGTTAGGGTGTGGGTGAGCGTTCAGTTTCGGTTGAGTGTTAGGGTAACGGTGAGGTTGAAGGTGAGGGTGAGGGTTAGGGTTAGGGTTAGGGTGAGGGTTACGCTTAGGGTTAGTGTGTGGGTTAGTTTGAGGTGTAGGGTTAGGGTTAGGGTCTGCATTAGGGTTAGGGTTAGTGTGAGGATAAGGGTTAGGGTGAAGTTTAGGGTGAGGGTTAGTGTTAGCATTAGGGTTAGGGTGAGGGTTACGGTAAGGGTTAGGTTTAGGTTGAGGTTTAGGATAAGGGTTAGGGTGAGGGTTAGGGTTAGGGCGAGGGTGAGTGTTAGGGTTAAGGTTAGGATTAGTGATAGGTTGAGGATCAGGTTTTGGGTAAGGGATAAGGTGAGGGTTTGTGTGAGGGTTAGGATTAGGGTTAGGGATAGGGGGAGGATTAGCTTTAGGGTTACGATTAGAGTGAGGTTCAGGCTGAGGTGTAGTTTTAGGTTTAGGGTGAGTTTAGGTTTAGTATGAGTGCTAGGGTTTGGTTAAGGTTTAGGGTGAGGGTAAGGGTTAGGGTGATGGTTAGTCTGAGGGTGAGGGTTAGGTGTAGCATTAGGGTTAGGGTAGGGTTAGCTTGAGGGTTAGGGTTAGGGTTAGGTTGAGGGTGAGGGTGAGTGTTAGGGTTAGGATTAGGGTGAGGGTAAGGGTTAGGGTGAGTGCTAGGATGAGGGTGAGGTTTAGGTTGAGGTTAAGTGTGAGGGTGAGGTTTTCAGCTAGGTAAGTGTTAGGGTTAGTGTTAGGGTTAGGATTAGGTTGAGGTTGAGGGTTATTTTGAGGGTTTGTTTTGGGTGAGTGTTAGGGTTAGGTTTAGGGTTAGGTTGAGGGGTAGGGTTAGGGTTAGGGTGAGGGTTAGGGTTAATGTGAGGTTTAGGGTAAGGTTTAGGGTTAGTGTGAAAATAAGGGTTAGGGTGAGGTTTAGGGTGAGGCTGAGGGTTATGGTTAGGATTATGTTTAGGGTTAGGGTGTGCGTTAAGGTTATGGTTAGGGTGAGGTTTAAGGTGACAATGAGGGATAGGTTTTGGGTGAGCGGTGGGTTTATAGTGAGTGTTAGGGTGAGGGTTATTGCTAGGGTTAGTGTGAGGATTAGGGTTAGGTTTAGGGTTATGGTGAGGGTAAGGGTTAGGGTGAGGTTTAGGGTGAGGGTGCAGGATAGGTTTAGCGTTTGGGATAGGGTGAGGGTAAGGGTTAGTGTGAGGGTGAGGGTTAGGTTTAGGGTTAGGTTTAGGGTTATGGTGAGGGTTAAGGTTAAGTTGTGGCTTAGGGTTAGTGTGAGGATAATGGTTAGGGTGAGGGTGAGGGTGGGGTTTAGTGTGAGGTTTAAGGTTATGGTTATGTTTATGTTGAGGTTGAGGGTAAGGGTTAGGTTTAGGGTGAGTGTTAGGGTTAGTGTGAGGGTTAGGGTTAGTGTGAGGATAAGGGTTAGGGTGAGGGTTACGTTTAGGGCGAGGGTTAGGGTTGTCGTTAGGGTTAGGGTGAGGTTTAGGGTTAGGGTGAAGGGTAGGGTTAATGTGAGTTTTAGGGTTAGTGTTAGGGTGAGGGGTAGGGTGAGGGGTGGGGTTGGGGTAAGGGTGAGAGTTAGGGTTCGTGTGAGGGTTAGGGTTAGTGTGATTATAAGGGTTAGAGTGAGGGTTAGAGTAAGGTTGAATTTAAGGGTTATAGTTAGGATTAGGGTGAGGCTTAGGGTGAGGTTTAGGGTTCGGGTGAGGGTGAGGTTTAGCGTGGGCCTGAGGGTTAGGGTTATGGTGAGAGTTAGGGTGACAGTGAGGGGTAGGGTGAGGGTGAGGGTTAGTGTGAGGGTTAGCATTAGTGTTATTGTGAGGGTAAGTGTTAGGGTGAGTGTTAGGGTGAGTGTTGGGGTTAGATTTAGGATTAGGTTTAAGGTTAGGGTTAGGCGTAGTGTGAGAGTGAGGATGAGGGTTAGGATTAGGGTGAGGTAACCCTCCCCCTAGGGTTAGGGTTAGGGTGAGGGTTAGTTTGAGGTTTAGGGTGATGTTGAGGGTTAGGGTTAGGGTTAGGGTTAGGATTAGTGATAGGGTGATTATTAGGGTTTGGGTAAGGGTTAAGGTGATGGTTAGGGTGAGGGTTAGTGTTAGCGTTAGGGTTAGGGTGAGGATTAGGTTTAGGGTTAGTGTTAGGGTGAGGTTTAGGCTGAGGGGGAGGGTTAGGGTTAGGGTGAGGGTTAGGTTTAATGTGAGTTAGTGTTAAGTTAAGGATTAGGGTGAGGGTTTGGGTTAGGTTGATGGTTAGGCTGGAGTGAGGGTTAGGTTTGGAATTAGCGTTAGGGTTAGGGTTAGTGTGAGTTTAAGGGATAGGGTTAGTGTTAGGGTGAGGATGAGGGTGAGGGCGTGGGTTAGGGTTAGGGTTAGGGTGAGGGTTAGGGGTAGGTTAGGGCTAGGCTGAGGGTGAGGGTGTGGTTCAGGAGAGGGTTAGGGTTAGGGTGTGGGTTTGGGTTCGGTTTCGGGTGAGTGTTAGGGTGACGGTGAGGGCTGGGGTGAGGTTGAGTTTTGGGATTAGGCTTAGTTTTACGGTGAGGGTTAGAGTTATGGTTAGGTTTAGGGTGAGGCTTAAGTTGAGGGGTAGGTTTAGGGTTAGGTTGGGGGTTAGGGTTAGTTTGAGGGTTAGGGTTAGATTTAGTGTGAGGATAAGTGTTAGGATGAGGTTTAGGGTGAGTGTGAGGGTTAGGGTTAGTGTTAGGGTGAGATAAGGGTTAGTGTCAGGGTGAGCTTAAGGGTTAGGGTGAGGGTCAGGTTTAGGTTTAGGGTGAGGGTTGGGGTTTGGGTGATGTTTAGGGTGAGGGTGGGGGTTAGGGTATGGGTGAGTGTGAGGGTGAGGGTTAGAGTTAGGGTTAGGGTTAGGATGAGGGTTAGGATTAGTTTTAGGGTTAGGGTGAGGGTTAGTGTGAGGGTTATGGTTAGAGTTAGTTTGAGGGTTAGGGTTAGTGTGAGGGTCAGAGTTACAGTTACCGTCAGGGTTAGTGTGAGTATAAGGGTTAGGGTGAAGTTTAGGTTGAGGGTGAGGTTTAGGATTACCATTAGCATTAGGGTGAGGTTTAGAGTGAGGGTTAGTTTTAGCTTTAAGCTGAGGGTTAGGGTTAGGGTGAGGGTTAGGGTAAGGCTTACGGTTCGGGTTAGGTTTAGGGTTACTGTTATGGTTAGGCTTAGGGTTACGGTGAGGGTGAGGGTGAGGGTTAGCGTTAAGGTTATTGTTAGGTTTAGGGTGAGGGTGGGGTTGAGGGATAGGTTTAGGATTGGTGTTAGGTTTAGGGTTAGGCTGAGGTGGTGGGTGACGTTGAGGGTGAGGTTTAGGGTTAGGGTTAGGGTTAGGGTGAATGTGAGGGTGAGATTAAGGTTTAGGGTGGTGGTGAGAGTTTCGGTTAGGTAAGGGTTAAGGATAATGTTAGGGTGAGTATTAGGTTGAGGGTGAAGTTTAGGGTTAGGTTGAGTTTTAGGCTTAGGGTTTTGGTGAGGGTTAGGTTTAGGTTGAGGTTTTGGGTGAGAGTGAGGTTTAGGGTGAAGGTTAGGGTGAGGGTGAGATTCAGCATTAGGCTGTAGGAGAGGGTTAGGTTTAGGGTGAGGTTTAGGGTGACTGTGAGGTTTAGGGTGACTGTGAGGGTTAGCGTTAAGTTTAGGGTGATTGTTAGTGTTAGGCTTATGGTGAGGATTAGTGTGAGCGTTAGGATTAAGGTTAGGGTGAGGTTTAGGATTAGTGTGAAGTTTAGGGTTAGGGTTAGGTTGAGGGTAAGGGTTAGGGTGAGTGTTAGGGTGATGATGAGGGTTAGTGTGAAGATGAGTGTTAGGGTTATGGTTACGCTTAGGGTGAGGTTTAGGTTTAGGGTGAGGGTGAGGGTGATGGTTAGGTTTAGGATTACCCTAAGGTGTAGGTTTAGGCTTAGGGTGAGGGTGAAGTTGATGGTCAGAGTTTGGTTTCAGGAGAGGTTTAGGGTTAGGGTTAGGATTAGGGTGATGTGAGGGTGAGAGTTAAGTTGAGGGTGAGGGTGAGGGTGAGGGTGAGGGTGAGGGTTAGGTTTAGTGTGAGGGTTAGGGTTAGGGTTAGGGTGAGGGTGAGGGGGAGGGTTGGGGTGAGGGTGGTGGTGAGGTTGAGGTTGAGGGTGATGTTTAGTGTTTGGGTGAGGGTTAGGGTTAGGGTTAGGATTAAGGTTAGGCTGAGGGTTAGGGTTAGGATTAGGGTTAGGATGAGGGTTAGGCTGAGGGTTTGGGTTAAGTTTAGGGTGAGGGTAAGGGTTAGGGTGAGGGTGAGGGTTAGGTTTAGGATTAGGGTTAGGTTTAGGGTGAGTGTTAGGGATAGGTTTATATTTAGGGCGAGGGTTTTGTTTAATGTTAGGTTTAGAGTTAGGTTGAGGGTGAGGGTGAGTTTTAGGATTTGGATTAGTCTTAGTGTTATATTTAGGCTGAGGGTGAGGGTATGGGTGAAGGTGAGGGTTAGTGTTAGGGTGAGTTTGAGGGTGACGGTGAGGGTTCCTGTTAGGTAAGGATTAGATTTAGGGTTATGGTGAGGACTAGGATGAGGGTTAGGTTTAGGTTGAGGGTTAGAGTTAGGGTGAGGGATAGGGTTAGTGTGTGGGTGAGGGTTAGAGTTAGGGTTAGGGTGACTGTTAGGGTTAGGGTGAGGGCTAGGTTGAGGGCTAGGTTGAGGGTGAGGGTTAGGTTTTGGGTGAGGGTGAGGGTTAGGGTGAGGGTGAGGGTTTTGTTTAGGTAAGGATTAGGGTTAGGGTTATGGTGAGGATTAGGGTGAGAGTGAGGGTTAGCTTGAGGGTTAGGGTTAGCGTGAGGATTAGTGTGAGGGGTAGGGTTAGGGTTAGGGTGAGGGTTAGGATTAGTGTGAGGGTTAGGTTAGGGTTAGGTTTAGGGTTAGTGTGAGGATAAGGGTTAGGTTGAGGGTTAGGTTGAGGGTGATGGTTACGTTTAGCATTAGGTTTACTGTTAGCATTAGGGTTAGGTTGAGGGTTAGGGTTAGGGTGAGGGTTAGGTTGAGGGTGAGCTTTAGGGTCAGGTTTAGGTTGAGGGTTAGGTTGAGGGTAAGGGTGAGGGTTAATATTAGGTTTAGAGTTAGGGTTAGGGTGAAATTTAGGGTGAGGCTGAGGGTGAGGATGAGGGTGTATGTTCTGGTGAGGGTGAGGGTAAGGGTTAGGGTGAGGGTCAGGGTTAAGGTTAGGGTTATGGTGAGGGTGAATGTTAGCATCAGGGATAGGATGAGGGTTAGGGTGAGGGTTAGGGTTAGGGTTAGATTTAGGATTAGGGTTAGTGTGAGGATAAGAGTTACAGTGAGGGTTAGGTTGAGGGTGAAGTTTAGGGTTAGCATTAGGGTTAGGGTGAGGGTTAGGGTGATTTTTAGGGTTAGGGTGAGGTTTAGGTTGAGGGTGAGCGTTAGGGTTAGGTTTAGGTTGATCTTTAGGATTACGGTTAGGGTTAGGTTGAGGGTTGGGGTGAGGGTTAGAGTGAGGGTTAGTGTTAGGGTGAGGGTTAGTTTTAAGATTAGGGTTATGGTGAGTTTTAGGGTTAGGGTTATGGTTAGGGTAAGGGTTAGGGTTAGTATTAAGGTTAGATTTAGAGTTAGGGTTATTGTTAGGGTTAGGGATTGGGTGAGGGTGAGGGTGAGGGTTGGCGTTAGGTTTAGGGTTAGGTTTAGGGTCATGGTGGGGGTAATGGTTAGGTTTAGGATTAGGGTTATGGTTAGGCTGAGGGGCAGGCAGAGGGTGAGGGTGAGGTTTAGGGTTAGGGTTAGGTTTAGATTTACGTGGAGGGCTAGGGTGAGGGTGAGGGTTAGGTTGAGTGTTAGGGTTAGGGTGAGGGTTAGGGTTAGGGTTAGAGTGAGGGTTATGGTTAGGTTGAGGTTTATTGTGAGGCTGAGTGTTAGAGATCAGATGAGGGTTCGGGTGAGGGTTCGGGTTCGGTGAGGGTGAGGTTTAGGGTGTGGCTTAGGGTTAGGGTTAGGTTGATGGTTACGGTGATGTTTAGGGTTAGGTTGAAGGCTATTGTGTGGGTTAGGATTAGGGTTAGTTTGAGGGTTAGGTTTAGGTTGAGGGCTAGGGTGAGGGTGTGGGTTAGAGTGAGGGTTAGGGTGAGGGTTAGGTTTAGAGTTATGGTTAGGGTGAGGGTTAGGGTGAGGGGTAGAGTTAGGGTTAGGTTTAGGATTAGGGTTAGGTTTAGGCTGAGGGGGAGGGTGAGGGTGAGGGTGAGGTTTAGAGTTAGGGTTAGGATTAGGGTTATGGTGAGGGCTAGGTTGAGGGTGAGGGTTAGGGTGAGAGTGAGTGTGCGGGTGAGTGTTAGGTTTACGGTGAGGTTTAGGATTAGGGATAGGGTTAGGGTTAGGGTGAGGGTGAGGGTTGGGTTAGGGTTAGTGTGAGGGTTAGGGTTAGGGTGAGGGTTAGGTTGACCGTGAGCATTAGGGTGAGTGTTAGGGTTAGGGTTATTGTTAGGGTGAGGGTAAGGGTTAGGGTTAGTGTTAGTGTAAGTTTTAGGTTTAGGGTGAGGGTTAGGGTAAGGGTTAGGAATAGGCTGAGTGTGAGGGTAAGGGTTAGGGTTAGGGTTAGGGTGATGTTTAAGTTTAGGGTTAGGGTTAGGGTAAGGTTCAGTGTTAGGGTGAGGGTTAGTGTTTGGTTTAGGGTGAGTGTCAGGGTTAGGTTTAAGGTTAGGGTAAGTGTTAGGTTTAGGTTGACTGTTAGGTTGAGGGTTAGGGTTAGGGTGAGGTTAAGGGTGAGGGTGAGGGTGAGGGTTAATTTTAGGTTTAGGGTGTGGGTGAGGGTTAGGGTGAGGGTTAGTGTTAGTTTTAGGGTGAGGGTGTTGGTAAGGATGAGGGTTAGGGTTAGGGTTAGGGTTACCGTTAGTGTGAAGGTGAGGTTGAGAGTTTGGGTTAGGATTAGGTTTAGGGTTAGGGTTAGGCTCAGGGAGAGGGTGCGGGTGAGGCTGAGGGTGAGGTTTAGGGTTATTTTTGGGGTTAGGGTGAGGGCTAGGGTATCGGTGAGTTTTAGGGTGAGGGTTAGTGTGAGGCTTAGGGATAGGGTTAGGGTTATGGTTAGGGTGAGTGTTAGTGTGAGGGTTATGGTTAGGGTTACGTTTAGGGTGAGGGTGAGGGTTAGGGTTAGAGTTAGGTTGAGGGTTAAGTTTACGGTGAAGGATAGGGTGAGCATGAGGTTTAAGGTGAGTGTGAGGGTGAGTGTTTCTGTTAGGTAAGGTTTAGGGTTATGGTTATGGTGAGGATTAGGGTGAGGGTGAGGGTTAGGTTGAGGTTTAGGTTACGGGTGAGGGTGAGGGTTAGGTTTAAGGTGAGGGTTAGTGTTAGGTTGATGTTTACCATGAGGTTGAAGTTTAAGGTGAGGGTGAGGGTGAGGGTGAGGATTAGGTTTAGGGTTAGGGTTAGGGTTAGGGTGAGGGTTAGGATTAGGTTTAGGGTTAGGGTTAGGTTTAGGATTAGGGTTAGTGTGAGGATAAGGGTTAGGGTGAGGGTTAGGTTGAGGGTGAATGTTAGGGTTAGCGTTAGGGTTGTGGTTAGCGTTAGGGTTAGGCTGAAGGATAGGGTGAGTGTTAGCGTTAGGGTGAGTTTAGGTTGAGGGTGAGCGTTAGGGTTATGTTTAAGTTGATGGTTAGGGTTAGGGTTAGGTTTACGGTGAGGGTTAGGGTGAGAGTTAGAGTGAGTGTTAGTGTTAGGGTGAGGGTTAGGTTTAGGATTAGGGTTACAGTGAGTTTTAGGGTTAGGCTTATGGTTAGGGTAAATGTTAGGGTTAGGATTAAGGTTAGATTTAGAGTAGGGTTATTGTTAGGGTTAGGGTGAGGGTTTGCGTTAGGGTTAGGGTTAGGTTTAGGGTGATGGTGGGGGTGAGGGGTAGGTTTAGGATTTGGGTAGGTTAGGATTTGTGTTATGGTTAGGCTGAGGCGGAGGCAGAGAGGGAGGGTGAGATTTAGGGTTAGGTTTAGGTTTAGAGTTAGGGTGAGGGTGAGGGTTAGGTTGAAGTTTAGGGTGAGGCTGAGTGTTGGGGTTCGGGTGAGGGTTCGTGTGAGGGTGAGTGTGAGGGTGAGGGTGAGGTTTAGGGTGTGGCTTAGTGTTAGGGTTAGGGTCAGGGTTAGGGTGAGGTTTACGGTTAGGGTTAGGGTTAGGTTGAAGGTGAGGGTGAGGGTTAGGGTTAGGGTTAGGTTGAGGGTTAGGGTTAGGTTGATGGCTAGTTTGAGGGTGAGGGTTAGGATGAGGTTTAGGGTGAGGGTTAGGTTTAGAGTTAGGGTTAGGGTGAGGCTTAGGGTGAGGGGTAGTTTTAGGGTTAGGGTGAGGGTTAGGGTTAGTGTGATAGTTTGGGTTAGAGTTAGGGTTAGTGTGAGGTTAAAATTTAGGGTGAAGTTTAGGGTGAGGGTGAGGGTTAGGGTTAGGTTTAGGGAGAGGTTTAGGTTTAGGTTTAGGGTGAGAGTTAGGGTTAGGTTACTGTTTAGTGTGAGGGTGAGTGTTAGGGTTAGGTTTAGAGTGATGTTTAGGGTGAGTTGAGGGTTATGGTGAGGATGAGGGTGAGGGTTAGGCTTAGGGTTAGGGTAAGGGTTTGGGGGCGGGTGAGTGTGATGTTGAGGGTTAGGTTTAGGATTAGGTTTAGAGTAAGGTGATTGGTAGGGTGAGGGTAAGGATTCGGGTGAGGGTGAATTTTAGGGTGTGGGTGACGGTTAGGTTTAGGGTGAGGATTAGGGATAGGGTTAGGGTTATGGTGAGGGTAAGTATTAGGGTGAGGTTTTCGGTGTGGTTGAGGTTTTGGGTTAGCGTTAGGGTTAGGGTGAGGGTGAGGTTTAGAGTTAGGGATGGGGGAGGCTTAGGTTTAGGGTTAGGGTGATGGTAAGGGTCAGGGTGAGGGTTAGGGTGAGTTTGGGTGTTAGAGTTAGCATTAGGGTTAGGGTGAGTGTGAGGGTTAGGGTGAGGGTTAGGGTTAGGGTTTGGGATAGGGTGCCGATTAGGGTTAGTGTGAGGGTTAGGTTTAGGTTTATTGTGAGGATAAGTGTTAGGTGGAGAGATAGGGTGAGGGTGAGGGTTAGGGTTAGCATTAGGGTTAGGGTGGAGCATTAGGGTGAGAGTTAGCTTTAGGGTGAGTGTTAGGATTAGGATTAGGGTGAGGTTTAAGGTTAGGGTTAGGATTAGGCTGAGGGGTAGTGTTAGGATTAGGGTGATGGTTTGGGTTAGGGTTAGGGTTAGGAAGAGGGTGAGGGTTAGTGATAGGGTTAGGCTGAGGGTTAAGTTTAGGGTGAGGGTTAAGTTTGGGGTGAGGGCTAGAATGAGGGTGAGGTTTAGGGTGAGGGTGAGTGTGAGGATTTCGGTTAGGTAAGTGTTAGGTTTAAGGTTATGGTGAGGATTAGGGTGAGGGTGAGGGTTAGTGTTAGGGTTGGGGTGAGGGTTAAGTTTAGGGTGAGAGTTAAGGTTAAGGTGAGGGCTAGGGTGAAGGTGAGGGCTAGGGTGAGGATGAGGGTTTCAGTTAGGTAAGGGTTAGGGTTATATTTATGGTGAGGATTAGGGTAAAGTGAGGGTTAGCTTGAGGTTTAGGTTTAGAGTGAGGGTTAGTTTGACGGTTAAGTTTAGGGTTAGGTTGAGGGTTAGGGTTTATTGTGAGGGTTAGAGTTAGGGTTAGGTTTAGGTTAGTGTGAGGACAAGGGTTAGAGTGAGGGTTATGTTGAGGTTGATGGTTAGGGTTACCGTTAGGTTAATAGTTAGCATTAGGGTTAGGGTGAAGTTTAGGGTTTGGGTGAGGGTTTGGTTGAGGATGAGGGTTAGGTTTAGGTTTAGGTTGAGGGTTAGGGTTAGGGTTGGGTGAGGGTTAGGGTTAGGTTTAGGGTTAGGGTGAGGGTTAGTTTGAGCATTAGGGTTAGGATTATGTTTAGGGTGAGGGTGAGAGTTAGTGTTAGGGTTAAGGTTAGGGTTAAGGTTAAGGTGAGGGCTAGGATGAACGTTAGGATGAGGCTGAGTATTTCGGTTAGGTAAAGTTTAGGGTTTGTGTTATGGTGAGGATTAGTGTGAGGGTGAGTATTAGGTTGAGGGTTAGGTTAAGGGTGAGGATGAGGGTTAGGATTACGGCGAGGGTTAGTGTTAAGGTGATGTTTAGGGTGAGGTTGAGGGTTAAGGTGAGGGTTCGGGTTCGGTTGAGGTTTTGGATTAGGTTTAGGGTTAGGGTGAGGGTTAGGGTGAGGGTTAGGATTAGGTTGAGTGTTAGGGTTAGGGTTATTGTGAGGGGTAGGGTTAGGGTTAGGGTGAGGTTTAGGGTTAGTGTGAGGATTAGGGTTAGGTTTAGGATTAGGGTTAGTGTGAGGATAAGGGTTAGGGTGAGGGTTAGGATGATGGTGAAGGTTAGGGTTAGCGTTAGGGTTGGGGTTTGCATTAGGGTTAGGGTGAGTGTTAGGGTTAGGATGAAGTTTAGGTTGAGGTTGAGCGTTAGGGTTAGGTTTAGGTTCATGTTTAGGGTTAGGGTTAGGTTTAGGGTGATGGTTAGGGTAAGGGCTAGGGTGAGGGTGAGGGTTAGTGTGAGGGTGAGGGTGAGGGTTTTGATAAGGTAAGTGTTAGGCTTAAGGTTAGGTAGAGAATTAAGGTGAGGTTGAGGGTTAGGTTGAGGGTCAGGGTTAGGGTTATTGTTAGGGTTGGGGTTAGGGTGAGTGTTAAGGTTAGGGTGATGTTTAGGGTGAGGATGAGGGTTAGGGTGAAGGTGAGGGTTTGGGTGTTTGTGAGTGTTCGTGAGAGGGTGAAGGTCAGGGTGTGGGTGAGGATTAGGTTACGGTTAAGTGTTAGGGTGACAGTGAGTGTTAGGTTGAGGGTGAGGGTTAGGTTTAGGGTTAGGGTGAGTGTTAGGGTTAGGGTTAGTTTTAGGGTTTGGGTCAGTGTTAGGGTTAGGGTTAAGGTGAGGTTGAGGGTTCGGTTGAGTGTGAGTTTTCAGGTGAGGGTGAGGGTTAGAGTGTGGGTGAGGGTTAGGTTTCGGCTGAGTGTTAGGGGGATGGTGAGGGTTAGGGTTAGGGTTAGCATTAGGGTTAGGGTGAGGTTTATGTTGAGGGTTAGGGTTAGGGTGAGTGTTAGGGTTATGGTGATGTTTAAGTTGAGATTGAGTTTTAGGTTGGGGTGAGAGTTAGGGTTAGGGTGAGGTTTAGGGTTAGTGTGAGGATTAGGGTTAGGTTTAGGATTAGGGTTAGTGTGAGGATAAGGGTTAGGGTGAGGGTTAGGATGATGGTGAAGGTTAGGGTTAGCGTTAGGGTTGGGGTTTGCATTAGGGTTAGGGTGAGTGTTAGGGTGAGTGTTAGGGTTAGGGTGAAGTTTAGGTTGAGGTTGAGCGTTAGGGTTAGGTTTAGGTTCATGGTTAGGGTTAGGGTTAGGTTTAGGGTGATGGTTAGGGTAAGGGCTAGGGTGAGGGTGAGGGTTAGTGTGAGGGTGAGGGTGAGGGTTTTGATAAGGAAGTGTTAGGCTTAAGGTTAGGTAGAGAATTAAGGTGAGGGTGAGGGTTAGGTTGAGGGTCAGGGTTAGGGTTATTGTTAGGGTTGGGGTTAGGGTGAGTGTTAAGGTTAGGGTGATGTTTAGGGTGAGGATGAGGGTTAGGGTGAAGGTGAGGGTTTGGGTGTGTGTGAGTGTTCGTAAGAGGGTGAAGGTCAGGGTGTGGGTGAGGATTAGTTTACGGTTAAGTGTTAGGGTGACAGTGAGTGTTAGGTTGAGGGTGAGGGTTAGGTTTAGGGTTAGGGTGAGTGTTAGGGTTAGGGTTAGGTTTAGGGTTTGGGTCAGTGTTAGGGTTAGTGTTAAGGTAAGGTTGAGGGTTTGGGTGAGTGTGAGTTTTCAGGTGAGGGTGAGGGTTAGAGTGTGGGTGAGGGTTAGGTTTCGGCTGAGTGTTAGGGGGATGGTGAGGGTTAGGGTTAGGGTTAGCATTAGGGTTAGGGTGAGGTTTATGTTGAGGGTTAGGGTTAGGGTGAGTGTTAGGGTTATGGTGATGTTTAAGTTGAGATTGAGTTTTAGGTTGGGGTGAGAGTTAGGGTTAGGGTGAGGATTATGGTTAGGCTTAGGGTGAGGGTTATTGTGAGTTTAAGGGATAGGGTGAGGTTTATTGTGAGGTTGAGGGTTATGGTTGGTGTTAGGGTTAGGGTGAGGGTTAGGGTTGGGGTGCAGGTTAGGGTGACAGTTAGGGTTAGGGTGAGGGTGAGGGTGAAAGTTAGGCTGAGGGTTAGGTTTAGAGTTAGGGTGAGGGTGAGAGAAGGGTTAGAATTTTGATTAGGGTTATGGTTAGAGTTAGGGTGAGGGTGAGGGTTAGGGTTAAGATTAGAGTTAGGGTGAGAGTGAGGGTGAGGTTCAGTGTTCAAATTAGGGTTAGGGTTAGGGTGAGGGTGAGTGTTAGGGTTAGGTTTAGGGTTAGGGTTAGGGTTACGGTTAGGGTGAGTGTTAGGGTTAGGGTTAGGGTGAGGTTGAGGGTTCGGGTGAGTGTGAGTGTTCGTGTGAGGGTGAGGGTTAGAGTGTGGGTGAGGGTTAGGTTTCGGCTGAGTGTTAGGATGATGGTGAGTATTAGGGTTAGATTTAGCGTTCTGGTTACGGTGAGGGTTACGGTGAGGGTTAGTGTTAGGGTGAGTGTTAGGATTAGTTCAGGGTTAGGGTTAGGGTGATATTTAGGGTGATGGTGAGGGTTAGTGTGAGGGTGATGGTTAGGGTGTGGGTTAGGTTTAGGATTAGGTTTAGGATTAGGGTTAGGGTGAGTGTAATTGTGAGGGTGAGGTTTTGGGTAAGGTTGAGTTTTGTGTTTGGGGTGAGAGTTAGGGTTAGGGCGAGTATTAGGTTTAGGTTTAGGGTTAGGTTTAGGGTAATTTTAACGGTTAGGGTGAGATTTAAGGTGAGGGTGAGGTTTATGGTTGGCGTTAGTGTTGAGGTGAGGGTTAGGGTTAGGGTGCGGGTTAGGGTGAGGTTTAGGTTTAGTGTGACAGTGAGAGTGAGGATTAGGGTTAAGGTTAGAGTTAATGTGAGGGTGAGACTGAGGGTTAGAATTTGGATTAGGGTTAGGGTTAGAATTAGGGTGAGGGTGAGGGTTAGGATTAGAGTTAGGGTGATAGTGTGGGTGAGGTTCAGTGTTAGGATTAGGGTTAGGGTTAGGGTTAGGGTGAGGATACGGGTGAATGTTAGGGTTAGGGTTAGGTTTAAGGTTACTGTGAGTATAAGGGTTAAGGTGAGGTTTAGGGAGAGGTTGAGGGTTAGGGTTAGGGTTAGGGGTACTGTGAGTATAAGGGGTAAGGTGAGGGTTAGGGTTAGGATGAGGCTTAGGGTGAGTGTTAGGTTTGGGGTTAGGGTTAGAGTGAGGGTTAGTGTGAGGGTTAGGGTTAGGTTTAGAATTAGGGTGAGGGTGAGGGTTAGTGTTAGAGTTAGGGTGAGGGATAAGGTTAGGATGAAGGCTAGAGTGAGGGTGTTGGTTAGGGTGAGGGTGAGTGTGAATGTGAGTGTTTCGGTTAGTTAAGGTTTAGGGTTAGGTTTATGATGAGGATTAGGTGAGGGTGAGGTTTAGGTTGAGGGTTAGGTTGAGGTTGAGGGTTAGGATGAGGTTTAGGTTGAGCGTTGTTGTTAGGGTGGTGTTTAGGGTGAGGGTGTGGTTTAGTGTGAGTTTTAGGGTTAGGGTTAGGGTTATTGTATGGGTTAAGGTTAGGGTTAGGGTGAGGGTGAGGGTAGGGTTAGCGTTAAGGTTAGTGTGAGGGTGGGGGTGAGGGGTAGGTTTAGGATTAGTTAACACTAGCTGAGGGCTAGAATGAGGTTAATGGTGAGTGTGAGGTTGAGGGTTTCTGTTAGGTAAGGGTTATGTTTATTGTCAGGGTGAGGATTAGGTTGAGTGTGAGGGTTAGCGTGAGGGTTCAGGTTAGGGTGAGTGTTAGGGTTACCGGTTTGGTGAGGGTTAGGCTTAGGGTGAGGTTAAGGGAGAGCGTGAGTTTTAGGGTGAGCATTAGGGTTCGGGTGAGGTTGAGCGTTAGGGTGTGGGTGAGGGTTAAGGTTAGGGTGAGTGTTAGGGTGTCCGTGAGGGATAGGGTGACTGTGAGGTTTAGGGTTAGATTTAGCGTGAGAATTATGGTTAGTGTAAGGGTCAGCATGAGGGTTAAGATGAGGGTAAGGTTTAGGTTGAGAATTAGGGTGAGGGTAAGGGTTAGGATTAGCGTTAGGTTTAGGTTAGGTTTAGGGTGAGGGATACATTGAGGGTTAGGGTTTGGGTTAGATTTAGGGTTATTGTGAGGGTTAGGGTGAGGGTTAGGGTTAGGTTTAGGGTTACGGTTAGGCTGAGGGTGAGGGTGGAGGTTAGGGTTAGGTTTAGTGTAAGGGTTAGGGTGAGAGTGAGGGTGAGGGTGAGGGTGAGTGTTAGGTTGAGGGTTATGGTTAAGGTTATGGTTAGAGTGAGGGTGAGGTTGAGGTATAGGTTTAGGGTTAGGGTTAGATATAGGGTGAGGGTGAGGATTAGAAATAGGCTTAAGTTTAGGGTTAGAGTTAGGGTGAGGTTGAGGGTGAGGGTTATGGTTAGGGTTAGAGTTAGGGTGAGGGTGAGGGTTAGTGTTACGATTAGGGTTAGGGTTAGGGTTAGGGTGAGTGTGAGGGTGAATGTTAGAGTTAGGGTTAGTTTTAGGGTTATTGTGAGGATAAGTGTTAAGTTGAGTGTTATGATGAGGGTGAAGTTGAGGGTGAGTGGTAGGGTGATTTTGAGGGTTAGTTTTAGGGTTAGGGTTATGCTGAGGGTTAGGGTTAGGGTTAGGGTGAGGCTTAGGGTTAGGGTGAGGTTTAGGGTTAGGGTGAGTGTTAGGGTGTGGGTTAGGGTTACGGTTTGGGTTAGGGTGAGAGTGAGGGTTCGTGTTAGGGTTACAGTGAGGGTTAAGGTTAGGGTGAGGGCTTGGGTGATGGTGAGATTTATGGTGAGCGTGAGTGTGAGTTTGAGGGTTTCTGTTAGGTAAGGGTTAAGGTTAGTGTTATGATGACGATTAGGATGAGGTTTTGGTTTAGTTTGAGGGTTAGGGTGAGGGTGAGGGTTAGGGTTAGGTTTAGGGTGAGAGTTAGGGTTTCGGTGATGTTTAGGGTGAGGGTGAGAGTTAGGGTGAGTTTGAGGTTGAGGGTGAGGATTAGGCTTATTGTTAAGTTTAGGGTGAAGATTAGTATTAGGTTTAGGGTTAGGGTGAGAGTTCGTGTGAGGGTTAGGGTTAGGGTTAGGGTGATTGTGAGGGTGAGGGTTAGTGTGAGGGTTAAGTTTAGGGTTAAGGTTAGGGTTAGTGTGAGGATAAGGGATAGGGTGAGGGTTATGTTTAGGATGAGGGTTAGGGTTAGACTTAGGGTTAGGGTGAGGTTTAGGGTGAGGATTAGGTTTAGGGTGAGTGTTAGAGTTAGGGTTAGAGTGAGGGTTAGGGTTAGGGTGAGGGTTAGGTTTAGGGTTAGGTTTAGGATTAGGGTTATTGGTAGGTTTAGGGTTAGGGTGAGGGTGAGGGTGAGCGTGAGGGTGAGTGTTAGGGTTAAGGTTAGGGTTAGGTTTAGGGTGAGGTTGGGGGAGAGGTTTTGGTTTAGGATTAGTGTTAGGTTTAGGGTTAGGCTGCGGGGGAGTCAGAGGTTGAGGGTGAGGTTTAGGGTTAGGGTTAGGTTTAGGTTTAGGGTGAGGGAGAGTGTGTGGTTGATGTTAAGGGTGAGGGTGAGGGTTTCGTTTAGTTAAGGGTTAGGGTTATTGTTAGGGTGAGGATTAGGTTGAGGGTGAGGGTTAGTGTGAGGGTTAGGGTAAGGGTGAGTGTTAGGGTTAGGATTTTGGTGAGGGTTAGGGTTAGGTTGAGGTTTAGGGTGAGGGTGAGCTTTAGGGTGAGGTTGAGTTTTATGGTGAGAGTTAGGATGAGGGTGAAATTGAGGGTTAGGCTGTGGGTGAGGGTTAGGGTTAGTGTGAGCTTTAGGGTGATGGCGAGGGTTAGGGTGACTGTGAGGTTTAGGGTTAGGTTTAGGGTGAGGGTTAAGGTTAAGGTTATGGTGAGGGTTAGGGTGACAGGTAGGGTTACGGTTATGGTGAGTGTTAGGGTTAGTGTGAGTGTTAGCATTAGGGTTAGGTTGAGGGTAACGGTTAGGGTGAGCTTTAGGGTGAGGGTCAGGGTTAGGGTTAGCGTGAGGGTTAGGGTGAAGTTTAGGGTGAGTGTTAGGTTTATGGTTAGGTTTAGGGTGAGGGTTAGGGTGAGGGTTAGTGTTAGGGTTAGGCTGAGAGTGAGTCTGAGGTTTAGGGTTAGGGTTAGGGTGAGGGTTAGGGTGAGAGTGAGGGTGAGGATGAGGCTTTCGGTTAGGTAAGGGTTAGTGTTAGGGTGAGGGTGAGGATTAGGGTGAGGGCGAGGGTTAGGTTGAGGGTAAGGGTTAGGGTGAGGGTTAGGGTTATTGTTAGAGTGAAGGTTAGGGTTAGGGTGATGTTTAGGGTGAGGCTGAGGGATAGGGTGTAGATAAGGGTTAGGGTGAGGGTGAGGATTAGGGTTAGGGTTAGGGTGAGGGTCAGGGTAAGGTTTAGGGTTAGGGTGAGGATTAGGGTGAGGGTTAGGGTTTGGGTTAGGATGAGGGTTAGGTTTAGTGTGAGGGTTACCTTTAGGGATAGAGTTAAGTTTAGTGTATGGTTAAAGGTTAGGGTGATTGTTAGGGTGAGGGTTTGGGTAGGGTTATCCTTAGGGTTAGGGTGAGGGTTAGGTTTGGAGTGAGGTTTAGGGTTATGGTTAGGGTGAGGGTTAGGTTAGGAAACTGTTTAAGGTGAGGGTGAGGGTTAGGGTGAGGGTGAGGTTGAGGGTTAGGGTTAGGGTTTGGGTGAGGGCTAGGTAATGATGAAGGCTAGGCTGAGGGTGAGGGTTACGGAGAGGGTGAGGGTGAGGTTTTCGGTTAGGTAAGGATTAGGATTAGGATTAGGGTGAAGATTAGGTTGAGGGTGAGGGTTAGGTTGATGGTTAGGGTTAGGGGGTGGGTCAGGTTAGGGCTTATTGTGAGGGTTAGGGTGTTTTTTAGGGTGAGAATGAGGGTTATTGTTAGGGTGAGTGTTAGGGTTCAGTTGAGAGTGAGGGTTAGGGTGTGGGTGAGAGTTAGGATTAGGGTGAGGATTAGTGGGACTGTGAGCGTTAGGGTGAGTGTGCGGGTTAGGGTTAGGTTTCGGGGGAGGGTTAGGTTTAGGGTTAGGGTGAGGGTGAGGTTTAGGGTGAGGGGTAGGTTTAGGGTGAGGGTGAGGGTTCGGGTGATTGTGAGCGTTAGGGTTAGGGTTATGGTTAGGTTTAGTGTGAGGATAAGTGTTAGGATGAGGTTTAGGGTTAGGGTGAGGTTTAGGGTTAGCGTTAGGGATATGGTTACAATTAGGTTGAGGGTTAGGGTTAGGGTTAGGTTTATGGTTAGGATTAGGGTGTGTGTTAGGGTTAGGTTTAGGGTGAGGGTTAATGTGAGGGTGATGTTTAGGGTGAGGGTGAGTGTTAGGGTGAGGGTTAGGGTTTGGGTGAGGGTGAGGATTAGGGTTAGGGTTAGGATTATGGTGAAGTTTAGGTTTAGGTTTAGGTTGAGGTTTAGCGTTAGGGTTAGGTTTAGGTTGAACATTACCGTTAGGGTTAGGGTGAGCGTGAGGGTTAGGGTGAGGGGTAGGTTTAGGGTTAGGTTAAGGGTTAGGGTTAGGGTGAGAATTAGAGTTCGGTTTAGGGTTAGGTTGAGGGTGAGGGTGAGGGTTAGGGTTAGAGTAAGTTTGAGGGTTAGAGTGTGGGTTAAGGTGATTTTTACTGTTAGGGATACGTTGAGGGTTAGGTTTAGGGTTATATTTATGGTGAGGGTGAATGTTAGGGTGAGGGTGATGGTTAGGGTTAGGGTTAGGGTTAAAGTTAGGTGAGGGATAGGTATAGGATTAGTGTTAGGGTTAGGGTTAGCGTGAGTGTAAGGGTTCGGTTGAGGATTCGGTCACATTGAGTGTTAGGTTTTGGGTGAGGGTTCACGTTAGGGTACATATTAAAATTAAGGTTAGGGTCAGGATTTTAGTGAGTTTAATGGTTATGCTGAGGTTTAGGGTAAGGGTGAGGATTTGGGTTAGCGTTAGGGTTAGGCTGAGGGTTAGGGTGAGAGTTTGGGTTAGGGTTAGTGTGAGGGTGAGGGTGAGGTTTAAGATTAATGTTATGGTTAGGGTTAGGGTGAATCTGAGGTTGTGGGTTAGGGTTAGGATTAGGGTTAGGGATAGGGTTAGGCTGAGGCTGAGGCTTAGGGTGAGGTTTAGGGTTAGGGTGAAATTTAGGTTTAGGGTTAGGGTTAGGGTTTGGATGAGGGTTAGGCTGAGGGTGAGGTTTTGGTTTAGTGTGAGTGTTAAGCTTAGGGTTAGTGTTAGGGTTAGCATGACGGTAAGGGTTACGGTGAGGTTTAGGGTGAGTTTGAGGGTTAGGGATAGGGTGAGGTTTAGGGTTAGTGTTAGGTTTAGGGTTAGGATGAGGGTTAGGGTGAGGGTTAGCGTTAGGTTTAGGGTTAGGGTTTGGGTGGTTGTTAGGGTGAGGGTAAGGGTTAGGGTGAGGGTTAGGGTGAGGATGAGGGTTGGGATTAGGGTGAGGGTAAGGATAAGGGTGAGGGTTAGAGTAAGGGTGCGGGTTAGGGTTATCATTAGGGTTAGGTTGAGGGTGAGGGTTAGGGTGAGGGTTAAGGTTAGAGTTAGGTATAGGGTGAGGATCAGGGTTAGTGTGAGCTTTAGGGTTAGGGTTAGGTTTAGGTTTAGGATGTGGGTGAGAGTGAGTGTTAGGGTTAGGGTTACAGTTAACGTGAGTTTGCAGTTGAGGGTTAGTGTTAGGATTAGGGTTAAGGTTAGGGTTAGGGTGAGAATGAGGGTGAATTTTAGGATTAGGGTCAGGATTAGGATTAAGGTTAGTGTGAGGATAAGGGTTAGGGTGAGGGTTAGGGTGAGGGTGAGGGTTAGGGTGAGGTTGAGGGTTAGGATTAGTTTGAGGTTTAGGGTGAGCGTTAGGGTTAGGGTTAGATTTAGGTTGATGGATAGGATGAGGTTCAAGGTTAAGCTTAGGTTTAGTGTGAGGGTGAGAGTAAGTGTTATGTTTAGGGTGAGAGTTAAGGTTAGGGTGAGGGGTAGGGTGAGGGTGACGGTTAGGGTGAGGGTGAGTTTGAGGGTGAGGGTTTCGGTTATGTAAGAGTTAGGGTTAGGGTTATGGTGAAGATTAGGATGAGCGTGAGCATTAGGTTGAGGGTTAGGGCTAGGGTGAGGGTTAGGGTTAGGGTTAGGGTGAGCGTTAGCTTTAGGGTGATGTTTAGGGTGAGGTTTCGGGTTAGGGTGAGGGTTCGGGGGTGGGTGGGTGTGAGGTTTAATGTTAGGTTTGGGTTATGGTGAGGGTTAGTATTAGGGTCAGAGTTAGGGTAAGGGTTTATGTGAGGGGTAGGGTTAGGGTTCGGGTGAGGGTTAGGGTTAGTGTGAGGGTTACGGTTAGGATTAGGGTTAGTGTGAGGATAAGGGTTAGGGTGAGGGTTACGTTGAGGGTGAGGGTTAGGGTTAGGGTGAGTGTTAGGGTTAGTGTTAGGTTGAGGGTTAGGTTTAGGGTGAGGGTTAGGTTTAGAATTGGTGTTAGGGTGAGTTTTAGCGTTAGGTTTAGGTATAGCGTGAAGGTTAGGGATAGGATTATGTTTAGGTTTAGGGTTACCTTTAGTGTTAGGGTAAGGTTTAGGGTTAGGGTTGGGGTGAGGGTGAGGGTTAGCGTGAGAGTTAGGGTCAGGGTTAGGGTTAGGCTGAGGGGGAGGGGGAGAGTGTGGGTGAGGTTTAGGGTTAGGGTTAGATTTAGGGTCAGTGTGAGTGCTAGGATGAGGGTGAGGTTTTGGGTGAGGGTGAGGGTGAGGGTAAGTGTTTAGGTTAGGTAATTGTTAGGGATATTTTTAGAGTGAGGATTAGGTTGAGGGTGAGGGTTTGTGTGAGGGTTAGTGTTAGGGTGAGGTTTAGCGTTACGGTTTTGGTGAGGGTTAGGGTTAGACTGAGGTTTAGAGTATGGGTGAGGTTTAGGGTGAGTGTTCGTGTGTGGGTGATGTTGAGCGATCGGGTATGGCTGAGGTTTAGGGTAAGGATGAGGGTTAGGGTGATGGTGAGGGTTAGGGTGACTGTGAGGGTTAGGGTTCGGGTTAGGGTTAGGTTGAGGGTAAGTGTTACTGTGAGGGTTAGGGGGAGAGTAAAGGTTAGGGTTAGCATTAGGGTTAGGGAGAGGGTTAGGGTGAGGGTTAGGTTAGCGTTATGGTTAGGGTGAGGGATAGGGTGAGGGTTAGGGTTAGGGTTAGGTTTACTGTGAGGGTGAGGGTGAGGGTGATGGTTAGGGTTTGGTTTAGGGTGAGGTTTAGGGTGATAGTGAGGGTGAGGGTTTCGTTTAGGTAAGGGTTAGGGTTAGGGTTAGGGTGAAGATTAGTGTGAGGTTGAGGTTTAGGTTGAGGGTTAGGGTTAGGGTGAGGGATAGGATTAGGGTTAGAGTGAGGGTTAGGGTTACGGTGATGTTTAGGGTGATTCTTAGGGTTGGGGTGAGATTGAGCGTTAGGGTGATGGTCAGAGCTCGGTTGAGGCTTCCAGTTAGTTTGTGGGTTAGGGTTAGGGTTAGGGTGAGGGTTAGGGTGAAAGTGAGGGTTAGGGTGAGGGTGAGGGTAAGCTTTAGGCTGAGGGTGAGGGTGAGGGTTAGGGTGAGGGTGAGGTATAGGGTTAGGTTTAGGTTTAGGCTGAGGGTTAGGGTGAGGGGTAGGGTTAGGTTTAAGTTGAGGGTTCGTGTTAGTGTGAGGGTTAGGGTTAGATTTAGAGTTAGGGTTAGTTTGAGGTTGAAGGTTAGGGTGGGGGTTACGATGAGGGTGAGGGTAAGTGTTATGGTTAGGGTTAGGGTGACGATTAGGGAGAGGGTTAGGGTTAGGATGAGAATTATGGTTAGGGTTAGGGTGAGGGTTAGGGTGAGAGTACTGCTTAGGGTGAGGGTGAGGTTGAGGGTGAGTGATAAGGTGATGGTGAGGGTGACAATGACGGTGAGGTTTAAGTTTAGGGTTAGGTTTAGGGTGAGGTTGAGTGTTAGGATTAGGATTAGGGTTAGGGTTAGGTTTAGGTTGAGGGTGAGGGTGAGGGTGAAGGTGAGGCTTAGGGTGAGGGTGTGGGTGTTGGTGAGTATTAGGGTTAGGTTGAATTTTAGAATTAGGTTTAGCGTTAGGTTGAGGGTTGGGTTTAGGATTAGAGTTAGGGTTAGGGTTAGGGTTATTGTTAGGTTTAGGTTGAGAGTAAAGTTTAGGGTTAGGGTTAGGTTTAGGGTTAGGGTGAGGGTGAGGGTTAGGGTTAGGATTAGGTTAGGTTAAGGGTTAGGGGGAGGGTGACAGTGAGGGTGAGGGTGAAGTTTATAGTTAGGATTAGGTTTAGGTTTAGGGTGAGTGTTAGGGTGAGTGTGAGGGTTAGGGTTAGGGTAAGGGTAAGTCTTAGGGTTAGGCTGAGGGTTAGGGTTAGTGGGAAGGTTAGGGTTAGGTTAGGGTTAGTTTAACGTTAGGGTTAGGGTGAGGGTTAGGGTGAGGTTTAGGGTTAGGGATAGGGTTACTGTGAGGGTGAGGGTGATGGTGAGGTTTAGGGTTAGGATTAGGTTGAGGGTTAGGTTGAGACTGAGGGTGAGGGTGAGGGTGAGGGTTTCGGTTAGGTAAGCTTTAGGGTTAGGGTTAGGGTGAAGATTAGGGTGAGGGTGAGGTTTAGGTTGAGTGTTAGGGTTAGGGTGAGGGTTAGGGTTAGGGTTTGAGGGAGGGTTAGGTTTAGGGTGCTGTTTAGGGTGAGGCTGAGGGTTGAAGTTAGATTGAGGGTTCGAGTTCAGGTGAGAGTTCGGCTGAGGGTGACGGTTAGTTTGTGGATTAGGGTTAAGGTTAGGTTGACGGTGAGTTAGGGTACGGGTGAGGGTGAGGGTAAAGGTTAGGGTGAGGGTGAGGTTTAGGGTTAGGGTTAGGTTTAGGCTGAGGGTTAGGGTGAGGGGTACTTTTAGGGTTAAGTTGAGGGTTTGGGTTATTGTGAGGGTTAGGTTTAGGGGTATAGTTTTGGTTAGTTTGAGTTTTCAGGTTCGGGTGGGACTTAGGCTGAGGTTAAGTGTTATGGTTATGGTTAGGGTGGGGTTTAGGTTGAGGGTTTGGGTTAGAATGAGGGTTATGGTTAGGTTTAGGGTGAGGGTTATGTTGAGAGTATTGCTTAAGGTGAGGGTGAGGTTTAGGGTGAGGGTGAGGTTGAAGGTGAGTGTTAAGGTGACGGTGTGGGTGACGTTGATGGTGAGGGTTAGGTTTAGGTTTAGGATTAGGGTGAGGTTGAGGGTTAGGGTTAGGGTTAGGGTTAGGGTTAGGTTTAGGCTGAGGGTGAGGGTGAGGGTGAAAGTGAGGGTTAGGGTGAGGGTGAGGGTGATGGTGAGTTATAGGGTTAGGAATAGGGTTAGGGTAACTTTTAGGGTTAGGTTTAGGATAAGGTTGAGGGTTAGTGTTAGGATTAGGGTTCGGGTTAGGTTTAGGGTTATTTTTAGGGTTAGGGTGAGAGTAAAGTTTAGGGTTTGTGTTAGGGTCAGGGTTAGGGTTAGGGTGAGGGTGAGGGTGAGGATGAGTGTTAGGATTAGGGTTAGGGTTAGGGTAAGGCTGAGGGTGTCAATAAGTGTGAGGGTGAAATTTAGGGTTAGGATTAGGTTTAGAGTTACGGTGAGGGTTAGGGTGAGTGTGAGCGTTAGGGTTAGGGTAAGGTTAAGGGTTAGGGTTAGGCTGAGGCTTAGTGTTAGGGTTAGGTTTAGGGTGAGGGTGAGGGTGAGGTTTAGGGTTAGGGTTAGGGTGAGCTTTAGATTTAGGTTGAGGGCCATGGTGAGGGTAAGGTTTACGTTGAGTGTGAGGGTTAAGTTTTCGGTTAGGCAAGGATTAGCTTTAGGGTTAGGGTGAAGATTATGGTGGGTGTGAGGGTTAGTTTGAGGGTTAGGGTTAGGGTGATGTTTAAGGTGAGGCTTAGGGTTAGGGTGAGGGTGAGGGTTTGGGTGAGGATGAGGGTTCGGGTAAGGGTGAGGGTTAGGGTGTGGGTTAGTGTTACGTTTATTGTGAGGGTTAAGGTGACAGAGAGGGTGAGGGTGAGGGTGAGGGATAGGGTTAGCTTTAGGCTGAGGGTTAGGTTTAGGTTAGGTTTAGGGTCAGGTTTAGGGTGAGGGGTAGGATTAGGGTTAGGGAAAGGTTAGGGTTAGTGTGAGGGTTAGGGTTAGGGTTAGAATTAGGGTTAGTATGAGTATAAAGGATAGGGTGATGTTTATGGTGTGGGTGAGGGTTTGGGTGAGGATGAGGGTTCGGGTAAGGGTTCGGGTTATGGTGTGGGTTAGGGTTAGGGTTAACTTTAGGGTGAGAGAGAGGGTGAGGTTGAGGGTTCGGGTGAGGATGAGGGTTAGGGTGTGGGTGAGGGTTAGGGTTCAGTTTATGATTAGGGTGAGGGTTAGCGTTAGGGTTAGGGTTAGGGTGAGGGTAAGGGTGAGGGGTAGGGTTAGTGCTCAGTTTATGTTTAGGGTGAGAGTTAGCGTTAAGGTTAGGGTAAGGGTGAGGTTTAGGGTGAGGCTAGGGTTAGAGTTAGTTTGAGGGTTAGGGTTAGTGTGAGGGTTAGGTTTATGTATAGGGTTAATGTTAGTGTGAAGATACGGGTTAGGGTGAGGGTAAGGTGATGGTGAGGGTTAGGGTTAGGGTAAGGGTAAGGGTTACGGTGATGGTTAGAGTGAGGGTCAGGGTTAGGGTTAGCATTAGGGTTAGGGTTAGTGTGAGGTTGAGGGTGAGGTTGAGGGTTTCAGTTTGGTAAGGGATAGGGTTAGGGCGAGGATTAGGGTGAGGATGAGGGTTAGATTGAGTGTGAGGTTTAGTGTTAGGGTGAGGGTTAGGGATGGAGTTAGGGTGAGGGTTAGGTTTAGGGTGATGTTTAGGTTGAGGGTGAGGGTTACATTTCGGGTGACGGTTCGGGTGAGGATGAGGGTGAGGGTGGGGTTGAGGGTTTGTGTCTGGGTGAGGGTTAGGCTTCGGGCGAGTTTTAGGGTGATGGTGAGTCTTCGTGTGAGGGTGAGGGTTAGGGTTAGGGTTAGGGTTAGAATTAGGGTTAGGTTTAGCTTTAGGGTTAGGGTTAGCGTGAGGTTTAGGGTGAGGGGTAAAGTTAGGGTTAGGGTGAGGGTTAGGGTTAGTGTGAGGGTTAGGGTTAGGTATAGGCTTAAGGTTAGTGTGAGGATGAAGGTTAGGGTGAGGGAGAGGGTTAGGTTTAGCCTTAGGGTTAGGGTGAGGATTAGGGTTAGGGTTAGGGGGATATTTAGGGTGAGAGTGAAGGTGAGGGTTAGGGTTAGGGTTAGGGTGATGGTGAGGTTGAGGGTGAGGGTTAGGTGTAGGGTTAGGTTTAGGGTTAGTGTTAGAGTGAGTGTGAACATGATGGTTCGGGTTCGGGTGAGGTTGAGTGTTAGGGTGTCGTTGAGGCTTAGGGTTAGGCTGAGGATTAGGGTTAGGGTTTGCGTTAGGGTTATAGTGAGCTTTAGATTTAGAATGAGGTTTAGGGTGAGGGTGAGTTTTAGGGTTAGCAATAGGGTTAGGTTGAGGATTGGGATAAGGTTTAGGTTTTTGGATAGGGTGAGGGTGAGGTTTAAGTTTAGGATTAGGGTTAGGGTTAGTGTTTCAGTTATTGTTAGGTTTATGCTTATTGTTAGGTTGCGGTTTGGGTGATGGTTAGAGTTTAGTTGAGGCTGAGGGTGAGGGCTAGGGTTAGGATTAGGGTTAGGGTTGGCGTTACAGTTATTGTTAGGGTTAGGGTTAGGTTTAAGTTAATTGTGACTGTGAGGGTTAGCATTAGGGTTATGGTTAGGATTAGGGTGAGAGAGGGGGTGAGGTTTAGGTTTAAGATTAGGTTTAGGGTTTGGGTTAGGCTGAGGGTGAGGATGAGGGTGAGGGTGAGGGATAGGGTTACGGTGA
This sequence comes from Dipodomys merriami, assembly GCF_024711535.1. NCBI lineage: Eukaryota > Metazoa > Chordata > Mammalia > Rodentia > Heteromyidae > Dipodomys > Dipodomys merriami. Next base: position 2,516,062 of record NW_027202327.1, read on the forward strand.
GGGTTAGGGTTACGGTTAGGATGAGAGTTAGGTTGAGGGTAGGTTTAGGGTTAGGGTGAGGGTTAGGGTGAAGTTTAGGGTGAGGGTTAGGGTTAGGGTGAAGTTTAGCGTGAGGGTTAGGGTTAGGCTTAGGGTGAGGGTTAGTGTTAGGGTGAGGGTTACGGTTAGGGTTAGGGTGAGTTATAGGGTTAGGTTTAGGATTAGTGTGAGGGTTAGGGTTAGGATTAGGGGTAGGGTTAGTGTTTCAGTTATTGATAGGTTTAGGGTTATTGTTAGTTTGAGGTTTGGGTGATGGTTAGCATTAGGGTTATGGTTAGTGTTAGGGTGAGTGAGGGTGTGAGGATTAGGTTTAGGATTAGGGTTAGGGTTAGGGGTTAGCTCAGGCTGAGGGTGAGGGTGAGGGTTAGGGTTAGGTTGAGGATTAGGGTCAGGGTTAGGATGAGGGTTAGGGTGAGGGTTAGGTTTAGGGTTAAGTTTGGGGTTAGGATGAGGGATAGGGTTAGGGTGAAGTTTAGGGTGATGGTGAGGGTTAGGGTGAGGGTGAGGTTGAGGGTGAGGATTATGGTAAGTGTGAGGGTGAGGGTGATGTTGAGCATTATTCTTAGGTTTAGCGTTATGGTGAGGGTGAGGTTTAGGATTAGGATTAGGGTTTGGTTAACGGTTAGGCTGCGTGTGAGAGTGAGTGTGAGGGTTAGGGTTAGAGTTAGGGTGAGGGTTAGGTTTAGTGTGAGGGTTAGGGTGAGGGTGAGGTTGAGGGTCAGGGTTAGGGTGACTGTGACAGTGAGGGTGAGGGTTAGGGTTAGGATTAGTTTTAGGGTGAGTTTTAGGGTTAGGGTTAGGGTTAGGGTGAGGGTTAGGGTTAGGATTAGGGTTAGGGTTAGGTTATTGTTAGAGTTAGGGTTAGGGTTAGTGTAAGAGTGAGGTTTAGGGTTAGGGTTAGGGGGAGTTTTAGGTTTAGGGTTAGCGCTACGGTGAGGGTGAGGTTTAGGGTGAGTGTGAAGGTGAGGGTGAGGGTAAGGGTAACGATTTGGGTTAGGGTTATGGTAAGGCATAGGGTTATGGTGAGGTTGAGTGTGAATATTAGGGTTAGGGTTGGGTGAGGGTGAGGTTGAGAGTGAGGGTTGGGATTAGGGTTAGGGTGAGGGATAGGCTGAGGGTGAGGGTGAGGGTTAGGGTGAGAGGTACGGTTAGGGTTAGTGTAAAGGTTAGGGTTAGTGTGAGGGTTAAGGTGAGGACTAGTGTGAGGGTGAGGTTTAGAGTGTGGGTGAGGGTGAGGGTGAGGGTTTTGCTTAGGTAAGGCTTATGGTTATTGTTAGGGTGAGGATTAGGTTCAGGGTGAGGGTTAATGTGAGGGTTAGGATTAGGTAGTGTTAGGGTTAGAGTTAGGGTGAGGGTTAGGATTAGGGTGTTGTTTAGGGTGATTGTGAGGGCTAGGGTGAGGTTAAGCTTCAGGTTAGGGTGAGGTTTAGGGTGTGGGAGAGGGTTAGGTTTAGGGTGAGATTTAGGGTGAGGGATAGGGTTAGGGTTAGGTTTAGGGTGAGGGTCAGGGTGAGGTTTAGGGTTAGGGTTAGTATGAGAATAAGGGTTAGGGTGAGGGTTAGGGTCAGAGTGATTTTTAGGGTTAGCTTTAGGTTTACGGTGAGGGTTTGGTTTAGGGTTATGGTGAGGGTTTCGGTGAGGGTTATTGTTAGGGTTACGGTTAGGGTGAGGGTGACGCTGAAGGTTAGTGTTAGCGTTAGGTTTAGGGTGAGGGTGAGGGTGAGGGTAAGTTTTAGGATTAGGCTTAGGGTTAGGGTTAGGGTCAGGTGAGGGTGAGGTTGAAAATTAGGATTAGGGTTAGGGTTAGGTTTAGGGTGATCACTTGTTTGAGGGTAAAGTTTAGGGTGATATTGAGGATGAGGTTGATGTTTAATGTGAGGGTTAGGGCTAGCGTGAGAGTTGAGGTTAGAGTTAGGGTGAGGGTTAGGGTTAGGGTAAGGGTTAGAGTGAGGGTTAGGGTTAGGGTTAGAGTTAGGGTCATGTTGAGGTTTAGGGTTAGGTTGAGGGTTAGGGTCAGGGTGACGTTTAGTGTTAGCTTTAGGGTTAGGGTGAGGGTGAGGGTTAGGGTGAGGGTTAGGGTTAGGGTGAGGGTGAGGATTAGGGTTAGGGTTATGGTTAAGTTGAGGTTTAGGGTTAGGGTTAGGGTTAGGGTTAGGTTTAGGGTTAGGGTTAGTGTTAGCGTTATGGTGAGGGTTAGGTTTAGGGTGAGGTTTAGCGTGAGGCTGAGGGCTAGGGTGAGAGTTAGGGTTCATGCTAGGGTGAGGTTTAGGGTGTGGGATAGGGTTAGGGTTCGTGTGACGTTTAGGGTGAGGGGTAGGGTTAGGGTTAGAGTTAGGTTGAGGGTGAGGATGAGGGTTCGGGTTAGGGTTAGTATGAGAATAAGGGTTAGGGTGAGGGTTAAGGTGAGGGTTATTGTTAGGGTTAGGGTAAGGGTGAGGTTGAGGGTGAAGGTTAGGGTTAGGGTTGGGTTTAGGTTGATGGTGAGGGTGAGGGTTAGGTTTAGGTTTAGGGTTATGGTTAGGGTTAGGCTTAGGGTGAGTGTGAGGGTGAGGCTTAGGTTTAGGATTAGGTTTAGGTGTAGGGTTAGGCTTAGGGTGAGAGTGAGGGTGAGGGTTAGGTTTAGGATTAGGTTAGGGTTGGCTGATGTTGAGGGTGAGGGTTAGGTTTAGGGTGAGGTCAGGCTTAGGTTTAGGGTGAGGGTTAGGGTGAGGGTGATGTTCAGGGTGAGTGTGAGTTTTGGGTTAGGTAGTGGGTGAGGTTTAGGCTTAGGGTGAGTGTTAGGGAGATGGTGAGTGTTAGGGTTAGGGAAGGTTTATGGTTAGGGTTAGCGTTAGGGTGAGGGTAAGGGTTATGGTGAGGGATAGGGTGAGGTTAGGTTTAGGGTTAGGCTGAGGGTTAGGGTTAGTGTGAGGGTTAGGGTTAGTTGTAGGGTTTGGGTTAGTGTGGGGATAAGGGTTATGTTGAGGGTGAGGGTAAGGGTTAGGTTTAGGTTTAGGTTGAGGGTTAGGGTGAGGGTGAGGGTTAGTGTTAGTTTTAGTGTTAGGGTGAGGATGAGGGTCAGGGTTAGGTTTAGGATTAGGGTTAGAGTTAGGGTAACGGTGAGGGTTTGGTTGAGCGTGAGGGTTGAGTTAAGGGTGAGAGTTAGGGTGTAGCTGAGGGTTAGGTTTAGGGTGAGGGTGAGGGTTAGGGTGAGGTTGAGGGTTAGTATTAGCGTTAGTGTTACAGTGAAGATGAGGGTGAGGGTTAGGTTTAGGATTAGGGTTATGGTTAGGGTAAGGGTGAGGGTTAGGGTGAGGGTGAGGGTTTAGGTGAGGATGAGGTTTAGGGTGTGGCTGAGTGTTAGTGTTAGGGTGAGGATTAGGGTGATGTTGAGGGTTAGGGGGAGGGTGAGGGTGAGCGTGAGCATTTGGGTGAGGGTTAGGTTTAGGGTTATGGTTTGGTTTAGGGTTAGGTTTAGGGTTACGGATATGGTGAAGGTAAGGATTAAGGTGAGCTTTAGGGTGAGGGTGAGGGTTAGGGTTAGTGTTAGGTTTAGGGTAAGGGTTAGGGTGAGGGTTAGGATTAGGGTTAGGTTTAGGGTGAGGGTGAGGTTTAGGGTTAGGGTTTGGGTGAGGGATAGGGTTACGGTAAGGGTTAGGGATAGGGTTACGGTGAGGGTGAGAGGTAATATTAGGGTTAGAGTTACGGTGAGGGTGAGAATGAGGGTGAGGTTGAGGTTTGGGGTTAGATTAAGGGTTAGGTTTAGTCTGAGGGTGAGGGTGAACGTTAGGGTGAGGTTGAGGGTTAGGGTTAGGGTTAGGGTTATGGTCAGGGCTAGGGTGAGGGTGAGGGTTAGGGTGAGGGTGAGGAAGAGGGTTTCGGTTAGGTAAGAGTTAGGGTTAGTTTTAGGGTGAGGATTAGTGTGAGGTTGAGAGCTAGGGTGAGGGTTAGGGTGAGGCTTAGGGTTAGGGTGATGTTTAGGGTGAGGATGAGGATTAGGGTGATTGTGAGGGTTCACGTGAGGGTTAGAGTTAGGGTGTGGGTGAGGTTTAGGCTTAGGGTGAGAGTTAGGGTGATGGTGAGTTTTAGGGTGAGGGTTAGTGTTAGGGTTAGCCTTAGGGTGAGGGTACGAGTTAGTGTGAGGGTTAGGGTGAGGGTGAAGTTTAGGGTTTGGGTTACGGTTAGGATTATGGTCAGGGTTAGAGTTAGGGTTAGGGTAAGGGTAAGGCTTAGATTGAGGGTTAGGATGAGGGTGAGGTTTAGGTTTAAGGTGAGGGTTAGGTTTAACATTAGGGTTAGGGTGAGGGTGAGGGTAAGGTTAGGGTGAGGTTTCGGCTTAGGGTTAGGGATAGGGTGAGGATTAGGGTTATGGTTAGGTTTAGGGTGAGGTTTAGGCTGAAGGGGAGTGTTAGGGTTAGTGTGAGGGTTAGGTTTACTGTTAGGGTTAGGATTAGGGTTAGGGTTAGGGAGAGGTCAGGGTTAGGGTGAAGGTTAGGTTTAGGGTGATGTTGAGGGTGAGGGTGAGGGTTTCGGTTAGGTAAGTGTTAGGGTTAGGGTGCAGATTACGGTGAGGGTGAGGGATAGGTTTAGGCTGAGGGTTAAGTTTAGGGTTAGGGTGAGGTTTAGGGTTAGGGTGAGGGGTAGGGTGAGTGTGAGCCTGAGGTTGAGTGTTAGGGTTAGGTTATTGTTAGGATCAGGGTTAGGGTGAGGGTTAGTGTGAGGGTTAGGGTTAGGGTAAGAATTAGGGCTAGATTGAGGGTTAACTTTAGGGTTAGGTTTAGGTTGAGGGTGACGGTGAGGGTTAGGATTTGACTTAGTGTGAGGATAAGGGTTCAGGTGAGGTTTAGGGTGAGGGTGTGGTTTAGAGTTAGGATTGGGTTTAGGGTAAGGTTTAGGATGAGGGTGAGGGTGAGGGTGAGGGTGAGGGTTAGGGTGAGGGTTAGGGTTAGTGTGAGTGTTAGGGTTAGGGTGAGGTTGAGGGTCAGGTTTAGGGTCAGGATGACGGTGACAGTGAGGATTAGGGTTAGGACTAGGAATAGGGTGAGTTTTAGGGTTAGGTTTAGGGTTACGGTGAGGGTTAGTGTTAGGATTAGTGTTAGGGTTAGGTTTAGGGTTATTGTTAGGGTTAAGTTTAGGGTTAGCATAAGAATGGGGGTTAGGTTTAGTGTGAGGGTTAGGTTTAGGATTACAATTATGGTGAGGGTAAGGGTGAGGTTTAGGGTTTGGATTAGGGTTAGGGTTAGGGTCAGGTGAGGGTGAGATTGAAAATTATGATTAGGGTTAGGGTTAGTTTTAGGGTGATGACTAGGGTGAGGGTAAGGTTTAGGGTGACATTGAGGTTGAGGGTGAGGGTTAGTGTGAGGATTTGGGTGAGGATGAGAGTTGGGGTTAGAGTTAGGGTGAGGGTTAGGGTTAGGGTAAGGGTTAGAGTGAGTGTTAGGGTTAGGGTTAGGCTTAGTTTCATGTTGAGGGTAAGGGTTAGGTTGAGGGTTATGGTGAGGGTTACTTTTAGGGTTAGCTTTAGGGTTATGGTGAGGGTGAGGATTAGTGTGAGGGTTAGGGTTACGGTTATGATTAGGGTTAGGGTGAAGTTTAGGTGAGGGTTACGGTTAGGGTTAGGGTTAGGGTGAGGTTTAGGTTTAGGGTGACTGCTACGGTGAAGGGGAGGGATATGGTGAGTGTGAGGGTTAGGGTGTGGGTTAGGGTTAGGTTTACGGTGAGGTTTAGGCTGACAGTGAGTGTGAGTTTGAGGGTTAGGGTTAGTTTGACGGTTAGGCTTGGGTTTAGGATTAGGGTGAGGGTGAGGGTGAGGGTTAGGGATAGTGTTAGGGTTAGGGTGAGGGTTAGGGTGAGGGTGAGGGTTAGCTTTAGGGTTAGGTTTAGGGTAAGGGTGAGGGTGAGGGTGAAGGTTAGTGTTAGGATTAGATTTAGGTTTATGGTAAACCTGAGGGTGAGGGTGAGTGTGAGGGTTAGGTTTAGGGTTAGGGTGAGGGCTAGTTTTAGGGTGCGGTTTAGAGTTGAGGTGAGGGTGAGGGTGAGGGTTTAGCTTAGGTAAGGGTTAGGGTTATTGTTAGGGTGAGGATTAGGTTGAGGGTGAGGGTTAATGTGAGGGTTAGGCTTAGGGAGTGTTAGGGTTAGAGTTAAGGTGAGGTTTAGGGTTAGGGTGAGGGTGAGGGTGAGGGTTAGGGTTAGGGTTAGTATGAGAATAAGGGTTAGGGTGAGGGTTAGTGTGAGTGTGAGGTTTAGGGTTAGCGTTAGGTTTACGGTGAGGGTTAGGGTTAGGGTTACGGTGAGGTTTAGGGTGAGCGTTATTGTTAGGGTTTTGGTTAGCGTGATGGTGAGGGTGCAGGTTATTGTTAGGTTTAGGTTTAGGGTTAGGGTTAGGGTTAGGCTTATGGTGAGTGTGAGGGTGAGTGTTAGGTATAGGATTAGAGTTAGGGTTAATGTTAGGCTTAGGGTGAGAGTGAGGGTGAGGGATAGGTTTAGGATTAGGTTGTGGCTGAGGGTTAGGCTTATGGTGAGGGTTAGGGCGATGGTGAGGGTTAGGGAGAGGGGATGTTTAGGGTTAGGGTTAGCGTTAGGGTGAGGGTAAGGGTAAGGGTTAGGGTGAGGGTTAGGGTGAGGTTAGGTTTAGAGTTAGGCTGAGGGTTAGCGTTACTGTGAGAGTTAAGTTAGTGTTAGGGTTTGGGTTAGTGTGAGGATAATGGTTAGGGTGAGGGTTAGGTTTAGGGATAGGTTTAGAGTTATGGTGAGGGTTAGGGTTAGGGTTAGGGTTTGGGTTAGTGTGAGGGTTAGGTTAGGATTAGAGTTAGGGATATGGTGAAGGTAAGGGTTAGGGTGAGCTTTAGGGTCAGGGTGAGGGTTATGGTTAGTGTTAGGTTTAGAATAAGGGTTAGGTTGAGTGTTAGGTTTAGGTTAAGGGTTAGGGTGAGGGTGAGTGTTAGGGTTAGGGTTTTGGGTGAGGATTAGGCTTAGGGTGAGGGTTAGGGATAGGGTTAGGGTTAGGGTGAGGGTGAGGATGGGAGTTAGGGTTAGGGTTAGAGTTATGGTGAGGGTGAGAGTGAGGTTGAGGGAGAGGGTTAGGGTTAGGTTAAGGATTAGGTTTAGGCTGAGGTTGAGGGTGAGGGTGAAGGTGAGAGTTAGGGTTAGGGTTAGGGTTATGGACAGGGCTACTGTGAGGGTGAGGGTTAGGGTGAGGGTGAGGAAGAGGGTTTCGGTTAGGTAAGGGTTACGGTTAGTGTTAGGGTGAGGATTAGGATGAGGTTGAGGGTTAGGGTGAGGGTTAGGGTGAGGGTGAGGAAGAGGGTTATGGTGATGTTTAGGGTGAGGGTGAGGATTAGGTTGACAGTGAGGGTTCGCGTGAGGGTTAGAATTAGGGTGTCGATGAGGTTTATGCTTAGGGTGAGGGTTAGGGTGATGGAGAGGGTTAGGGTGAGGGATTGTGTTAGGGTTAGCATTAGGGTGAGGGTAAGGTTTAGGGTGAGGTTTAGGGTGAAGTTGAAGTTTAGGGTTAGGGTTGGGGTTAGGATTAGGGTGAGGGTTAGGGTTAGGGTTAGGGTAAGGGTAAGGCTTAGATTGAGGGTTAGGGTGAGGGTGAGGTTTAGGGTTAAGGTGAGGATTAGGTTTAGCATTAGGGTTATGGTGAGGGTAAGGTTAGGGTGAGGTTTCGGCTTAGGGTTAGGGATAGGTTGAGGATTAGGCTTATGGTTAGGTTTAGGGTGAGGTTTAGGCTGAAGTGTAGTGTTAGGATTATTGTGAGAGTTAGGTTTACTGTTAGGGTTAGGATTAGGGTTAGTGTTAGGGTGAGATCAGGGTTAGGGTGAGGGTTAGGGTGAGGGTGATGTTGAGGGTGAGGGTGAGGTTTTCTGTCAGGTAAGTGTTAGGGTTAGGGTGCAGATTACGGTGAGGGTGAGGGTTAGGTTTAGGCTGAGGGTTAAGTTTAGGGTTAGGGTGCGGTTTAGGGTTAGGGTGAGGGGTAGGGTGAGGCTGAGGTTGAGGGTTAGGGTTAGGGTTACTGTTAGGGTAAGGGTTAGGGTGCGGGTTAGTGTGAGGATTAGGGTTACGGTAAGAATTAGCGTTAGAGTGAGGGTTAAATTTAGGGTTAATATTAGGTTGAGGGTAAGTGTGAGGGTTAGGATTAGACTTAGTGTGAGGATAAGGGTTTGGGTGAGGTTTAGGGTGAGGGTGTGGGTTAGGGTTAGGTTTGGGTTTAGGATAAGGGTTAGGATGAGGGTGAGGTTGAGTTTTATGGTTAGGTTCAGGTTTAGGGTGAGGGTTAGTGTTAAGATTAGGGTTAGGGTTAACGTTAGGCTTAGGTTGAGAGTGAGGGTGAGGGATAGGTTTAGGATTAGGGTATTTTTAGGGTTAGGCTTAGGGTTAGTGTGAGGGTGAGTGTTAGGTTTCAGATGAGGATTAGGCTTAGGTTTAGGGTGAGGGTTATGGTTAGGGTGATGTTCAGGGTGAGGATGACGATTAGGGTTAGCTTGTGGGTGAGGGTTAGGCTTAGGGTGAGGTTTACAGCGATGGTGATGGTTAGTTTGAGGGGAGGTTTAGGGTTAGGTTTAGCGTTAGTGTGAAGGTAAGAATTTGGTTGAGAGTTAGGGTGAGGTTAAGATTACGGTTAGGCTGAGGTTTAGGGTTACTGTGAGGGTTAGGATTAGTGTTAGGGTTTGGGTTAGTGTGAAGATAAGGGTTATGGTGAGGGTTAAAGTGAGGGTGAACGTGAGGGAGAGGGTTAGGTTTACCGTTAGTTTTAAGGTGTGGGTTAGGGTTGGGGTAAGGTTTAGGGTTAGGGTGAGTGTTAGGGTTAGTGATAGGGTTAGGGTGAAGGTGAGGTTGAAGGTTAGGTTTATGTTTATGGTGAGGGTTAAGGTGAGGGTGAGAGTTAGTGTTAGGGTTACTGTTATGGTGAGGATGAGGGTGAGGTTTAGGTTTAGGATTAGGGTTAGGGTTAGTGTAAGTGTGAGGGTTAGGGTGAGGGTGAGGGTTCAGGTGAGGGTGAGAGTTAGGGTGTGTTTGAGGGTTAGGGTTAGAGTGAGGGGTGGAGTGATGGTTTGTGTGATGTTGAGGGTTAGGGTGAGGGTGATGGTGAGGGTTAGTTTGAGGGTTAGTGTTAGGGTTAGCGTTATGGTGAGGGTAAGGGTTAGGGTGAGGGTTAGGTTGAGGATGAAGTTTAGGTTTAGGGTTAGGGTTAGGATTAGAGTGAGGGTTAGGGTTAGGGTTGATGTTACGGTCACGTTGAGGGTAAGGGTTAGGGTGAGGTTGATGTTTAGGGTAAGTGTTAGTGTTAGGGTGAGGGTGAGGGTTAGGGTAAGGGTTAGGCTTAGGGTTAGGGTGAGGTTAAGGGTGAGGGTTAGGCTTAGGCTTAGGGTTAGGGTGAGGGTTAGGTTTAGGATTAGTGTGAGGTTTAGGTTTAGGGTGAGGGCTACGGTGAGGGTGCGAGTTACAGTGAGTGTGAGGGTGATGGTGAGGGTTTCAGTTAGGTAAGGGTTAGGGTTAGGCTTAGGGTTAGGGTTAAAGTGAGGGTTAGGGTGAGGGTTCACATGAGGGTGAGGGGTCGGGAGAGCGTGGGGCTTATAGGGTGTGGGTAAGAGTTAGGTTTAGTGAGTGTGAGGGTGATGGTGAGTGTGAGGGTGAGGGTTGGGTTTAGTGTGAGGCTTAGATTTAGGATTAGGGTTAGGGTAATTGTGAGGATAAAGGTTTGGGTGATGGTTAGGGTGAGGGTGAGGTTTAGGGTGAGGGTTAGGGTGAGGTTTAGAATTAGAGTGAGCTTTAGGTTTAGGGTGAAGTTGAGGGTGATGGTGACTGTTAGGGTTAGGGTCAGGGTTAGGGTCAGGGTTATGGTGAGGCTTAGGGTTAGTGTGAGGTTTAGGGGTAGTGGGAGGGGGAGGGTGACGGTTAGGGTGAGGGTGAAGTTAAGGGTTAGTGTTAGGATTAGGAATAGGATTGTGGTGAGTTTTAGGGTTAGGATTAAGATTAGGGTGTGGGTTAGGTTTAGGATTAGTGTTAGGGTTAGGTTTAGGGTAATTGTTAGGGTTAGGATTAGGGTTAGGGTGAAGGTGAGGGTGAGGGTTAGAATTAGGGTTATGGTTAGGGTTAGGGTGAGGGTGAGGGTGAGGGTTAGGTTTAGGATTAGGGTTAGGTATAGGGTTAGGCTTAGGGTGAGGGTGAGGGTGAAGGTGAGGGTTAGGTTTAGGTTTAGGGTCAGTGCTAGTGTGAGGGTTAGGATTAGGGTGAGTTTGAGGGTGAGGGTTTCGGTTAAGGAAGGTTTAGGGTTATTGTTAGGATGTAGATTAGGTTGAGGGTGAGTGTTAATGTGAGGCTTAGGGTTAAAGTGGAGGTTAGTGTTAGAGTTAGGGTGAGGGTTAGGTTTAGGATGACGTTTAGGGTGAGGGTGAGTGTTAGGGTGAGGGTTAGGTTTCGGGTGAGGTTGAGTGTTAGGGTGTGGGTGAGGGTTAGGGTGAGGGTGAGTGTTAGGTTTTGGTATAGGTTGAGGGTTTGGGTTAGGGTTAGGGTTAGGGTGAGGGGTAGGGTGAGTGGTAATGTTAAGGTTATGGTGACGGTTAGGGTTAGTGTGAGGGTTAGGGTTAAGATTAGGGTTAGGGTTAGGATAAGTGTTAGGGTGAGGGTTAGGGTGAGGGTGAGGTTTAGGGTGAGGCTTGGGGTTAGGATTAGAATTAGGGTGAGGGTTAGGATTAGGATTAGGGTAAGTTTTAGGATTAGGAGGAGGGTTATGGTTAGGGTTAGAGTGAGGGTGAGGGTGACGGTGAGGATGAGGGTTCGGGTTAGGTTTAGGTTGAGGTTGAGGCTGAGGGTGAGGGTTAAGATTCGAATTAGGGTTGGGGTTAGGTTTAGTCTTAGAGTGAGGGTGAGGGTTAGGGTTACCCTGAGGGTGAGGGTTAGGGTTAGGGTGATTGTTCGGGTTAGGTTGATGTTTAGTTTGAGGGTGAGAGTCAGCGTTAAGTTGAGGTTTAGGATTATGGTGTGGTTGACGGTTAGGCTTAGGGTGAGGGTTAGGGTGAGGTTTAGGGTTAGGGTGAGGGTTAGAATTAGGGTTACTATTAGGGTGAGCATGAGAGTTAGGGTGAAGGTTAGGGTTACGGTGAGGGATACGATTATGTTGAAGCTAAGGGCTGGGTGAAGGTTAGGGTGAGGTCGAGGGTTTCGGTTAGCATTATGGTTTGGGTGAGGGTGAGGGTTAGGGTGAGGATTCTGGTTTAGGTTAGGGATAGGGTGAGGATTAGTGTTAGGGTGAAGGTTAGGGTGAGGATAAGGGGGAGGGTGAGGGTTTCGTTTAGGTAAGGGATAGGGTTAGGAGTAGGGTGAGGATAAGTGTAAGGTTGAGGGTTAGGGAGAGGGTTAGGGTTAGGGTTAGTCGGAGGGTTCAGGTTAAGGTGATGTTTAGGGTGAGAGTGAGCATTAGGGTGAGGGTTAGGCTGAGGGTTAGGGTTAGAGTTAGGGTGAGGGTGAGGGTTAGAGTTAGGGTGAGGGTTAAGGTTAGGGTTAGGGTTAGGGTGAGGGTTAGGGTTAGGGTTAGCGTTAGGGTTAAGGTGAGGTTTAGTTTCAGGGAGAGTCTTTAGGTTAAGGTTAGGGTTTGTGTGAGGGTTAGCATGAGGGTTAGGGATAAGGTTAGGGTGAGGGTTATGTTGAAGTTTACGGTTAGTGTTAGGGTTTGGTTAGGGTGAGGGTTAGGGTGAGTGTAAGGGTTAGGGTGAGAGTTAGGGTGAGAGTGATTTATAGGGTTATGGTGACGGTAAGGGATTGCTGAAGTTTAGGGTGAGGGTGAGGGTTAGGTTGAGGTTTAGGCTGAGTTTTAGTGTGAGGGTTAGTGTTAGGGTTAGGGAAAGGGTAAGGATTAGGTTTAGGGTTAGGGTGAGGTTTAGGCTGTGGAGTAGGGTTATTGATAGGGTGAAGGTTTGTGTGAGGATGTGGGTTAGGGGCTGGGTGAGTGTTAGGGTTAGTGTGAGGGTTAGGTTTATGGTTAGGGTTACGGTGAGGGTAAGGGTTAGGGTTAGAGTGAGGCTAGGCTGAGGGTTTCGGTTAGGGTTAGGTTTAGGGTGAAGGTTAGGGTTTGTGTGAGAGTGAGCATTAGGGTTACGGTTAGGGATATGGTGAGGATAAAGGTAGGTGAGGGTTAGGGTGAGGGTGAGGATTTAGGTTAGTGTTAGGGTTAGCTTTAGGGTGAGGGTGATGGTGAAGTTTAGGTTTAGGATGAGGGTTAGGATTAGGGTGAGGGTTAGTGTTAGGGATAGGGTTAGAGTGAGGTGTAGGGTGAGGGTGAGGATTAGGGTTAGTGTTAAGGTTAGGATTAGGTTGAGGGTGAGGGTGAAGCTTAGGGTTAGGGTGAGGGTTAGGGTTAGGGTTAGGGTGAGGGTGAGAGTTACGATTAGGGTTAGGGTTAGGGTTTGGGTAAGGTCTAGGGTGAGGGTGAGGATTAGAGTGAGGATGAGGGTTTAGTTTAAGTAAGGGTTAGGGTTAGGTTAGAATGAGTATTAGGCTGAGGGTGAGGGTTTGGGTGATGTTTTTGGTGAGGGTGAAGTTTCGAGTGAGGTGGAAGGTTAGGGATAGGGTTAGTGTGAGGGTTACTTTAGGTTTAGGCTTAGGGTGAGGGTGAGGGTGAAGGTTAGGGTGAGTGTGATGGTGAGGGTGAGGGTGAGGGTTAGGGTTAGGGTGAGGGTTAGGGTTAGGGTTAGGGTTAGGGTGAGTGTGAGCGTTAGGGTGAGGATGAGGTTTCGGGTGAGGGTCAGGGGGAGTGTGAAGTTTAGGGTTAGGGTTAATGTTAGAGTTAGGGTGAGGGTGTGGGTGAGGGTTAGGTTTAGGATTAGGGTTAGGTTTCGGGTTACGCTAAGAGTGAGTGTGAAGGTGAGGGTGAAGGTTAGGGTTAGGGTGAGGGTGAGGGTTAGGTTAGGTTGAGGGTGAGGGTTAGGGTTAGGGTTAGGGTTAGGATGAGGGTTAGGCTGTGGATTAGGGTTAGGGTTAGTGTGAGGGTTAGTGTAGTGTGAGTTTTAGGGTTAGGGTAAGGGTTAGGGTTAGGATTAGGTAAGGGTTAGGGTGAGGGTTAAGTTGAGTGTGAGATTCAGGGTTAGGGATAGGGATAGAGTTTGGTTAAGGTGTGGGCTAGGGTGAGTGCGAGTCTTATGATTAGGGTTATGGATAGGGTGAAGATTAGGTTTAGGGTTAGTGTTAGTTTGAGGGTTATGTTGAGGGGTAGGGTTAGGGTTAGGGTGAGGGTTAGGTTTAGTGTGAGGGTTAGAGTTAAGGTTAGGGATAGGGTCAGGATTAGGGTTAGGGTTAGGGTGAGGTTTAGGCTCTGGAGTAGGGTTGGGGTTAGGGTGAGGGTTAGGCTTAGTGTGAGGGTTTGGTTTAGGGTTAGGGTTACGGTTAGGGTTAGGATAAGTGCAAGTCTTAGGGTAAAGGTTAGAGTGATGGTGAGGGTGAGGATTAGGGTTAGGGTGAGTGTTAGGCTTAGTGTGAGCGTTAGGGTTAGGGTTGGGTGGGGGTTAGGGTGAGGGTTAGGGTGAGGATGAGGGTAAGGGTTAGGGTAAGGGTTACAGTGAGTTTGAAGGTTATGGTTAGTGTTAGGGTTCGGATTAGGGTGAGGGTGAGGTTGAGGGTTAGGTTTAGGGTGAGGGTTAGGAATAGTGTGAGGTTGAGGGAGAGGATTATGTTTACATAAGGGTTAGGGTTAGGGTGAGGATTAGAGTACGGGTGAGGGTTAGTGTTCGAGTGAGGGTGAGTGTTAGGGTGTGGGTGAGGATTTGGATTAGTGTGAGGGTTAGCGTTAGGTTTAGGTTGAGTGTGAGGGTGAGGCTTAGGGGAAGTGTTAGGGTTAGGTTGAGGGTTAGGCTTAGGGTTAGGGTTAGGGTGAGGGTTTGGGTGAGGGTGAGGTTTAGGGTTATGGTTAGGTTTTGGGTGCGGGTTAGCGTTTGGGTGATATTTAGGGTGAGGGTGAGGGTTATGGTGAGTATGAGGTTTCAGGTGAGTGTGAGGGTTCGGATGAGGGTGAGGGTTAGGGTCTGGGTGAGGATTAGGGTTAGGGTGAGGGTTCGAGTTAGGTTTAGGGTTAGTGTGAGGGTGAGGGTTAGGGGAAGTGTTAGGGTTAGGTTGAGGTTTAGGGTTAGGGTGAGGGTTAGGGAGAGGGGTAGGGTTAGGGTTTGGGTGAGTTTAAGGGTGAGTGTGAGGTTTAGAGTGAAGGTGAGGGTGAGGGTGAGGGTTAGGGTTAGGGTGAGGGTGAGGGTGAGTGTTAAGGTTAGGTTTAGGTTTAGAGTTAGTGTGAGGGTGAGGGTGAGCTTTAGGATTAGGGTTACGATTAGGTTTATGCTGAGGGTGATGGGGAAGTTGAGGGTGAGGGTTAGTGTTAGGATGAGGGTTAGGGTTAGGGTTAGGTTTAGGGTTCTGGTTAGGGTTAGGATGAGGTTTAGACTGAGGTTTAGGGTTTAGGTTTATTGTGAGACTTAGGGTTAGGATTAGGGTTAGGGTTAGAGTGAGGTTTAGGGTTAGGTTTAAGTTTATGATAAGGGGTAGGCTGAGGGTTAGAGTTATGGTTAGTGAGAGGGTTAGGGTTAGGGTTAGGGTAAGTGTTAGGGTGAGGGTAAAGGTTAGGGTGAGGGTTAGGGTGAGGGTGAGGCTTAGAGTTAGAATGAGGTTTAGGGTGAAGTTTAGGTTTATGGTTAGGTTTAGGGTGAGTGTTAGGTTGTGGGTAAGTGTTAGGGTGAGGGTGAGTGTTAAGGTTCCGGTGAGGTGAAGGGTAGGGTGAGGGTTAGGGTGAGAGTGAGGGATAGGGTGAGGGTTTTTGTTAAGGTTAAGGATAGGGTGAGGATTTGGATTAGGGTTAGGTTTTGGGTGAGGGTTAGGCTGAGGGTAGGTTTAGGTTAAGGGTGAGGGTGAGGTTTAGTGTGAGGGTTAGATTTAGGGTTAGGGTGACGGTAAGTGTTAGGGTGTCGGTTAGGGTGAGTGTGAAGTTTAGGGTTAGAATTAGGTTTATGGTTAGGGTTACGATGAGTGTTGGAGTTAGGTTTATGGTTAGGGTTAGGGTGAGGGTTAGGGTTAGGATTAGGGTGAGGGTTAGTGTTAGGGTGAGTGTTAGGGTCAGGGTGAAATTTAGGGTGAGTGTAAGGGTGAGGGTGAAGTTTTTGCTTAGATAAGGGTTAGGGCTAGGTTTAGGGTGAATATTAGGTTGAGGGTGTGTTTTAGGGTTAGGGTTAGGGTTAGGGTTAGGGTTAGGGTTAGGGATAGGTTGAGGTTGAGGGTGAGGGTGAGGGTGAAGGTTAGTGTTAGGATGAGGGTTAGGGTTAGGGTGAGGGTGAGGGTGATGGTGAGGCTTAGGGTTAGGGTTAATATGAGAGTTAGTTTTTCGGTGAGGGTTAGGGTTAGGGTGAGGGTTAGGATTAGGGTAAGGGTTAGGGTGAGGGTTAGGGATAGGGTGATGTTTAGTGTGATGGTTAGGGTGACCGTGAGTGTTCTGGTCAGAGTTAGCATTAGGGTTAGGGTTAGGGATAGGGTTAGGGTGTGGGTTAGGATGAGGATGAGGGTTAGGTTTAGGGTTTGGGTTAGGGTTAGGCTTAGGGTGAGTCTGAGGATGAGGGTTATGTTTAGGATAAGGGTTAAGGTTAGAGTTAGTGTGAGTGTTCAGATGAGGATGAGGATTCGTCTGATCTTGAGGGTTAGGGTGTGGGCGAGGGTTAGGGTTAGTGTGAGGATTAGGGTTACGGTTAGGGTTATGGTGAGGAAAAGGGTTAGGGTGAGGTTTACGGTGAAGTTGAGGGTTAAGGTTAGCGTTAGGTTTAGGATGAGGGTTAGGGTGAGGGTTAGGGTTAGTGTGAGGGTGAGTGTGAGGGTGAGGGTCAGTGTTAGGAGTAGGGTTAGGGGTATTGTGAGGGTGAGGGTGACGGTTAGGGTTAGGGTTAGTGTGAGGGTTAGGGTTAGGGTTACGTTAAGAGTTAGGGTGAGGGTCAGGGTGAGGCTTAGTGTTAGGTAGAGGGTTAGGGTTAGGCTGAGGGGTAGGTTTAGGGTGATGTTTATTGTGAGGGTTCAGGTGCGGTGAGGGTTAGGGTTAGGGAGATGTTTAGGGTGAGGTTTATTGTTAAGGTAATATTTAGGTTTTGGGTGAGTCTGAGGGTTAGGGTGTGGGTGAGCGTTTGGGTTACGTTGATTGTTAGGTTGACGGTGAGGGTTAGGGTGACGTTCAGGTTTAGGGTTAGGTTTAGGGTGAGTGTTAGTGTTAGGGTGAGGGTTAGGGTGAGGGGTAGATTTAGGTTTAGGTTGAGGGTTAGGTTTAGGGTGAGGGTTACTGTTATGTTTAGGGTACGGTAAGGGTTATGTTGAGGGTTAGGTTGAGGGTGAAGTTGAGGGTGAGGGTTTCATTTAGGTAATGGTTAGGGTTAGAGTTATGGTGAAGATTAGGGGAGGGTGAGGTTTAGGTAGAGTTGTAGGGTTAGGGTGATGTTAGGGTTAGGGTTAGGGTTAGGGTTTGGGTTAGGGTTAGAGTTACGATGATGTTTAGTATGTGGATGAGAGTTAATGTTAGGGTTAGCGTTAGGGAAAGAGTTAGGGTTAGAGTTAGGGTGAGGGTTAGGGTGAGATGTAGGTTTAGGGTTAGGGTGAGGGTTAGGGTTAGTGTGAGGGTAAGGGTTAGGGTTAGAGTTAGGGTTAGTGTGAGCATAAATATTAGGCTGAGTGTTAGGGTGCGGGTTAGAGATAGGGTTAGGGTTTGGGTTAGGGTGAGGGTTAGGGTTAGGGTGATGTTTAGGGTGAGGGTGAGGGTTAGGGTGAGGGTTATGTTGAGGGTGAGGGTGAGGGTTACGATTAGTGTTAGGGTTTGGGTGAGGGTGAGGGTTAGTGTTAGGGTGAGGGTTAGGGTTAATGTTAGGGTTAGGGTTAGGGTGAGAGTGAGGGTTAGGGTTAGGGAAAGGATGAGGGTGAGGTTTAGGGTGAAGGTTAAGGTGAGGATAAGGTTTAGGGTTAAAGCTGAGGTTGGGGGTGAGGCTGAGTTTTAGGGTTAGGTTTTGGATTAGGGTTAGGGTTAGGGTTAGGCTGAGGTTGAGGGTTTGGTTGAGGGTGAGGGTTAGGGTTAGGTTTAGGTGTGAGGGTTAGGGTTAGGTTTAGGTTGAGTTTTAGGGTTAGTGTGAGTGTTAGTGTGAGGGTGAGGTTGAGGTTGAAATTTAGGGTGAGGGTGAGGAAGAGGGTGAGGGCTAGCGTTAGGATTTGGGTTATGGTGAGTTTTAGGGTTACGGTTAGGTTTATTGTTAGGATTAGGGTTAGGATGAGGTCTAGGGTGAAGATGAGGGTTAGGGTTAGGGATAGGATGAGGATTAGGGTTTTGGGTGAGGGTTAGGGTTAGGTTTAGGGTGACAGTAAGGGTTAGGGTGATGTTTAATTTGAGGGTGAGTGTTAGGTTGAGGGTGAAGGTGAGGGTTAGGCATAGGGTGAGGGTGAGTGTTAGGGTTAGGTGTAGGATTAGGGTTAAGTTAAGGGTTAGAGTTAGGGTGAGGGTTAGGTTTAGTGTCAGGGTTAGTGTGAGGGTAAATATTAGGGTGAGTTTTAGAGTTGTAGTGAGTGTTAGGATTAGCATGAGTGTTAGTGTGAGGGTTAGGATGAGAGTTAGGGTGAGGGTGAGGGTTAGGGTGAGGGTGAGGTTGAGGGTTAGGTTGAGGGTGAGGGTGAGGGTGATCGTTACGATGAGGGTTATTGTTTGGTTGAGGGTGAGGGTTAGGGTTAGGGTGATGGTTAGGGTTATTGTTAGGGTTATGGTTAGGGTGAGGGTGAGGGTTAGGGTTAGGGAAAGGATGAGGGTAAGGGTTAGGGTGAGGGTTAGGGTGAGGATAAGGTTTAGCGTTAGGCTGAGGGTGGGGTTGAGGGTTAAGGTTAGGGTTAGGGTGAGGGTGAGTTTTAGGGTTAGGTTTAGGATTAGGGTTAGTTGTTAGGGTTATGTTGAGCTTGAGGGTTTGGGTGAGGGTGAGGTTTATGGTTAGGTTTAGGGGTGAGAGTTAGGGTTATGTTTAGGTTGATTGTTAGGGTTAGGGTGTGTGTTAGGGTGAGGGTGAGGTTGAGGTTGAAGTTTAGGGTGAGGGTGAGGAAGAGGGTGAGGGTTAGCGTTAGGATTAAAGTTAGGGTGAGTTTTAGGCTCAGGGTTAGGGTTATTGTTAGGATTAGGTTTAGGATGAGGGCTAGGGTGAAGATGAGGGTTAGGGTTAGGGATAGGATGAGGATTAGGGTTTTGGGTGAGGGTTAGGGTTAGGTTTAGGGTGAGGGTTAGGGTTAGGGTGATGTTTAGTTTGAGTGTGAGGTTTAGGGTAAGCCTGAGGGTTAGGTTTAATGTGAGGGTTAGGGTTAAAGTTAGGGTGAGTGTAAATATTAGGGTGAGGGTTAGAGTGAGAGTGACTGTTAGGATTAGCCTGAGTGTTAGTGTGTGGGTTAAGATGAGAGATTGGTTTAGATTGAGGGTGAGGTTGATGTTTATGGTGAGTGTTAGGGTTAGGTTTAGTCTGAAGGTTAGTGTTATGGTGAGGGTTAGGTTTAGGGTGAGGTTTAGGGTTAGGATAAGGGTTAGGTTGAGGGTTAGAGTTAGGGGTAGGGTGAGGGTCAGGGTGAGGGTTAGGGTTAGACTGAGGGTTAGGGTTAGGGTGAGGGCTAGAGTTAGTTTTAGTGTGAGACTTAGGGTTAGGCTGATGTTTATTGTGAGGGTGAGTGTTAGGGTGAGGGTGAGTGTTCGGGTGAGGGTGAGGCTTTGGGTGATGCTGAAGTTTAGGGTGTGGTTGTCACTTAACGTTAGAGTGAGTGTTAGGGTGACAGTGAGGGTTACGGGAGGGTGAGGGTTAGGTTTAGGGGTAAGGTTAGGATGAGGGTTAGGGTTAGGTTTAGGATTAGGGTGAGAGTTAGGTTGAGGTGTTGGGGTAGGGTTAGGGTGATGATTAGGGTTAGGGTTAGGGTTAGTGTGAGGATAAAGGGTTAGGGTGAGGTTTAGGGTGAGGGTGAGGGTTAGGGTGATTTTTAAAGTGAGGTTGAGGGTTAGTGTGAGTGTGAGTGTGAGAGTGAGGCTTAGGATGTGGGTGCGGGTGAGGGTGAGGTGGAGAGTGATGGTTAGGGTTAGGGTTAGGATGAGGTTTAGGGTTAGGTTTAGGATTAGCGTTATGGTTAGGGTTAGGGTGAGGGTTAGGGTTAGTATGAGGGTTAGGGGAGGGTGAGGGTTGGGTTGAGGGGTAGGGTTAGGGTGAGGGTTAGGGTTATGTTTAGGGTGAGGGTAAGCGTTAGAATGATGTTTAGTATGAGGATGAGGGTTACTGTTAGGGTTAGCGTTAGGGAAAGTGTTAGGGTTAGGATTAGGGTGAGGTTTAGGGTGACGGGTAGGTTTAGGCTAAGGGTGAGGGTAAAGGTTAGTGTGATGGTAAGGGTTAGGGTTAGAGTTATGATTAGTGTGAGTATAAGTGTTAGGGTGAGGATTAGGTTGATGGTTAGTTTTAGGGTTAGGATTAGGTTTATGGTTAGGTTTAGGCTGATGGTGATGGTGAAATTGAGGGTGAGAGTTAGGGTTAGGGTGAGGGTGAGGGTTAGGTGCACGGTTAGGGTTAGTGTGAGGGTTAGGTTTAGGGTTTGGGTTAGGGTGAGCGTTAGGGTGAGGTGTCCGGATAGGGTTAGGGTGAGGTTTAGGGTTAGGTTTAGGGTTAGGGATAGGGTTAGGGTTAGAGTTAGTGTGAGGATAAGGGTTATGGTGAAGGTAAGGGTGAGGGTGAGGGTTAGGGTTAGCGTTAGGGTTAGGTTGAGGGTTAGGTTTAGGGTTTCAGTTAGGGTTAGGTTTAGGGTGAGAGTTAGGTTTAGGGTCATGTTTAGGGTGTGGTTGAGGGTTAGTGTGAGGTTGATGGTGAGGTTGAGGGTGAGGGTTAGGGTGAGGGTGCGGGTGAGGGTGAGGTTTTGGATGAGAGTTAGGGTTAGGGTTAGGGTGAGGGTTAGGGTTAGTTTTGGGGGGAGGGGGAGGGTTAGGGTTAGGTGTAGGGTTAGGATTAGGGTTAGGCTGAGGGAGAGGGTGAAAGTGAGTGTAAGGTTTAGGGTTAGGGTTAGGGTTAGGGTGAGGGTTAGGTTTAGTGTGAGAGTTAGGTCAGGTGAGGGTGAGGTTTAGAACAAGGGTGAGGGTGAGGGTGAGGGTTAGGGTTAGGATTAGGTTTAGGGTGAGTTTTAGGGTTAGGGTTAGGGTTAGAGTTAAGGTTATTGTTAGGGTTACAGTTATGGTTACGAAGAGGTGTGGACAAGGGTTAGCATTAGGGTTATGGTTATGGTTAGGGTGAGGGTGGGGTTGAGTGTTAGGGTTAGGATTAGGGTTAGGGTAAGGTTGAGGGGGAAGGGGAGGTTAAAGGTGAGGGTTAGTGTTAGGGTTAGGGTTAGGATTAGTGTGAGGGTGAGGGTGAGGGTGAGGGTGAGGGTTAGGCTTAGGGTAGATTTAAGGTTAGGGTGAGGGTGAAGGTTAGGATTAGGAATAGGGTTAGGGTTAGGGTTAGGCTGAGGGTGAGGGTCAAGGTGAGGGTGAAGGTTAGGGTTAGTGTTAGGGTGAGGATACGTATTAGGGTGAGGGTGAGGGTTAGGGTTAGGGTGATGTTTATGGTGAGGGTGAGTGTTAGGTTGAGGGTGAGGATGATTGTGAGGTTTAGGTTTAGGGTGAGGGTTAGGTTGAGGTTGAGGGTGAAGGTGAGGGTTAGATTTAGGATTAGGATTAGGTTTAGGGTTGGTGTGAGTGTTAGGGTGAGGATGAGGTTTCGGGTGATGATGAGGGTTAGGTTGTGGACGAGGGTTAGGGTTAAGTTGAGGATTAGGTTTAGATTTAGGGTTAGGGTTATGGTGAGGGTAAGGGTTCGGTGAGGTTTAGGGTGAGGGTTAGGTTGAGGGTGAGAGGTAGGTTTTGCATTAGAGTTAGGGTGAGGGTGAGGGTTAGAATGTGGGTAAGGGTGAGGGTTAGGTTTAGGGTTAGGGTTAGGGTGAGGGTGAGGTGAGGGTGAGGGTTAGGGTGAGGATGAGGTTTAGATTTAAGGTTAGGGTTATGGTGAGATTTAGGGTTGAGCTTAGGGTTAGGGTTAGGGTGAGAGTTACGGTGAGGTGTAGGGATATTGTTGGGTGATGTTTATTGTGAGGGTGAGGGTTAGGGTGAGGGTGAGTGTTCCGTTGAAGGTGAAGGTGAGGGTGAGGGTGAAAGTTAGGTTGTGGTTGAGAGTTAGGGTTACGGTGAGTGTTAGGGTGACGGTGAGGGTTAGGGTGAGGGTAAGGGTTAGGATGACAGTGAGGGTTAGTGTTAGGGTTAGGGTTAGGGTGAGAGTTAGGTTGAGGTGTCGGGATAGGGTTAGGTTTAGGATTAGGGTTAGGCTTAGGGTTAGTGTGAGTATAAGGGTTAGGTTGAGGGTTAGGGTGAGGGTGAGGGTTAGTGTTAGCGTTAGGTTTAGGGTTAGGGTTAGGGTTAGGATGATGTTTAAGGTGAGGTTGAGGGTTAGTGTGAGGGTGAGTGTGAGTGTGAGGGTTTGGCTGAGGGTGCGTGTGAGGGTTAGGTTGAGGGTGAGGGTGAGGGTGAAATTGAGGGTGAGGATTAGGGATAGGTTGAGGGTTAGGCTTAGTGTGAGGGTTAGGGGAAGGTGAGGGTTAGGTTGAGGGGTAGGTTTTGGGTGAGGGTTAGGGTTATGATTAGGGTGTTAGCATTAGAGTGATATTTAGTATGAGGGTGAGGGTTGCTGTTAGGGTTAGCGTGTGGGAAAGGTTTAGGGTTAGGGTTAGGGTTAGGGTGACGGGTAGGTTTAGGGTTAGGGTGAGGGTTAAGGTTTTTGTGAGGGTAAGGGTTAGGGTTAGAGTTAGGGTTAGTGTGAGGATAAGTGTTAGGGTGAGGATTAGGTTGAGGGTGAGGTTTAGGGTTAGGATTAGGGTTAGGGTTAGGGTTAGGCTGAGGGTGAGGGTGAAAGTGAAGGAGAGGGTTAGGGTTATGGTGAGTGTTAGGGTTAGTGTGAGGGTTAGTGTGATGGTAATTGTGATGGTGAGGGTGAGGGTTAGAATGAGGGTGAGGGTGAGGGTGATGTTTAGGGGTAGGATTAAGGTTAGGTTGAGTTTTAATATTAGTTTAAGGGTCAGGGTTAGGATTGTTGTTAGCGTTAGCGTTAGGGTGAGTGTGAGGGTGTGGGTGAGGGTTAGCGTTAGGGTTAGGGTTAGGATTAGGGTGAGGGTGGGGTTGAGTGTTAGGGTTAGGATTGGGATTAGGGTTAGGGTAAAGCTGAGGGGGAAGGGGAGGTTGAGGGTGAGGTTTAGGGTTATGGTTAGGGTGAGGATTAGGTTGAGGGTGATGGTTACACTGAGGTTAGGTTTAGGGCGAGGGTTAGGGATACGGATAGGGTGAGTGTTATGGTTAGGGTGATGTTTAGGGTGAGGGTGATGGTTAGGGTGAGGGTGAGGGTGAGGGTTAGGGTTAGGGTTAATTTTAGGGTGAGGGTGAGGGTGAGGGTTAGGATTAGGAATAGGGTTAGCGTTAGTGTTGGGTTGAGGGTGAGGGTCAGGGTGACGGTTAACGTTATGGTTATGGTTAGGATTAGGGTAAGGGTTATCCCTAGTGTGAGGGTAATGGTCAGTGTTAAGGTTAGTGTTAGGGTGAGGGTGAGGGTGAGGATTAGGATTCGGAATAGGGTTAGGGTTAGAGTTAGTTTGAGGGTGAGTGTCAGGGTGAGTTTGAAGGTTAGGGTTAGGGTGAGGATAAGTGTTAGGGTGAATGTTAGGGTAGGGTTAGGGTGAGGGTTAGGGAGAGGGGTAGGGGTAGGGTGAATGTGAGATTTGGGGTGAGGGTTAGTGTTAGGCTTAGCGTGAGTTTGATGGTGAGGGTTAGAGTTAGGGTTAGGGTTAGTGTGAGGGTAAGATTGAGGGTTACGGTTAGGTTGAGAGTTAGTTTTAGGGTGAGGGCTAGGGTTAGTGTGAGCATTAGGATTAGGGTTAATAGGAAAGGGGGAGGATAAATGTTAGGGCGAGGGTGAGGTTGAGGGTGAGGGTTATAGGGTGTGGGTTAAGGTTAGGTTTATGGTGAGGTTTAGGCTGATGGTGAGTTTCAGGGGGAGGGTTAGGGTTAGGTTGAGGGTTAGGGTTAGGGTGAGTGTTAGGGTGAGGGTGAGGGTGAGGGTTCAGTTGAGGGTTAGGATGTGCATGAGGGTTATGGCTATGGTGAGGATTAGGGTTAGGATTAGGGTTGGGGTTCTGGTGAGCTTAAGGACTAGATTGAGGTTTAGTGTGAGGATGAGGGGTCGGGTTAGTGTTAGGGGTAGTGTGAGGGTTACGGTAAGTGTTAGGGTTAGGGTAAGGGTTAGGGTTAAGGATACGGTTAGGGTTAGGGTGAGGGTGATTGTGACTGTTAGGGTTAGGTTTAGGGTTAGAGTTAGGGTGAGGGTGAAAGTGAGTGTTAGGATTAGGGTTATGATTAAGTTTAGGCTGAGGGTTATGTGGACGGTGAGGGTGAGGTTTAGGGTTACGATGAGGGTTAGTGTTAGGGTTAGGGTTAGCTTTAAGTTTAGGTTGAGTGTTAGGGTTAGGTTTAGGTTTAGGATAAGGGTTAGGCTGAGGATTAGGGTTAGGGTTAGTGTGAGGGTTAGGTTTAGGGTTAGGGTAAGTGTTAGGGTGAGGGTAAAATTTAGGGTGAATATTAGTGAGACGGTGAAGTTTAGGGTTAGGTTGAGGTTTAGTGTGAAGGTTACGGTTATGGTTCGTGTTAGGGTGAGTGTTAGCGTGTGGGTAAGTGTTAGGGTGAGGGTTAGGTTGAGGGTGAGGGATAGGGTTCGGGTGAGGGTAAGGATAAGGGTGAGGATTAGGGTGAAGGTGAAAGATAGGGTGAGGGTTTGGGTTAAGGTTAAGGATAGGATGAGGATTTGGGTTAGGGTTAGGTTTAGGGTGAGGGTTAGGCTGAAGGGTAGGGTTAGGGTTTGGGTGAGGCTTAGGTTTAGTGTGAGGGTTAGGGTTATGGTTATGGTTAGGGTTAGTGTGAGGATAAGGGTTATTGTGAGGGTTAGGGTGAGGATGAGGTGTAGGGTCAGCGATAGTGATAGGGTGACGTTAGGGTGAGGTTTAGGGTTAGGTTTAGGGTTAGGGTCAGGGTTCGGTTTAGGATGAAGGTTAAGGTTAGGGTGATGTTTATGGTGAGGGTGAGTGTTGGGGTGAGGGTGAGTGTGAGGGTTAGGTTTTCTGTTAGGGTTAGGGTTAGGATGAGGTATAGTGTGAGGATTAGGGTTAATGTGAGGATTAGTGTTAGTGTTAGGGTGAGGGTTAGTGTGAGGTATAGGTTTAGCATTAGCAATAGGGTGAGCGTTAGGGTGAGGGTTAGGTTTAGGCTGAGGGTGAGGTTTAGGGTTAGGGTTAGGGTTAGGCTTAGGGTGAGGGTGAGGGTGAGGGTTCAGTTTATGATAAGGGTTAGGGTTAGCTTTCCTGTGAGTGTTAGGGTGAGGATGAGGGTTCGGGTGATGGTGAGTGTTAGGGTGTGGGCGAGGGTTATGTTTATGGTGAGGATTAGGGTTAGGGTTAGGTTTAGGGTTATGGTGTTGGTAAGTGATAGGGTTAGGTTTAGGGTGAAGGTTAGGGTTAGGGTAAGGGTTAGGGTAAGGGTGAGGGTAAGTTTTAGGGTTAGGGTGAGGGTCGGGGTGAGGGTTAGGTTTAGGTAGAGGGTTAGGATTAGGCTCAGGGGTTGGGTTAGGGTGATGTTTATTGTGAGCGTGAAGGTTAGGGTGAGGGTGAGAGTTAGGATGAGTGTGAGGGTTCGGGTGAGGGTTAGGGTTAGGGTGATGTTTAGTGTGAGGTATAGGGTTAGGGTAAGTTTTAGGCTTCGGGTGAATGTGAGGGTTCGGGTGTGGGTGAGGGTTTGGATTAGGTTGAGTGTTAGGGTGACGATGAGGTTTGGGGTGAGGGTGAGGGTTAGGGTTAGGTTTAGGGTGATGGTTAGGGTTACGATGAGGGGTAGGGTGAGGGGTAGGGTTAGAATTAGGGTGAGGGCTAGGGTGAGTGTGAGGGTTAGTTTGAGGGTGAGGGTGAGGTTGAGGCTTCGTTTAGGTAAGGGTTAGGGTTAGAGTGAGGGTGAGGATTAGTGGAGTGTGAGGGTTATTTTGAGGGATAGGGTTAGGGTGACAGTTAGCGTTTGGTTTAGGGTGAGGGTTAGGGTTAGATTGATGTTTAGTATGAGGGTGAGGATTACTATTAGGGTTCGCCTTATGGAAAGGGTTAGATTAGGGTTAGGGTTAGGGTGAGGGTTAGGGTTAGTGTGAGGGTAAGGGTTAGGGTTAGAGTTAGGGTTAGTGTGAGGATAAGTGTTAGGGTGAGGGTTAGGTTGCGTGTGAGTGTTAGGTTTATCGTTGGGGTTAGGGTGAGGATTAGGGTGACGGTTAGGGTTAGGGTTACGGTTTGGGTTAAGGTGAGGGTTAGGGTTTGGGTGATGTTTATGGTGAGGGTGAGGGTTAGGGTGGGAGTGAGTTTGAGTGTAAGGGTTATGGTTAGGTTTAGGGGTGAAGGTTAGGGTTAGGTTGAGGCTTAGGGTTAGAGTGAGGGTTAGGGTGAGGGTGAAGGTTAGGGTGAGGGTGAGGAAGAGGGTGAGTGTTAGCGTTTTGATTAGGGTTAGGGAGAGTTTTTGGGTTAGGGTTAGGGTTATTGTTAGGATTAGGGTTAGGATGAGGGCTAGGGTGAAGATGAGGTTTAGGGTTAGGGGTAGCATGAGGGTTAGGGTTTTGGATGAGGGTTAGGGTTAGGTTTAGGATGAGGGTTAGGGTTAGTGTGATGTTTAGTTTGAGTGTGAGTGTTAGGGTGATGTTGAGGGTGAGGGTTAGGCTTAGGGTGAGGGTGAGTGTGAGGGTTAGTTTTAGGATTAGGGTTAGGTTTAGGGTTAAAATTAGGGTGAGGGTTAGGTTTAGTGTGAGGATTAGGGTTAAGGTTAGGGTGAGGGTAAATATTAGGGTGAAGTTTAGAATGAGAGAGAGGGTTAGGAATTCCTTGAGTGTTAGTGTGAGTTTTAAGGTTAGGGTTAGGGTTAGAGTTAGTGTTAGGGTGAGGTTGAGGGTTAGGGTTAGGGTTATGGTGGGGGGTTAGGTTTAGTGTGAGGGTTAGGGTGAGGGAGAGGGTGAGGGTGAGGGTTAGGTTTAGTCTTTGGGTTCGGGTTCGGGTTCAGGTTCGGGTTAGGGTTAGGGTGAGGGTCAGCGTTAGGATTAGTGTGATCTGGAGGTTTAGCTTTAGCATTAGGATTAGGGTTAGAGTTCGGATGAGATTTAGGGTTAGGGTTAGGGTGAGGGTTAGTGTTAGGGTGATGTTTAAGGTGAGTTTGTGGGTTAGTTTGTGGGTGAGTGTGAGGGTGAGGGTTAGGTTGAGGGTGGGGGTGAGGTTGAGGTTGAGGGTGATGTTTAGGGTTAGGGTTAGGGTGAGGGTTAGTGTTAGGGTGATTTTTAAGGTGAGGTTGTGGGTTAGTGTGAGGGTGTTAGGGTGAGGGTTAGGTTGAGGGTGGGGGTGAGGGTGAGGTTGAGGGTGATGGATAGGGTTAGGTTTAGGGTGAGGTTTAAGGTTAGGGAGAAGATTAGGTTTGGTGTTATTGTTAGGCTGACGGTGAGGGTGAAAGTGATGGTATGGGTTAGGGTTAGTGTGAGGATCAGGGTTAGTGTGAGGGTTAGGGGAGGGTGAGGGTTAGGTTCACCTATAGGGTTAGGATGAGGTTTAGAGTTAGGGTAATATTTAGGGTGAGGGTGAAGTTTAGGGTGAGGGTGAAGATTATATTTAGGGTTAGGGTTAGTGTAAGATTTACGGCTAGTGTGACGGTTATGGTTAGTGTTAGGGTTAGGGGTAGGGTGAGGATAAGGGTTAGGGTGAGGGTTAGGGTGAGGGTTAGGATTAGGGTTAGGGTTAGGGTGATGGTTAGTTTTTCGGTGATGTTTAGGTTGAGGATTAAGGTGAGGATGAGATTTCGGGTGAGGGTGAGGGTTCAGGTGAGGTTGAGGGTTAAGGTGTGGGTGAGGATTAGGGTTAGGGTGAGGGTTACCTTTAGGTTTAGGGTTATTGTGAGGTTGAGGGTTAGGGGTAGGGTTAGGGTTGGTGTTAGGTTTAGGGTTTGGGTTAGGGTGAAGGCTAGGGAGAGGGGTAGGGGTAGGGGTAGGGTGTGGTTTAGGGTGAGTGTGAGGGTTAGGGTTAGAGTGAGTGTGAGGGTTAGGCTTATGGTTAGGGTTAGCCTGAGGGTGAGTGTGAGGGTCAATGTTAGGATTAGGGTTAAGGTTAGGGGTATTGTGAGGGTGAGGGTTAGAGTGAATGTTAGGGTTAGGGTTAGTTTGAGGGTTAGGGTTAGGTTTAATGTGAGGTTTAGGGTTAGCGTGAGGATTAGGGTGAGGGTTAGGGTCAGGGGTAGGTTTAGGGTGAGTGCGAGTGTTAGGGTTAAGTTTAGGGATAGGGTGAGGATTATGTTTAGGGTTAGGTTTAGGGTGAGGGTTAGTCTGAGGGGTAGGTATAGGGTAGGTTGAGTGTTAGGTTTAGTGTGAGGATTAGGGTTAGGGTTAGGGTGACGGTAAGGGTTAGGGTGAGGGTTAGGGTGAGTGTACGTTTTAGGGTTAGAATTAGGGTTATGGTTAGTTTTAGGATGAGGGTTAGGGTTAGATTTCCTGTTAGGGTGAGGGTGACCATGAGGGTTAGGATTAGGGTTAGGGTGAGGGTTAGCATTAGGTTGAGGGCTAGGGTGAGCGTGAGGGTTAGGGTGAGGGAGAGGGTGAGGGTGAGATTTTCGTTTAGGTATGGGTTATGGTTAGGGTTAGAGTGAGGATAAGGTGAGGGTGTGGATTAGTGTTAGGGTTAGGGTTAGGGTGAGTGTGAGGGTTAGGGTTAGGGATAGTGTGAGGGTTAGGATTACGGTGAGGTTAGGGTTAGGGTGAGGGTTGGGGTTAGGGTTCGGGTGAGGGTTAGGGTTAGGGTGATGTTTAGTGTGAGGTTGAGGGTTAGGGTGAGGGTGAGGGTTAGGGTGAGGATTAGGGTGTGGGTGAGGGTTAGGGTTAGGGTGAGTTTTAGGTTGAATGTGAGGGTAAGTGTTAGGAATAGGAATAAGATTAGAGTAAAGGTTAGGCTGAGGTGGAGGTCAGGGTGAGGGTGAAGGTTAGGGTTAAGTTTAGGGTTAGGTTGAGAGTTATGGAGAGTGGTAGGGTTAGGGTTAGGGTTAGTTTTAGGGTGAGTGTGAGGATTAAGGTGAGGGTGAGAGTGAGGGTTAGCTTTAGGGTTAGGGTTAGAGTTAGGGTGAGTTTGAAGGTGAGGGTTAGTTTTAGGATTAGGGTTAAGGTTAGAGTTAGGGTGGGTGTTAGGGTGAGGGTTCGGGTGAGGGTGAGGGTGAGGATTTGGGTGTGCATGAGGGTTAGGTTTATGGTGAGGATTAGGGTTTGGTTTAAGGTTAAGGTTCTGGTGAACTTAAGGATTAGGCTGAGGTTTAGTGTGAGGATGATGGTGAGGGATAGCTTTAGGGATAGGGTGAAGGTTACGGTGAGTGTTAGGGTTAGGGTTAGGGTGAGGGTGAGGTATAGGGTGAGGCTTGGGTTTAGGGTGAGGGTTAGGGATACAGTTAGATTTAGGGTGAGGTTGATGTGAGTGTTAGGGTTAGGTTTAGGTTTAAAGTTAGGGTGAGGTTGAGGGTGAGTGTTAGGATTAGGGTTAGGCTGATGGTGATGTGGAGGGTGAGGGTAAGGGTTAGGGTTAGGATGAGGGTTAGTGTTAGGGTTAGGGTTAGGTTTAGGTTTAGGTTGAGTGTTAGGGTTAGGTTTAGGGTTAGGACAAGGGTTAGGCTGAGGTTTAGGGTTAGGGTTAGTGTGAGGGTTAGGTTTAGGGTTAGGGTAAGTGTTAGGGTGAGGGTAAAGTTTAGGATGAATATTAGGGTGACGGTGAGGTTAGGGTTAGGTTGAGGTTTAGGTTGATGGTTTGGTTTATGGTTCGGGGTAAGGTGAGTGTTAGGGTGTGGGTAAGTGTTAGGGTGATGTTTAGGTTGAGGGTGAGCTTTAGGGTTGGGGTGAGGGTAAGGATGAGGTTAGGATGAGGGTGAGGGTTAGGGTGAGTGTTTGGGTTAAGGTTAAGGATAGGATGAGGATTTGGGTTAGGGTTAGGTTTAGGGTGAGTGTTAAGGTGAGGGGTAGGTTTAGGGTTAGGGTGAGGCTTAGGCTTAGTGTGAGGGTTAAGGTAAGGTTTAGGGTGACAGTAAGGGTTAGAGTGAGGGTTAGGGTGAGTGTGAGGTTTAGGGTTAGCATTAGGTTTAGGGTTAGGGTTAGGATGAGGGTTAGGGTTAAGTTTAAGGTTAGGATTAGGGTGAGGTTGAGGTTTAGGGTTAGGGTTAGTTTGAGGTTTAGTGTTAGGTGTGGGCTAGGGTGAGGGTAAGGGTGAGGTTGAGGGTGAGGGTGAGGTTTTTGGTTATGTAAGGTTCAGGGCTAGGGTTACGTTGAGGATTAGGTTGAGGGTGTGGGTTAGGATTGGTGTTATGGTAAAGGTGAGGGTGAGGGTGAGGGTTAGGGAGAGGGGCAGGGTTAGGGTTAGGGTGCGGTTTAGGGTGAGTGTGAGGGTTAGGGTGAGAGTGAGGGTGAGGGTTAGGCTTATGGTTGGGGTTAGCCTGAGGGTGAGGGTGAGGGTGATGGTCAGTGTTAGGATTAGGGTTAAGGTTCGGGGTATTGTGAGGGAGAGGGTGAGGATGAGTGTTATGTTTAGGGTTAGTTTGAGGGTTAGGGTTAGGGTGAGGGTTAGGTTTAGTGTGAGGTTTAGGGTTAAGGTGAGGATTAGGGTGAGGGTTAGGGTGAGGGGAAGGTTTAGGGTGAGTGTGAGGGTTAGGGTTAAGTTTAGGGATAGGGTGAGGATAAGGTTTAGGGTTAGGTTTAGGGTGAGGGTTAGGCTGAGGTGTAGGTATAGGGTAGGTTGAGTGTTAGGTTTAGTGTGAGGATTAGGGTTAGGGTTAGGGTGACGGTAAGTGTTAAGGTTAGGGTTAGGGTGAGTGTAAGTTTTAGGGTTAGAATTAGGGTTATGGTTAGTTTTAGGATGAGGGTTATGGTTAGGTTTCCTGTTAGGGTGAGGGTGACCATGAGGGTTAGGATTAGGGTTAGGGTGAGGGTTAGAGTTAGGTTGAGGACTAGGGTGAGCGTGAGGGTTAGGGTGAGGGAGAGGGTGAGGGTGAGGTTTTCGTTTAGGTATGGGTTATGGTTTGGGTTAGAGTGAGGATAAGGTGAGGGTGTGGATTAGTGTTAGGATTAGGGTTAGGGTGAGTGTGAGGGTTAGGGTTAGGTTTAGTGTGAGGGTTAGGATTACGGTGAGGTTAGGGTTAGGGTGAGGGTTGGGGTTAGTGTTAGGTTGAGGGTTAGGGTTAGGGTGATATTTAGTGTGAGGGTGAGGGTTAGGGTGAGGGTGCGTGTTCGGGTGAGAGTTAGGGTTAGGTTTAGTGTAAGGGATAGGGTTAGGTTGAGGGTAAGTTTTTAGATGAGGGTTAGGGTGAGGGTGAGGGTTAGGTTTAGGGTGAGGGTTAGGGTTAGGGTTAGGGTGAGGTTAAGTTTTAGGGTTAGGGTGAGGGTGAGCGTTAGGTTTAGGGTTAGGGTTAGGTTTAGGGTTAGGATAAGGATTAGGCTGAGGGTTAGGGTGAGGTTTAGGGTTATGGTTAGGGTTAGGGTGAGTGTGAGGTTTAGGGTTAGGGTTAGGTTTAGGGTTAGGATAAGGATTAGGCTGAGGGTTAGGCTTAGGATTAGTGTGAGTGTTAGGTTTAGGGTTAGGGTTTGGGTTAGGTTGAGGGGAAAGTTTAGGGTGAGTGTTAGTGTTAGGGTGAGGGTTAGGGTGAGGGTTAGGATGAGGGTTAGGTTTACATTTATAGTTAGGCTTAGGGTGAGGGTAGGGTGAGGGTTAGGTTTAGGGTTAGGGTTAGGGTGAGGATTAGGGTGTGGGTAAGTGTTAGGGTGAGGGTTAGGGTTAATATTAGGGTTAGGGTGAGGGTAAGGGTTAGGGTGAGCATTGGGGTTAGGGTGTGGGTGAGGGTTAGGGTTAGGGTTAAATTTATGGATAGGGTGAGTATTAGGGTTAGGGTTAGGTTTAGATTGAGGGTTAGGCGGAGTGGTAGGGTTAGGTTTACGGTGAGGGTTAGGTTTACTGTGAGGTTTAGCGTTAGGGTTAAGTTGAGGGTTTTGTTTACTATGAGGGTTAGGGTTAGGTTTAGGTTGAGGGTAAGGTTTAGGGTGAGGGTTAGCCTGAGGTTGAGTTTTATTGTTAACCTTAGGTTTAGAGTTAGGGTTAGGGTGAGTGTTCGGGTTAGGGTATGGGTGAGGTAGAGCGTGAGGATGTGTGTTAGGCTTATGTTTAGTTTGAGGGTTAGGGTTAGTGTTACGGTGATTTTTAGGGTTAGGGTCATGTTTATTGTGAGGGTGAGGGTTAGGTTAAAGGTGAGTGTTCGGGTGAGGGTGAGGGTTCGGGTGAGGGTGAGTGTTAGGGTTTGGTTGAGTCTTAGGGTTAGGGTGAGGGTTAGGGTGACGGGTGGTTAGGGTGAGGGTGAGGGTTAGGTTTACGTTTAGGGTTAGGTTGAGGGTTAGGGTGAGGTGTCAGGATAGGTTTAGGGTGAGGGTTAGGGTTAGCATTAGTTTTACCGTTAGAGTTAGGATGAGGGATATTGTTAGGGTAAGGTTGATGGTGAGGGTTAGTGTTAGGGTTAGTGTGACGGTTACTGTTATGGTGAGGTTTAGGTTTAGGGTGAGGGTTAGGGTTAGGGTAAGGGTTTGGTTTAGGGTTAGGCTTAGGGTGAGAGTCAGGGTCAGGTTTAGGTTTAGGTTGAGGTTTAGGGTTAGGGATAGGGTTAGGTTGAGGTTAAGTGTTAGGATGAGGGTTAGGGTGAGGTTGATGGTTAGGGTTACGGTGAGGGTTTGGGTTAGGGTTAGGGTGAGTGTGAGGGTTAGGGTTAGGTTTGGGGTTAGGAAAAGCGTTAGGCTGAGGGTTAGGGTTAAGGTTAGTGTGAGTGTTAGGTTTAGGGTTAGGGTTTGGGTTAGATTGAAGGTAATGTTTAGGGTGAGGTTTAGGGAGAGTGTGAGGGTTAGTGTTACTGTGAGTGTTAGGTTTAGGGTTATGGTTAGGGTTAGGTGAGGGTTAGGGTGTGGGTTTGGTTTAGGGTTAGGGTTAGGGTGAGGTTTTAATGTGGGTAACTTTTAGGGTGAGGGTTAGGGTGAGAGTGAGGGTTAGGGTTAGAATTAGGGTTAGTATGAGGGTGAGGGTGAAAGTGAAGGTGAGGGTTAGGGTTAGGGTGAGGTTTAGGGTTAGGGTTAGGATGAGGTTTAGGCTGAGTGTTAAGGTAATGATTAGTGTGAGGGTTAGATGAGGGTGAGGGTGATGGTGAGGTTTAGGGTTAGTTTTAGGGTGAGTTTTAGGGTTAGGGTTAGGGTTAGAGTTAGGGTTAGTGTTAGTGTGAGGGTGAGGATGAGTTTTTCGTTTAGGTAAGGGTTAGGGTTAGGGTGAGGATTAGGCTGAGGGTGAGGGTTAAGCTGAGGTTACATTTAGGGTGAGGGTAAGGGTAAGGTTAGGGTGAGGTGAGTGTTAGGGTTAGGGTGAGTTTTAGGTTGAATGTGAGGGTAAGTGATAGGAATAGGAATATTGTTAGGGTTAAGTTAGGCTGAGTTTGAGGGTCAGGGTGAGGGTGAAGATTAGGGTTAGGTTTAGGGTTAGGTTGAGAGTAATGGAGAGGGGTAGGGTTAGGGTAGGGTGAGTTTTAGGGTGACTGTGAGGATTAAGGTGAGGGTGAGAGTGAGGGTTAGGTTTAGGGTTAGGGTTAGAGTTAGGGTGAGTTTGAAGGTGAGGGTTAGTTTTTAGATTAGGGTTAAGGTTAGAGTTAGGGTGAGTGTTAGGGTGAGGGTGAGGGTGAGGTTTCGGTTGAGGGTTAGGGTGTGCATGTGGGTTAGGGTTATGGTGAGGATTAGGGTTAGGATTAGGGTTAGGGTTCTGGTGAACCTAAGGATTAGGCTGAGGTTTAGTGTGAGGTTGATGGTGAGGGTTAGTTTTAGGTATAGGGTGAGGGTTACGGTGAGTGGTAGGGTGAGGGTTAGGTTTAGGGTTAGGGTGAGGTATAGGGTCAGGCTTGGGGTTAGGGTGAGGGATAGGGATACGGTCAGGTTTAGGGTGAGGGTGATGGTCAGTGTTAGGTTTAGGTTTAGAGTTAGGGTGAGGGTTAGGGTGTGTGTTAGGATTAGGGTTAGGATTAGGGTTAGGCTGAGGGTGATGTGGAGGGTGAGGGTAAGGGTTAGGGTTAGGATGAGGGTTAGTGTTAGGGTTAGGGTTAGGTTTAGGTTTAGGTTGAGTGTTAAGGTTAGGTTTAGTGTTAGGATAAGGGTTAGGCTGAGATTTAGGGTTAGGATTAGTGTGAGGGTTAGGGTAAATGCTAGGGCAGGGTAAAGTTAAGGGTGAATATTAGGGTGACGGTGAAGTTTAGGGTTAGGTTGAGGGTTAGGTTGAAGGTTAGATTTATGGTTCAGTTTAAGGTGAGTGTTAGGGTGTGGGTAAGTGTTAGGATGATGGTTAGGCTGAGGGTGAGCTTTAGGGTTCGGGTGAGAGTAAGGATATGAGTGAGGGTTAGGATGAGGTTGAAGGTTACGGTGAGGGTTTGGGTTGAGGTTAAGGATAGGATGAGGATTTGGTTTAGGGTTGGGTTTAGGGTAAGGGTTAGGCTGAGGGGTAGGTTAGGGTTAGGGTGAGCCTTAGGTTTAGTGTGAGGGATAAGGTTAGGGTTAGGCTGACAGTAAGGGTTAGAGTGAGGGTTAGGTTTAGGGTTAGCATTAGTTTTAGGGTTAGGGTTAGGATGAGTGTTAGGGTTAAGTTTAGGGTTAGGATTAGGTTGAGGGTGAGGTTTAGGGTTAGGGTTAGTTTGAGATTTATTGTTAGGTGTGGGGTATGGTGAGGGTAAGGGTTAGGGTGAGGGTGAGGGTGAGGGTGAGGTTTTTGGTTAGGTAAGCTTTAGGGTTAGGGTTAGGTTGAGGATTAGGGTGAGGGTCTGGGTTAGGGTTAGTGTTAGGGTTATGTTGAGGGTGAGGGTGAGGGTGAGTGTTAGGATGAGGGTTAGAGTTAGGGTTAGAGTGAGGGTGAGGGTTAAGGTTAGTGTTAGTGTGAATGTTAGGGTTACAGTAAGGGTTAGATTTAGGGTGAAGGTTAGGGTTAGGTTTAGTGTGAGGTTTAGGTTTAGGGTGATGTTTAGTGTGAGGGTGAGAGTTAGGGTGAGGGTTAGGGTTAGGGTTAGGGTTATGGCTAGGGTTAGTGTGAGGGTAATGCTTATTGTGATGGTTAGGGTGAGGGTGAGGGTTACGGTTAGGGTGAGGGTTAGGGTTAGGTTTAGGGTTATGGTGAGGGTGAGGGTTAGGGTGAGCATTAGGCTTAGGGTTAGGGTTAGTTTGTGGGTTAGAGTGAGTGTGAGTGTTAGGGTGAGATTTACAGTGAAGTTGAGGGTAAGGGTTAGGGTGAGGGTTAGGGTGAGTTTGAGAGTAAGGGTTAGCATTATAGTTAGGGTGAGGGTGAGGGATAGGGTGAGGGTTAGGGTTAGGGTTAAGGATAGGGTGAGGATTAGTGTTAGTGTGAGGGTTAGGGTTAGGGTTATGGTTAGGTTTAGTGTGAGGATAAGGGTTATGGTGAGGGTTAGGGTGAGGGTGAGGTTTAGGGTTAGTTTTAGTGATAGGGTGATGTTAAGGTTAGTTTTAGGGTAATGGTTAGGGTTCGGGTTAGGATGAGGGTTAGGGTTAGGGTGATGTTTATGGTGAGGGTGAGTGTTGGGCTGAGGGTGAGGGTGAGGGTTAGGTTTTGGGTTAGGTTAGGGTTAGGGTGAGGTATAGGGTGAGGATTAGGGTTAATATGAGGGTTAGTGTTAGTGTTAGGGTGAGGCTTAGGGTGAAGATAAGGGATAGGGTGAGGGTTAGGGTGAGGGTGAGCTGTAGGTTTAGCGATAGGGATAGGGTGAGCGTTAGGGTGAGGGTTAGGTTTAGGGTGAGGATGAGGGTTAGGTTTAGGCTTAGGATGACGGTGAGGGTGAGGGTTAAGTTTATGATAAGATTTTGGGTTACAAGTAGTGTGATTGTTAGGTTGAGGATGAGGGTTTGGGTGATGGTGAGGGTTAGGTTTGGGCGAGGGTTAGGTTTACGGTGAGGATTAGGGTTGGGTTAGGGTTAGGGTTATGTTGAGGGTAAGGGTTAGTGTGAGGATTAGGGTGAAGGTGAGGGTTGGGGTTCGCGTTAGTGTTAGGTTTAGGTTTAGGGTTATGGTGAGGGTAAGGGTTAGGTTAGGTTTAGGTTGAGGGTTAGGGTTAGGGTGAGGGTCAGGGTGAGGGTTAGGTTTAGGTAGAGGGTTAGGGTTAGGCTGAGGGGTAGGGTTAGGGTGATGTTTATTTTGAGGGTGAAGTTTAGGGTGAGGGTGAGTTTTAGGGTGAAGGTGAGGTTTTGGGTGAGGGTTAGGGTTAGGGTGATGTTTAGGTTTAGGGTAAGTTTTATGCTTCGGGTGAGTGTGAGGGTTAGGTTGTGGGTGAGAGTTTGGATTAGGTTGAGTGTTAGGGTGACGGTGAGGTTTGGGGTGAGGGTGTGTTAGGATTAGGTTTAGGGTGAGGGTTAAGGGTAGGGTTAGGATTAGGGTGAGGGCTAGGGTGAGGGTGATGGTTAGGTTGAGGGTGAGATTGAGGGCTTCATATAGGTAAGGGTTAGGGTTAGAGTTAGGGTTAGGATTAGGGGAGGGTGAGGGTTAGGTTGAGGGGTAGGGTTAGGGTGAGGGTTAGCTTTAGGTTTAGGGTGAGAGTTAGCGTTAGTTTGATGTTTAGTATAAGGGTGAGGGCTAATATTAGGTTTACCGTTAGGGAAAGGTTTTGGGTTAGGGTTAGGGTTAGCGTGAGGGTTAGGGTGAACGCTAGTTTTAGGGTTAGGGTGAGGGTTAGGGTTAGTGTGAGGTTATGGGTTAGGTTTAGAGTTAGGTTTAGTGTTAGGATAAGTGTTAGGGTGAGGGTTAGGTTGAGTGTGAGTGTTAGGTCTATCGTTGGGGTTAGGGTGAGGGTTAGGGTGAGAGTTAGGGTTAGGGATAGGGCTTGGGTTAGGGTGAGGATTAGGGTTTGGGTGATGTTTAGGGTGAGGGTGAGGGTTAGGGTGACGGTTAGGTTGAGGGTTAGGTTGAGGGTCAGGTTGAGGTTGAGGGTTATGGTTAGGGTTAGGGTTTGGGTGAGGGTGAGGGTTAGGGATATGTTGAGGGTTAGGGTTATTGTTAGAGTTAGGGTTAGGTTGAGGGTGAGGGTTAGCGTTAGGGTTAGGGTTAGGGTTAGGGTTAGGGTTAGGATGAGGTTAAGGGTTAGGGTTAGGGTGAGGATTAGGGTGACGATGAGTTTTAGAGTTAAGCTGAGGGTGAAGTTGAGGGTTAAATTTAGGGTTAGGGTTAGGGTTTGGGTTAGGTTTAGGATTAGGTTTAAATTTAGGGTTATTCTGAGGTAGAGGTTTTGGGTGAGGGTGAGGGTTATTAGGTTTAGGTATGAGGGTTAGGGTTAGGTTTAGGTTGAGAGTTAGGCTTAGTGTGAGGGTTAGGGTGAGGGGTAGGTTGAGGTTGAAGGTTAGGGTGAGGGTGAGGAAGAGGGTGAGGTTTACAGTTTTGTTTAGGTTTAGGCTGAGTCTTAGGGTTAGCGTTAGGGTTATTGTTAGGATTAGGGTTAGGATGAGGGCTAGTGTGAAGTTGAGGGTTAGGGTTAGGGCTAGGATGAGGGTTATGATTTTGGGTGAGTGTTAGTTTTAGGTTTAGGTTGAGGGTTAGGGTAAGGGTGATGTTTAGTTTGAGGGTTATGTTTAGGGTGAGGTTGACTGTGAGGGTGAGGCTTAGGCTGAGGATGAGTGTGAGGGTTAGGTTTAGGATTAGGGTTTGGTTTAGGGTTAGAGTTAGGGAAAGGGTTAAGTTTAGTGTGAGGTTTAGTGTTAAGGTTAGGTGAGGGTAAATATTAGGGTGAAGATTAGGGTGAGAGAGAGGGTTAGGATTTGTGTGAGTGTTAGTGTGAGGGTTATGGTGAGGGTTATGGTTAGAGTTAGGGTTAGGGTGAGGTTGAGGGTTAAGTTTAGGTTTATGGTGGGGGGTTAGGGTTAGGGTGAGTGTTAGGGTGAGGGAGAGGGTGAGGGTGAGGGTTAGGTTTAGGGTTAGTGTGAGGGTGAGGATTAGGGTGAGGGTACGGGTTCGGGTTCGGGTTCGGGTTAGGGTTAGAGTTCGATTTCGGGTCAGGGTTAGTGTTTGTGTGATGTTGAGGTTTAGGTTTATCATTAGAATTCGGGTTAGGGTTAGGATTAGGGTAAGGGTGAGGTTGAGGGTGAGGTTGTGTGTTAGGGTGAGGTTTAGTGTGAGGGTTAGGTTTAAGGTGAGCTTTAGTGTTAGGGTAGTTTTAGGGTGAGGGTTAGGGTTAGGGGTAGAGTGAGGGTCAGGGTGAGGGTTAGGGTTAGGTTGAGGTTAAGGGTTAGGGTGAGGGTTAGGGTTAGTGTTAGGGTGAGAGTTAGGGTGAGGTTGATGTTTATTGTGAGGTGAGGTTTAGGGTGAGGGTGAGTGTTCACGTGAGGTTTTGGGTTCAGGTTCCAGTTAAGTATAGGGTGTGGTTGAGGGTTAGGGTTAGGGTGAGTGTTAGGGTGACTGTGAGGGTTAGGGTGAGGGTGAGGGTAAGGTTTAGGGTTAGGGTTATTGTTAGGGTTAGGGTTTGGGTGATGTTTAGGGTGAGGGTTAGGGTGAGGGTGAGGGTTTGGGTGAGGGTGAGGGTTCAGGTGAGGTTGAGGGTTAGGGTGTGGGTGAGGATTAGGGTTAGGGTGAAGGCTAACGTTAGGTTTATGGTTACTGTGAGGGTGAGGGTTAGGGGTAGGGTTAGGGTTGGGGTTAGGGTTAGGATGAGTGTTAGGGAGAATGCTAGGGGTAGGGGTTGGGTGAGGTTTAGGGTGAGTGTGAGGGTAAGTGTGAGAGTGAAGCTGTGGTTTAGGCTTAGGTTTAGGGTTAAGGTGAGGGTGAGGGTGAGGGTCAGTGTTAAGATTAGGGTTAGGGTCAGGGGTATTGTGAGGGTGAGGGTGAGGGTGGGTTTAGGGTTAGGGTCAGTGTGAGGGTTACGGTTAGGGTGAGGGTTAGTTTTCGGTTGAGGATTAGGGTTCGGCTAAGGGTTAGGGTGATGGTCAGGGTGAGGTTTAGGGTTAGGAAGAGTGTTAGGGTTAGGCTGAGGGGTAGGGTTAGGGTGATGTTTATTGTGAGGGTGAGGGTGAGGGTGAAGGTTAGGGTTAGGGTGATGTTTAGGGTGAGGTTTAGGGTTAGGGTAAGGTTTAGCTTTCGGGTAAGTCTCAGGGTTAGGGTGATGGTGAGGGTTAGGGTGAGAGTTAGGGTGAGGGGTAGGTTTAGGGTTATGTTGAGGGTTAGGTTTAGGTTGAAGTTTAGAGTTAGGTTTAGGGTGAGGTTAAGGGTTATAGTGAGGGTTAAGTTGAGGGTGAAGGTGAGGGTGAGGTTTTCGTTTAGGTAAGGGTTAGGGTTAGATTTAGGGTGAGGATTAGGGGAGGGTGATGGTTAGGTTGAGGGGTAGGGTTAGGGTGAGGGTTAGGGTTAGGGTTAGGGTGAGGGGTAGCGTTAGAATGTTGTTTAGTATGAGGGTGAAGGTTAATGTTATGGTTAGCGTTAGGGAAAGGGTTAGGGTTAGGGTGAGGGTTAGGTTGAGAGGTAGGTTTAGGGTTAGGTGAGGGTTAGGGTTAGTTTGAGGGTAAGGGTTAGGGTGAGGGTTAGGGTGAGGGTGAGGGTAGGGTTAAGGTGAGGGTAAGGGTAAGGGCGAGGTTTAGGGTGAGGTTGAGGTTTATTTGTAGCATCAGGGTTACTGTGAGGGTGAAGTTAGGGTGACGGTTAGAGTTAGGGTTAGGGATAGGGTGAGGATTAGTGTTGGGGTTAGGTGTAGGGTGAGGGTTAGGCATATTAATACGGTTAGGGTTAGGGTTATTGTGAGGGTTAGTGTGAGGGTTAGGGTTAGGGTTAGGGTTAGGTTAGGGTGAGGATTTGTGTTAGGGTTAGGGTTTGGGTGAGGGTGAGGGCTAGTGTTAGCATTAGGGTAAAGGTTAGGGTTAGGGTGACGGTTAGGGTTAGGGTGATGTTTAGGGTGACGGTGAGTGTTAGGGTGAGGGTGACGGTGAAGGTTACAGTGACGGTGAATATTGGGGTTAGGGTTAGGGTTACGGTGAAGGTGAGGGTTAGGGTTAGGGTTATGGTTAGGGTAACGGATAGGATGAGTATGAGGGCGAGGGTGAGGGTGAGGGTTACCGTTAGGGTTTGGGTGAGGGTGAGGGTTAGGGTTACGGTTACAGTTAGGGTTAGGGTGAGGTTTAGGGTGAGGGTTAGGGTTAGGGTTAGGGTTTGGGTGAGGGTTAGGGTTATGTTGAGGTTTAGGTATAGGGTCAGGGTTGCGGTGAGGGTGAGGGTTGGGGTGAGTGTGAGGGTGAGGGTGAGGTTTTCGGTTAGGTAAGGGTTTGGGTTATGGTTAGTGTTTGGGTTAGGGTTAGGTTTAGAGTGAGGGTTAGAGTTAGGGTGATGTTTTGTGTGAGGCTGAGTGTTAGGGTGAAGGTGAGGGTTCAGGTGAGGGTTCGGGTTTGGGTTCGGGTGAGGGTTAGGTTGTGGGTTAGGTTTAGGTTTAGGGTGAGTGTTAGGTTGATGGTGAGGGTGAGGGTGAGGGTTACGGTAAGGTTGAGGGTTAGGATTAAGGTTAGCATTAGGGTGAGGGTGAGGGTGATGTTTCAGGTGAGGTTGAGGGCTAGGGTGAGGGTAAAGGTACAGGTTAGCATGAGGTTTAGGGTGTGGGAGTGGGTTAGGTTTAGGGTGAAGTTTAGGGTGAGGGGTAGGGTTAGGGTTAGGGTTAGGGTGAGGGTTAGGGTGAGGATGATGGTGAGCGTTATTGTTAGGTTAAGGGATAGGGTTAGAGTGAGTGTGATGGTTACCGTTAGGGTTAGGGTGAGGGTTAGGGTTAGGATTAGAGTTCGGGTTTGGGTTATTGTTAGGGTTAGGTTTAGGGTTTGGGTAAGAGTGAGGTTTAGGGTTACATTTAGGGTTAGGTTTAGGTT
Organism: Dipodomys merriami; assembly: GCF_024711535.1. NCBI lineage: Eukaryota > Metazoa > Chordata > Mammalia > Rodentia > Heteromyidae > Dipodomys > Dipodomys merriami. The sequence continues at coordinate 2,556,108 of NW_027202327.1, forward strand.
TAGGGTGAATGCTATGGTGAGGGTGTGGGTTAGGGTGAGTGTGAGGGTGACGGTGAGGGTAAGGGTTACGATTTGGGTTAGGGTTATGGTAAAGCTGAGGATGACAGTGAGAGTGAGGGTGAAGGTTAGGTTTAGGGTTAGGGTTAGGGTGAGGGTGAGGTTGAGGGTTAGGTTGAGGATTAGGGTAAGTGTTAGGGTTAGGCTGAGGGTGACGGTGAGGGTGAGGGTTAAGATTAGGGTTAGGGTTAGGGTTACGGTTAAAGTGAAAGCTAGCGTGAGTGTGAGTGTTACAGTGAGAATGAGGGTGAAGGCGAGGGTTTCGGTTAGGTAAGAGTTAGGGTTATTGTTAGGGTGAGGATTAGGTTGAATGTGAGAGTAAGTGTGAGGGTTAGGGTTAGGGTGGGTGTTAGGGTCAGAGTTAGGGTGAGGGTTAGGGTTAGGGTTAGGTTTAGGATTATGGTGAGGTTGAGGGTTATGGTGAGAAGTAGGGTTAGTGTTAGTTTGAGGGTTAGGGTTAGTGTGAGGGTTAGGGTAAAGGGTTAGGGTTAGGGTCAGGTTGAGGGTAAGTGTTAGGTTGAGGATTAGGGTGTGGGTGAGGGTTAGGGTTAGCGTTAGGGTGAGGATTAATATGAGGGTTAGGTTTAGGGTAGGGAAATGGTGAGAGTGAGGGGTAAAGGTGACGTTTAGGTTAGGGTTAGGGTTAGGTTTAGGGTGAGGGAGTGTGGGAGGTTTAGGGTTAGGGTTAGGGTGAGGTTTAGGTTTAGGGTGAGGGCTACGGTGAGGGTGTGGGTTAGGGTGAGTCTGAGGGTGAGGGTGAGGTTTTCAGTTAGGTAAGGATTAGGGTTAGGTTTAGGGTGAGGGTTAGGTTGAGGATTAGGGTGTGGGTGAGGGTTAGGGTTAGCGTTAGGGTGAGGATTAATGTGAGGGTTAGGTTTAGGGTAGGGAAATGGTGAGAGTGAGGGGTAAAGGTGACGTTTAGGTTAGGGTTAGGGTTAGGTTTAGGGTGAGGGAGTGTGGGAGGTTTAGGGTTAGGGTTAGGGTGAGGTTTAGGTTTAGGGTGAGGGCTACGGTGAGGGTGTGGGTTAGGGTGAGTCTGAGGGTGAGGGTGAGGTTTTCAGTTAGGTAAGGATTAGGGTTAGGTTTAGGGTTAGGGTTAGGGTGAGGGTAAGGGTTAGGGTTAGGTTTAGGGTTAGGGTTAGGGTGAGGGTAAGGGTTAGGGTTAGGTTTAGTTTTATAGTGAGGTATAGGTTTAGGGTTAGGCTGAGGGTGAGGTTTAGGGTGAGGGGTAGGGTTAGGGTTAGGTTGAGGGTTTGGGTTAGGGTGAGGGTTAGAGTTAGGGTGAGGGTGAGGGTGAGGGTTAGGTTTAGTGTTAGTGTTAGGGTGAGGGTTATTGTGAGTGTTAGGCTTAGGGTTAGGGTAAATATTAGGGTTAGGGTGATGGTTAGGTTTAGGGTTAGGGTTAGGGTGATGGTGAGGGTGAGGGTAAGGGTTAGGGTTAGTGTGATGGTGAGGGTGAGGGTGAGGTTTTGGGTTAGGGTTAGTGTGAGGATAAGGGTTAGTGTGAGGGTTAGTGTGAGGGTGAGGCTTAGGGTTAGTTTTAAGTTTAGGTTGAGGGTTAGTGTTAGGGTTAGTGTTAAGGTGAGGGTTAGGGTGAGGGTGAGGGTTTGAGTTAGGGTTAGGGTTAGGGTGAGATTTAGGGTTAGGGTTAGGGTTAGGATAAGGGTTAGAGTTAGGGTGAGGGTTATGATTATGGTTAAGGTTAGCATTAGGTTGAGGATTAGATTGAGGGTTAGGGTTATGGTTAGCGTTACAGTGAAGGTGAGGGTGAGGGTTAGTGTGACGTTTAGGTTTAGGGTGAGGGCTACGATGATGGTGAGTGTTAGGCTGAGTGTGAGGGTGAGGGTGATTCTTTCCGTTAGGTAACGGTTAGGGTTATGGTTAGGGTGAGGATTAGGTTGATGGTGAGAGATAGTTTCAGTATTAGGATTAGGGTTAGGGTTAGATTGAGGGTTATGGTTAGGGTGATGTTTAGGGTGAGGCTGAGGGTTGCAGTGAGCGTGACTGTTCGGCTGAGGGTGAGGGTGAGGGTTAGGGTGTGGTTTAGGGTTATGTTTATGGTGAGGGTTAGGGTGACGGTGAATGTTAGGGTGACGGTGAGGATTAGGGTTAGTGTTAGGGTTAGAGTTAGGGTTAGGTTTATGTTTACGATGAGGGTTAGTTTGAGGGGTAGGATTAGGGTTAGGGAGAGTGTTAGGGTTAGTGTGAAGGTTAGCATTAGGGTTAGAGTTAGGGTTAGTATGAGGATAAAGCTTATGGTGAGTTTTAGGTTGAGCATGAGGGTAAGGTTTATCGTTAGGTTTAGGGTGAGGGTTAAGGTTAGGGTTAGGTTTAGGGTAAGGGTTAGGGTTTGGGTGATGTTTACGGTGAGGTTGAGGTTTAAGCTGAGGGTGAAGTTGAGGGTGAGGTTTAGGATGAGGGTGAGGGTGAGGGTGAGGGTGACCTTGAGGTTTAGGTTTAGGGTGAGGATAAGGGTTAGTTTTCGGGTTAGGGTTAGGGTGAGGGTGAGGTGAGGATTAGGGTTAGTTTGAGGGTTAGGGGGAAGGTGAGGTTGACGGTGAGTGTTAGGGTGAGGTGACAGTGAGGGTGTGGGTTAGGGTTAGGATTAGGGTTAGGGTGAGTGTGAGAGTTAGGGTTAATTTAGGGTGAGGGTGAGGTTGAGGGTAAGAGTTAGAGTTAAGTAAGGGTGAGGGTAAACTTTAGGTTTAGTGTTAGGGTAAGCATTAGGTTTAGGGTGAGTGTTAGAGTTAGGGTTAAGGTGAGGGTTAGGGTTAGGGTTAGGCTAAGAGTTAGGGTTAGGGTGAGGGTTAATGTTTGGGTTTGGGTGAGGGTTAAGGTTATGGTTAGGTTTAGAGTGAGGTTTAGGGTTAGGGTTAGGGTGAGGTTGAGGGTTAGGGTTAGGTTTAGGGTTAGGGTGAGGTTTAGGGATGGGGTGAAATTTAAGGTGATGGTGAGGGTTAGCGTGAGGTTGAGGTTGAGGGTGAGGGTTAGGGTGAGGGTGAGGGTGAGGGTGAGGTTTATTGTTAGGATTTGGGTTAGGGTGAGTGTGAGGGTTAGGGTTAGGCTTAGGGTTTGGTTAAGTCTTAGGCTGAGTGTGAGGGTGAGGGTGAGGGTGAGGGTGAGGTTTATTGTTAGGATTTGGGTTAGGGTGAGTGTGAGGGTTAGGGTTAGGCTTAGGGTTTGGTTAAGTCTTAGGCTGAGTGTGAGGGTGAGGGTGAGGGTTAGGGTTAAGGTTAGGGTTAGGGTGAGGTTTAGGTTCAGGGTGAGGGCTATGGTGAAGGTGAGGTTTAGGGTGAGTGTGAGGGTGAGTATGAGGTTAAGGATTATGAATTGGGTTAGGGTTTTGGTAAGGCTGAAGGTGACAGTGAGGGTGAGCGTGAAGATTAGGGTTAGGGTTAGGGTTAGGGTTAAAGTGATGGCTAGCGTGAGTGTGAGTGTTAGGTTGAGAATGAGGGTGAACGTGAGGGTTTCGGTTAGGTAAGAGTTAGGGTTAATGTTAGGGTGAGGAATAGGTTGAATGTGAGGGTTAGTGTGAATGTTAGGGTTAGGGTGAGTCTTAGTGTCAGAGTTAGGGTGAGGGTTAGGCTTAGGGTTAGGGTTAGGATTAGGGTGAGTGTGAGGTTTACGGTCAGAGGTAGGGTTAGCATTAGTGTGAGGGTTCGTGCTAGTGTTAGGGTTAGGGTTATGGTTAGGTTTAGGGTTAGGTTGAGGGTAAGGGTTAGGTTGGGGGTTACGGTGAGGGTGAAGGTTAAGGTTAATACTAGGTTTAGGGTTTGGATTAATGTGAGGGATAGGTTTAGGGTTAGGGTTAGGGTGAGGGTGAGGGTTAGGGTGATGGTGAGGGTTATTGTTAGGATTAGGGTTAGGGTGAGTGTAACGGTTAGGGTTAGGATTAGAGTTTGGTTAAATGTTAGGCTGAGTGTGAGTGTGAGGGTGAGGGTTAGGATTAGTGTCAGGGTGAGTTTTAGGTATAGGGTTAGGGTTAGGATTTGGGTTAGATTTAGGATTAGGGTTAGGGTTAAGGTTATTGTTAGGGTTAGGGTAAGAATGAGGTTTACGGTTAGGTTTAGGTTCAGGGTGAGGGCTATGGTGAGGGTGAGGTTTAGGGAGAGTGTGAGGGTGAGTGTGAGGGTAAGTGTTACAATTTGGGTTAGGGTTATGTTAAAGCTGAGGGTGACGGTGAGGGTGAGTGTGAAGATTAGAGTTAGGGTTAGGGTTAGGGTTAAGGTGACAGCTAGAGTGAATGTGAGTGTTAGGTTGAGAATGAGGATGAACGTGAGGGTTTCGGTTAGGTAAGAGTTAGGGTTAATGTTAGGGCGAGGATTAGGTTGAATGTGAGGGTTAGTGTGAATGTTAGGTTAAGTTATAGTGAGTGATAAGGTCAGAGTTAGGGTGAGAGTTAGGGTGAGGGTTCGGTTTAGGGTTAGCTTGAGGGTGAGGGTTACGGAGAGAGTTAGGGTTAGGGTTAGTGTGAGGGTTAGGGTTAGTGTAAGAGTTAGGGTTAGGGTTAGGGTCAGGTTGAGGGTAAGGGTTAGGTTGAGGGTTAGGATGAGGATGAGGGTTAGGATTAGCATTAGGTTTAGGGTGAGGATTAATATGAGGGTTAGGTTTAGGGTTAGGGTTAGGGTGAGGGTTATTGTGAGGGTTAGGGTTAGGGTTAGGGTAAGTGTTAGGGTTAGGGTGAGGGTTAGGTTTAGGGTTAGGATTAGGGTGAGGGTTAGGTTTTAGGTTAGGGTTAGTTTGAGGATAAGGGTTAGGGTGAGTGTTAGGGTGATGGTGAGGGTTAGGGTTAGTGTTAGGTTTAGGGTGAGGATTAGTGTTAAGGTTAGGGTTAGGGTGAAGTTGAGGTTGACGGTGAGTGCTGGGGTGAGGGTGACAGTTAGGGTGTGGGTTAGGGTTAGGATTAGGGTTAGGGGAGTGTGAGAGTAAGGGTTAAGTTTTGGATGAGTATGAGGTTGAGTGTTAGTGTTAGGGTTAGGATGAGGTTAAGGGTTAGGTTTAGGGTTAGGGCAAGCGTTAGGTTTAGGGTGAGGGTTAGAGTTAGGGTTAGGGTGAGGGTTAAGGTTAGGGTTACGGTTAGGGTAAGAGTTAGGGTTAGGGTGAAGGTTAGTGTTTGGGTTAGGGTGAGGGTTAGAGTTAGGGTTAGGTTTAGAGTGAGGTTTAGTGTTACAGTTACGGTGAGGGTGAGGGTTAGGGTTAGGGTTAGAGTGAGGGTGAGGGTGAGGGTTAGGGTTGGGGTGAAGTTTAGGGTGATGGTGAGGGTTAGGGTGAGGGTGAGGTTGAGGATGAGGTTTAGGGTGAGTGTGAGGGTGATGGTGAGGGTTATTGCTAGGATTAGGGTTAGGTTGAGTGTGACGGTTAGGGTTAGGATTAGGCTTTGGTTAAGTGTTAGGCTGAGTGTGAGTGTGAGGGTGAGGATTAGGGTTAGTGTGAGGGTTAGGGTGAGGGTGAGGTTGAGTGTCAGGGTTAGGGTGACGGTGACAGTGAGAGTGAGGGTTAGGGTTAGGATTAGGATCAGGGTGAGTTTTAGGTGAAGGGTTAGGGTTAGGATTTGGGTTAGAATTAGGATTAGGGTTAGTGTTAGGGTTATTGTTAGGGTTAGGGTTAGGGTTAGGGTAAGAATGAGGTTTAGGGTTAGGGTTAGGGTGAGGTTTAGTTTCAGGGTGAGGGCTATGGTGAGGGTGAGGTTTAGGGTGAGTGTGAGGGTGAGTGTGAGGGTAAGTGATACAAATTGGGGTAAGGTCATGGCAAGGCTGAGGGTGACATTTAGGGTGAGGGTGAAGATTAGGGTTAGGGTTAGGGTTAGGGTTAAGGTGACAGCTAGTGTGAGTGTGAGTTTTAGGTTAAGAATGAGGGTGAACGTGAGGATTTCAGTTAGGTAAGAGTTAGGGTTATTGTTAGGGTGAGGATTAGGTTGAATGTGAGGGTTAGTGTCAATGTTAGGGTTAGTGTTAAAGTTAGGGTCAGATTTAGACTGAGGGTTAGGGTTTGGCTTAGGTTTACAGTTAGGTTGAGGGTGAGGTTTACGGTGAGAGGTAGGGTTAGGTTTAGTGTGAGGGTTAGCTTTAGTGTAAGGGTTAGGCTTAGGGTTAGGGTTAGGGTCAGGTTGAGGTTAAAGGTTAGGTTCAGGGTTAGGGTGAGGGTGAGGGTTAGGGTTAGCATCAGGTTTAGGGTGAGGAATAATGTGAGGGTTAGGTTTAGGGTAGGGTTAGGGTGAGGGTGAGGATTTGGATAAGGGTTAGGGTTAGGGTTAGGGTTAGGGTTAGGGTGAGGGTGAGGTTTAGGGTTAGGGTTAGGGTGAGGTTTAGGTTTAGGGTGAGGGCTACCGTGAGGGTGTGGGTTAGGGTGAGTCTGAGGGTGAGGGTGAGGTTTTCAGTTAGGTAAGGATTAGGGTTAGGTTTAGGGTTAGGGTTAGGGTGAGGGTAAGGGTTAGGGTTAGGGTTAGGTTTAGAGTGAGGTATAAGTTTAGGGTTAGGCTGAGGGTGAGGTTTAGGGTGAGGGGTAGGGTTAGGGTTAGGGTGAGGGTTTGGGTTAGGGTGAGGGTTAGGGTTAGGGTGAGGGTGAGGGTGAAGGTGAGGGTTAGGTTTAGGGTTAGTGTTAGGGAGAGGGTTATTTTGAGGGTTAGGATTAGGGTTTGGGTGAGGGTGTGGGTGAGGATGAGGGTTAGGTTTAGGGTTAGGGTTAGGGTGAGGGTTATTTTGAAGGTTAGGGTTAAGATTAGGGTAAATGTTAGGGTTAGGGTGAGTGTTATATTTAGGGTTATGGTTAGGGTGAGGGTGAGGGTGAGGGTAAGGGTTAGGGTTAGGGTGATGTTGAGGGTGAGGGTTAGGGTTTGGGTTATGCTTAGTGTGAGGGTAAGGGTTAGGGTGACAGTTAGGGTGAGGGTGATGTTTAGGTGTAGTGTTAGGTATAGAGTGAGGGTTAGTGTTAGGGTTAGTGTTAACGTGAGGGTGAGGGTTTCCGTTAGGTAAGGGTTAGGGTTATGGTTAGGGTGAGGATTAGGTTGAGGGTGAGGGTTAGTTTGAGTGTTTGAGTTAGGGTGAGGGTTAGCGTTAGGGTTAGATTGAAGGTTAGGCTTAGGGTGATGTTTAGGGTGAGGCTGAGTGTTACGGTGAGGGTGAGGGTTGGTGTGAGGGTGAGGGTGAGGGTTGGGGTGTCGTTTAGGGTTAGGTTTATGGTGAGGGTTAGGGTGACGGTGAGGGTTAGGGTGAGGGTGAGGGTTAGGGTTAGGGTTAGGGTTATGTTTACGATGAGGGTTAGGTTGAGGGGTAGGATTAGGGGTAGGGAGAGTGTAAGTGTTAGTGTGACGGTTAGAGTTAGGGTTAGAGTCAGGGTTAGTATGAGGCTAAAGCTTAGGGGGAGTTTTAGAGTGAGCATGAAGGTAAGGTTTATCGTTAGGGTTAGGTAGAGTGTTTGGGTTAGGGTTAGGGTGAGGGTGAGGTTTAAGGTGAGAGGTAGAGTTAGGATTAGTGTGAGGGTTAGGGTTAGTGTGAGGGTTAGGGTTAGGGTTAGGGTTAGGGCCAGGTTGAGGTAAGGGTTAGTTTGAGGGTTAGGGTGAGTGTGAGGGTCAGGGTTAGCATTAGGTTTAGGGTGAGGATTAATGTGAGGGTTAGGTTTAGGGTTATGGTGATGGTGGGGGTTTGGGTGAGGGTGAGGTTTAGGTTTAGAGTGAGGGTTGGAGTTAGGTTTAGGGTTAGGGTGAGATTTAGCTTAGGGTTAGGGTGAGGGTAAGGGTTAGAGTTAGGTTGAGGGTTATGGTTATAGTTAGGGTTAGGGTTAGGTTGAGGGTTAGAGTGAGGGTTTGGGTTAGTTTTAGGGTTAGGGTGAGGGTTAGTGTGACGTTTAGGTTTAGGGTGAGGGCTACAGTGATGGTGAGGGTTAAGTTGAGGGTGAGGGTGAGGGTGAGGGTTTCCGTTAGGTAAGTGTTAGGGTTATGGTTAGGGTAAGGTTTAGGTTGAGGGTGAGGGTTAGTTTGAGTGTTAGGGTTAGGATGAGGGTTAGGGTTAGGGTTAGATTGAGGGTTAGGTTTGGGGTGATGTTTAGGATGAGGCTCAGTGTTACGGTGAGGGTGAGAGTTGGGGTGAGGGTGAGGGTGAGGGTTAGGGTGTCGTTTAGGGTTAGGTTTATGGTGAGGGTTAGGGTGATGGTGAGGGTTAGTGTGAGGGTGAGTGTTAGGATTAGGGTTAGGGTGAGGGTTAGGGTTAGTGTTAGCTTTACGATGAGGGTTAGGTTGAGGGCTAGGATTAGGGTTAGGGAGAGGGTTAGGGTTAGTGTGACTGTTAGTGTTAGGGTTAGAGTTAGGGTTAGTATGAGGATAAAGCTTAAGGTGAGTTTTAGTGTGAGCATGAGGGAAAGGTTTATCGTTAGGGTTAGGTAGAGGGTTAGGGTTAGGGTTAGGTTTTGGGTGAGGGTTAGGGTTTGGGTGATGTTTACTGTGAGGGTGAGTGTTAAGCTGAGGGTGAAGTTGAGGGTGAGGTTTAGGATGAGGGTGAGGGTGAGGGTGAAGGTGAGGGTGAGGGTGATCTTGAGGTTTAGGTTTAGGGTGAGGATGACGGTTAGGGTGAGGATGAGGGTTAGTTTTAGAGTTAGGGTTAAGGTGAGGGTGAGGGTGAGGGTTAGGGTTAGTTTGAGGGTTAGGGTGAAGGTGAGGTTGATGGTGAGGGCTGGGGTGAGGTTGTCAGTGAGGGTGTGGGTTAGGGTTAGGATTAGGGTTAGGGTGAGTGTGAGAGTTAGAGTTAAGTTTAGGGTGAGGTTGAGGTTGAAGGTTAGGGTTAGGGTTAGGTTTAGGGTGAGGGTAAGGTTTAGGTATAGGGTTAGGGTAAGCTTTAGGTTTAGAGTGAGGGTTAGAGTTAGTGTTAGGGTGAGGGTTAGGATTAGGGTTAGGGTTAGGGTAAGAGTTAGGGTTAGGGTTTGAGTTAGTGTTTGGTTTAGGGTGAGGGTTAATGTTAGGGTTAGGTTTAGAGTGAGGTTTAGGGTTAGGTTTAGGGTGAGGGTGAGGGTTAGGGTTAGGTTTAGGGTTAGGGTTAGGGTTGGGGTGAAGTTTAGGGTGATGGTGAGGGTTGGGGTGAGGATGAGTTTGAGGGTGAGGTTTAGGGTGAGTATGAGGGTGAGGGTGATGGTGAGGGTTATTGTCAGGATTAGGGTTAGGGTGAGTGTCACGGTTAGGGTTAGGATTAGGGTTTTGTTAAGTGTTAGGCTGAGTGTGAGTGTCAGGATGAGGGTTAGGGTTAGGGTTAAGGTGAGGGCTAGTGTTAGTGTGAGGGTTAGTGTGAGGGTGAGGTTGAGTGTCAGGGTTAGGGTGACGGTGACAGTGAGGGTGAGGGTTAGGGTTAGGATTAGGATCAGGGTGAGTTTTAGGTATAGGGTTAGGGTTAGGATTTGGTTAGAATTAAGATTAGGGTTAGGGTTAGGGTTAGTGTTAGGGTTAGGGTTAGGGTTAGTGTAAGAATGAGGTTTAGGTTTAGGGTTAGGGTGAGGTTTAGGTTCAAGGTGAGGGCTAGGGTGAGGGTGAGGTATAGAGTGAGTTTGAGGGTGAATGTGAGGGCAAGGTTTACGAATTGGGTTAGGGTTATGGTAAGGCTGAGGGTGACGGTGAGGGTGAGGTTGAAGATTAGGTTTAGGGTTAGGGTTAGGGTTAAGATGACGGCTAGTGTGAGTGTGAGTGTTAGGTTGAGAATGAGGGTGAACGTGAGGGTTTCGGTTAGGTAAGAGTCAGGGTTATTGTTAGGGTGAGGATTAGGTTGAATGTGATTGTTAGTGTGAATGTTAGGGTTAGGGTGAGTGTTAGGGTCAGAGTTAGGATGAGGGTTAGTGTTAGGGTTAGGGTTAGTTTTAGGGTTAGGGTGAGGATGAGGGTTACGGTGAGAGGTAGGTTTAGGGTTAGTGTAAGGGTTAGGGTTAGTGTAAGGGTTAGGGTTAGGGTTAGGGTTAGGGTCAGGTTGAGGTTAAGAGTTAGGTTGAGGGTTAGGGTGAGGGTGAGGGTTAGGGTTAGAATTAGGTTTAGGGTGAGGATTAATGTGAGGGTTAGTTTTAGGGTGAGGGTTAGGGTGAGGGTGAGCGTTAGGGTTAGGGTTAGGGTGAGGGTGAGGTATAGGGTTAGGGTTAGGGTGATGTTTAGGTTTAGCGTGAGGGCTAGGGTGAGGGTGTGGGTTTGTGTGAGTCTGAGGGTGAGGGTGAGGTTTTCAGTTAGGTAAGGATTAGGGTTAGGGTTAGGGTTAAGGTTAAGCTAAGGGTTAGTGTTGTGGTTAGTGCTAGAGTGAGGTTTAGGTTTAGGGTTAGGCTGAGCGTGAGGGTTAGGGTGAGGGGTAGGGTTAGGCTTAGGGTATGGGTTTGGGTTAGGGTGAGGATTAGGTTTAGGGTGAGGGTGAGAATGAGCGTGAGGGTGAGGGTTAGGTTTAGGGTTAGGGTTAGGGTGATTGTTTTTGTGAGGGTTAGGGTAAGGTTAAGGGTAAGTGTTAGGTTTAGGGTGAGGGTTAGGGTTAGGGTGATGGTGAGGGTGATCGTAAGGGTTAATGTTAGGGTGATGGTGAGGGTGAGGGTTAGGGTTAGGGTGAATTTTAGGGTGATGGTGAGGGTTAACGTGAGGGTGAGGTTGAGGGTGAGGATTAGGGTGAGTGTGAGGGTTAGTGTTAGGATTAGGGTTAGGGTTTGGATTCGGGTTTGGTTGAAGTTTAGGGTGATGGTGAGGGTTAGGGTGAGGGTGAGATTTAGGGTTAGGTTTAGGGTAAGGATTAGAGTTAGGGTGAGGTTATCGTTAGGGTTAGTGTTATGGTTAGTGTGAGGTTTATGGTGAGGGTTAGGGTTAGTGTTAGGGTTAGGTTGAAGTTGAGTGTAAAGTTTATTGTGACATTTAGGCTTAGAGTGAGGTCTACAGTGATGGTGAGTGTTAGGGTGAGTGTGAGGGCGAGGGTGAGAGTTTCCTTTAGGTAAGGGTTAGGGTTATGGTTAGGGTGAGGTTTAGGGTTAGGGTGAGGTTTGGGTTGAAATTTAGGTTTAGGGTGAGGGTGAGGGTTAGGGTAAGATTTTGGGTTAGGTTTAGTGTTATGGTGAGGTGGATTGTGAGGTTTAGGGTAGGGGTTATGGTGAGTTTTAGGTTTAGAATGAGGGCTACGGTGAGGATGTGGGTTAGGGTGAATGTTAGGGTAAGGGTGAGGTTTTCAGTTAGGTAAGGATTAGGGTTAGGTTTAGGGTGAGGCTTAGGTTGAGGGTGAGGTTTAGTTTGAGTGTTAGGATTAGGGTGAGGGTTAGGGTTAGGGTTAGATTGGGGGTTAGGTTTAGGGTGATGTTTAGGGTGAGGCTGAGGGTTAGGGTGAGGGTGACAGTTCGGGTGAGTGTGAGGGTGAAGGTGAGGTTTAGGGTGTGGTTTAGGTTTAGGTTTATGGTGAGGGTTAGGGTGACTGTGAGGGTTAGGGTGAGGGTGAGGGTTAGGAATAGGTTTAGGGTGAGGGTTAGGGTTACGGTTAGGTTTAGAGTCAGGGTTAGGTTGGGGGGTAGGGTTAGGGTTAGGAAGAGGGTTAGCGTTAGTGTGACGGTTAGCGTTAGGGTTAGACTTAGGGTTAGTATGAGGATAAAGCTTAGGGGGAGTTTTAGAGTGAGCATGAGGTTTAGGTTTATCGTTAGGGTTAGGGTGAGCTTTAGGGTGAAGGTTAGGGTTAGGGTTAGGGTTATGGTGAGAGTGAGGGTGAGGGTGAGGGTGTGGGTTCGGGTTAGGGTTAGGGTGAGTGTTAGGGTTAGGGTTAGAGTAAGTGTTAGGGTTAGATTGAGGGTTAAGTTTAGGGTTAGAATTAGGGGAAGGGGGAAGGTGAGGGTTAGCTTTAGGGTGAAGGTTAGAGTTAGTGTTAGGGTGAGGTTTAATTTTAGGATTAAGTTTAGGATAAGAGTTAGGGTTCGGGTGAGGGTTAGGTTTAGAGATAGGGTCAGGGTTAGGGTTAGGGTTAGGTTTAGAGTGAGGTTTAGGGTTAGGGTTAGAGTGAGGGTGAGGCTTAGTTTAAGGGGTAGGGTTAGGGTTAGGGTAAGGGTTTGGGTTAGTGTGAGGTTTAGGGTTAGATTTAGGGTGAGAGTGAGGGTGAGGGTTAGGATTAGTTTTAGGGTTAGGGTGAGGGTTATTGTGAGTGTTAGCGTTAGGGTTAGGGTAAGTTTTAGGGTTAGGTTGAGGGTTAGGTTTAGGGTTAGGGTTAGTTTGATGGTGAGGGTTATGGTTAGGCTTTGGGTTAGCCTGAGGATAAGGGTTAGGGAGAGGGTTAGGTTGAGGGTAAGGTTTAGGTTTAGGGTTAGGGTTAGGTTGAGATTTAGGGTTAGGGTTAGGTTCAGGATAAGGGTCAGAGTTAGGGTGCGGGTTAGGTTTAGGGTTAGGGTTAGGGTTAGGGTGAGGGTTAGGGTGAGGGTGAGGGTGAGGGTGAGTGTTAGGATGAGGGTTAGGGTGAGGATGAGGGTGTTGGTGAGGATGAGGATTATGGTTATGATTAGTGTGAGGGTTTGGGTTACGGTTAGGGTTAGGCTTAGGGTGAGGGTTAGGGTTAGGCTTAGGGTCAGGGTTAGGTTTGGCATGTGGGTAAGGCTGAGGGGTAGGTTTATGGTTAGGGTTAGGGTTATGGTGAAGGTAAGGGTTAGGGTGAGGTTTAGGGTTAAGTTGAGGGTTAAGGTTAGTGTTAGGATTAGGATTAGGGTTAGGGTTAGGATGAAGGTGAGGTGAGGGTGAGGATTAGGGTTATGGTTAGTGTGAGGGTTAGGGTTAGTTTGAGAGTTAGGTTTAGGGTGACGCTTAGGGTTAGGGTGAGGGTTAGGGTCAGGGTTAGGTTCAGGGTGAAGGTCAGGGTGAGGGTTAGGGTTAGGTAGTGGGTTCGGGTTAGGCTGAGGTGTAGGATTAGGTGATGTTTATTGTGAGGGTGAGGGTTAGGGTGAGGGGGAGTATTAGGGTGAGGGTGAAGGTTCGGGTGAGGGTGAGGGTTAGGGTGTGATTGAGGGTTAGGCTTAGGTTGAGGGTTAGGGTGACGGTGAGTGTTAGGGTGAGGGTTATGGTTAGGTTTAGGGTTAGGTTTAGGGTTAGGGTTAGGGTTAGGGTGAGACTTATGGTTACTGTGAGGATAAGATTTAGGTTGAAGGTTAGGGTGAGGGTGAGGTTTAGGGTTAGCGTTAGGGTTAGGGTGAGGGTTAGCATTACGGTGAGGGTTAGGTTTAGTGTGAGGGTTAGGGTTAGGGTGATGTTTAGGGTGATGTTGATGGTAAGTGTGAGGGTGAGGGTGAGGATGAGGGTCATGGAGAGGGTGAGGGTTTGGGTTAGGTTTAGGGTCTGGTTGTGGGTGAGAGATAGAATTAGGAATAGTGTTAGGGTTATCGTTAGGCTGAGGGTGAGGGTCAGGGTGAGGGTGAAGGTTAGGGTTAGGGTTAACATTAGGGTTAGAGTTATTAGAATTATGGTTAGTGTGAGGGTTATGGATATGGTTACGATTAAGGATTGGGTGAGTGTAAGGATTAGTGTGAGGTTAGGGTGAGGGTTAGGGTTAGGATTAGGATTAGGGTGAGTGTTAAGTTTTGGGTGATGTTTAGGGTGAGGTTGAGGTTTAGGGAGAGGATGAGGGTTCGGGTGAGGTTGAGGGTGAGTGTGAGTGTGAGGGATAGGGTGCGGGTGAGGATTAGGTTTAGGTTGAGAGGTAGCGTTAGGTTTAGGTTTAGTGTGAGGGTGAGGGTTAGGGGTAGGGTCAGGGTTAGGTTGAGGGTTAGGGTTAGGGTTAGGGAGAGGGGTTCGTTTAGAGTTAGGGGGAGTTGTAGGGTGATTGTGAGGGTTAGGGTTAGGGTGAGGGTTAGGGTTAGGGTTTGGGTGAGTTTGAGGGTGAGGGTTAGGGAGAATGTTAGGGTGAGGGTAAGGGTTCGGGTCAGGTTGCGAGTTAGGGTGTGGGTGAGGGTTAGGGTTAGGGTGAGGATTTTGGTTAGGGTAAGTGTTAGGGTTATGTTGAGAGTAAGGGTTAGGGTGATGTTTAGTGTGAGGATGAGGGTTAGGGTTAGTGTTAGGGTTAGGGTGTGGTTTAGGGTGAGGGTTAGGGTTTGGTTTAGGGTTAGGGTGAGGGTGAGGTATAGGGAGAGTGTTAGGGTAAGTGTGAGGGATAGGGATAGGTTTGGGTTAGGGTGAGGGTTTCGGTGAGTGTTAGGGTTAGGTTTAGCATTAAAGTTAGGGTGAGGGTGAGTGTGAGGTTTAGGATTAGGGTTAGGATAAGGATTAGGCTGAGGGTGATGGGGAGGGTGTGGGTTTCGGTTAGGGTTAGGGTGAGGGTTAGGTTTAGAGCAGGGTGAGGTTTAGGGTTAGGGTTAGGATTAGGGTTAGGATGAGGGTTAGTTTGAGGGTTAGGGTTAGGGTTAGTGTGAGGGTTAGGGTAAGGTTTAGCATTAGGTTTAGGATGAGGATAAAGGTCAGGTTGAGTGTTAGGGAGAGGGTGAGGTTTAGGGTTAGGGTTAAGGTTAGGGTGAGGGTTAGCGTTAGTGTTAGGGTGAGGGTTAGGGTATGGGTAAGTGTTAGGTGAGGGTTAGTTTGAGGGTGAGGGTTAGGGTTAGGATGAAGGTAAGTTTAGGGTGAGGTTTAGGGTGAGGTTGAGGGTTAGGTTTAGCATTAGGGTTAGGTGAGTGTTAGGGTTATGGTGATGGTTTGGGTTATGTTTAAGGATAGGGTGAGGATTTAGGTTAGGTTTCGGTTTAGGGTGAGGATTAGGGTTAGTGTGATGGTTAGTGTGATGGTGAGGGTCAAGGTGAGGGTGAGGGTTAGGATGAGGGTGAGGGTGAGGGTTAGGGTTAGGATTAGAATTAGGGTGAGTTTTAGGGTTAGGGTTAGGGTTAGGGCTAGGGTTAGGGTTATTGTTAGGGTTAGGTTTAGGATTAGGTTGAGGGTGCAGGTGAGGGTTAGTGTTAGTGTTAGGGTTAGGTTTAGGGTTAGGGTGGTGTTGTCTGTTAGGTTTAGGATTAAAGTTAGGTTTAAGGTAAGGTTGAAGGGGAAGGGGAGGTTGAGCTTTAGGGTTAGGAGTACGGATAGGTTTAGGGTGAGGGCTAGGGTACGGGTGATGGTTACGGTGAGGGTGAGGGTTTCAGTTAGGTATGGGTTAGGGTGAGGGATAAGATTAGGTTGAGGGTGAGGGATAAGCTGAGCTTAGGTTTAGGGTGAGGGATAGGGTTTGGGTTAAGGTGAGGGTTAAGTTTAGGGTGATGTTTAGGGTGAGGATGAGGGTTAAGGTGAGTGTTAGGGTTAGGGTGAGGGTGAGGGTGTGGGTGAGGGTTAGGGTTAGGTTTAAGTTCAGGGTGAGGGTGAGGGTGACGATGTGGGTGAGGGTTAGGTTTAGGTTTAGTTTTAGGGTGAGGGTGAGGTTGAGGGTAAGGGTTAGGATTAGGAATAGGGTTAGGGTTAGGTTTAGGCTGAGGGTGACGGTCAGGGTGAGGGTGAAGGTTAGGGTTAAGGTTAGGGTGAGGGTGAGGGTTACGGTTAGTGAGAGGGTTATGGCTAGTTTAATGGTTAGGGTTAAGTTGAGGGTAAGGTTTAAGGTTTGAGTGAGGGTGAGGGTGAGTGTTAGGGATATGGTTAGGGGTATTCTTTGGGTTAGGATTTGGGTGATGTTTAGGGTGAGGGTTAGGTTTAGGATGAGGATGAATGTTCGGGTGAGGGTTCGGGTGAGGGTGAAGGTAAGGGTTAGGGTGTGGGTGAGGATTAGGGTTAGCGTGAGGGTTAGCGTTAGGTTTAGGGTTAATGTGAGGGTGTGGGTTAGGGGTAGAGTTAGGGTTACTTTGAGGGTTAGGGTTAGGGTTAGGGTTATGGAGAGGGGTAGGGGTAGGTTTAGGGTGAGGTTTGGGTGAGTGTGAGGATTAGGGTGAGGGTGAGTGGTAGTATTAGGGTTATGGTTAGGGTTAGGGTGAGGGTTAGGGTTAGGTTTAGGGTTAGGATAAGTGTTAGGCTGATGGTTAGGGTTAGGGTTAGTGTGAGTGTTAGGTTTAGGCTTAGGGTTTGGGTTAGTTTGAGGATAAAGGTTAGGTTGAGGGTTAGTGTGAGGGTGAGGGTTAGGGTAATGGTGTGGGTGAGGGTGAGGGTATGGGTTAGGGTCATGGTTAGGGTTACGGTGAGGCTTAGGCTGAGAGTTAGGGTTAGGGTTAGTGTGAGGGTTAGGTTTAGGGTTAGGGTTAGGTTTAGGGTTAGGATTAGGGTTAGGATAATTTATAGGCTGAGGGTTAGGGTTAGGGTTAGTGTGAGGGTTAGGTTTAGGGTTAGGATAAAGTTTAGGGTGAGGGTAAAGTTTGGGGTGAGGTTTAGGGCGAGGGTGATGGTTAGGGTTATTGTTACGGTGAGGGTGAGGGTTAGGGTTAGGGTTAGGTTTAGGGTGTGGGTAAGTGTTAGGGTGAGGGTTAGGTTTAGGGTCAGGGTAAAGGTTAGGGTTAGGGTTAGGGTGAGTGTGAGGGTCAGGGTTAGCATTAGGGTTAGGGTGAGTGTGAAGGTTAGGGTGAGGGTTTGGATTAAGGTTAAGGATAGGGTGTGGATTAGGGTTGGGTTAGGTTTAGGGTGAGTGTTAGGCTAAGGCGTAGGGTTAGAGTTAATTTGAGGGTTCAGTTTAGTGTGAGGGTTAGGGTTAGGGTTAGGGTGTCGGTAAAGTTTAGGTTGAGGGTTAGTGTGATTGTGAGTTTTAGGGTTAGCATTAGGTTTAGGGTTTGTGTTAGGATGAGGGTTAGGGTTAGGTTTAGGGTTAGGGTGAGGTTGAGGGTGAGTTTTAGTGTTAGGGTTAGGGTGAGGGATAGTGTTAGGATGAGGGTTAGGGTGAGGGTGAGGGTGAGGGTGAGGGTTAGGGTTAGGGTTAGTGTTAGTGTTAGGGTTATGGTGAGGGTTCTGGTTAGGGTTATGGTGAGTTTTAGTGTTAGGGCAATTTTTAGTTTGAGGGTGATGTTTAGGGTGAGGGTGAGTGCTCGGGTGAGAGTTAGGTTTAGGTTTATGTTTAGGGATAGGATTAGGTTGAGGGTAAGGTTTAGGGTGAGGGTTAGGTTTAGGATGAGGTTTAGGCTGAGAGTTAGGGTTAGGGTTAGTTTGAGCGTTAGGGTTTGCGTTAGGGTTAGGGTTATTGTGAGGGTTAGGGTTAGTGTTAGGATGAGGGTGAGGATTACGGTTAGGGTTAGATTTAGGATGAGGGTTAGGCTGAGGGTTAGGGTTAGGTTTAGTGTGAGGATTAGTGTTAGCGTTAGGGTTAGGGTTATGGTGAGTGTTAGGGTTAAGTTAAGGGTTATGGTGAGTGTTAGGGTTAGGGAGGTTTAGGGTGAGGGTGAGGGTTTCAGTTAGGGTTAGCGTTAGGATGTGGGTTAGGCTTAGTGTTAGTGTGAGTGTTAGGCTTAGGGTTAGTGTTTGGGTTAGATTGAGGGCAAAATTTAGGTTGAGGTTTAGGGTGAGGTTTACAGTTAGGATGAGGGTTACGTTTAGGTTTAAGGTGAGGGTTAGGGTGAGGGTTAGGGTTAGGGTTATGGTTATGGTTAGGGTTAGGGTTAGTGTAGGGATTAGTGTGAACGTCAGCTTTAGGTTTAGGGTTAGGGTCAGGGTTAGGGTTAGGGATAGGGTTAGCGTGAGGTTTAAGGTTAGGGTTGTGGTTAGTGTGAGGGTAAGGTTTAGGGTGAGGGTTTGGGGTAGGTTGATGTTTAGTGTGAGGTTGAGGGTTAGTGTGAAGGCGGGGGGAGGGTGAGGGTTAGGTTGAGGGTGCGGGTGAGTGTGAGGTTGAGGGTGAGGCTTAGGGTTAGCGTTAGGATGAGTGTGAGGGTTAGGGTTAGGATTAAGTTTAGGGTTAGTGTTAGGCTGAGGGTGAGGTTGAAAGTAAGTGTGAGAGTTAGGGTTAGGGTTAGGGGGAGGGTTAGTGTGATGGTGAGGGTGAGGTTGAGGTTTAGGGTTAAGATTAGGTTTAGGGTGAATTTTAGGGTTAGGTTTAGGTTAGGGTTATTGTTTGGATTAGGGTTAGGGTGAGGGTGAGGGTGAGGTTTATGGTTCAGATTAGATTTAGGATTAGGGTAATGCTGAGGGGGAAGTGGAGGTTGAGGGTGAGGGTTAGGGTTAGGGTGAGGGTGAGGGCTAGGGTGAAGGTGAGGGTTAGGGTGACGGTGAGGGTTTCGGTTAGGTAAGGGTTAGGATTTGGGTGAGGATTAGGGTGAGGGTGAGGGTTAAGCTGAGGTTAGGTTTAGGGTGCGGGTTAGGGTCAAGGTGTGGGTGAGGGTTAGGGTTTGTGTGATGTGTAGTGTGAGGGTGAGTGTGAGGGTTACGGTTAGGGTTAGGTTTAGGGTGAGCTTGAGGGTGAGGGTTAGGATTAGGAATAGGGTTAGGGTTTGGGTTGGGCTGAGGTTGAAGGTCAGTGTGAGAGTGAAGCTTAGGGTTAGGGTTAGGGTTAGGGTGAGGTTTACGTTTAGTGTGAAGGTTATGGTTAGGGTTAGGGTTAGTTTTAGGGTTAGGGTGAGGTTTAGGTTTTGGATGATATTTAGGGTTTAATGTTAGGGGTAGGGTGTGTGTTAGGTTATGGGTGATGTTCAGGGTAGGGTGAGGCTTAGGGTGAGG
The DNA here is from genome assembly GCF_024711535.1 of Dipodomys merriami. NCBI lineage: Eukaryota > Metazoa > Chordata > Mammalia > Rodentia > Heteromyidae > Dipodomys > Dipodomys merriami. The sequence goes on from NW_027202327.1 coordinate 2,574,706, forward strand.
ATGAGGGTTCGGGTGAGGGTGAGGGGTCGGGTTCGGGTGAGGTTTAGGGGTGGGTTAGGATTAGGGTTAGGGTTAGGGTTAGGGTGAGGATTAGGGAGAGTGGAAGGGGTAGGGTTAGGGTGAGGTTTAGGATGTGGGTAAGTGTTAGGGTGATGGTTAGGGTGAGGGTGAGGGTTAGAGTTTGGGTGAGGGTAATGGTTAGGTTGAGGGTTAGGGTGAAGGTTAGGGTGAGTGTTTGGGTTAAGGTTAAGTATAGGGTGAGGATTAGGGTTAGGGTTAGGGTTAGGCTGAGGGTTAGGCTAAGGATTAGCGATAGGGTTAGTGTGAGGGTTAGGTTTATTGTGAGGGTTAGGGTTAGGGTTAGTGTTAGGGTGACTCTAACGGTTATGATGAGGGTTAGTGTGTGAGTTTTAGGTTTAGCATTAGGTTGAGGGTTAGGGTTAGGATGAGTGTTAGGGTTAGGGTTAGGGTTATGGTTAAGGTGAGAGCTAGGTTGAGGGTGAGGGTTAGGGTGAGGGTGAGGTTGAGGGTTAGGTTTTCAGTCAGGTAAGTGTTAGGGTTAGGGTTAGGGTGAGGATTAAGGTGAGGGTGTGGGTTAAGGTTAGGGTTAGGTTTAGGATTAGGGTGAGCATGAGGGTAAGGGTTAGGGTGAGTGTGAGGGTGAGGGTTATGTTTAGGGTTAGTGTGAGGGTTAGGGTTATAATTAGGATTAGGGTTAAGGTGAGGGTTATGGTTAGGGTTAGGGTGAGTGTTAGGGGTAGTGATGTTTAGTATGAGTGTGAGGGTTAGGGTGAGGGTGAGTGTTCTGGTGAGAGATAGGGTTAGGGTTAGTGTTAGGGATAGGGTTAGTGTAGGGGTAAGGGTAAGGGTGAGGGTTAGGTTGAGGGTGAGGTTTAGGGTTAAGATTAGTGTTAGGGTTAGTGTAAGTGTGAGGGTGAAGGTGAGGGTTAGGGATAGGGTGAGGATTAGGGTAAGGGTTAGGGTTTGGGTTATGGTGAGGGTAAGTGTTAGGGTAAGTTTTAAAGTGAAGATGAGGGTTAGGGTTAGCATTAGGGTTAGGGTTAGGGTTAGGATGAGGTTGAGGGTTAGTGTTAAGATTAAGGTTATGGTTAAGTTTAGGGTGACGGTGAGGGTGTGGGTGAGGGTTAGGTTTATTGTTAGTGTGAGGGTTAGGCTTAGGGTGAGTGTTAGGTTTAGGGTGAGGGTTAGGTTTAGGGTAATGTTTAGGGAGAGGGTGAAGGTTAGGGTTAGGTTTAGGGTTAGGGTGATGGTGAGGGATAGATTTAGGATTAGGGTTAGGGTGAGGGTGAGGGTGATGTTGAGGGTGATATTTATTGTGACAGTGAGGGTTACGGTGAGGATGAATGTTAGGGTTCGGGTGAGGGTTTAGTTGAATTGAGGGTTAGGGTGTGCTTGAGGGTTAGGTTTAAGTTTAGGGTTATGGTGAGGGTTAGGGTTAGGGTTAGGGTTAGCATGAGATTTATTGTGAGGTGTTGAGATAGGATTAGGTTGAGGGTTAGGGTGAGGGTGAGGATTAGCGTTAGCGTTAGGGTTAAGGAGAGGGTTAGGTTGAGGTTTAGGTTTAGGGTGAGGGTGAGGGTTAGGGTGAAGGTGATGGTGATGATTTCTGTTAGGTAAGGGTTAGCGGTATTTTTAGGGTGATGATTAGGGTGAGATTGAGGGTTAGTGTGAGTGTTATTGTAAGGGTGAGGGTTGGGGTTAGGATTTGGGTGAGGGTTAGGGTGTGGGTGAGGGTTAGGGTTAGGTTGAGTTTTAGGGTGATGGTGAGCATTAGGGTAATTGTGAGTGTTAGGTTTGAGTTTAGGTTGAGGGTTAGTTTTAGAGTGAGGGTCAGGGTGAGGGTTAGGGTGAGGGGTATTGTTAGGGTTAGCGGGAGGGTTAGGGTTAGTGTGAGGGTTAGGGTTAGTGTTAGAGTTAGGGTTAGTGTGAGGATAAGGGTTAGGGTGAGGTTTAGGTTAAGGGTGAGGGTTAGGATTATCGTTAGGGTTAGGGTAAGTTTAGGGTGAGGGTTAGGGTTAGGGTTAGGGTTAGGATGATGGTGAGAGTTAAGGTTAGGGTGATGTTTAGGTTGAGGGTGAGGGTTAGGTTGAGGATGAGGGTGAGGGTTAGGTTGAGGGTGATGGTGATGGTGAGGGTTAGGGTGAGGGTTAGGGTTAGGGTTAGGGTGAGGTTTAGGTTTACTTTAAGGGTTAGGGTTATTGTTAAGTTTAGGGTTAGTGTGAGGATGAAGGTTAGGGTTACGGTTAGGATGAGGTTAAGGTTTAGGTTGAGGGTTAGGGTGAGGGTGAGGCTTAGGGTAATGCTTAGGGTGAGGGTGAGGGTGAGGGTTAGGGTGAGGTTTAGGGTTAGGATTAGTGTGAGGCTTAGGGTTAGGTTTAGGGTGAAGGTAAGTATTAGGGTGAGGGTTAGGGTGATAGTGAGGGTTAGGATTATCGTGAGTGTTATTGTGAGGTTTAGGGTGAGTGTTAGGTTAGAGTTAGGGTTAGGGTTAGGGTGAGGGTGAGTGTTAGCGTTAGTGTTAGGTTGAGCTTTAGGGTTAGGTATAGGTTTTTTGTTAGGATTATGGTTAGAATGAGAGCTAGGGTGAAGGTGAGGTTTAGGGTTAGGTTTAGGTTAGGATGAGGGTTAGGTTTAGGAGAGGGTTAATGTTAGGTTTAGGGTGAGGGTTAGGGTTAGTGTGATGTTAAGTTTGAGGGTGAGGTTTAGGGTCAAGTTGAGGGTTCGGGTTAGGCTTAGGGTCAGGGTAAGTGTGAGGGTTAGGTGTAGGATTAGGGTTAGGTTTAGGGGTAGAGTTGCAGTGAGGGTTGGGTTTAGTGTGAGGGTTAGGGTGAAGGTAAGTATTAGGGTGAGGGTTAGGGTGATAGTGAGAGTTAGGATTATCGTGAGTGTTAGTGTGAGGGTTATGGTGAGTGTTAGGTTAGAGTTAGGGTTAGGGTGAGGGTGAGGGTTATGGTTAGTGTTAGGCTTAGGGTTAGGTTTAGGGTAAGGGTGAATGTGAGGGTGAGGGTTAGGGTTATTGTTAGTGTTACGGTTAGGGTTAGGTTGAGGGTGAGTGTGAGGGTGAGGGTGAAGGTGAGGGTTAGGGTTAGTGTGAGGGTTTGGATTATTTTTAAAGTTAGGGTTCGGGTGAGGTTTAGGGTGAGGTTTCGGGTTCGGGTGAGGATGATGGTAAGGGTGAGAGTTAGGGTGTCTGTGAGTGTTAGGGTAAGGCTGTGGGTTCCGGTTAGGGGTAGCATTAGCATGAGGGTTAGGGATAGGGTTTGAATTAGGGTGAGGTTTAGGGAGAAGGATGGGGATAGGGTTAGGGTTATGGTTAGTGTGAGGATTAGGGTTAGGGTTAGGTTTAGGGTGAGGTTTACACTTAGGGTTAAGGTGAGGGTTAGGGTTAGGGTTAGGATTAGTGTTAGTGTGAGTATAAGGGTTAGGGTGAGGGTTAGGGTGAGAACGAGGGTTAGGGTTAGCCTGAGGGTTAGGGTGAAGGTTAGGGTGGGGGTTAGGGTGAGGGTTAAGGTTAGGGTTAGGTGAGGATTAGGGTGAGCGTAAGGTTTAGCATGAGAGTTAGGGTGAGGGTGAGGTATAGGGTTATGGTCAGGGTAAGGGATAGGGCGAGGGTTAGGGTAAGGTTGAGGGTTAGGGTTAGCATTATTGTTAGGGTGAGGGTGAAGGTTAGGGTGAGGTTTAGGGTTAGGGTTAGGGATAGGGTGAGGATTAGGGTTAGGGTTACGTTTAGGGTGAGGGTTATGCTGAGGGGTAGGGTTAGGGTTAGGGTTAGGGTGAGGGTTAGGGTTAGGGTTAGGGTTAGGATGAGTGTTAGTGTGAAGGTGATGGTGAGGGAGAGGGTGAGGGTGAGAGTTAGGTTTAGTTTTAGGGTTATGGTTAGTTTTAGGTTTAGGTTTAGGGTGAGGACTAGGGTGAGGTTGAGGTCTAGGGTTAAGTTTAGGATTAGGGTGAGGGTTAGGTTTAGTGTGAGGGTTAGGGTTAAGGTTAGGTTTAGGGTGAGGGTAAGAGTGAGAGTGAGGGTTATGGTGAGAGTGAGGGTTAGGGTTAGCCTGAGTGTTAGGGTGAGGGTTACGGTGATGGTTAGGTTTAGGGTTAGGGTTAGTGTTAAGGTTAGGATGTGGGTGAGGATTATGGTTAATGTTAGGGTGAGGGTTAGGGTTAAGGTGATGTTTAGGTTGAGGGTGACAGTTAGGTTGAGTGTTCGGTTTAGGGTTAGGGTGAGTCGTAGGGTGTTGGTTAGGGTTAGGGTTAGAGTCAGGGTTTGGGTGACGGTGAGGGTTAGGGTGAGTTTGAGGTTTAGGGTTAGTGTTAGGGTTAGGGTGATGGTTAGGCTTAGGTTTAGGTTAAAGTTAGGGTAAGGGTGACGTTTACGGTTATGTTTAGGGTGAGGGTTAGCTTTAGTGTGAGGATTAGGGTTAGGGTTAAGGTAAAGGTTAGGGTGAGGGTTAGGGTTAGGGTTAGGGTTAGGATGAGGGTGAGGCTGAGGGTTAGGGTTAGGGTTCGGGGGAGGGTAAGGGTAAGGGTGAGGGTAATGTGAGGGTTAAGGTTAGGCTTAGGTTTAGGGTGAGGTTTAGGTTGAGGGTTAGTGTTAGGGTTAGGGTGTGGGTTAGGGTTAGGGTTAGTTTAAAGTTAGCATTATGGTGACATGTACGGTTAGGTTAGGGTGAGGGTTAGGGTTAGTGTGAGGATTAGGGTTAGGGTTAGGGTTAAGCTTAGGGTGAAGGTGAGGGATAGGGTTAAGGTGAGGGTAAGGGTTAGGGCAAGGTTTAGTGTGAGGTTGAGGGTTAAATGTTAGCCTTAGGGTTACGGTGAAGGGGAGGGTTAGTGTGAAGGTTAGGTTGAAGGGTAGAGTTAGGGTTAGGGTTAGGGTGAGGGTTAGTGTTAGGGAGAGTTTGAGGGTGAGTGTAAGGGTTAGGGTGAGCGTTAGTGTGAGGTTTAAGTTCAGGGTTATCATTAGGTTTAGGGTGAGGGTTAGGGTTAGGATTAGGGTTAGGGTGGGGGTGAGGGCTAGTGTTAGCATTAGGGTTAGGGTTAGGGTTAGGTTTAGTGTGAGGGTGAGATTGAGGTGAGGTTTCGGGTTAGGTTTAGGATTAGGTTTATGGTTAGGGTTAGGCTGAAGGTGTTCTTGAGGTTGAGGTTGAGGGTTAGATTTAGGGTGAGTTTTATGGTGAGGGCTAGGTTGAGGGTGAGGGTTATGGTGAGGGTTAGGGTGAGGGTGAGGGTTTCGGTTAGGAAAGGCTTTGGGTTAGGATTAGGGTGAGGATTAGGATGAGGGTGAGGTTTAAGGTGAGGGTTAGGGTTATGTGAGGATTAAGGTTAGGTTTAGGGTGAGGGTTAGGGTTAGGGTGATGTTTAGCGTGAGGGTGAGTGTTAGGGTGAGGGTGAGGGTGAGGGTTTAGGTGAGGGTTAGGGTTGGGGTGAGCGTTAGGGTGATGGTGAGGGTTAGGGTGAAAGTGAGGGTTAGGTTTAGGTTTAAGGTTAGGGGGAGGGTTAGGGTTATGGTGAGCGTATGGGTTAGGATGAGGTTTAGGGTAAGGGTAAGGTTTCAGGATAGTGTTAGAGTTAGGGTGAGGGTTAGAGTTCAGGTTAGGCTTAGGGTGAGGGTGAGGGTTAGGGTTAGTAATTAGGGTTAGTGTCAGGGTGTGGGTAAGTTTTAGACTGAGGTTAGTTTTAGGGTGAAGTTTAGGGTTAAGTTGAGGGTTAGGGTGAGCATTAGGGTGAGGGTTAGGTTTAGGTTTAGGGTTAGTGTGTGGGTTAGGGTGAGGTTTAGTGTTAGTGTTAGCGTTAGGGTGAGGGTGATGGTTAGGGATAGCATTAGGGTTAGGGTTAGAGTTAGGGTGAGGGTTAGGGTTAGATTAAGGATGAGGTTTAGTGTTAGGTTGAGGGTTAGGGATAGGGTTGTATTTAGGGTGAGGGTCAGAGTTAGGGTTAGGGTTAGAGTTAGGGTGAGGGTGTCTGTGAGGGTTAGGGTTAGGATTACGGTTAGGGTTAGGGTTAGGCTGAGAGTGAGAGTGAGAGTGAGGGTGAGGTTTAGGGTTAGTGTGAGGGTTAGGTTTAGGTTTAGGGTTAGGATGAGGGATAGTGTTAGAGTGAGGGTTGGGATTAGGGTTAGGGTTAGGATTAGGTGAGGGAAAGGTATAGGGTCAGTGTTAGGGTCACTGTGAGGGTTAGGGTTAGGGCGAGGTTTAGGGTGAGCATTAGGGTTATTGTTCGGGTTAGATTTAGGGTTAGGGTGAGGGTTAGGATGAGGTTTAGTTTAAGGGTTAAGGTTAGGGTGAGGGTAAGGGTTAGAGTGAGGGATAGGGTGAGGGTGAGATTTAGGGATAGCATTAGGGTTTAGGATAGAGTTAGGGGGAGGGTTAAGTTTACGGTTAAGTTTAGCGTGGGGGTGAGGGTGAGGGTTATGTTGAGGGTTAGGGTTAGGGTTAGGATTAGGGGTTTGGTTAGGGTTAGGTTTAGAATGAGGGTAAAGGTTAGGGTTACGGTTATGTTGAGGGTAAGTTTTAGGATGAGGGTTAGGGTGAGTGTGAGGGTTAGGTTTAGCGTTAAGTTTAGTGTGAGGTTTAGGGTGAGGGTTAAGTTGAGGGTTAGTGTTAGTATGAGGGTGAGCTTTAGATTTAGGTTTAGTGTGAGGGTTAGGGTTAGGCTGGGGTTTAGGGTAAGTTTAGGGTGAGGGTAAGGGTCCAGGTGAGCGTGAGTTTTAGGGTGTGAGTGACAGTTAGGGTAAGGGTGAGGGTTAATGTGACAGTGAGGGTTAGGGTGAGGCTTAGGCTTGTGGTGAGGATTAGGGTTAGGGTTAGTGTTAGGGTTATGGTGAGGGTAAGGGTAAGGATGAGGTTTAGTGTGAGGGTGAGGTTTAGGGATAGCGTTAGAGTTATTGTGAGGGTGAGGGTGAGGGTAAGGGTTATGATTCAGGTTAGGCTAAGGGTGAGGGTGAGGGTTAGAGTTAGGTTTAGATTTAGGGTTAGGAAGAGCTTTGGCTAAGGGTTAGGGTTAGGTTTAGGGTGATGGATAGGTTTAGTGTGAGGGTTAGGCTTAAGGTTAGGATTAGGATTAGGGTGAGGGAAATTTTTAGGGTGAGTGTTAGTGTGACAGTGAGTGTTAGGATTAGGGTGAGGGTTAGGGTGAGCGTTAGGTTGAGGGTTAGGGTTAGATTTAGGGTTATGGTTAGTGTTAGGGTTAGGGTAAGGGTGAATGTGAGGGTGAGGGTTAGGGTTATTGTTAGTGTTACGGTTAGGGTTAGGTTGAGGGTGAGTGTGAGGGTGAGGGTGAAGGTGAGGGTTAGGGTTAGTGTGAGGGTTTGGATTATTTTTAAAGTTAGGGTTCGGGTGAGGTTTAGGGTGAGGGTTCGGGTTCGGGTGAGGATGATGGTAAGGGTGAGAGTTAGGGTGTCTGTGAGTGTTAGGGTAAGGATGTGGGTTCCGGTTAGGGGTAGCATTAGCATGAGGGTTAGGGATATGGTTTGAATTAGGGTGAGGTTTAGGGAGAAGGATGGGGATAGGGTTATGGTTAGTGTGAGGATTAGGGTTAGGGTTAGGTTTAGGGTGAGGTTTACACTTAGGGTTAAGGTAAGGGTTAGGGTTAGGGTTAGGATTAGTGTAGTGTGAGTATAAGGGTTAGGGTGAGAACGAGGGTTAGGGTTAGCCTGAGGGTTAGGGTGAAGGTTAGGGTGGGGGTTAGGGTGAGGGTTAAGGTTAGGGTTAGGTGAGGATTAGGGTGAGCGTAAGGTTTAGCATGAGGGTTAGGGTGAGGGTGAGGTATAGGGTTATGGTCAGGGTAAGGGATAGGGCGAGGGTTAGGGTAAGGTTGAGGGTTAGGGTTAGCATTATTGTTAGGGTGAGGGTGAAGGTTAGGGTGAGGTTTAGGGTTAGGGTTAGGGATAGGGTGAGGATTAGGGTTAGGGTTACGTTTAGGGTGAGGGTTAGGCTGAGGGGTAGGGTTAGGGTTAGTGTGAGAGTTAGGGTGAGGGTTAGGGTTAGGGTTAGAGTTAGGATGAGGGTGAGGGTGAGGTTGAGATTACGTTTTAGGATGAGGGTCAGTGTGAGGGTGAGGTTTAGGGTTAGCATTAGGGTTAGAGTTAGGGTTAGGTTGAGGGTTAGCGTTATGGTTGTGGTTAGGGTGAGGGTGAGGTTTAGGGTTAGCATTAGAGTTAGGGTTAGGGTTAGGGTGAGGGCTAAGGTGAGGGTTAGAGTGAGGTTTAGGGTTAGGATGAGGGTTAGGGATAGGGTTGGGGTTAGTGTGAAAGTCAGCTTTAGGGTTTGGGTTAGAGTTAGGGTGAGGGTTAGTGTGAGGGTTAGGGTTAGGATTAGGGCTAGGGTTAGGGTTATGCTGAGGGTAAGTGTGAGGGTGAGGGTGAAGTTTAGAGTTAGGTTGAGGTTTAGATTTAGGGTTAGTTTTAGGGTTAGGCTGAGGGTGAGGGCGAGAGTGTACGTGAGGTTTAGGGTGAAGGTGAAGGTTAGGGTTTGGGTGAGGGTTAGGGTTAGGGTTAGGATGAGGGGTATGGTGAGGGGTAGGGTTAGAGTGAGGGTGAGGGTTAGGGTGATGGTTAGTTATAGGGTTAGGGTGAGGGTAAGGCTGAGGGTGAGGGTTAGGGTTAGGGTGAGAATTAGGGTTAATGTGAGGGTTAGAGTGACGGTGAGGGGAAGGGTTAGGTTGAGGACTAGGGTAAGTTTCGGGTGAGTGTGAGGGTTCGGATGAGGGTGAATTTTAGGGTGTGGGTGACTGTTAGAATAAGGGTGAGGGTTAAGGCGACGGTGAGGGTTAGGGTGAGGTTGAGGGTTAGGTTTGCGGTCAGGATTACGGTTAGGGTTATGGATAAGGTTATGGTCAGGGTAAGGGTTAGGATGGGGTTTAGCGTGATGGTGAGGTTTAGGGATAGCGTTAGAGTTAGGGTGAGGGTGAGGGTAAGGGTTAGGGTTCAGTTTAGGCTTAGGGTGTGGGTGAGGGTTAGAGTTAGGGTTAGGGTTAGGGTTAGGAAGAGGGTTTTGCTGAGGGTTAGGGTTATGGTGAGGGATAGGGTTAGTGTGAGTGTTAGGGTTAGGTTTAGAATTAGGGTGAAGGAAAGGTTTAGGGTGAGGGTTAGGGTGATGGTGAGTGTTAGGATTAGGCTGAGCGTTAGGGAGAGGTTTAGGATTAGGGTGAGGGTTAGGGTGAGGATTAGTTTTATGGTTAGGGTTAGGGTTCGGGTGAGGGTAAGTGTTAGAGTGAGATTTAGGGTGAGGGTCAGGGTTAACGATAGCATTAGTGTTAGGGTTAGGGTTATGGTGATGTTTAGTGTTACGGTTAGGGATAGGGTTAGGGTGAGGGTTAGGGTTAGGGTTAGGGTTAAGGTGAGGGTGAGGGTTAGGGATAGGCTTAGGGTGAGGGTTAGGGTTACTGTTAAATTAGGTTGAGGGTGAGGGTTATGTTGAGGTGTAGGGTGAGGTTTAGGTTTAGGGTGAGGTTGAGGGTGAGGTTTAGGTTTAGGATTAGGCTTAGGTTTAGGGTTAGGCTTAGGATGAGGGTGAGGTTGACGGTCAGAGTCAGGTTTAGGGTGAGGGTTAGGGTTATGGTTAGGGTTAGGGTGAGGGTGAGGGTGAAGGTTAGGGTGAGGGTGATGGTGAGGATGAGGGTGAGGTTGAGAGTTAGGTTTAAGGTTAGGGTTATGTTTTGTTTTAGGCTTAGGGTTAGTGTGAGGGCTAGGGCGAGGCTGAGGTCTAGGGTTAAGTTTAGGATTAGGGTGAGGATTAAGGTTAGGGTGAGTGTTAGGTTGAGGGGTAGGGTTAGGGTTAGGGTGAAAGTGAGGGTGAGGGTTAGGGTTAGGGTGGGGGTTAGGTTTAGGTTGAGGATTAGGTTTAGAGTGACAGTGAGGGTAAGGGTTAGGTGAGAGCTAGGGTTAGGCTTAGGGTTAGGCTGAGTTTTAGGTTTGGGTGAGGGTGAGGGTGAGGGTTAGGTTCAGGATTAGGCTTAGGTTAGGCTTAGGGTGAGGTTGAGGGTGAGGGTCAGAGTTAGGTTTAGGGTGAGGGTTAGGGTTATGGTTAGGGTTAGGGTGAGGGTGAGGGTGAGGGTTAGGGTGAGGGTCATGTTGAGGGTGAGGGTGATGGTTAGGATTAGTGTGTTGGTTAGTTTTATGGTTAGGGTTAGGGTGAGGGTGAGTGTGAGGAGAGGAGTAGTGTTAGGGTTAGGGTGAGGGTTAGGTTTAATGTGAGGGTTAGGTTTAGGGTTAGGGTTAGTGTGAGGATAAGGGTTAGGGTGAGGGTTAGGGTGAGGGTTAGGTTTAGGCTGAGTTTGAGGGTTAGGTTTAGGGTGAGTGTGAGGGTTAGGTTTAGGGTTAGGGTTAGTGTTAGGCTTAGGGTGAGTGTGAGAGTTAGGTTTATGATAAGGGTTAGGTTTAGACTTAGTGTGAGTGTTAGGGTGAGGATGAGGGTTCGGGTGATGATGAGGGTTAGGGTGTGGGCGAGGGTTAGGGTTACGGTGAGGATTAGGGTTGGGTTAGGTTTAGGGTTATAGTGAGGGTAAGGGTTAGGGTTAGGTTTAGGGGGAAAGTTAGGATTAGGGTAATGATTAGGGTGAGGGTTAGTGTGAGGGTGAGGTTTTGGGTTCCCTAACCATAACCTTAACCATAACCCTCACTCTAACCCTTATTCTAAACCTAACCCTCACCCGAAACCTAACCCTCACCCTAACACAAACCCTCACACTAAACTTAACCCTATCACTCACCCTCACCCTCAACCTCACCCTCCCCCTAACCCTAACCCTCATCCTAACCCTTACCCTAAACCTAATGCTAACACTAAACCTCACCCTCACCCTAAACCTTACCCTCACCCTAACCCTAACCATAACCATAACCATAACTATCACCCTCACCCTTATTCTAAACCTAACCCTCACCCTAACACTAACCCTCACACTAAACTTAACCCTAACACTCACCCTCAACCTCAACCTCACCCTCACCCTAACCCTAACCCTCATCCTAACCCTAACCCTAAACCTAATGCTAACACTAAACCTCACCCTCACCCTAAACCTTACCCTCACCCTAACCCTAACCCTAACCCTCACACTAAACCTAACCTTCAACCTAACGCTAACCCTAAACCTCACACTAAACCTAAGCCTCACCCTAACCCTCAGCCTAACCCTCACCCTAAACCAAACCCCAACCCTAATCCTCACCCTATCCCTAACCTTAACCTTAATCCTCACCATAACCCTCACTCTCACCCTAACCCTAATACTAAACCTAACCCTCACCCTCACCCTCACCCTCACCCTAACACTTACCCACACCCTAACCCTCACCCTAAACTAACCCTAAACCTAACCCTCACCATAACTTCACCCTAATCCTAATCATTACCGTAAGCCTAACCCTCACCCTCACCCTAGGCCTCACCCTAAACTTTACCCTCAATGTAACCCAAACCCTAACTCTAAACCTAACACTCACACTAACCCTAACCTTAAACCTCAGGCTAACCCTTATCCTAACCCTAAACCAAACCCTAAGGTTAACCCCCACCCTAACCCTAACGCTAACACTTAACCGCACTCTCACAATAACTGACACCCTAAACCTTATCCTCACACTAACCCTAAACCTAACCCTAACCCTAACCCTAACCCTAACCCTAACCCTCAGCCTCACCTTCATCCTAAAACTAACCCTCACCCTAAACATCAATCTAACAATAACCCTAACCCTAACCCTAACCCTAATGCTCACCCTAACCCTAATCCTCACCTTATAGCTCACCCTCACTCTAATCCTCTCCCTAACCCTAACAGTAAGCCTTTCCTAACCGAAACCCTCACCCTCACCCATGCCCTCATCCTAACCCCCACCCTCACTCAAGCCCTCACTCTAAACCTAACCCTAACCCTCACCCTCACCCTCACCCTCAGCCTAACCCTAACCATAACCCTAATCCTAACCCTAACCCTAACCCTTACACTATACCTTATCCTAACCCTAATGCTAACACTAACCCTCACCCTCACTCTAATCCTAACCCTAACCCTAACCCTCACCCTAACCCTAATCCGAATGCTAACCTTAAACCTCAACCTCACCCTAAATCTCATCCTAACCCTTACCCTCACCTTCACCCTCACCCTAATCCTAACCCTAACCCTAACCCTCACACTAACCCTCACCCTACCCCTAACCCTAACCCTACCCCTCTGCCTAACCCTCACCCTAATATAACCCTAACAGTAATCCTCACCCTATACCTAACCCTCACCCGAACCTTCACCCTAAGCCTAACCCTAACCCTAACCCTCACCCCAACCATCACCTTAAAAATCGCCCTCACCCTAATCCTCACCCTAACCCTACCCATAATCCTTTCCTAACCAAAACCCTCACCCTCACCCTACCCCTCACACTGACCCTAGCCTTCACTCTAAACCTAAACCTTACCCTAACCGTCATCCTCACCCTCACCCTCAACCTCAGCCTAACCCTAACGCTAAACCTAAACCTAACCCTATCCCTATCCCTCACCCTCAATCTAACACCAACCGTAATCCTCACCCTAACCCTAACACTAACCCTAATGCTATCCGTAAACCTCACCATCACCCTAACCCCAACCATAACCCTAACACTCAACCTAACCCTAACCCTAACCCTAACCCTAATTCTAACCCTAAACCCATTCCACACCCTAACCCTCACCCGAACCTTCACCCTAAGCCTAACCCTAACCCTAACCCTCACCCAAACCATCACCTCACACTTAACCTCACCCTCACCCACATCCTCATCCTAACCCTAACCCTAACCATAATCCTCACCCTAACTCTCACACTAACACTAACCCTACCCCTACACCTCAGCCTAACCCTCACCCTAACCCTTACACTAACCCTAATCCTCACCCTAACCGTCACCCTCACCCTAACTATAATGCTAACCCTAACCCTCAACCTCACCCTAAACCTCGCCCTAACACTTACCCTGACCATAACACTATCCCTCACCCACACCCTAACCCTCACCCTAAACCCTATGCTCACCCTAATCATCAGCCTAACACTAAACTTAACCCTAACCCTAAACCTCACCCTTACCCCCACCCTAACCTTCACCCTAACCCTCACGCTAACCCTAACCCTCACTCTAACCGTAACTCTCACCCTAACCCTTAAACTCACACTAACCCTAACCCTACCCTAACCCTAACCCTCACACTAAGCATAACATTCATCCTAAACCTAACCCTACTTCTCACCCTAACCCTAAACTTTACCCTAACGCTAACCCTCACCCTAACCCTAATGCTAACCCCAATCCTCTAACCATAAAACTAACCATAACATTAACCCTATCCCCATCCTTCAGCCTAACCCTCACCCTAATCCTAACTCTAACACTAACCCTCACGCTAATGTTACCCCTATCCCGATCCATCACACTTACCCTAACCCTCACAGACACCCTAACTCTCACCCTAACCATCACCCTCACAAGAACCCTCACCCTCAAACTAACCCTAACACTAAAAATAACCCTAACCCTCACCATCAACTTCACCCTTACCCTAACCCTAACCTGAACCCGAACCCTCACGTTCACACTCACTCTAACCCAAACCCTAACTTTCACCCTCACCTTAAACATCACCTTAACCCTAACCCTCACCCTAACCCTAACCATAACCCTCACCCTCACCCTAATCCTAAATATAACCCTAACCTTCACCCTAAACCTCATACTAACACTCACGCTAATCCTAACCCTCACTCTCACCCCAACCCTCACCCTAATACTTACCCTCACCCTAACCCTAACCCTAACCCTCACACTAAACCTAACCCTCACACCAAATCTAAGCCTAAACCTAACCCTAATCCTAAACCAAAACCTCACACTCACCCTCAACCTAAGCTTAACCCGAACCCGAACCCTCACCCTAAAACTAACCCTCAACCTAAACATCACACTAAACTTAACCGTCAACCTAAAGAATCCCTAACCTTCACCTAACCCTAAACCTCATCCTAACCCTAACCCTAACCCTCACCTTCACACTAGCCCTCATCGTAACCATAATCCTAACAATAACCCTAACCCTTACCCTAAATCTCACCCTAACCATAACCCTAACACTCACCCTCACCCTAACCCTAAACTTAACCCTAACCCTCACTCTCACCCTCACCCTAAGCCTAACGCTAAGTCTAACCCTCACCCTAACACTCATCCTAAACCTTTCCCTCATCCTAATCCTAACAATAACCCTCACCCTTACCCTAACCCTTAAAAGAACCCTAACCCTCACAGTAAACCTAACCCTCACGCTAATCCTAAACCTCACGCTCTCCCTAACCCTAACACTAACTATAACCCTCACCCTCACCCTCACCCTCAACCTAACCCTCACCCTCATCCTCACCCTAACCCTCACCCTCACCCTAAACATCACCCTAACCTTAAACCTCACCATCACCCTAAACCTAACCCTAACACTCACCCTAACCTCACCCTAACCCTAATGATAATCCTAATCCTCGACACTCATCCTAAACATCATGCTAACCCTTATCCTCACACTAACACTGACCCTAACCCTAACCCTCACACTAACTATAACCCTCACCTTAACCTTAACAATACCCCTCAACGTAACCCTCACACTAACCCTAAACATAACCCTAACCCTTTCCCTAACCCGAACCTTAACAGTAACCCACACGCTCATACTAAACATCACCCTAACGCTAAGACTCACCCTAACCCTATCCCTGAACATAACCCTCACTCAACCCTAATCCTCACCCTAAACCTCACCCTAACCCTAACACTAAACGTACCCTCATCCTCACACTAAACCTCACCCTAACCCTTATTCTCACCATAACCCTAACACTAATCCTAACCCTTTCCTTACCCTAAACCTAACCCTCTCCCACACCCTAACCCTCAACCTCAACCTCACCCTCACCCTCACCCTAACACTCTCCCTAAACCTAACCCTAACCCTAATCCTGAACCTAATCCTCACCCTGAAACTCACCCTAACCCTAAGCATAACAATAACCATAACACTAACCCTCACCCTCTCCATCACCCTAACTGTCACACTCACGCTAAAACTCACCCTAACCCTAAACCTACCCCTCTCCCTAACCCTAACACACAACATAAACCTAACCCTACCCCTAACCCTCACCCTCACACGAAACCTAAACCTAACGCTAACCCTCACCCTAAACCTAATCCTCACTCACACGCTCACCCTCACCCACACCCGAACCAGCATGCGCTCCCTACCCCTCAACCTCACCTTAAACATCACCCAAACACTAACCCTCACACTAATCCTAACCCTATCCCTAACCCGCACCCTAACCCTCACCGTAACACTTACCCTCACCCTATCCCTAAACATAACCCTAACCATAACCCTCACACTAACCGTAACCCTCACTCTAACCCTAATCCTAACCCTAAACCTAACCTTCAAACTCATTCTGACCCTCACCCTCAGCCTAACCCTAACTCTAACACTATTCCTAATTCTAACTGTCAGCCTCACCCTCACCCTAAACATCACCCTAACCCTCACCCTCACCCTGACCCTCACCCTATCCCTCACCCTCACCCTCACATTAACCATCAACCTCACCCTAAACCTCAGCCTAACCCTAAACCTCACCCTAACCCTGACCCTAACCCTCACCCTAACGCTAACCCTCACCCTAACCCACTCTAACCCTAACGCTAACCCTAACCCTAACCCTCACCCTAAACCTCACCCTTAACCTTATCCTCACAATAAACCTAAGCCTAAGCCTATGCCTAACTCTAACCCTAACCCTCACCCTAACCCTATCCCGACACCTCATACTAACTCTCAAACTAACCATAACCCAAACCCTAAACCTCAACCTAACCCTAACTCTAGACTTAACCCTCACCCTCACCCTAACCCTCACCATCACCCTAACCCTCACCCTAACACTATCTCTCAACCACACCCAAACCCTCACCCTCACCCTCACCCTAACACTCACACGAACACTCACCCTCACCCTAACCATCAACCTTATAATAAACATCACCCTAACTCTAACTCTCACCCTAACCCTCACCCTAACCCTTACCTAACCCTAACCCTAAACCTAACCCTCACCCTAACACTAACCCTCACACTAACCCTAACCCTAACCCTCACCCTCACCCTAAACCTAACATTCATCCTAACCCTAAAGTTAAACCTAATGCTAAACCTAAACCTCATCCTCACCCTAACGCTCACCCTAACCCTAACCCTACCCCTCAGCCTAACCCTGACCCAAAACATAACTGTAACCCTAATCCTCACCCTAAACCTAACCTTTAAAATAACCCTCACCCAACCCCTCACCCTAACCCTCATGCTAACCCTAACCCTAACCCTCACACTAACCCTCACCCTAACCCTTATGCTCACCCAAAACCTAAAACTCACCCTCATCCTAACCCTGACCCTAACTCTGAACTACACCCTAACCTTCACCCAAAGCCTAACCCTAAACCTAACCCTCAACCTAACCCTCACAGTAACCCTAAACATAACCCTAACCCTCACCCTAAACTTTACCCTCAACCTAACCCAAAACCTAAACCTAACACTCACACTAACCCTAACCCTAACCCTCAGCGTTTTATCCTAACGGTAAAACTAAGCCTAACCGTCACACTAACCCTAATCCTAACCCTCAGCCTAACCCTCACCCTAACCCTAACCCTAATCCTAACCCTGACCCTGACCCTCACCCTATCCCTAACCCTAAACCTAACCCTCACCCTAACCCTAACCCTCATCCTTACCATTACCCTAACCCTCAGCCTAACCGTAATCCTTAACCTAATCCTAACACTCCCCCTCACCCTCACCCTAAACCTATCCCTAATCCTCACCATAACGCTAACCCTCACCCTATACCTCAAACTCAACCTAACCCTAAACCTAAACCTAACCCTCACCCTAACCCTAAAACTAACCATAAAACTCATCCTCACACTATACCTCACCCTAACCCTTACGTTCACCATAACCCTAACCCTAACCCTACCCCTAATTCTAACTCTAACCCTAACAGTCACCCACATCCTAACCCTCACTCTCACCCGAACCCTCACCCTCAACCTAACACTCAACCTAATCCTAATACTAACCCTAATACTAAACCTAACCATCACCCTCAAACTTACCCTAACCCTAACCCTAACCCTCACCCTCACCCTCACAATAACCCTCACCCTCACTCTAACCCTCACCCTAACCCTAACCCTCAACCTAATGTTAACCCTATCCCTAACCGTCACTCTCCCACTAACCCTAACGCTAACACTAACCCTCACCCGATACCTAATCCTAACCTACACACTAACCCTCTCCCTCAAACGAATCCTCACCTTTCCCCCAACACTCATCCTCAACCTAAACCTCAACCTCACCCTAAACTTTCACCCAAACCCTAACCCATACCCTAAACCTAACCCTAACCCTCACCCTAACCGTAAACCTCAACCTAAATCTCAACCACACGCTAATCCTCACCATAACCGTAACCCTTAGCTAAAAGAATCCCTCACCCTAACCCTCACACTAACCCTCACACTCACCCTAGCCCTCAGCGAAAACCTATCCCTAACCCTAACCCTCACCCTTACACTTAACCTCACCCTACCCCTTACCCTCACCCTAACCCTAAACCAAACACTAATCATAATCGTCACACTAACCGTAACCCTCACCGTAACCCTAACCCTAACCCTAAACTTCACCCTCTCCCTGACCCTTACCCTCAGCCTAACCCTAACCCTAACCCTATTACTAATCCTAACCCTCACACGCACCCTCACCCTAAACATCACCCTAAACCTAACCCTCACCCCAAGCCTAAGCCGAACCCTCCCCCTAAACCTAACCTCAGCTTAACCCTCACCCTCAACCTAATCTTTGCCCTAACCCTAACCCTAAGGTAAATGAAACCCTCACCCTCACCCTCACACTAACCCTCACCCTCACCCTAGCCCTCAACCTAAGCCTAACCCTAACACTTACCCTCAACGTCACCCACCCAAACCCCCTCAGCTTAAACCTAACCCTTACCATAACCCTAACCCTAACCCTCACCATCACCCAAAAGTTCACCCTAAACCTTACCCTCACCTTGACCCTAACCCTAACACTAAACCTCACCCTCACACTCACCCTAATACTAACCCTAACACTATCCCTAACCCTCACCCTAATCCTAACCCTAACATTAACCCTAACCCTCACCCTCACCCTAAACCTCACCCTAACACTTGCCCTCACCCTCAACCTAAACCTAACCCTAACCATAACCATAACCATAACCCTCACCCTAACCCTAACCCTCACCCTAAACCTAAACCTCTCCCTCACTCTAAACCTAATCCAAATCCTAACAATAACCCTAACCCTCACCCTCACCCTAACCCTCACCCTAACTCTTACACTCACCTTCATCCTTACCGTAATCCTCACCCTCACAATCACCTTAACCCTAACCCTAACCCTAAACATAACCCTCACAGTAAACCTAAGCTTCATCCACACCCTAAACGTCACTCTCACCCTCACCATCACCCTTAACCTAACCCTTACCCTAAACCTAACCCTGAGATTAACCCTCACCCTCAACCTAACCCTCACCCTCATCCGAAAAATCACCCTAAACCTAAACCTCACCCTCAAAATAAGCATCACCCTAATCCTAACCCTCAACCTAACGCTAACCCTAACCGTCACCCTAACCCTAACACTTAACCTAACCCTAACTCTCAACTTGACCCTCACCCTAAACCTAACCCTAACCCTAACCATCACCCTAACACTTACTCTAAACCTAAGCCTCATCCTAAACCTAGACCTCACATTTACCCTAAACCTAACCATCACCCTCACCCTCACCCTCACCCTAAAACTTACCCTAACCCTAACTTTCAACCTTACCCTGACCCTTACCCTCAGGCTAACCCTAACCCTAACCCTATTCCTAATCCTAACACTCACACGCAACTTCACCCTAAACCTAAACCTAACACTAACCCTCACCGTCACCCTCACCCTCACCGAACGCTCACCCTCACCCTAAACCTCACCATAACCCTAACCCCCACCCTAAGCCTAAGCCTAACACTCACCCTAACCCTAACCTCAGCTTAACCCTCGCCCTCAACCTAATCATCACCCTAACCCTAACCCTAACCCTAAGGTAAATGAAACCCTCACCCTCACACTCACACTAACCCTCACACTAGCCATCACCCTAACCCTAAACCTAACACTTACCCTCAACCTCGCCTTCCCCCTCCCGCTCAGCCTAAACCATAACCATAACCATAACCCTAACCCTAACCATCACGCAAACCTTCACCCTAAACCCTTACCTTCACCCTGACCCTAACCCTAACCCTAAACCTCATCCTCACCCTCACCGTAATACTAACCTTAACACTAACCCTAACCCTCACCCTAATCCTAACCCTAACACTAACCCTAACTCTCACCCTCACCGTAACCCTCACCCTAACCCTTACCCTCACCCTCAACCTAAACGTAAACGTAACCATAACCCTCAACCTAACCCTAACCCTCTCATTCTCCCTCAACCTAATCCAAACCCTAACAATAACCCTAACACTCACCCTCACCCTAACCCTCACCCTAACTCTTATACTCACCCTCACCCTTATCATAACCCTCACCCTCACAATCACCTTAACCCTAACCCTTACCCTCACCCTAAACATAACCCTAACCCTAAACCTAACCCTCACACTAACCCTAAGCTTCACCCACACCCTAACCGTCACTCTCACCCTCACCCTCACCCTAAACCTTACTCTCACTCTAAACCTAACACTAACCCTAACCCTAATCCTAACCCTAACGCTCACCATACCACTCACACTAACCCTAACTCTAACCCTTAATCTCACACTCATCCTAACCCTCATTCTCACCCGAAAAATCACCCTAACCCTAAACCTCACCTTCACAATACACATCACCGTAACCCTAACCCTCAACCTAACGCTAACCCTAAACCTCACACTAAACCTAACCCTCACCCAAAACCTAACACTCACCCTAACCCTAACTCTCACCTTGACCCTCACCCTAACCCTAACCCTCACCCTAACCCTTACCCTAACCCTAACCCTCACCCTAAACCTAGCCCTCACACTTACCCTAACCCTATCCCTCACCCTCACCCTCATCCTCACCCTAACCCTAAACCTAACCTTGATCCTATCACTAAACTTCACCCTCACCCTCACCCTAACCCTCACCCTAATCCTCACCGTAACCCTAAACCTCACCCTCATCCTAACCCTCACCCTAAATTTAGCCTCAACCTAATCCAAACCCTAACCCTAAACCTAACACTCACACTAACCCTAATCCTCATCCTCAGCCTAACCCTTATCCTAACCCTAAAACTAACCCTCACCATAACCCTAACACTAACCCTAACCCTACCCATCACACTAACCCTAACCCTAACCCTCAGCCTATCGCTAATCCTAACCCTAATCCTAATCCTAACCCTCACCCTAACCCTAAACCTAACTCTCACCCGAACACTGAACCTCACCCTAACCCTCACCCTCACACAAAAAATCACCCTAACCCTAACCCTCACCCTAACCCTAACCCTCACACTATCCCTAACCTTAACCCTCACCCTCACCCTCACCCTAAACCTAAACCTAACACACATCCGCACCCTAATCATCACCCATACATAACCGAAAACCTCACTCTCACCCTCACCCTCACCCTAAACCTCAACCTCACACTAGCCCTCACCCTAATTCTAACCCTCACCCCAGCCTTAACCCTAAACCTCCCCTTATCCCTCCCCCTAAAACTAATCCTAACCCTAACCCTCATCCTAACACTAACGCTAAACCTAATGCTAACCCTAAAACTCACACTCACCATAACCCTTAACCTAAACCTTACCGTCACACTAAACCTAAACCTAACCCTCACACTAACCCTAACCCTCAAACTAACTCTAAACCTACCCCTCGACCTAACCCTCACCCTAAACCTAACCCTAAAACTAATCTTCAACCAATCCTTAACCATAACCAAAACCTTCACCCTAAACCTCACCCTCACCCTAACCCTAATGCTAACCCTAACCCTCAACCTCACCCTAACCCTCACCCTAATCCTTACCCTCACCCTAACCCTAACCCTCACCCTCAACCTAAACCTCACCCTAACACATACCCAAACCCTAATCCTCACCCTGACTTTACCCTCACCCTAACCCTTAGCCTAACCCTAAAACTAACCCTCACA
Organism: Dipodomys merriami; assembly: GCF_024711535.1. Lineage (NCBI taxonomy): Eukaryota > Metazoa > Chordata > Mammalia > Rodentia > Heteromyidae > Dipodomys > Dipodomys merriami. The sequence goes on from NW_027202327.1 coordinate 2,596,062, forward strand.
CTAACCCTAAACCTAACCCTCAGCCTAAACCTTATGCTAACCCTAAACCTAACCCTAACTCTCACCCTAAACCTAACCCTAACCCTAACACTAACCCTTACACTAACCCTAACCCCAACCCTCAACCTAACCCTAATCCTAATCCTAAAACACACCCTCACCCTGCCCTAACCCTATCCCTCACCCTAAACCTAACTCACAGTCTAATCCTCCCCATCACGCTCATCCTAACCCTAATCCTAACACTAATCCTAAACTTGATCCTCACCCTCACCTTAACCTTAACCCTATCCCTATTCCTCACCTTTACCCTAACCCTCACTCTATACCTCACCCTCACCTTAACCCTCAACCAAACCCTAAACCTCACCCTAACCTTCACCCTAACACTAACACTAACCTTACCCTCATCCTCACATTAAACCTCACTCTAACCCTTACTCTCACCATAACCCTAACCCTAATCCTTACCCTAAACCTAAACCTCTACAACACCCTAACTCTCAACCTCACCCTCACCCTCACCCTAACACTCTCCCTGACCCTAACCCTAACCCTAATCCTAAACCTAAACCTCACCCTCAAACTCACCCTAACCCTAACCCTAAACCTAACCCTCACACTCACCATCACCCTAACCATCACACTCACCCTAAAACTCACCCTAAACCTAACCCTAACACTCTCCCTAACCCTAAACCTCAACAAAACCCTAACCCTCCCCCTAACCCTCCCCCTCACAAGAAACCTAAATCTAAAGCTAATCCTCACCCTAACCCTAATCCTCACCCACACCCTCACTCTCAACCTCACCCGAACCATCAGCCTCTCCCTACCACTCAACCTCACCCTAAACATCACCCAAGCCATAACCCTCACCCTAATCCTAACCCTAACCCTAACTCTCACCCTAACCCTTAACCTCAACCTATCCCTAATCGTAACCCTAAACATAACCCTCACAAAAACCTTAATCCTCACTCTAACCCTAATTATAACCTTAAACCTAAACTTCACCCTCACCCTGACCCTCACCCTCCGCCTAACCCTAACCCTAACACTATTCCTAATTCTAGCTCTCAGCCTCACCTTCACCCTAATCCTAAACCTAACTGCACCCTCACCCAGACCCTCACGCCAACCCTCACCCTAACCCTCACATTAACCATCAACTTCACCCTAAACATCACCCTAACCCTAAACCTCACCCTAACCCTAAACCTAACCCTCGCCCTAACGCTAACCCTCACCCCAACCCTCACTCTAACCCTAACGCTAACCCTAACCCTCAACCTCACCCTAAACCTTATCCTCACACTAACCCTAACCCTAAGCCTATCCCTAACACTAACCCTAACCCTCACCCTAACCCTATGACGACACCTCACCCTAACTATCACCCTAACCATAACCCTAAAGCTAAACCTCAACCTAACCCTAACTCTCGACTTAAAAATTACCCTCACCCTAACCCTCACCGTCACCCTAACACTCACCCTAAAACTAACCCTCAACCACACCCAAACCCTCACCCTCACCCTCACCCTAACCCTCACACGAACACTCACCCTCATCCTAAACCTCAACTTTATAATAAACATCACCCTAACCCTAACTCTCACCCTAACCCTAACCCTAACCCTTACCCTAACCCTAACCCTCAACCTAACACTAACCCTCACCCTGACCCTCACCCTAACCCTAACCCTCACCATATCCCTTAACCTAACCCTAACCCTCACCCTAAACCTAACCCTCACCCTAACACTAAAACTCACACTCACCCTAACCCTAACCCTCACCCTCACCCTAAACCCAACCCTCACCCTAACGCTAAACCTAACCCTAACCATAAACCTCATCCTCACCCTAACCATCACCGTCACCCTAACACTCAACCTAACCCTAACCCTCACCCACACCCTAACCCTCACCCTCACCTGAACTCTAACCCTCACCCTAACCCTAAACCTCACCCTAAACATCACCCTAAGAATAACCCTCACCCATAACCTAACCCTAACCCTCACTCTAACACTAAAGATCACACTAAACCTCAATCTCAACATACTTCACACCTTAAAAATAACCCTAACCCTTACAAAACAGAAACCCTCATCCTCACCCTCACCCTCACCCTAACCCTCACCCTCACCCTAGCCATCAGCCTAACCTTAACCCTAACCCAATCCCTAACGCTAAACCTATCCCTTACCCTCATCCTAACCTCACCCACAACCTAAAACTAACCCTCACCCTAAAAGTCACCCTATCCCTAACTCTAACACTAACCCTCACCCTCATCCTAAACCTCACCCTAACCCTATCCCTACACCTCACCCTAACTCTCACCCTAACCCTAACCTTAACCATCCCCCTAACCCTAACCCTAAACCTAACCCTCACCCTCACCATAACACTCACTGTCACCCTAACCCTAACCCTCAAGCACACCCTAACCCTCATCCTCACCCAAACCTTCACCCTCACCCTAACACTCGCACTCACCCTAACCCTCACCCTCACAATAAACATCACCCTAACCCTACCCCTCAGCCTAACCCTAAACCTCTACCTAACTCTAACCATCACCCTGACTCTCACCTATCCCTAACCCTAACCCTAAACTTCACACCAACCCTTAGCCTAACCCTAAGCCTCACCCTAAACGTAGCCCTCACCCTAACACTAACCCTCACAGTAAACCTAAACTTAACCCTCACCTTCACCCTCACCCTCATCCTAACCCTAATCCTAATCCTAACACTAAAGAACACCGTCACCCTGACCCTCACTCTCACCCTAACCCTAACCTTAACGCTAACCCTCATCCTAACACTAACGCTAACCATAACCCCCACCTTAACCTAAACCTCACCCTAACCCTTACCCTTACCATAACCCTAACCCTAACCCTAACCCTAATCCTCACCCTAACCCTAACCCAAGCCCACATCCTAACCCTCACCATTACACGAACGCTCATCCTCACCCTAACACTCACACTGACCCTAACCCTTACCCTAATCCTAAACCTAACCCTCAATCTCACCCTCACCCTAAGAATAAACCTAGCCCTAACCCAAAACCTAACACTCACCCTAACCCTAAACCTAACCCTCACCCTAACGCTCACCCTATCACTAACGCTAACCCTACACCTCACACTCAGCTTAACCCTCACCCTAACACTTATCCCCTCACTAACCCTAATCCTAATTCTAATACTAAACCTCACACTAACCCTAATCCTCACACTAACCCTCACTCTATCCCTAACTCTAACATTAACCCTAAACCTAACCCTCACCCTCACCCTCACCCTAACGCTCACCCTCACCATAAACATCACCCTAAACCTAATCCTCACCCTAAACCTAACCCTAACCCTCACCCTAAACTTAACCCTCACCCTAACACTCACCCTAAACCCTAACTCTAACCCTACACCTGACCCTCACCCTAACCCTCACGCAAACCCTTATCCTCACACTAACCAAAACACAAATCCTAACCCTAACCCTCACACTAAGAGTAATCCTCCCCCTATCCATAACCCTAACCCTAACCCTCACCCTCACCCTAAGTCTAATGCTAACCCTAACTCTCACCCTAACCCTAATCCTCACTCGAAACCTTACCAACATCCTAAACCTAACCCTCACCCTCACCCTAAATCTCATCCTAACCCGCAAACTAACCCTAACCCTAAACCTAACGCTCACCCTAACCCTCACCCTAACCCTAACCCTAACCCTAACCCTCAACATAACCCTAAGCCTCACACTCACCCTAACGCTTACCCTCACACTAAGCCTATCCCTGTCCCTAACCCTAACCCTAACTCTCACCAGAACACTCACCCTCACCATAACACTCACTCTCACTCTAAATATCACCCTAAACCTAACACTCACCCTAAGCCTAACCCTAAACCTCACACTAACCCTAAACCTCACCGTAAACCTACCCCTCACCCTAACCCTAACTCTAACACTCACCCTCACCCACACCATTACCCTAACCCTAACCCTCATCCTAGCACTCACCCTCACTCCCACACTCACCCTCACCCTAACCCTAACCATAACCCACATTCTCACCTTAATTCTCACCCTAACCCTAACCCAAACCCTCACCCTAATTCTCATCCTAACACTAACGCTAACCCTAACCCTCACCTTCACCCAAACCTCACCCTAACCCTTTCCCTCACCATAACCCTATCCCTAACCCTAACCCTAATCCTCACCCTAACCCTAACTTTCGCCCACATCCTAAACCTCACAATTACCCTCTCATCCTCACCCTAACACTCACACTTACCCTAACCCTAACCATCATCCTAAACCTAACCCTCAACCTCACCCTCACCCTAAGCCTAAAACTAGACCTAACCCTAAACCTAAACCTCACCCTCACCCTAAACCTGACCCTCACCCTAATGCTCACCCTATCCCTAACGCTAACCCTACACCTCACCCTCAGCCTAACCCTCACCCTAACCCTTATCCTCACACTAACCCTAACCCCAATCCTAACGGTAAACATCACACTAACCCTAATCCTCACATTATCCCTCACTCTAACCCTAACATTTACCCTAAACCTAACTCTCACCCTCAACCTCACCCTAACACTCACCCTTACCATAAACATCACCCTAACCCTAATGCTCACCCTAAACCTAACCCTAACCCTCACCCTAAACTTAACCCTCAACCTAACACTCACCCTATCACTTACGCTCACCCTACACCTCACCTTCACCCTAACCCTCACGGTAACCCTTATCCTCACACTATCCCCAACCATAACACGAACCCTCACCCTAACCTGAACCTCACCCTAAGTCTAATGCTGAACCTCACTCTCAATCTCACCCTAACCCTCACCCTAAACCTTAGCCTCTTCCTAACCCTAACCCTCAACAACACCCTAAAACTCACCCTAACACTTACTCTCACCCTAACCCGCAAACTGACCCTAAACCTAACCCTAAACCTAACCCTAACCCTCACCCTAACCCTAACCCTCACCCTCATTCTAACCTTCACCCTAACCCTTACCCTCACACTAACCCTATGCCTGTCCCTAACCCTAACCCTAACACTCACCAGAACACTCACCCTCACCCTAAACCTCACTCTCACTCTAAACACCTTAAACCAAACCCTCACCCTAACCCATACCCTCACCCTAATTCTCACCCTGAACCTGACCCTAAACCTTACCTAACCAAAAACCTCACCCTCACCTTCACTATCACCATAAAACTCAACCTCACCCTAGCACTCACCCTAACACTAACCTTCACCCTAACCCTAACCCTACCCCTCACCCTCACCGTATCCCTAATCCTAAACATAACAATAAGACTCATCCTAACCCTAAACCTAAATCTAATTATAAACCTCACACTCACACTAACCCTCACCCTAACCCTTACCATCACCCTAACCCTAACCCTAACCCCCACACTAAACCTAACACTAACTCTAACCCTAACCCTACCCTTCAGCGTAACCCTCACCCCAAACTTAACCCTAACTTTAATCCTCACCCTATCCTTACTCAAACCCTCACACTAACACTCCCCCTCACCCTAACCCTCACCCTAACACATATTCACAACTTAACCCTCACCCTAACCTTAAACCTAAACCTAACCTTAATCCTCACACTCACCCTCACCCACACCCTCACCCTAATATTAACCCTCATCCTAACACTCACCCTCACCCTCACCCACACCCTAACTCTAACCCTAACCCTAACCCACAACCTCAACCTAATTCTCACCCTGAACCTGAACCTAAAGCTTACCTAAACAAAAACCTCACCCTCACCCTCACCCTCAACCTAAACCTCACCCTCACCCTAGCCCTCAAACTAACCCTAACCCTCACCCTAACCCTAACACTAAACTTAACACTAAACCTCACCCTCACGCTCACCCTCACCGTAACCCTAAACCTAACCCTTACCCTCACCCGAACCCTCATCCTAACCCTCACCCTCACCCTAACTCTAATGCTAACACTACCTCTCACCCTAACCCTAACCCTCACCGTAAACGTCACTCTAAACCTTACCCTCATCATAACCCTAAACCTAACTCTAACCCTAATCCTCACCCTAACCCTAACCCTCGCCCATACCCTAACCCTAACCATAAGCTGAATCCTCATCCTAACCCTAACACTCACACTAACCCTAACCCTAACCCTAATCTGAAACCTAACCCTCTCCCTCAACCTCACACTCAACCTAACCCTAACCCTAAACCTAACCCTCAAACTCAACCTGACCCTTACCCTAACACTCAACCTCACCATAAACATCACCCTAACCCTCACCCTAAACCTAACCCTCACCCTAACGCTCACCCTATCTCTAACGCTAACCTTACACCTCACCCTCAACCTAACCCTAACTCTAACCCTTATCCTCACACTAACCCTCACCCTAACCCTAACCCTCACACTTAACCTAATGCTGACCCTATTCCTAACCCTCACCCTAACCCTCACCCTCACGCTAACACTCTTGCTAACCATGCCTCTCACCCTCCCACTAACCCTCACCCTAAACCTCACCCTAAACCTTACCCTCACCCTGACCCTTAAAATAACCCTAAAAATAACCCTGACGCTCACCCTTTCCCTCGCCCTAGCCCTAACCCTAACCCTCACCCTCACCCTCACCCTAAACCTCACCCTAACCCTATGCCTAACCCTAAACCTAACCCTATCCATACCCTAACCCACACACTAAACATCACCCTATCCCTAACCCTAACCCTAATCCTTACCCTCATCCTAACCCTCATCCTAAACCTAATTCTCACCCTGAACCTGACCCTAAAGCTTATCTAACCAAAAACCTCATCCTCACCCTCACCATCAACCTCAACCTAAACCTCACCCTAGCCCTCACCCTAACCCTAACCCTCACCCTCAACCTCAACCTCAACCTAACCCTCACCCTCATCCTAGCCCTCACCCTAACACTAAACCTACCCCTCACCCAACCCATCACCCTAACTCTAACACTCACCCTAACCCTAACCCAAACCCTCACACTAACCCTAACGCTCATCCTAACCCTAACCCTACCCCTTACCCTAACTCTTACCCTAACTCTCACCCTCACCCTAAACCTAACCATAATCCTCACCCTCAATCTAACCATAACAGTCACCCTAACAGTCAATCTAACCCTAACCCTCACCCACAACCTAAACCTCAACCTCACCTGAAAGCTAACCCTCACCCTAACCCTAAACCTCACCCTAAACATCACACTAAACCTAACCCTCACCCAAATCCTAACCCTAACCCTCACCCTCACCCTAACCCTAACCCTCACCCTATTCCTAACGCTAACCCTAACCCTCACCCTCACACTAACCCTCCCCCTAACCCTATCCATACACCTCACCGTAACTCTCACCCCACACCTAACCCTAACCCTAAACCTCACCATAACCGTAAACCTAAATCTAACCCTCACCCTCACCCTAACCCTCACCGTCACCCTAACGCTCACCCTAAACCTAACCCTCAACCACACCCTAACCCTCACACTCACCCGGACCCTCACCCTCACCCTAACATTCACCCTCACCCTCATAATATACATCACCCTAACCCTAACCCTCAGCCTAACCCTAACCCTCACCCTAACCCTAACCCAAAACTTAACACTAAACCTCACCCTCACCCTCACCCTCACCCTAAACCTAACCCTAAACCTAACCCTCACCCGAACCTTCATCCTAACCCTCATCCTCACCCTAACTCTAATGCTAACCCTACCTCTCACCCTCACCCTAACCCTCACCCTAAACCTCACCCGAACCTTTACCCTCACCATAACCCTAACCCTAACTCTAACCCTAATCCTCACCTTAAACATAACCCTCGCCCACACCCTAACCCTCACCATAAGCTGAACCCTACCCTCACTCTAACACTCACACTAACCCTAACCCTAACCCTAACCCTTAACCTAACCCTCAATCTAACGCTCACCCTATCCGTAACGCTAACCCTGCACCTCACCCTCAACCTAACTCTCAATCTAACCCTTTTCCTCACTCTAACCCTAACCCTAACCCTCACACTAAGCCTAATCCTCACCCTATTCCTAATCATCACCCTAACTCTCACCCTCACCCTACCACTCATGCTAACCCTAACCCTCACCCTCAACCTAACCCTCACCCTAAACCTCACCCTAAACCTTACCATCAGCCTAACCCTTAAAATAACCCTATACCTAACCCTAACGCTCACCCTATCCCGCACCCTAGCCCTAACCCTAAAACTCACCCTCACCCTCACCATAACCCTATCCCTAACCCTAACCCTAACCGTAACTCTGACTTGAACACTCACGCTCACCCTAACCCTCACACTAAACATCATCCTATCACTAACCCTCACCCTAAACCTTACCCTAATCCTAACCCCCAACGTAACCCTAAAAATCACCGTAACCCTAACCCTCACAATAACCCTAACCCTAACGCTCACCCTCACCCTCACCCTCACCCTAACCCTCATCCTAACACTAACCCTCACCCGCACCAACACCCTCAAACGAACCCTAACACTAACCCTACCCTAACCCACACCTTTACACTAATATTCACCCTAAACCTAGCCCTAACCCTTACCTAACCAAAAACTTCACCCTCACCCATACCCTCACGCTATCCCTCACCCTCACCGTAGCACTCACACAAACACTAACCCTCACCCTAACCCTAGTACTAACCCTCACCCTCACCCTAACCCTAACCATAAACCGAACCCTAACACTCATCCTAACCCTAACCCTAAACCCAATTCTAACCCTAAACCTCACACTCACTCTAACCCCCACCCTAAACCTAACCCTAACCCAAATCCTCACCCTATCCTTAACCTTAACCCAAAACCTCACCCTGTCCCTCACTCTCACCGTAACCCTCACACTTACCCTTACCCTCACCCGAACCCTAACACTCACCCTCACCCTAACCCTCACCCTAAACTTACCCACAACCTAACACTCACCATAAACCTAACTATAAAACTAACTTTCACCTTAACCTCAATCTAACCTTCAGCCTCACCCTCACCCTAACCCTCACCCAAATATTTACCCTCACCCTAACACTTACGCTAACCCTAACCCGAACCCTTACCCTCATCCTAAACCTAACCCTCACCCTCACCCTCTCCATCACCCTCAGCCTAACCATAATCCTAACCCTAATCATAACCCTCACCCTCACCCTCACCCTAACTCTAACCCTAAATCTAACCATAACAGTCACCCTCACTCTCACCCTAACCCTAAACGAATCCCTAACTCTGACCCTAGCTCTAAACCTCACCCTGTACCTCACCTTCACCCTAATCCTAACCCTAACCCTCATCCTCAAACTAAACCTCAAACTAAACCTTACCCTCACCATAACCCTAACCCTAACCCTAACCCTAATCCTCACCCTAACCTTAATCCTCATCCACACCTAACTTGAACCCGAACCCATACACTGACACTCACCCTAACACTAACACTAATCCTAAACCTATCCCTAACCCTCAAACTCACCCTAAACCAAACCCTCCACATCACCCTCACCCTCACCCTCACACTCACCCTAAACCTCACACTAACCATACCCGTACCCCTCTCCCTACCCGTCTCCCAAACCCCAACCCTAACCCTAACCCTCAACTTAACCTTAACCCTACCTCTAACCCTCACCCTAACCTCACACTAACCCTAAACCTAAAGCTAACCCTCACCCTAACCCTAATCCTCACCCACATCCTAACCCTCACATTCACCGGAACCCGAACCCTCACCCAAACCCTCATCCTCTCACTGACCCTCACCCTCACCCTAAACATCACCCAAATCGTAACCATCGGCCTAATCCTAACCCTAACCATAACCCTAACCCTAACCTTAACACTAACCCAAACACTAAACATAACCATAACGCTCACACTAACCATAACCCTCACCATAACCCTAACCCTAACCATAGCCTAACCCTAACCTTCACCCTCACCCTCAGCCTAACCCTAACCCTAAAACTAATCTTAACCATGACCCTCACTCTCACCCTCACCCTCATTCTAACCCTCACTCTCATCCTGATCCTCAAAATCACACTTACCCTTACACTAACCCTAACCCTAACAGTAAACCTCAGCCTCACTTTCACCCTCAACTTCAGCCTAACCCTAACCCGAATCCTAACCCTAACCCTAACCCTCACCCTCACCCTCACAATCACACTAACCCTCACCCTAAACCTAACTCTCACCCTCACCCTAACCCTAATGATAGCCATTACTATCACGCTCACCCGAACCTTCACCCCAAACCTCCCTCTAATCCTTACCCTATCACTAACCCTAACTCTAACCATAATCTTCACCATAAACTAACCTTAACACTAACCCTCACCCTCATCTGAACCCTCACCCTCACCTGAACCATCATACTTACACTAAACCTCACCCTAAACATCCCCCAAAACCTAACACTCACCCTAACCCTTACCCTAACCCTAAACCTCAACCTCACCCTAACCCTCACCCTAACACTTAACCTCACTCTAAACCTAACCCTAACCCTAACCCTCACATTCACCCTAAACCTCACCCTAACACTACCCCTATCCCTCTCCCTAACCCTCACCCTATCTACCCCTAAACCTAACCATAACCCTACCCGTAACCCTCACCCTCACAATAACCCTAAACCTAACGCTAACCCTCACCCTAAACATCACCCAAACCCTAATCCTCACCCTAACCCTAACCCTATCTCTAACCCTCACCCTAACCCTCACCCTAAAACTTATCCTCACCCTAACCCTAACCATAACCTTCACCGTCACCCTGACCCTCACCCTCAGACTAAACCTAATCCTAACCCTATTCCTAAACCTAATCCTCACCCTCATCCTAATCCTAACCCTATCCCTAACCCTCAACCTCACCTTCCCCCTCACCCTCACCCTAAACCATACCCTCACCCTCACCCTGAAACTAACCCTCAACCTCACCCTAAACATCACCGTAAACCAAACCTTCACCATAACCCTAACGCTAACCCGAACCCTCACGCTCACCCTAACCTACACCCTAAACCTTATCCTCACACTTACCCTCACCCTAAACCAACCCTAACCCTCACACTAACCCTAAAACTCACCCTAACCCTATCCCGACACCTCACCCTAACTCTGACCCTAAACAATCCCTAACCCTAAAACTCACCCTAACCCTAACCCTAAACCTAACCCTCAGCCTCACCCTAAACCTCAACGTCACGCTTACACTCACCCTAACCCTAACCATCAACCAAACCCTAACACTCACCCACACCCAAACCCTCACCCTCATCTGAGGACTCGCCCTCACTCTAACCCTCACACTCACAATAAACATCACCCTAACCCTAATTCTCACCTTAACACTATCCCTAACCCTCAACATAAAACTAAACCTCAACCTAACCATAACCCTCACTCTGACCCTCACACTAACCCAACCCTAATCCTAACCCTCACTCTAACACTCACCCTAACCCTAACCCTAAACCTTATACTCACCCTAACCCTCACCATAACCCTTATCCTCATCCGTTCCCTAACCCTATCCCTACCCCAAACACTAACCCTAACCTTCACCCTAACCCTCACCCTCACCCTCACCCAAACCCAAACCTTAACCGTAACCCTCGCCCTCACCATCACCCTCAACCTAACATCAACCTCACCCTCACACTAACCCTCACCCTCACCCTAAACATCAACCTAAACCTAACCCTCACATTAACCCAAACCCTAACCCTCACCCTAACCCTAACAATAAACCTAACCCTCACACTCAACCTAACCCTCACCCTAACATTTATCCTCACACTAACCCTAATATCCCTAACCCTTACCCTCACACTAACCCTAACCCTCACCCTAACCCTAAACCTAACTCTAACCCTAACCCTCACCCTAACCCTAACCCTTTCCCTAACGCTAACCCTAACATTAACACTCACCCTCATACTAAATATCACTCTAACGGTAACCGTCACCCTAACCCTAACCATAACCTTCACCCTAACCCTACCCCTCAACCTAACCCTCACACTCACCTAATCCTCACCCAAACTCTAACCCTAACCCTTACCTAAATGAAACCCTCACCCTCACCCTCACCCTCAACTTAACCCTCACCATAAACCTTACCCTCACCCTAAAACTAACTCTAACCCTCAGCCTAAACCTAAACCTCACCCTAACCCTAAACCTAACCCTCACCCTAACCCTCATCCTAACCCTCACCCTAAACCTAACCCTAACCCTAAAACTCACCCTAACCCTCACCATCACCCTAACACTTAACCTAAACGAAACTTTCACCGGAACCCTAAATCTTATGCTAACCCTAAGCCTCACCCTAAACATCACCCTAACCCTAACCTTCAACCGAACCCTCACCCTCACAATAAATATCACACTAACCCTACCCCTCAGCCTAACCCTAACCCCCTACCTAACCTCAATCCTCACCCTGACCCTCACTCTAATCCTAACCCTCACCCTAACCCTTACCCTAAAACTAACCCTCAACCTAAACCTCACCCTCACCCTCACTCTCACCCTCACAATAACCCTAACCCTAATACTAACACTGAACCTCACCCTCATCCTCACCCTAACCCTAACCCTAATCCTAAACCTTACGTTCAGTCTCACCCTAACCCTCACTCTCACCCCAAACCTCACCCTAAACCTACCCATACCCCTCTCCCTAAAAATCATCCTAACCCTAAACCTAACCCTAACCCAAACCCTAACCCTAAACCTAAGCCTAGCCCTCACACTAACTCTAAACCTAATGTTAACCCTAACCCTAATCCTAACACACACCCTACCCCTCAAACTCACCTGAAGCCTCACCCTCACACGAACCCTCAGTCTCACCCTAAACCTCACCCTAAACCTCACCCAACCCTAGCCCTCACCCTAACCCCAATCCTAACACTCACCCTAACCCTCACCTTAACCCTTATCCTCACCCTAAACCTAATCCTAACACTAGCCATAACCCTCACACTAACACTCACACTAATCCTAACACTAACCGTCAGCCTAACCCTTATCCTAAGCATAACCCTAACACTAACCCTCTATCTCTCCCTCACCTTCACCCTAATATTTACCCTAACCCAAACTTAGTCCTAACCCTCACACGAAACCTAACCCTCACCCTAACTCTAACCGTAAACTTAACCCTAATCCTAAACCTCACCCTCAAAGTCACCCTCACCCTATGCCTAACCCTCACCCTCAACCTCACCCTAACACTTACCCTCAAACTTAACATCACGCTAACCCCAACCCTCATCCTAACACTAACCCTAACCGTAATTCTAACCCTAAACCTTACACTCACCCTAACCCTCACCCTAACCCTTACTGTCACCTTAACACTAACCCTAACCCTCACACTAAACCTAACCCAAACACTAACTCTAACCTTACCCCTCAGCCTAACCCTCACGCTAAACCAAACCATAACCCTAATCCTCACCCTGTCCTTAAACTTAACACAAACACTCACCCTAACCCTCACCCTCACGCTAACCCTAATGCTAAACCGAAACCTCACCCTCAGCCTAATCCTCACCATAACCCTTACACTCACAACCTAACCCTAAACCTCACCCTCAACCAATCCCTCACCCTAACACTTACCCACACCCTAAACTTGACACTTATCCTAACCCTAAACCAACGTTCACCCTAATCCTCAGCACAACCCTAACACTCACCATCACCCTAACCCTCACCCTAACCTTAACCCTCACCCTACTCCATAACCTAACACTAAACCTAACCCTCACACTAATCCTAAACATAACCGTCAGCCTAACACTTATCTTAACCCTAAACCTGATCTTATCCCTGACCCTAACCCTAACTCTCACACTAATCCTAACACTAACCGTCAGCCTAACCCTTATCCTAAGCATAACCCTAACACTAACCCTCACCATAAACCTAACCCTAACCCGTATCCTAACCCTAACCCTCACCCTCACCATCCCTATCACTCTCAGGCTAACCCTAACTCCAACACTAAACCTAACCATAACACTCACCCTCACCCTCACCCTCACACTCACCCTAACCCAAACCCTAACCCTACCCCTAACCCTCACCCTAACCCTCACCTTAATCCCAACGATAAACCTAACACTCACACTCAACCTAACCCTCACCCTAACACTTATCCTCACACTAAAAATAACTCTAACCCTAACCCTTACCCTCACACTAACCATTAACCTCACCCTTACCCTAAACCTACCGCGCACCCTAACCCTCACCCTAACCCTAACCCTAACCCTAAACCTTTCCCTAGTGCTAACCCTAATAGTAACCCTCACCTTCATACTAAACATCAAACTAACCCAAATCCTCACCCTAACCCTAACGCTAACCCTCACCCTAACCCTACCCCTCAACCTAAACCTTACCCTCCCCTAATCCTCACCCTAACTCTAACACTAACCCTTACCTAAACGAAGACCTGACCCTCACCCTCACCCTCAAGCTAACCCTCACCCTCACATTATCCCTCACCCTAAACTTAACCATAACCCTCACCCTCACCCCAAACCTCACCGTCACCCTAACACTCAACCTAACCCAAACCCTCACCCACACACACTCACCCGAAGCCTAAAACTTACCCTAACCCTAAACCTCACCCTAAACATCAGCCAAACCCTAACCCTCAACCGAACCCTCATCCTCACCCTAAGAGTCACCCTCACCCTAAACTCCACCCTCACAATAAACATCACCCTAACCCTACCCCTCAGCCTAACCCTAACCCACTACCTAAACCTAACCCTCACCCTGACCCTCACCCTCACCGTAACCCTAACCCTAACACTCACCCTAACCCTTACCCTAACCCTAACCCTCACACTAAACCTAACCTTAACCCTTACCCTCACCATAACCCTAAACCTAACCCTAACCCTAACACTAACCCTAACCCTCACCTTCACCCTAAACCTCACACTGACCCTTACCCTCACCATAACCCTAACTGTAACCCAACCCTAATCCTCACCGTAAACCTAACCCTTGCCCACAACCTAACTATCACAATCACCAGAACCCTCATCCTCAACCTAACACTCACACTAACTCTAACCCTAACCCTCATCATAAACTTAACCCTCACCTTCACCCTCACCCTAAGCCTAATCCTAAACCTAACCCTTAACCTAACCCTCACCCTCAAACTAAACCTAACCCTCACCCTAACGCTCACCCTATCCCTAATGCTAAACCTACCCCTCAACCTCACCCTAACCCTCACCTTAACCCTTATCCTCACCCTAACCCTCACCCGAACACTAACACTAACCCTCACATTAAAACTAATCTTAACCCTATACCTCACCCTAACCCTAACCCTAACCCAAAACCTAACCCTCACACTCACCCTAACCTTCATCCTAACACTTACCTTCAACCTAACCCTATCCCTAACCCTCACCGTAACCTTAAACCTCAACCTAAACCTGACCCTCACCCTAACCCTAACCCTAAACCAAACCCTTACACTAAACCTAAACCTCACCCTAAACCTAACCCTCTGCATAACAGTAACCGTCACACTAACCCTAACACTAAGCCTCACCCTCACCCTCACCCTCACCCTCACACTAACCCTAACCCTCACCCTAACCATAACAGTAAACCTAATGCTAACCCTAAAACTCACCCTCACCCTAACCCTCACCCTAACCCTTACCCTCACCCTAACCCTAACTCTAACCCTCACACTAAACCTAACACTCAACCTAACCCTATACCTACCACTCAGCCTAACCCTCATCCTAAATCTAACTCTAAATCTAATCCTCACTCTATCCCTAAACTTAACCCTAACCCTCAACCTCACCCTAACCCTCATGCTAACCCTAACCTTCACCCTCACCCTCACCCTCACCCTAACCCTTAGCCTCACCCGAAACCCAAATCTCACCCTTATGCTAACCCTCACCCTAACCCTTACCTACACTCTAAACCTCACCCTAAGCCTAACCCTAAACCTAACACTCACCCTAACCCTCACCCTTACCCTAAACATAATCTAACCCTAACCCTCAGCCTAATCCTCACCCAAACCCTAAACCTCACCCTCACCATAACCCTCACCCTAACCTTTACCCTCAACTTAAACAAAACCCTAACCATAAAACTAACAGTCCCAATAACCCTAACCCTAACCCGCAGCCTAACCCTTATCCTAACCCTAAAAATAAACCTAACCCTCACTCTCATCCAAACCCTTAGCCTAAACCTAACCCTCACACTAACCCTAACCCTAACCTTCAGCCTAACCCTCACCCTACCCCTAAACCTAACCCTAACCCCCACCCTCACCCTCACCCTAAACCTAACCATCACCCTAACAATAACCCTAACCCTTAATGTCACCCTCACCCTCATCCTAACCCTAATCCTTACCCTATTCCTAACCCTCACCCTCACCCTAACGCTAAACCTAACACTCACCCTCACCCTCACCCTAACCCTCACCATAGCGCTAACCCTCACCCTATACCTCAACCTCACCCTGAACCTAAATCTAACCCTAAGCCTCACCCTAAAACTCACCCTAAACTTAACACTAACCCTAACCTTCATCCTCACACTATACCTCACCCTAACCCATACCTTCACAATAACCCTAACCCTAACCCTAACCCTAACCCTATTTCTCACCCTATTTCTAACATTCACCCACACACTCAACCTCACACTCACCTGAACCCTTATCCTCAACGTAACACTCAACCTAACCCTGACCCTAACCCTAATATTAAACCTAACCTTAACCCTCACGCACACCCTCACAATAACCCGCACCCGCACCCTAACCCTCACCCTAACACTAACCCTAACCCTAACGCTCAACCTAATTCTAACCCTATCCCTAACCCTCACCCTCCCACTAACCCTAACCCTAACGCTAACCCTCACCCTAAACCTAATCCTCACCCAAACCCTAACACTCTCCCTCACCCGAACCCTCACCTTTCCCCGAACACTCATCCTCACCCTAATCCTTGCCCTCACCCTAAACATCACTGAAGCCCTAAGCCTTACCCTAAACCTAACCCTAACCCTCACCCTAACCATAACCCTCAACCTAACCCTCAATCTCACGTTAATCCTCACCATAACCCTAACCCTTACCTAAAAGAATCCTTCACCGTAACCCCCACACTAACCTTCTCCCTCACCCTAGCCCTCAGCCTAAACCTGGCCCTCACCCTAACCCTCTCCCTCACCCTTAACCTCACCCTAACCCTTACCCTCAGCCTAACACTAACGCTAACCCTATTCCTAATCCTAACCCTCACATGCACCCTCACCCTAAACCTAACCCTAACCCTCACCCTAACCCTAACCTCAGCTTTACCCTCACCCTCAACCTAAACTTCACCCTAACCCTAACACTAAGGTAAATGAAACCCTCACCCCCACCCTCACACTAACCCTCACACTCACCCTAGCCCTCGCCCTAACCCTAAAACTATCCCTTACCCTCAACCTCCCCCTCCCCCTCCCCCTCAGCCTAAACCTAGCCCTAAACATAATCCTAATGCAAACCCTCACCATCACCCAAACCTTCACCCTAACCCTTACCCTCAAACTTACCCTAAACCTAACACTCCCCCTCCCCCTCACCCTCACCCTAATCCTAACGTTAACCCTAACCCTAACCACTAACCCTCTCTGTCACCCTCATCATAATCCAAACCCTAACAATAACCCTAACCCTCACCCTCACTCTAACCCTCACCCTAACACTTACACTCACCCTCACACTAACCGAAACCCTCACCCTCATCATCACCCTAACCCTAACCCTTACCCTCACCATAACCCTAACCCTAACCCTAAACCTAAACCTCACACTAACCCTAATCTTCACCCACACCCTAACAGTCACTCTCACCCTCACCCTAAAACTTACCCTCACCCTAAAACTAACCCTAACCCCCCAACCTAACCCTAACTTTAACCCTTAACCCTCACACTCATCCTAACCCTCAAACTCACCCGAACAATCACCCTAACCCTAACACTCACCCTCAAAATAAACATCAACCTAAACCTAACCCTCAACCTAACGCTAACCCTAACACTCACCCTAACCCTAACACTCACCCTGACTCTCGCACTTACACTAACCCTAACCCTAACCCTCACCCTAACCCTCACCCTCACCCTAACCCTCACCCTCACCCTAAACATCACCCTAACCCTAACCCTAACCCTCACCCTAAACCTAACCTCAGCTTAACCCTCACCCTCACTCTAATCCTCAACCTAATCCTAACCCTTATCTAACCGAAACCCTCCCCCTCCCCTCCCCCAACCCTAACCCTAACCCTAACAATAACCATAAATCTATACCTAACCCTAAACCTAAAACTCACCCTGAACCTAATCCTAACCCTAACCCTCACCCTCACAATCACCCTGATTCTAACCCTCACTCTCACTCTGACCCTCAACATCAGACTAACCCTCACACTAACCCTAACCATCATCCTAACCCTAACCCTTAACCTCACATTCACCCTCACCCTCAGCCTAACCCTAATTCTAACTCTAATCCTAAACCTACCCCCCACCCTCACCCTAACCCTCACCCTAACCATTACCCTCACCGTAACCCTAACCCTCATCCTCACACTAACGCTCACACTAACACTTACCCACACCCTAATCCACACCTCAACCCTAAGCCTAAACCTAATCCTCACCCTAACCCTCACCCTAAGCCTAACCATAACCCTAAACCTAACCCTCATCCTAACCCTCACCCTAACCCTAACCCTCACGCTCACCCTAACTTTCACACTAACCTTTACCCTCAACCTAACCCAAACCCTAACCCTGAACCTAACACTCACACTAACCCTAAACCTAACCCTCAGCCTAACCCTTATCCTAACCCTAAACCTAACACTAACCCTAACCCTCACACTCACCCTAACCCTAACCCTAACCCTAAGCCTCACCCTAACCTTCATCCTCACCCTAACACTCACCCTCACCCTAACCCTCACCCTCACCCTAAAACTCTACCACACCCTAACCCAAACACTCACCTGAACCCTCACCCTCACACCAACACTCACCCTCACCCTAAAACTCACCATCACAATAAACATCACGCTAACCCTAACTCTCAACCTAACATTAACACTAAACCTAAGCCTAAACCTAACCCTAACCCTCACCCTAAACCTTACCCTAACCCTAACACTCACCCTAAACCTAACCCTCACCCTAACACTAACCGTCACACTAAACCTAAACCTAACACTCATCCTCACCCTCTACCTCAAACTCACCCTCACCCTAACCCTCATCCTTACCCTAACCCTAAAGCTAATGCTAACCCTAAAACTCACCCTCAGCCTAACCCTAACCCTAACCCTTAGAGTAAACCTAACCCTCACAATAACCCTAATCCTAAACCTCACACTAAACCTAAAACTCACACAAATCCTAACTGAACCCCTCAGCCTAACCCTCACCCTAAACCTAACCCGAAACCTAATCCTCACCCTATCTCTAACCTTAACCCAAACCCTCACCCTCATCCTAACCCTCCCCTAACACTTACCCACACCCTAAACCTCATCGTAACCATAACCCTAAACCTAACCCTCACCCTAACCCTCACCCTAACTCTACCCATAACCCTAAACCTAAACCTCACCCTAACTATCACCCTAACCCTAACCTTTACCCTCAACTTAACCAAAACCCTAACCCTAAACCTAACACTCACACTAACCCTAAACATAACCCTCAGCCTAACCCTCACCCTAACCCTAACCCTAACCCTAACCCTCACACTAACCTAACCCTAACCCTCAGCCTAACCCTCATCCAAACCCTAACCCTAACCCTAACCCTCAACCTCACCCTAACCCTAACCCAAACCCTAACCCTCACCTTAACACTAACCTTCACACTCACCTTAGCCCTCATCCTAACACTTATACTCAACCTAACCTTATCCGTAACCCTAAACCAAACCCTAAGTCTCGCCCAAACACTCACCCTCACCCTAACCCTCACCGTCACAGTAAACATCACCCTAACCATAACCCTCAAACTAACCCTAACCTCACCATAATGCTAACCCTCACACTAACCCTAACCCTAACCCTCACCCTCACCCTAACCCTAAACCTAAACCTAACCCATACCCTCACCCTAATTCTCACCCTAACCCTAACCGTAACCTATACCTAACCAAAAATCTCACCTTCACCCTCAACCTCACCCAAACCCTCACCCTCACCCTAGCCTTCACCCTAACACTAACCCTCACCCTAACCCTAATCCTAACCCTCAGCCTCACCCTCACCCTAAAATTCAACCTAACCCAACCCTCATCCTAACACTAACCCTAACCGTAATTCTAACCCTAAACCTTACACTCACCCTAACCCTATCCCTTACTGTCACCTTAACCCTAACCCTAACCCTCACACTAAACCTAACCCAAACACTAACTCTACCCCTACCCCTCAGCCTAACCCTCACGCTAAACCAAACCATAACCCTAATCTTCTCCCTGTCCTTAAACTTAACACACTCACCCTAACCCTCACCCTCACCCTAACCCTAATGCTAAACTGAACCATCACTCTCACCCTAATCCTCACCATAACCCTTACACTCAACCTAACCCTAACCCTCACCCTCAACCAATCCCTCACCCTAACACTTACCCACACCCTAACCCTGCCCCTAACCCTAACCCTAAACCAACATTCACCCTAATCCTCAGCCCAACCCTAACACTCACCCTCACCCTAACCCTCACCCTAACCTTAACCCTCACCCTACCCCTTAACCTAACACTAAACCTAACCCTCACACTAATCCTAACCATAACCCTCAGTTTAACCCTTATCCTAACCCTAAACCTGACCTTAACCCTGACCCTAAACCTAACTCTCACAGGAATCCTAACCCTAAACGTCAGCCTAACCCTTATCCTATCCCTAACCCTAAGACTAACCCTCACCCTAACCCTAAGCCTAACCCGTATCCTAACCCTAACCCTCACCTTCACCATCCCCATCACCCTCAGCCTAACCCTAACTCCAACACTAAACCTAAACCTAACACTCACCCTCACCCTCACCCTAACCCTAATCCTAACCATAACCCTCACTCTAACCCTAACCATCACCCTATATCTCACCCTCACCCTAAACATAACCCCAACCCTAAACCTCACCCTAACCCTCACCCTAGTCCTAACACTAACCCTAACCCACATCCTCACACTAAACCTCACCCTAACCCTTACCCTCACCATAAACTTAACCCCTACCCGAACCCTAATCCTAACCCTAACCATAACGCTCACCCATAACCTAAATCTCACCCTCAGCTAAACACACACCCTCACCCCAACATTCTCCCTAACCCTAATCCTAAACCTAAACCTAACTTTCACCCTCACCCTGACCCTCACCTTCAACCTAACCCTAACCCTAACTTTATTCCTAATCCTAACCCTCACCCTTACCCTCACCCTAACCCTAATCATAACCCTCACCCTCACCCTAAGCCTCAACCTCACCCTCACCCTAAACATCGCACTAACCCTACACCTCACCCTAACCCTAACCCTATGACTCAACCTAAACCTAAACTCAGCTTAACCCTCACCATCACCGGAATCCTCACCCTAACCCTATCCCTTACATAATTGAAATCCTCACCCTAACCCTGACCCTAACCCTCTCCCTCATCCTAGCCCTCACCCTAAACCTAACCCTAACCCTAACCCTCACCCTCAACCTAAATTTCCCCCTCAGCCTTACCCTAAACCTAACCCTAATCCTAAACCTAAACCTCAACCCCAACCTCACTTTAACCCTAACCCTAACACTAACTCTAAGCTTCACCCTCACCCTAACCCTAACCCTAAACCTAACCCTAACCCTAACTCTAAAACTCCCCCTAACCCTAATCCTAACCCTAACCCTCATCTTCACCCTGACCCCACCATCACACTAACCCTCACACTACCACAAACCCTCACATTAACCCAAACCCGAACCCTCACCCTGCACTTCCAACCTCACCCTTAGCATAACCCTAACCCTAACCCTAATCCTAACTTAACCCTCACCCTCACATTCACCCTAACCCTAACCCTAACCCTAAGGCTCACCCTCACCCTCACCCTCACCCTCACCCTCACCCTCACCTCAAACCTCAGCCTCACCCTCAACCTCACACTAACACTCAACCTCACACTAAACCTCACCCTAACCCTAACACTAACCCTAACACTCACCCTAACGCTAACCCTCACCCTGAACCTTACCCCAAACCTAAGGCTAACCCTAAACCTCACCCTCACCTAAACCTCACCTTAAACCTTATCCTCACACTAACCCTAAACCTGACCCTAACCCTCACACTAACCCTAACCCTCACCCTAACCCTATCCCTAAACCTCACTCACACTTAACCCTAACGAGCACCCTAACCCTAATTCTAAACCTAACCCCAACCCTCACCCTAACCCTCAACGTCACCCTAAACCTCACCCATATCCGAACCCTCACCCTTACGAGAACCTCATCCTCACCCTCACCCTAAACATCACCCAAACGCTAAGCCTCACCCTAAACCTAAACCTAACCCTAAAGCTCACCCTCACCCTAAACCTCACCCTAAACCTTACGCTCACCCTAACCCTAAACATAACCCTCACATTAACCATAAGCCTCACCCTGAACTTAACCCTAACCCTAACCCTAAACTACAACCTCAACCTGACCCTCAACCTCAGCTTAACCCTAACCCTAAACCTATACCTAATCCTAAAACTCACCCTCAAACTCATCCGAAACCTAACCCTAACCCTCAACATCACCCTAACCCTTATCCTCACACTAACCCTAACCCTAACCCTAACCCTCACCCTAACCCAATCCCGACACCTCAAGCTAACTCTCACACTAACCCTAAACCTAACCCTAACACTAACACTAACCCTAAACCTAAAACTAAACCTCATCCACACCCTAAAACTCACCCTAAGCCTAACGCTCAACCACACCATAACATTCACCCGAACCCGAAACCTCATCCTAACACGAACACTCACCCTCACCCTAACACTCACCCTCAAAATAAACATCCCACTAACCCTAACTCTCAACCTAACACTATCCCTAACCCTCACCCTAACCCTAACCTTCATCCTAACCCTAACCCTCACCCTGACCCTCACCCAACCCCAACCCTAACTCTCACCCTAACCCTTACCATAACCCTAAACCTCACCCTAAACCTAATCCTCACCCTAACACTAACCCTCACACTAAACCTAACCCTAACAGTCACCCTGACCCTCAAACTCACCCTCACCCTAACTCTCACACTCACCCGAAGCCTAAACCTTAACCTAACCCTAAACCTCACCATAAATATCACCCTAACTCTAAACCTCACCCGAACCTGAACCCTCACCCTAACACTCACCCTCACCCTAAACTTCACCCTCACAATAAACATCACCCTAACCCTACCCCTCAGCCTAAACCTATCCCTCTACCTAATCCTAACCCTCACCCTGACCCTCACCGTAACTCTAACCCTAACCATAACCCTCACCCGAAAACTTACCCGAACCCTATCCCTCACCCTAAACCTAACCCTCACCCTAAACCTAACCCTCACACTAACACTAACCCTAACCTTCACCCTCACAATGCCCCTAAACCTAACCCTAATCCTAGCACTAATCCTCACCCTCACCTTCACCCTCACCCTAACCATAACTCTCACTTTAACCCTCATCCTAACCCTAATGCTAACCCAAAACCTCACCTTCACCCTAAACCTCACACTAAACCTTACCCACACCATAAACCTAACCGTAACCCTAACCCTAATCCTCACCCAAACCCTGACCCTCGCCCACACCCTAACCTTCAACATCACCCGAAACCTCGTCCTCACCCTAACACTCACACTAACTCTAACGCTAACCCATATCCTAAACCTAACCCACACCCTCACCCTCACCATAAGCCTAACCCTAACCCTAATCCTAAACCTAACCCTCACCCTTACCCTAAACCTAACCCTCAACCTAACGTTCTCCCTATCCCAAATGCTAACCCTACAACTCACCCTCACCCTAATCCTCACCCTAAGCCTAAACCTAACCCTTACCTAAACACAAACCTCACCTTCACCCTAACCCTCATCCTCATCCTAGCCCTCACCCTAACATTAACCCTCATCTAACCCTAACTCTAACCCTCACCCTCACCCTAACCCTAACCCTACACCTAACCCAGCACTCATCCTAACCCTAAACCTAAACCTAATGCTAACCCTAAAACTCACACTCACCCTAAACCTCACTCTAAACCTTACTGTCACCATAACCCTAACACTAACACTCACACTAAACCTAACCCTCACCCTAACCCTAACCCTACCCCTCAGCCTAACCCTCAGCCTTAACCTAAACCTAAGCCAAATCGTCCCCTTATACTTAACCTTAACCCAAACCCTCACCCTATCCCTCAACCTCACACTAACCCTAAACCTAATCCTCACCCTATCCGTAACCCTAACCCTAAGACTCACACTCACCCTAACCCAAACCTTCACCAAACTGTAACCCTATTCCTCACCCTAAATCTCACCCTCAACTTATCCCTCACCATAACTCTTACATAATCCTAACCCTAACCCTAACCCTAAAACTCACACTACCCTAACCCTCACACTAACCCTAAACCTACTCCACAGCCTAACCCTCATCCTAACCCTAACCCTAACCCTAACCGTAACCCTCACCCTCACCCTCAACCTAACGCTAACCCTCATCCTCACCTTCACACTCACCCTTAACCTAACCCTAAACCTAACCCTAATCCTAAACCTACCCCTCACCCACACCCTCACCCAAACCCTCACACACCCCCTCACCCTCAACCAAAACCTCACCCTCACCCTAACGCTCACACTCACAATATCCCTAACCCTAACCCTAACCCTCACCCTAACCCTAATCCTCACACTCACCCTCACCATCACACTCACCCTAACCTTCACCTTCACCCTCACCCTCACCCTAACCCTAAACTAACCCTCACGCTAACCCTAACCCTAACCTTCCCCCTCACTCGAACCTCCACCCTTACCCTAAACATCACCATATGCCACTCACCTTAACCCTCACACTCACCCTAAAACTCAACCTCACCCTAGACCTTACCCTAACCCTAACCCTAAACGTAACCCTCACCCTCACCCTCACCCTCACTTTAACCCTAACCTTAACACCCACCCTAATCCTAACCCTCATCCTAACCCTAACCTTCACCCTCACCCTCACCCTAATACTACCCCTAACACCAACCCTAACCCTCACCCTCACCATAACCCTCACCCTAACGCTAACTCTAACACTAACCCTCACTCTAATCCTAACCCTCACCCTAAACCTAAACTTCACCCTCACCCTCACCCTAAACCTAAACCTAACACTAACATAAAACCTCACCCTCCCCCTCCCCCTTCCCCTACCCTTATCCTCATCCTAACCCTAACCCTAACCCTAATCCTAACTCTCACACGAGCCCTAACCTTCACCCTAAACCTAACCCTAATCCAAACCCTCAGCCTAGTCTCAACCTAATCCTAACCCTTACCCTCACCGTAACCCTAAACATAACCCTAACCCTCACACTAACACTAACCCTCACACAAACCCTAACCCACATCCTCACCTGAAGCTTCAACATCACCCTAACCTTCACCCTCACAATAACCCTCACCCTAACCCTAACCCTAACCCGAAACCTAACCCTCACATTAAACCTAATCCTCACCTTATCCCTAACCCTAACCCAAAGCCTCACACACACCATTGCCCTCACACTCACCTCACCCTAACCCTAAAACTAACCCTTACCCTAACCCTAACCCTAAACCTCACACGAACCCTAACCCTCAACCTAAACCTTACCCTCATCCTAACCCTAACCCTTACCCTAACCCTAACCCTAAACTTCACACTAACCCTAACCCTCACTCTAAACCTGACCCTACCCCACAGCTTGAACCTCATCCTAAACCAAACCCTAAACATAACCCACACCCTAACTCTAACCCTAACCTTAAACCTAACCCTCACCCAACCCTAACCCTCACTCTCACCTCACACTCAGCCAAACCCTAACCCTAATCCTAAACCTAACCTTCACCCACACCCTCACCATGACTATAACCCTAACCCTAACACTAATCCTCACCCGCACCCTCACCTGAACTATCACCCTCACCTTAAACCTCACCCTAATCCTCACACTCACCCTAACCATCACCCTGTTATCCTCACACTAAACCTAACTCTAATCCTAACCGTAACCCTCACACTAACCCTAACCCTCACCCTAACCCTAACCCTCACCCCAAACCTAACGCTACCCCTCACCCTAACACTCACCCTTACCCTAATCCTAACCCTAAACCTCAACTTCGACCTAACCCTAAGCCTAAACCTCATCCTCACTCTAACCCTCACCGTCACCCTAACACTCACGCTAAACTTAACCTTCACACACACCCTCACCCTCACCCTCACCCTCACACTCACCCTAAACCTCACCCAAACCCTGACCCTCAGCCTAACACTAACCCAAACCCTAACCTTCACAATAACCCTAAGTCTCACCCTAAGCCCATCCCTAACCCTAACCCTAACACTCAACATCACCCTAACCCTAACCTTAAACCTAACACTCACCCTCACCCTAAACCTCTCACTAACCCTAATCCTAAACCAAACCCTCACCCTAACACTCAACCTCACCCTCAACCTCAACCTCATCATAACCCTCACCCTAACCCTAACCCTAACCTTAACTCTCACGCTAACACTAACCCTAACCCTCCCCCTCACTCGAACTTTCACACAAACCCTAAACATCACTCTAACCCAAACCCTCACCTTAATCCTCACCCTCAACCTAATCCTCACCCTAACCTAACCCAAAACCTTACCTAAACTAAACCCACACTCTCACCCTCAACCTAACCCTCACACTAATCCTAACCCGAACCCTAATCCTCACACTAACCCTAACCCGAACCCTAACCCTAATATTAAACCTCAGCCTAACACTGATCCTAACCCTAACCCTAACCCAACCCCAAACCCTCAACCTAAACCTAACCCTAACCCTAACCCGAACCTGAAGCCTCACCCTAAGCCTAACACAAACCCTAACCCTAATCCTAAACCTAACCCTCACCCAGACCCTCAGCCTAACTCTCACCCTAACCCTAACCCTAATCCTCACACTCCCACTCACACTCACCTAAACACTCACACTTACCCTAACGTTCACCTTGACTCTAACCCTAACCCTAGCACTAACCCTCACCCTCACCCTAACCCTCACCTGAATCCTCACCCTCACCCTCACCCTAACTCTAACCCTCAAACTAAATCTCACCCTCGCCCTAATCCTCAACATAACCCTATCCCTTACCTAAAAGAAAACCTCACCCTAATCCTCACACTAATCCTCACGGTCACCCTAGCCCTCACTCTAATCCTAACCCTAACCCTAACCCTCACCCTCACCCGAACCCTCACCCGAACCCTCAACCTCAAACTAATCCTAAACTTAACATTAACCATAACCTACACAGTAATCGTAACCCTCACCCTAAGCCTAACACTATTACTAAGCCTCACCCTCACCCTCACCCTCAGCCTAACCCTAACCCTAACCCTATTCCTAATCCATACCATCACCCACACCCTCACATTAACGCTCATCCTCACCTCAGCCCTCACCCTCACCATAACCCTAACCCTCAACCTCACCCTAACCATAACCCTAAATCTAACGCTCACCATCAGCATCACCCTAACCCTAACTCTTACCCTCACCCTAACCTGAACCCAAACCCTAAACCGAAACCTAGCACTCACACTAACCCTAACCGTCACCCACACCCTAACCCTCACCCTCACCCTCACACTCAACCTAACCCTAACCCTCACCCTAAAACTTACCCTCACTCTAACCCTAACCCTAACCGTAAACCTCACACTAAACCTAAACCTCATTCTAAAAGTAACCCTACCCCTCAGCCTAACCCTCACCATAAACCTAACCCTAAACCTAATCCTCACCCTATCCCTAACCTTAACTCTAAACCTCACACTAAGCCTCACACTCACCCTTACACTAATGCTAAGCATAACCCTCAGCGTCACCCTAACCCTCAACCTAACCCTCACCCTCACCCTAACCCTCACCCTAACACTTACCCACACCTTAACCCTCACTCTAACACTAACCCTAAACCTAACCCTCTCCCTAACCTTCACCCTAATCCTAACCATAAAGCTAAACCTAACCCTCACCCTAACCCTCACCATAACCCTAACCCTAACCCTCACCCTAACTTTACCCTCACCCTAACCATAACCCTAACCCTAAACCTAACCCTCACAGGAACCCTAACCCTAACCCTCAGCTTATCCCTTATCCTAACCCTAAACCTAACCCTAAACCTCGTCTTAACCCTAAAACTAACCCTAATGCTCACACTATCCCTAAAACTAACCCTCAGACTAATGCTCACCCTAACCCTAACCCTCACCCTCAACCTAAACCTAATCCTAACCCTAATCCTAACCCTAATCCTAACCATCACCCTCACCCTAATTCTAACCTTAAACCTAACCCTAACACTCACCCTCACCCTCACTCTCACCCTAGCACTATCCCTAACCCTAACCCTAACCCTAACCTTCACCCCATACCTCACCTTCACCCTAACTCTAACACAAACACTAAACCTCACCCTAACTCTCACCCTAAACCTCACCCTAACCCTAACCCTCATCCTCACACTAAACCTCACCATAACCCTTCACCTCAAATTAACCCTTACAGTAACCCTAACCCTAATCCTCACCCAAACCCTAACCCTCATCCAAACCCTAAGCCTCACCCTCACCGAACCCTCACCCTCACCCTAACACTCACCCTAACCCTAACCGTAACCCCAATCCTAACCGTAAGCCTCATCCTCAAACTCACCTAACCCTAACCCTAACCCTAACCCTCACCCTCACCCGCACATTAACCCTCACCTTCAGCCTAACCGTAACCCTAAACCTCACCATAACCTTCACACTAATGCTAACCCTAATCCTAACCCTCAGCCTAACGGTAACACTACCCCTGACGCTCACCCTCATACTCACCCTAAACCTAACGCTAGCACTCAACCTAAACCTAATCCTCAACCACACCCTAACCCCCACCTTTACTCGAACCCTGATCCTCACCCTCACTCTCATCCTCACCCTAACCCTAACCCTAACCCTCAACCTAACCCTAACCCTCAACCTAAACCTCACCCTCGCCCTAATGCTCACCATAACCCTATCCCTTACCTAAAAGAAACCCTCACGATAACCCTCACACTAACCCTTACCCCGATCCAAACCCTCACCCCAACCCTAACCCTACCCCTAACCCTCACACTCACACTCACCCTAAACCTAATGCTAACCCTCAAACTAACCCAAATCCTCACCCACACCCTAACACTCACCCTCACTCGAACTCTCACCCTCTCCCGAACCCTAATCCTCACCCTACCCCTAACCCTTACGTAAAAATAATCCTCACCCTCAACCTCACACTAACAGTAACCCTACCTCTAGCCCTCACCCTTTCCCTCAACCTCACACTCAACCTCACTCTCTGCCTAACCCTAACTCTAACCCTAACCCTCAAAATTACCCTCACCATAACCCTAACCCTAAACCTAATCTTCAACCTAAACCTAACCCTGACCCTAACCCTAAACCTCAACCTCACCCTCACCCTCACTCTAACCTTCCTCACCCTAACCCTAACCCTCACCCTCACCCTAACGCTAACCATAACACTCAGCCTAACCCTCACACTTAACGCTCACTCTCACCCTAAACATCACCCTAAACCGAACCCTCAGCCTACTACTACCCCTAACCCTCACTCTAACCCTAAACCTCACCCTTATCCTCACCCTAAACCTAACCCTATCCCTTACCCAAAATAAACCCTCACCCTCACCCTCACCCTCACCCTAACCCTCAACCTAACACTAATCCTCACCCTATCCCTAACCGAAACCCAAATCCTCACCCTAACCCTCACCCTCACCCTAACCATAATGCTAACCCTAACCCTCAACCTCACCCTAACCTTCACGCAGCCTTTACTTTCAACATAATTGTATCCCTCACCTTAAAACTAAATCTCACACTAACTCTCACGCTCACCCTAATAGTAACCCTAACTCTATAACTCACCCTAACCCTAAACCTCACCCTAACACTAACCCTCACCCTCACCTTAATGCTAACCCTAAAACTCACCCTAATACTAACCCTCACCATAACACTCAACGTAACCCTAAACCTCACCCTAAGCCTAACCCTCAACCACACCATAATCTTAAACCTCATGCTAACCCTCACCTTAATGCTATCCCTCACCCTCAAACTAATCATCACCGTAAACCTAACAATCACCCTAACCCTAACCCTAACACTCAGGGTAACCCTCACCCTCACCCTCACCCTAAGACTACCCCTAACCCTAACCCGAACCCTAATCCTAAACTTAACCTTTACTCTCAGCCTCACCATAACCCTAAACCTAACCCGAACACTCAACCTCACCTTCACCCTAACCCTAACCCTAACCATAACCCTCATCCTAATCCTAAACCTTACCCTATCCCTAACCCTAACCCTCAACCTAATTCTAACCCTAACCCTAACCCTCACTCTAACCCTCACACTCACCCAAACCCTCACCCTAACACTTATACTAACCCTAAACCTAATCTTAACCCTAACCCTCACACAAACCCTAACCGTCACACTAACCTTAACATTAACACTCACACTACCCCTCACCCTAATCCTAACCCTAACCCTAACCCTCAACCTAAACCAAACCCTAACCCTCACCCTCACCATAACCCTCACCCACACCCTAAACCTCAACCTCACCTTAAACCTAACACTCACCCTAACCCTCACCCTCACCCTAAACATCATCCTAAACCTAACCCTCACCCTAACTCTAACACTAACCTCCGCCTTAACCCTAACCCTCACATTAACCTTCACCCTCAACCTTATCAACACCTTAACAATAACCTTAAAGCTTCCCTAACCAAAACCCTCACGCTCACCCTCACCCTAATCCTAAGCCGCACACTAGCACTCACCCTCACCCTAACCCTAACCATAAACCTAACTCTAACCCTCAGCCTCACCTTCACCCTAACCCTAACCCTAACCCTAACAATTACCCTAAACCTAACCCTAACCCTAATCCTAACCCTAACTCTCACCCTAACCCTAACCCTAACCCTAAAACTCATCATAATTCTAATCCTAATCCTAAAACTCACCCTCAACTTCACCCTAACCCTAACAGTCACCCTCACACTAACCCTCACACAAACCCTAACCCCATCCTAACAATAACCCTAACCCTCACCCTCACCTTCACCCTCACTCTCAACCTAACCCTAAAACTAAACCTAATCCTAATCCTAACCCTCACCCTGACCCTAACCCTAACACTCATCATCCCAATAACAACCCTCACCCTAAACATCACCCTTAACCTAAACCCCACCTTAATTCTAAACCTAACCCTAACCCTAACCCTCACCCTCACCCTAAACATCACCCTAACCTTTATCCTCAAAATTACCCTAATCCTAATCCTAAGCCTAACCCTCACACTAACCCTAACACTCACCCTAAACGTACTCCTACCCCTCAAACTAACCCTCACCCGAAACCTAACCCTAAACCTCACCGTAACCCTAAACCTAACCCTCACATTCAACCTAAGCATCACTCTAACGCTAACCCTAACCGTAACCCTAAGCCACAACCTAACCCTCACCCTCACACGAACCCTCACTTGAACACTCATCCCCACCCTACGCCTCAGCCTCACCCTAAACATCACCCTAACCCTAACCCTCACTCTAACCCTAACCCTAATCCTCACCCTAACCCTAACCCTCAACCTAACCCTCACCACCAACCTAATGCTCACCCTAACAGTAAAGATAACCCTTTCCTACCCAAAACCCTCACCCTCACCCTCACACTCACCCTAACCCTCACACTCACCCTAACCCTAAACCTCACCTTAACCCTAACTTTTACCCTCACACAAACCCTAACCCTCACCCTAAACCTAACCCTACCCTTCACCCTAAACCTAACCCTCAAACTAACCCTAACCCTAACACTAACACTAACACTCAGCCTAAACCTAACCCTAAACCTCACCCTTACCGTAACACTCACGGTCACCCTAACCCTAATGCTAACCCTAATGCTCACCCACACCTAACCCTCACCCTTACCCTCACCCTCACCGGAACA
Organism: Dipodomys merriami; assembly: GCF_024711535.1. Lineage (NCBI taxonomy): Eukaryota > Metazoa > Chordata > Mammalia > Rodentia > Heteromyidae > Dipodomys > Dipodomys merriami. The sequence continues at coordinate 2,628,701 of NW_027202327.1, forward strand.
CTTACCCTCACCCTAACCCAAACCCGAACCCTAAACATCACCCTAATCCAAAACTCCCCACTAACCCTAACCCTAACCCTCACCCTAACCCTAACCTTAACCCTAAACTTCATCCTCATCCTCTTCCTAATCCTCACCCTAACCCTAACACTTACCTAACCCAAACCCTCACACTCACCCAAACCCTAGCCCTCACCCTCACCGTAACCCTAACACTAACCCACCTTCCTATCCTCACCCTCACCCTAATCCTAACCCCCACCTAAACCCTTTACTTCACACTAACCCTAACCCTAATCCTAACCCTCACTGTAAACCTAACCTTCACACTAACCCTAACACTACCCCTCAGCCTAACCCGCACCCTAAACCTTGCCCTAACCCTAATACTCATCCTATCCCTAACCCTAACCCGAACCCAAACCCTAACTATAACCTTCACTGTAACCCTAATGCTAAACCTAACCCTCACCCTTAACCTAACCCTCACCCTAAACCTTACCCTCACCATAACCTTATCCCTCACCCTAAACCTAACCCTCACCTTAACCATTACCCTCATCCTAAACCTCACCCTAACCCAAACCCTAACCCTAACCCTAAACTTCACACTAACCCTCACCCTAACACTAACCCTAACCCACACCCTAACACTAAACATAACCCTAGCCCTCACCCTCACCCTAACAATCATCCTAAACCTTACCCTCACCCTAACCCTACCAGTACCCCTAACCCTCAGCCTAACCCTCAAATTAACACTCACGCTCACCCTAAACATCACCCTAACCCGAAACCGAAACCTAACCCTAACCCTCACCGTCACCATAACATTAACCCTCACCCCAACACTCAACCTCACCCTAATCCTCAACCTAATCCTAACCATAACCCTTACGTAACCGAAAAACTCATCCTCACCCTCACGCTAACCCTCACCCTCATCCTAGCCCTCACCCTAAACCTAAACCTAAAACTCAACCTCATCCTCACCCTCAAACTCACCCTCAGCCTAACACTAACCCCAAACCTAATGCTAACACTAACCCTCACGTTCATGCACACGCTCACCCTCAACCAATTCTCACATTAACACTAATGCTAAAACTAAACCTTACCCTCACCCTAACCTCACCCTAACCCTTATCCTCACACTAACTCTAACACTAACAGTAAACCGACCACTAAGCCGAACTCGAACCCTCACCCTAATCCTAACTCTAAGCCTCACCCAAAACTAACCCTCACACTAAATCTCAAACTCGCCGTTATCCTCAGCCTAACCCTAACCTAACCGAAACCCTCATCCTCAGCCTCACCCTAACCCTCACACTCACCCTAGCCCTCACCCTAATCCTAAACCTAACCCTCACCCTGACCCTCACCCTCACCCTCAGGCTAAAACAAAAACTAACCCTCATCCTAACAGTAACCCTCATCCTCACCCTCACCCTCCCCCTCCCACTAACTCTCACCTTAACCCTTAAGGTAACCCTAAACCTCACCCTCTTCCTAACCCTCACCCTCACCCTCACCTTCAGCCTAAAACTCACTCTAGCCCTAACCCTCAACGATACCCTTACCCTCAACCTCACCCGAACCCTTACCCTCACAGAAACGCTCACACTCACCCTAAAACTCACCCTCACCTTAAACCTCACCCTCACCTTAAACATCACCCTAACCCTAAACCTCACCCTAAACTTAAACTTAACCCTCAGTCAAAAACTAACCCTCACCCTCACCATCAACATCACCCTAACCCTAACCCTCCCCCTAACCCTGACCTCACACTAACCCTAAAGCTAATCCTAACCCTAACAGTAAACCTAACCCTCACACATACCCTAACACTACCCCTCAGCCTAAACCTCACCATAAACCTAACCATAAGCCTAATCCTCACCCTATCCCTAACCCTAACCGGAAACCTCACCTTAACCTTACCATCACCCTAACCCTAATGCTAAACCTAACCTTCACCTTACCCCTAAACCTCAACCTCAACCTAACCCTCATCATAAGCCTTACCCTTACCCTAAGCCTAACACTAAACCTCACCCTAATCCTAACAAACACCCTTCCCCTAGCCCTGATTATAACCCTAAAAATAACCCTAAGACTCACCGTCACCCTCAACCTCACCTTCACCCTCAGCCTAACCCTACACCTAACCCTAATCCTAAACCTAACACTCACCCTCACACTCAAACTAAGCCCAACCCTAACCCTAACCCTAATCCTAAACCTAAACCTCACCCTCACCGTCACCCTAAACATAACCCTAATCCTAACCTTCACCCTCACCCTCACCCTAACCCTAACCCTAACAATAACCCTCAGCCAAACCCTCACTGTAACAATAACCATAACCCTCACCATAACCCTAAAGCTAACCCTAAAATTCACCCTCGCCCTAATCCTCACCCTAACCCTTATTCTCATACTAACCCTAACCCTAACCCTCACCCTCACCCTCACCTTAACCCTAACCCTAACCCTAACCCTCACCCTAAACCTCATGCTAACTGTAACCCTCTCCCACACCCTAAACCTCACCCAAACCTGAACACTAACCCTCACCTACCACTCAACCTCACACTAAACATCACCCTAACCCTAACCCTCACAATAAATCTAACCCTAACACTCCCTAACACTACCCCTCACATTAACCGTCACCCTAAACCTAATCCTCACCCTAACAGTAACCCTATACCTTACCTAAGCGAAACCCTCATCCTTACCCTCACCCCAGCTCTAAAACTCACCCTCACAATAGCCCTCACCCTAACCCAAACCTAACCCTATCCCTCACCCTCACCCTCACCATCACCCTCAGCCTTACCATAACCCTAAATCTAATCCTAACACTAAACTTCACCCTCACCCTCAACTTACCCTAACCCTAACCCTCACCCTAAACCTCACCCTCAATCTAACCCTCACCCTAACCCTAACACTAACGCTAACCCTCACCCTCACCCTAAACCTAAACCACAACCTAACCCTCAACCTAACCCTAACCCTCAAACTCCCACTCACTGTCAGCCTAACCCTCACCCTAAACCTAACCCTAACCCTCACCCTCACCTGAACCCTCACCCTAAACCTAACCCTCACCCAAACCCTAACCCTAACCCTAACCCTTACCTAACCGAAACCCTCACCCTCACCCTCATACTCACCGTAACACTCACCCTCACCGTAGCCATCACCCTAAACCTAAACCTCATCCTAACCCTTACGCTAAACCTCACGCTCAACTTAACCCTAACCCTAACACGCACCCTAAACCTCACCCTAAACCTAATCCTAACTGTAACCCTAACCCTCACCCTAATCCTCACCCTCACCCTAACGCTAACGCTAACCCTAACTATCACCCTCACCCTAACCCTCAACCTAACCCTTAACCTAAACGTGACCTTAACCCTAACAATAACCCTAACCCTCACTCTAACCCTTACCCTAACCCTAACCTTCACCCTAACTCTAACCACAACTCTCACCTTAACCCTAATCCTCACACTAACCTTCACCCTCAACCTCAATATCACCCTAAAACTTACCCTCACCCTAGTCATCACCCTAAACTTAACCTTAAACATAATCCTAATTTTCAACCTCACCCTCACTTGACCCTATCCCTAACACTAATCCTAACCCTAAATCTCTGCCTCACCCTCAACTTAATCATAACCCTACCCCAATGGCTCAAGCTAAACCTAACCCTCACTCTTACGCAAACCCTAACCCTAACGCTAACCCTAACAATAACCCTCAACCTAACCCTAACCCTAATCCTAAAACTAACCCTCACAACTAACCCTAAACCTAACCCTAAAACTCAAACTAACCCTAATCCTAACCCTAAACCTCACTCTCACCGTCACCCTCACCCTAAACCTGACCCTCAACTTCACCCTAACCCTAAACCTCACACTAAACCTAACCCTCACCCTAACCCTAAACCTAACCCTCACCCTCACCCTAACCCTAACCCTAAACTTAACCCTCACTCTAACCCTAACTCTTAACCTAACCCTAACCCTCACACAAACCCACAATCTAACCCTTATCCTAACACTAACCCTAACCCAAACCCTCAACCTCACCCTCACCCTAACCCTAAACTTAAACCTAACCCTCACCCTAACCCTAACCCTAACCCTCACATTAACCCTCACAATAACCCTAACCCTAACCGTTACCCTAACCCTAACCCTACACCTCACCCTAAACCTCTCCCTCACCCTCAAACTAACTCTAAACCTAACGCTAAACCTAACCCTAATTTTCACCGTCACCCTCACTCTAAAAATGACCCTAAACCTAACCCTCACCCTCACCCTCACCGTAACACTAACCCTATCCCTAACCCTAACCCTCACCCTAAACCTAACCCTAACCCTAACCCTAAACTTCAGCCTCATCCTAACCCTCACTATAACCCTTACCATCAACTTAATGCTCACCCTAACACTAACCCCCAACCTCACCTTCACTATCACCCTAACCCTCAATCTAAGCCTAAACCTCACCCACACCATAACCCTAACCCTCTCGTGAACCCTCAACCTCACCCAAAACCTCACACTACCCCCAAACATCACCCTAACCCTAACCCTAACCCTGACCATAACCCTAACACTCAACCTCACCCTAATCCTCACCCTAAACATAACCCTAACCCTTCCCTAACTGAAACCCTCTTCCTCACCCTCACCCTAGCCCCCACCCTAACCCTAAACCTAACCCTAACCCTCACCCTCACCCTCACCCTCACCCCAGCCAAACCCTAACCTTAACCCTACCCCTAACCCTCAACCTCACCCTAACCCTAAACCTCACACTAAACCTAACCCTCACCCTATCCCGAAACCTAACCCTCACCCTCACCCTAACCCTAACCCTAAACTTAACCCTCACTCTAACCCTAACTCTTAACCTAACCCTAACCCTCACACTAACCCTCAAACTAACCCTTATCCTAACACTAACCCTAACCCAAAACCTCAACCTCACCCTCACCCTAACCCTAAACTTAAACCTAACCCTCACCCTAATCCTAACCCTAACCCTCACATTAACCCTCACAATAACCCTAACCCTAACCCTTACCCTAATCCTAACCCTACACCTCACCTTAACCCTTGCCCTCACCCTCAGACTAACCCTAAACCTAACGCTAATCCTAACCCTAATTCTCACCGTCACCCTCACTCTAATAATGACCCTAACCCTAACCCTCACCCTCACCCTAAACCTCCCCCTTACTCTAACCCTAACCCTTAACTTAAACCTAACCCTCACCCTCATCCTCACCCTAACACTAACACTAACACTAACTCTCAACCTCACCCTAACCCTTACCATAAACCTAACTCTAACCCTCAACCTCAACCTCACCCTAACGGTATCCCTAACCCGAACCTTCAACCACATTCACCCTAATGCTAACCCTAACCATAAACCTCCCCTCACCCTAACCCTCACCATCGCCCTAACCCTCACCCTAAGCCTAACCCTCACCCACAACCTAACTCTAATCCTCACCTTCACCCTAAACATCACCCTAATCCTAACCCTCACCCTAAACCTAAGCCTAATACTCACCCTAAAACTAACCCTCACCCTCACCCTCACCATAAGCCTAACCCTAACCCTAACCCTAATCTTAAACCTAACCCTCACCCTCACCCTGAACTTAACCATAAACCTAACCTTCACCCTCACCCTCACCCTAACACTATCCCTAACAATAACCCTCACCCTAACCCTCACCGTAACCCTAACCCTTAACCTCACTGTAACCCTAACGCTAACCCTAAACCTCACCCTCACCCTAACCCTCACCCTAACCCTTATTCTCATACTAACCCTAACCTTAACCGTCAGCCTCACACTCACCCTAACCCTAACCCTAACCCTACCCCTCACCATAAACCTCACCCTAACTCTAACCCTCTCCCACACCCAAAACGTCACTTTAACCTCAACCCTAGCCCGCACCCTAGACTTCACCCTCACCCTTAACATCACCCTAACCCTCACCCTAACTCTATCACTGACACTCCCTAACACTAATCCTCAAATTAACCCTCACCCTCAACATAATCCTCACACTAACAAAAACCCTAACCCTTACCTAAGCGAAACCCTCACCCTCATCTTCACCCCCGCTCTAAACCTCACCCTCACACTAGCACTCACCCTAACCTTAACCTAAACCTATCCCTCACCCTCACCCTCACCCTGACCCTCAGCCTTACCGTAACACTAAATCTAATCTTAACACTAAACTTAACCCTCACCCTCACCCTTACCCTAACCCTAACCCTAACGCTAACCCTCACCCTCACCCTAACCCTCATCCAAACCTTAACACTAACCTTAACCCTCACCCTCACCGTCACCCTAACCCTAAACCTAACCCTAACCCCCCACATAACCCTAACCCTCCCCCTCACACTCACCATCAGCCTAAACCTCACCATAAACCTAACCCTAACCACACCCGATAACCCTCACCCTCACCCGAACCCTCAACCTCACCTGAAACTTCACCCTAATCCTAACCCTCACTCTAACCCTAACCCTAGCCCTAACCCAACACTTACCCAACCGAAACCCTCACCCTCACCCTTACACTCACTGTAACCCTCACCCTCATCTTAGATCTCACCCTAAAACTAAACCTCACCCTAACCCTAAACCTAACCCTCACCCTAACACCAAGCCTAACCTTAAACTTCACCCTAAACCTCACCCTAACCCTAATCCTAACCGTAACCCTAACCCTCACCCTAACCTTCACCCTCACCCTAACCCTAACGCTAACCCTAACAGTCACCCTCACCCAAAACCTCAACCTAACGCTTACCCTCAACGTGACCCTAACCCAAACCCTAACCTTAACCCTCACTCGAACCCTTTCCCTAACCCTGACCTTCAAACTATCTCTAACCCCAACTTTCAACCTAACCCTAACCCTCACACTAAACCTCACCCTCAACCTCAATATCACCCTAAAACTTACCCTCACCCTAGTCATCACCCTAAACCTAACCCTAACCCTAATCCTAATTTCCAACCTCACCCTCACCTGACCCTAACACTAACCCTAATCCTAACCCTAAACCTCACCCTCACCTTCACCCTCACCCTCACCCTAACCGTAACCTTAACCCTAACCCTCATGCTAAACCTAACCCTCATTCTTACGCTGACCCTAACCCTACCCCTAACCCTAACAGTAAACCTAACCCTAACCCTAACAATAACCCTAAACGTAACCCTAACCCTAATCCTAACACTAACCCTCACCCTAACCCTAAAACTCACCCTAACCCTAATCCTAAACCTAACCCTCACTCTCACCGTCACTTTCACCCTAACCCTGACCCTCAACCTCACCCTAACCCTAACTCTCACACTAACCCTAACCCTCACCCTACCCCTAACCCTAACCCTCACCCTCACCCTCACCCTCACCCTCATCCTCATCCTAATCCATACCCTAAAACTAATCCTAACCCTAACCCACACCCTCACCCTAAACCTCACCCTAAACCTTATCCTCACACTAACCCTAACCCTAACCCTCACCCTCACCCTCACCCTAAAACTAATCCTAAACTTAACCCTCAGTCTAACCCTAACTCTTACAGTAACCCTAACCCTCACACTAACCCTGATCCTAACAATTACCCTAACACTAAACCTAACCCTAACCCTCAAAATCCCGCTCACCCAAACCCTAACCTTAACCTAATCCTCACACTAACCCTAATCCTTACCCTAACCCTAATCATTACCCTCACACTGACCCTCACCCTTACCCTAACCCTAACCCTACCCTTCACCCTAACCCTCGCCCTCACCCTCAGACTAACCCTAAACCTAACCCTAACCCTAACCCTAATGCTCACCCGCACCCTCACTCTAATCATAACTCTAACCCTAATCCTCACCCTCATCTTCACCCTAACGCTAACCCTAACACTTACACTCACCCTAATCGTAACACTAACCCTAAACCTAAACTTCACCTTCACCCTAACCCTCACACTAACCCATACCCTCAACCTAACGCTAACCATAAAACTAACCCTCAACCTAACCCTCACCATCACCCTCAACCTAAACCTCACAATCACCCTAACACTCACACTAACCCTCACTCTAACCCTAACCCTCAACCACACCCTAACCCTCACCCTCAACTGAACCCTCACCCTCACCCTAACCCTCACACTTACACTAAACCTAACCCTAATCCTAAACCTAACCCTCACCCTCATCCTTACCGTAACACTAACCCTAACACTAACACTCACCCTATACCTAAACCTTACCCTAAACCAAACCCTCACCCTAACCCTCACCTTAAAACTAATGGTAACCCTAAACCTCTACCTCACGTTAACCCACACCCTAAAACTCACCCTAACCCTTATCCTCACACTAACCCAAACCCTAACACTAATCCTAACCCTCACAATAACTGTAAACCTCAGCCTAACACTAAACTTTACCTCACCCTAACTCTCACCCTAAACCTTACCCTCACACTAACGCTAAGCCTAACCCTAAACCTCCCCTCACCCTAACCCTCACCATCGCCTTAAACTTCAACCTAAGCCTAACCCTCACCCACAAGCTAACCCTAATCGTCATCCTCACCCTGAACATCATCCTAACCCTAACCCTCACCCTAAACCTAAGCCTAATCCTCATCCTCAACCTAACCCTCAACCTCACCCTAACCCTAAGCCTAACTCTAATAATAACCCTAATCCTAAACCTATTCCTCACCCTCACTCTCAACCTAAGCCTAACCCTTACCCTAACCCTAATCCTAAACCTAACCCTCACCCTCACACTCACCCTAAGCCTATCACTAAACCTAACCCTAATCCTAAACCTAACCCTCAACCTCACCCTAAATTTAAACCTAACCCTAAGCTTCACCTTCACCCTCACCCTAAAATTAACCCTAGCAATAACCCTCACCCTAACCCTCACCCTAATTGTAACCCTAACCCTCACAGAACACTAACGCTAACCATAAACCTCAACCTAACCCTAAACCTCACCCTAAACCTTATCTTCACATTAACCCTAAACATAACCCTCACCCTCCCCGTCACCGTAACCATGACCCTAACCCTTCCCCTCACCCTAAACCGCACCCTAACCCTAACCCTCAGCGAAACCATTACACTAAACCTAACCCTAACCCTCACACTAAACCGAACCCTAACCCTAACCCTCACCCTCACCATAACCCTAATGGTAACCCTAACCCTAACCCTCACCATCACCCTAAACCTCACCCTAACCCTTATCCTCTCACTAACCTTAATCCTAACCCTCACCCTCACCCTCACCCTAACCCTAACCCTAACCCTAAATTTAACCCTCACTCTAACCCTAACACTTACCCTAACCCTAACCCTAACCCCCAACTTCACCCTCACCCTAACCCTAACCCTGAACCTAACCCTCACACTAACCCTAACGCTTAACCTAACCCTGACCCTACACATCACCCTAACCCTCACCCTCACCCTAACTAAAACCCTAAGCCTCAACCTAACCCTAAACTTAACCCTAATCCTCACCCTAATCCTAACACTAACCCTCAACCTATACCAAACCCTAACCCTCACCCTAACTGTAATCCTCAACCTAACCCTAAACCTAAATCTCACCCTAATCCTAACCTTTACCCTAAACCTAACCCTAATTTTAATCCTTACCCTAACCCAAACCCTAACCCTAACGCTCACCCTAACCCTTACCCTAACCCTAACTTTAACCATAAACTTCACCCTTACCCAAACCCTAACCCTAACCCTCACCCTCACCATCACCCTAACCCTAACCCTCACTCTATGCTAACCCTAATCCTAACCCTAACCCTCACCCTCACAGTCACCTTCAACCTAATCCTCACCCTTAAACTCACCTTCCGCCTAACCCTCAAACTAACCCTACCCTAATCCCCACCCTCACCCTCACTTTCAAACTAACCTAAACCTAACTCTAATCCTAACCCTAACCTCACACTCACCCTAAACATAACCCTCAATGTCACCCTCAACCTCAGCATCACCCTAAACCTCATCCTCAACCTCACCCTCACCCTAACATTCACCTTCAACTTAAACATCACCCTAACCCTAACCCTCACCCTAAGCCTAACCTTAGCCCTAACCCTAACCCTAACCCTCACCCTAACTGTTATCTTCAGACTAACCCTTACTCTAAAACTAACCCTAACCCTCACATTAACCCGAACCCTCTCCCTAAGCCTAACCCTACCCCTCACCCTAACCCTTCCCCTAAACCTAAACCTCACGATAACCTTAACCCTAATCCTCACCCTCACCCTAACCCTCATCCTCACTCTAAGACTCACCCTAAACCTAACACTAACCCACCACCTAAACCGAACCCTCAATCGAACCCTCACCCTCACCTCAACCCTCACCCTTACCCTAACCCTCAGCCTCACCCTAAACCTCACCCTAACCCTAACCCTCAACCTAACCCCCACCCTAACCCTAATCCTCACCCTAAACCTCACCATAAACCTAACACTTACCCTAAACCTAACCCTCACCCTAAACCTAACCCTAACCCTAAGCCTAACGCTCACCCTAACCCAAACCCTTACCCTAACCCTCACCCTAACCCTCAACCTCACCCTAACCCTAACCCTAAACCTCACTCTAAAGCTAACCCTATCCCTAACCCTAACACTAACCCTCACCCTAACCCTAAATCTTAACCTAACTCTAATCCTAACCCTAACCCTCATCCTTAACTTAACCCTTACCCTAACCTTAACCCGAACACTTACCCTAAACCTCACATTTATCCTAATCCTCACCCTAACAATAACCCTAACTCTTACCTAACCGAAACCCTCACCTTCACCCTCATTCTCACCCTAACCCTCACCCTCACCCTAGACCTAAACTTAACCCTAACCCTAACCCTAACCATAACCTTCACCCTCACCCTCACTGTCACCCTCAGCCTTACCAAAACCCTAACCCAAATCGTAACCCTTACCCTCACCCTCAAACTCACACTCACCCTAAAACTCACCCTCACCATAGCCCTCACCCTAAACCTAAACCTCCCCCTAACCCTAACCCTAAACCTCACTCTTACACTAACCCTATCCCTAACTCTAACAATAACCCTAACCCTAACCCTAATCCTAACCCTAACCCTCACCCTAAGCCTAACCCTAACCCTAAAACTCACGCTAAAACTAATCCTAAACCTAACCCACTGTCACAGTCACCCTAAACCTGACCCTCAAACTCACCCTCACCCTAACCCTCACACTAACCCTAAACCTCACCCTATCCCAAACCCTAACCCTCACACTCACCCTCACACTCAGCCAAACCCTAAACCAAACCCTAATCCTAACCCTAAAACTCAAACTCACCCTAACCCTAACCCTAACAATAACGCTCAAAATCACCCTCACCCTCACACTTACCATAACCCAAACCCTAAACCTAATCCTAACCCTAACCCTCACACTAACCCTAAACCTAACCCTATAACTCACCCTAGCCCGAACCCTAACCATCACCCTCACACTAACCCTCACCCTAAGCCTACACCTAACCCTCACCATAAACTTCACCCTAATCATAAACCTCACCCTAATCCTAAACCTAACCCTCACCCTAACCCTCACCTTAACCCTCACCCTAACCCCAACCCTACCCCTCAACCTAACCCTCATCCTAATAGTAACCCTAACCTTCACCCTAACCCAAACCCTCACACTCACCCTCACCCTCAGCCTAACCCAAGCCCTAACCCTAATCTTAAACCTAACCTTCACCCCCTCCCTTACCCTAATCCTAACCATAACTAATGCTAACCGTCACACTCACACTCAACTTAACCATAACCCTAACCCTAACAATAACTGTAACCTTAACCCTAACCCTAATCCTAACCCTAACCCTCACCCTCAGCCTCACCAAAATTCTAACCCTAACCCTAATCCTAAACGTAACACTCACCCTCAACCTATCCTTAAACCTAACCCTTACTCTAATTCTCAACCTAACCCTATTGCTAACCCAAAATCTCACCCTCACCCTAAACCTCATTCTAACTCTAAAGCTCACTATAACCCTAACCCTAACCCTAATCCTCACCCTAACCCTAAACCTCAACCACACCCTAACACTCAACCTCACCCGAACCCGAACCCTCACGTTCACACTCACTCTAAACCTAAACTAACCCTAACCCTACACTTAACCCTCACCCTCACCCTCCCTCTAAACCTAAACCTAACCCTAACCCTCTCTCTCACCCTAAATATTACCCTAACCCTAACACTAACACTAACCCTAACCCTAACCCTCACCATAACCCTCACCCTAATACTAATGCTAAACCTAACCCTCACCCTCACCCTAACCCTCATTCTCACACTAAGTCTAACCCTATACCTAACCCTAACCCTCACACTAACCCTAACCATCACCCTAACCCTAACCCTACCACTCACCCTAAACTTCACGCTTACCCTAACACTAATGCTAACCCTCACCCTAATCCTAAACCTATCCTTAACCCTCAACTTCACCCTAACACTCACCATCACCCTAAAACTCACCCGAACCCTAAATCTTACCCACACACTAACCCTCACCCCCACCCTCACCCTCACCCTCACCCAAACCGTCACCCTCACCCTAAATCTCACCCTCAACCTAAACATCATCGTAAACCTAACCCTCAACCTAACCCCAACACTAACCCTCACCCTAACCCTAACCCTCACCCTCTATCTAACCTTCATCCTCACACTAATCCTCACCCTAACCCTATCCCTTACCTAACCAAAAACCTCAACCTCACCCTCACCCTCACACTAACCCTAACATTAATGCTAACCCTAACCCTGACCTTCACCCTAACCATCAAAGTAACACTTACCATTACCCTACACTAACCCTCACCCTCACCCTAACCCTTATCCTCACACTAAAACTAACCCTATACATACCCCTAACCCTCACACTAACCCTAACCCTACCCATCACCCTAATGCTCACCCTAACCCTAATCCTAATCATCACCCTAACGCTAACACTCACCGTCACCCTCACCCTCAGCCTCAGCTTAACCCTAACCTTAACCCTAATCCTAAACCTAACCCTCACCCCTCATTCACCCTAACACTAACCCTAACCCTAATGCTAACACTCACCCTCACCTCAACATAACCCTAAACCTTAACCTAACAATAACTGAAACCCTAACCCGAAACCTAATCCTAACCCTAACGCTCACACTAACCATAAACCTAACCCTATAACTCACGCTAGCCCTAACCCTAACCCTCACCCTAACACTAAACCTCAACCTAAGCCTACCCCTAACCATCACCCTAAAATTCACCCTAATCATAACCCTCACCCTAACCCTAAACCTAACCCTCACCCTAACCCTCAACCTAACCCTCACCGTAACCCTAACCCTACCCCTCAACCTAACCCTCATCATAACAGTAACCCTAACCCTCACCCTAACACTAACCCTCACCCTCACTGTCACCCTCACCCTCAGCCTAACCCAAACCTTAACCCTAATCTTAAACCAAACCTTCACCTCCTCCCTCAACGTAATACTAACCATAACGCTAATGCTAACCCTCACACTCACACTCAACTTAACCCTAACCCTAACCCTAACAATAATTTAACCTGAACCCTAACCCTAATCCTAAACCTAACCCTAACCGTCAGCCTCACCAAAACTCTAACCCTAAGCCTTATCCTAAACGTAACACTCACCCTCACCCTATCCCTAAACCTAAACCTTACACTAATCCTCAAACTAAATCTATTGCTAACCCAAAATCTCACCCTCACCCTAAACCTCATTCTAACTCTAAAGCTCACTATAACCCTAACCTTAACCCTAACCCTAATCCTCACCCTAACCCTAAACCTCAACCACACCCTAACACTCACCCTCACCCTAACCCGAACCCTCACCCTCACCCTAAATATCACCCTAACCCTAACACTAACACTAACCTTAACCCTCACCGTAACCCTCACCCTAACCCTAACACTAACCCTAACCCATACCCTCACCATAACCCTCGTCCTCACACTAACCCTAACCTTATACCTAACCCTAACCCTCACACTAAAACTAAGCCTCACGCTAACCCTAACCCTACCACTCACCCTAAACCACACGCTTACCCTAACACTAATGCTAACCCTCACCCTAATCCTAAACCAAACCCTAACCCTCACCCTCACCCTAACACTCACCATCACCCTAAAACTCACCCGAATCCTAACCCTTACCCACACACTAACCCTCACCCTCACCCTCAACCTCACCCTCACCCCAACCGTCACCCTCACCCAAAAACTCACCCTCAACCTAAACATCACCGTAAATCTAACCCTCACTCTAACCCCAACCCTAACCCTCACCCTAACCCTAAACCTCACCCTCAATCTAACCCTCACCCTCACACTAATCCTCAGCCTAACCCTATGCCTTACCAAACCGCAACCCTCAACCTCACCCTCACCCTCACACTAACCCTAACCTTAATGCTAACCCTAACCCTGACCCTCACCCTAATCATCACCGTACCCCTTACCCTAACACTAAATCTCACCCTCAACCTAACCCACACCCTAACCCTTATCCTCACACTAACACTAACCCTATACATAACCCTAACCCTCACACTAACCCTAACCCTCACACTAACCCTAAACCTACCCCTCACCCTAACCCTCACCCTCACCCTAACCCTAACGCTAACCCTAACCCTAATCATAAACTGAACCCTAACCCTACCCCTCACCCTAACCCTAAACCTCAACCTAAACCTAACCCTCACCCTAACCCTAACCCTAACCGTCACACTAACCCTCAACTTAACCCTCACCCTCACCGTAAGCCTAACCCTAGCCCTCACCCTAAACCTCACCCTAACCCTAACGCCAACCCTAACCCTCAACATAATCCTAACCCTCACCATACCCCTTATTCTCACACTAACCCTAACCCTAAACGTAACCCTACCACTAACCCTAACCCTCAAACTAACCCTAACCCTATGCCTCCCCCTATCCCTCACACTAACCCTAACTAACTCTAACTCTCACCCTAAACATAACCCTAAACCTCACCCTCACCCTAAACCTCACCGTCACCCTAACCTTCACCCTAACACTAAACCTCACCAACACCCTAACCCTCACCTGAAACAGAACCCTAACCCTCACCCTAACACTCCCCCTCACCCTAAACCTCACACTAACCCTAACGCCAACCCTAACCCTCACCCTAATCCTAACCCTCACCATAACCCTTATCCTCGCACTAACCCTAACCCTAAACGTAACCCTATCACTAACCCTAACCCTCACCCTTACTCTAAACCTACACCTCACCCAAAACCTCACCATCAGCCTAAAACTAACCCTAACCCTCACCCAAAAGAAAGGTAACCCTAACCCTCACACTCAACCTAAAACTCACCGTCACACTAACCCTCACTGTAACCCTAACTCTCACACACACCCTAAACCTCACACTTACCCGAAACCTAACCCTCACCCTAACCCTCACCCTCAACTTAAACCTCACCCTAACAATAATCCTAAATCTTACCTGACTGAAACCCTCACCCTCACCCTCACTCTCACACTAACACTCAGGCTCAACCTAGCCCTCACCCTCACCCTAACATTAACCCTTACCCTCACTCCCACCCTCGCCCTCATCCTAACCCTAACCCTAACCCTAAATCTCACCCTCATCGTCACCTTAACCCTAACCCTAATGGTAACTCTCACCCTCAAACTCACCCTAACCCTAACGCCAGCCCTAACAATGACCCTAACCCTAACCCTAACCCTAATCCTAACACTAACCCTCACCCTAACCCTAAACCTCACCCTAAACTTTAACCTCAAACTAACCCTAACTCTATCCCTAAACCTAATCCTCAAACTAAAACCAGCCCTCACCCTAACCCACACACTAACCTTCACCCTCGCCTTCAGCCTAACCCTAACCCTTAACCTAACCCTCACCCTTACCCTCACCCTAAACCTCACACTAAACCTAACGCCAACCCTAACCCTCACCCTAATCCTAACCCTTACCATAACCCTTATCCTCACACTAACCCTAACCCTAAACCTAACCCTCACACTAACCATAAACCTCACCCAAACACAAAACCTACCCCTCACCTTAACCCTCACCCTAACCCTAACATTAACTCTAACTCTCACCCTAAACATAACCCTATCCCTAACCCTCACCCTAACCCTCACTGTCACCCTAACCTTCACCCTAACACTAATCTTCACACACACACTAACCCTCACGTGAAACCGAACCCTAAGCCTCACCCTAAACCTCACCCTCACCCTAAACATCACATTAACCCTAATCCTCACCCTAACCCTCAACTAAACCTCAACCTGAACCTAATCCTCATCCTAAACCTAACCCTAAACCTAATCCTTACCCTCAACCCTTCCCTCGCCCTCAGGCTAACCCTAACCCTAAACCTATCACTCACCCTCAACCTCACCCTAACCCTAACCCTCACACTCACCCTAGCCCTCACCCTAACCCTAACCCTAATCCTAACCCTAACACTAACCCTCAGCCTCTCCCTCAGCCTAACCCTAACCCTAACCGTAATCCTAACAATAAACCTCACCCTCACCCTAACCTTAACCCTAACCCTAACCCTCACCGTCACCCTCACCCTCACACTCACCCTAACACTCATCATCACCCTCAACCCTCACCCTAAACCTGAACCTCACCCTAAACATCACCCTAACCATAACCCTCACCCTAACCCTAACCCTTTCCCTAAACCTCAAAATAACCCTAACGCTAACCCTAACCCTCACTCTCTCCCTAATCCTCACCATAACCCTTATCCTCACACTAAACCTAAACCTAACCCTCACACTAACCCTAACCCTCACACTAAACCTAATCCTAACCCTCACCCTAACCCTCACCCTAACCCTAACCTTAACGCTAACCATCACCTTAAACATAATGCTAACCCACACCCTCACCTTAACCCTCACCGTCACCCTAACCTTCACCCTAACAGTCACCCATAACCTAACCCTCCCCTGAACCTGAACTCTAACCCAAACCCTAACCCTCACCCTCACCCTAAACATCACCCTAAACCTAACCTTCACCCTAACTCTAATCCTAACCCTCTCCCTTACACTAAACCTCACACTAACCCCCACACTCAACCTAAATGTCACCCTAACAATAACCCTAAGCCTTACCTAAACGAAAACCTCACCCTCACCCTAGCCCTCACCTTAACCCTCACCCTAACTTTAACCCTACCGCTCAACCTAACCCTCACCCTAACAATGACCCTAACACTAACCCTAACCCTCACGACACCCTAACCCTCAATGTCACCCTTACCCGACCCTAAACCTAAAACGAAACCACACCCTAACCCTCACCCTTACCGGAACCCTCACCCTCACCCGAAACCTCACACTCATCCTAACCCTCACCCTCACCCTAAACATCACCCTAACCATAACCCTCACTGAAAACCTAACCTCAACCCTACCTTAACCCTAACCCTCAACCTAAACCTAACACTCACATTAACCCTCACCCTAAACTTTAACCTCACACTAACCCTAACCCTAACCCTAACCCTCACACTGACGCTAAGGCTCACCCTAACCCTAACCCTACACCTCAACCTAACCCTTAACCTAACAAATACACTAACCCTAACCCTAAACCTCACCCTCACCCTAACCCTCACCGTCACCCTAACCTGACCCTGACCTTAACCCTAAACCAAACCCTAACCCTCACACTCACCTGAACCCTCACCCTCACCCTCACCCTAATCCTCACCCTAACGTTAAACCTAACCCTAATCCTAAACCTTACACTAACCCTAACCCTAACTCTATCCTTCACCCTAACGCTAACCCTAACCCTCACCCTAACCCTAACCATCACCTTAAACCTCACCCTCACCCTGATCCTCATCCTAAACCTAACCCTAATACTTTCCTAACCGAAACCCTCACCCTCACCCTAACCGTCACCCTCACCCTCACCTTCACCCAAGCCCTCACCCACAAACTAACCCTAGCTCTCACCCTCACCCTCACCCTCACCCCCACCCTAAGCCTAACCCTAACCCTAACCCTAACCTCAACCTCAACCTCCCCCTCCCCATCACACTAACCCTAACCCTAATCCTAACCCTAATGCAAAACTAGCCATCACATTCACACTAACCCTAACCCACAGCCTAAACCTAACCCTAACCCTAACCCTACCCCTGCACCTCACCCTCACCCTAACCCTCTCCCTCACCATAAACCTAACCCTCAAACTAACTGTAACCCTAACCCTCTCCTTAACCCTAACCCTCACTTTCAACCTAAACTAGCCCTAAACTTTACCCTAACCCTAACAGTAACAGTAATCCTCACCCTAACCCTCACCCTAACCCTTACCCTCGCCCTAACCCTAACTCTAACCCTAACATTAACCCTCACCCTAACACTCACCCTAACCCTAAGCCTAACCGTAACCCTCACCCTCACCCTAACCCTCACCCTAACCCTTACCAATACATGAACACTAAACCTAACACTCAGATTAACCCTCATATTAAACTTAACCCTAAACCTAACCCTCACCTTACCCTTAACCCTAAGCCTAAACCTAACACTCACCCTAACCCTAACACTCACACTCAACTTCAACCTTATCCTAAGTCTAACCCTAACAATAACCCTAATCCAAGCCCTAACACTCACCCTCACCCTCACCCTAACTCAAAACCTAACCCTAAACAAACCCTCACCCTAACCCTAAACCTATCCCTACACCTCACCCTAATCCTAACCCTAATCCTAATCCTAACCCTCACCCTAAACCTCACCCTCACCCTAAACCACACCCTCACCCTTATCCTAACACTAACCCTAACCCTAACCCTAACCCTAACCCTCACACTAACCCTAACTTGACCGTAAACCTAACCCTACCCCTCAGCATAACCCTCATCCTAACACTAACCCTAACCCTAACCCTCACCCTAACACTAACCATAACCCTAACGCTCACCCTCACCCTAACGCTCAACATCACCCTAACATTCAGCCGAAACCTAACCCTCACCCACACCCTAACCCTCATCCTCACCCGAACCCTCACTCTCACCCTAAACATCACCCTAACCCTAACCTTCATCCTAACCCCTACCCTAAACCTCACCCTAACCCTAACGCTCAACCTAACCCTCACCCTCAACCTAATCCTCACCCTAAACCTAAACTTAACCCTTACCTAACCCTAATCCTAACCCTCAACCTCACCCTCAACCTAAACCTAACCCTAACCCTAAACCTCACCGTAACCCTAACCCTAACCCTAAATCTAACCCTAACCGTCTCCCTCACCCTAACTCTCACCCTCACGCTAAACATTACCCTCAACCTAACCCTCACCTGACAGCTAACCCTCACCCTAACACTCACCCTAACCCTAACGAAAACCTTAACACTCACCCTCACCCTAACCTTTAACCATACACTAACCCTAAGTGTAACCCTAACCCTAACCCTCAAACTAACACTAACAATCATCCTAATTCTAACCCTACTACTCACCCTAACCCTCACCATAAGCCTAAACCTAACCCTAACACTAAGCCTCACCCTAAACCTCACCCTAACCCTAACCCTCACCCTCACCCTCAACTTCAGCCTAACCCAAAACCTAACCCTAATCCAAACCCTAACCCTCACATTCACCCTAAACCTAACCCTCACCGTCACCCTCACCCTCACACTCACCCTCAACCTCACCCTCACCCTAACCCTCACCCTCGCCCTAAACATCATCCTAACCCTAACCCTCACCCTAACCCTAACCTTAACCCTAACAGTAACCCTAACAGTCACCATAATCTTTATCCTCATACTAACCCTAACTCTAACCCTATCCCTAACCCTAATAATAACACTAACCCTAACCATAACCCTAATCCTAACAGTAACACTCACTCTAACCCTAACACTAACACTAACCCTCACACTCACTCTAACCCTAACCCTAACCCTAATGCTCACCCTCACCCTCACCCTACTTCTAACCCTAACACTCACCCTCACCCTAAACCTTATCCTCACACTAACATTAACCCTATACATAACCCTAACTTTCACACTAATGCTAACCCTCACCCTAAGCCTAACACTACCCCTCACCCTAACCATAACATTAACCCTAACCCTCATCCTCACCTGAATACTCACCGTCACCATAAAACTCACCCGAACACTAACCCTCACCCACACCCTAACCCTCATCCTCAGCGAACCTGAACCGGAACACGAACCCTCAGCTTCACCCTAACCCTCACCCTCAACCTAAACATCACCCGGACCCTAACCCTAACCCTAACCCTAACCCTCAACCTAAACCTCAACCTCACCCTACCCCTCACCCTTACCCTAACCCTCAAACTCACCCTCACCTCACCCTAAGCCTAACCCTAAAACTAACCATAATCCTAAACCAAAACCTCACCCTCAACCTAACCCTAAACCTAACCCTCACCCGCACCCTCAATTTAACCTTCACCCTAACTCTAATCCTTACCCCAACCCTCACCCTACCCCTAAAACTAACACTCACCCTAAACCTCACCATAACCCTCACACTGATCCTAACCCTCCTCCTAAACCTAACCCTCACTCTCAACCTCACCCTCACTTTCACCTTCATCCTAACCCTACCCCTAACTCTAATCCTAACCCTAACCCTCACCCTAACCCTAACCCTCACCCTAACACTCACCCCTAACCCTAACCCTCACCCTAACCCTAACCCTCACCTAAACTCTAATCCTTCCCCTAAACGTAACCCTAACACTAAACCTCACCCTAACCCTAAACCTAACCCTAACTCTCAACCTAACCGTCACCCTATCCCTAAAGCTAACCCTAACCCTCACTTCACTCTAAACCTAATCCTAACCCTAACCGTCACCCTAACCACAAACTTTACCCTAAACCTAACCCTAAGCCTCACCCTCACCCTAACCCTTATCCTAACACTTATCCTTGCACTAAAACTAACCATAACCCTAACCCTAACCCTCAAATGAACCCTAACCCTCACCCTAACCCTAAACCTCCCCCTCACCCTAAACCTCACCCTCACCCTAACCCTAACCCTCACCGAAACCTAACCATAACCCGCACACTGACCCTAACGCTCACCGTCACCCTAAACCTCACCCTAAACCTAACCCTCACCCACACCCTAACCCTCACTCTCAACTGAACCCTAACCCTCATGCTAACTCTTATCCTCACCCTAAACATTACCTTAACCCTACCCCTCACCCTAACTCTAACCCTAACCCTCACCCTAACCCTAACCCAAAAAATAGCACTCACCCTCAACTTAAACCTCACCCTAACAATATACCTAACCCTTACCTAACCGAAACCCTCATCCTCACCCTCACTCTCACCCTAACACTCACCCTCAAACTGGCCCTCACCCTAAACCTAACCCTTACCTAACCAAACCACTCAACCTCTCCCTCACCCTCACCCTAACAATCACCCTCACCGATGCCTCAACCTAAACTTAACCCTCACCATAAACCTAACCTTCACCCTAAACCTCACCCTAAACCTAACGCTAACCCTAACCCTCACCCTACCTTAAACCTCACCCAAAACATTACCTGCACCATAACCCTAAACCTAACCCTAATCCTCACACTAACCCTAACCGTAATCCTCAACCTAAAGCTCACCGTAAACCTAACCCTCACCCTCACCCTAACCCTCACCGTCACCTTAAGCTCACCCTAACCCTAACTGTCACCCACACCCCAAAACGCACACTCACCCAAACCCTCACCCTCGCGCTAACCCTACCCTAAAACTCACCCTAACCCTAACCGTCACTCTATACCTAACTCTAACCCTCACCCTTATCTAACCGTCCACCTAACCCTCACCCTCAACCTAATACTATCCCGAACCCTAACCCTATCCCTTACATAACAAATATCCTCACCCTCACTCTCACCCTAACCCTGACCCTAACCCTGACCCTCACCGTCATCCTAACACTAACCCTAAACCTAACCCTCACCCTAACCCTCACTCTAACCCTAAGCCTCACCCTAACCCTCACCCTAACCCTAACGCTAAAACTAACGCTTACCCTAACCCTAACACTCACTCTAAACCTTACCCTAAAACTAATCCTATCCCTAACTGTAATCCTAAACCTAACCCTCACACTAACCCTAACACTCACCCTAAACCTAACCCTAAACCTACCCCTCACCCTAACCATCACCGTAACCCTAACCCTAACCCTGAACCTCACCCTAAACCTATCCCTAACCCTCACATTCACCCTAACCCTCACCGTCACCCTAAACCTCAAACTCACCCACACCCTAACGATAAACCTCACCGGAACCCTAACCATCACCCAAAATCTCACCCTCACCCTAAACCTCACACTAATCCTTACCTTCACGAAAACCCATACCCTAAAACTCACTCAAACCTAACTCTCACACTGACCCTCACCCTCAATCTAATCCTCACCCAAACAATAACGATAACCCTTACCTCACCGAAACACTCACCCTCACCCTCATCCTCACCCTAACTTTCACCCTCACCCTAGCCCTCATCCTAACCCTAACCCTAAAACTCACCCTCATCCTCATCTCTCCCTCAGGATAACCCAAACTCTACCCCTAACCCTAAACCTACCCCTCAACTCCACCCTCACCCTAACCCTAACCCTAAACCTAACACTAACACTCACCCTAACCCTAAACCTCACCCTAAACCTAACACTAAACCTCACACTCACCCTAACCCTAAACATAACCATAAAACTCAGCCTAACAAAAATCCTAACCCTATTCCTCACCCTAACTCTAAACCTCACCCTAACCCTAAACCAAACACTCACCCTAACCCTAAAACTCACTCTAACCCTCACCCTAACCCTAACGCTAACACTAACCCTCACCCTCAAACTAACCCTCAACCTAACCCTTATCCTCACACTAACCTTAATCCTAAACCTAACCCTAACCCTCACTCTAACCCTAACTCGAACCCTAACCCGAACCCTACACTTCACACTAACCCTCACACTAACTTTAACCCTAATCTAAACCTTCACCCTAACCCTAACCCTAACCCTCACACTCACCCAAGCCCTCACCCTCACCCTAACCTTTCTCCTCACCCTAAACATCACCCTAACCCTAACCCTCACCCTAAACTTAACCCTAACACTCACCCTAATCCTCACCATAACCCTAACTCTAACCCTAACCCTCAACCTAAGCGTCACCCTATCCCTCACTCTAACCCTAACACTCAGCCTCACCCTACCCCTCATCCTAACACTTATCCTCACACTAAACCTAACAATAACCATAACCCTAACCCTCACATTAACCCTAATCCTCACACTAACCCTAAACCTACCCCTCACCCTAAACCTCACCTTCACCCTAACCCTAACCCTAACCCTCACCCCAAACCTAACCCTAACCCGCACACTCACCCTAACACTCACCGTCACCCTAAACCTCACCCTAATGCTAACCCTCACTCACACCCTAACCCTCACTGTCAACTGAACTCTAACCCTC